>NC_059198.1:12710261-13427761 GCF_020615455.1 Coregonus clupeaformis
AGGACTTCCAGACAGCAGAGGTAAACTGAGGGCCACGGTCGGAAACGATATCACTGGGCAAACCGTGGACCCTGAAAACCTCCCTAACCAGGATCTCGGACGTCTCCGAGGCAGAGGGAAGCTTGGCAATAGGCACAAAGTGGGCGAACTTGCTGAATCTGTCCACGATAGTCAGAACGACCGTGTTCCCCTCAGAAGCGGGCAACCCAGTGACGAAGTCCAGGGCCAGATGCGACCATGGTCGCCGGGGAATAGGAAGGGGGTGAAGTAGTCCAGAGCTGGGCCGATTGGTACTCTTATTCTGCGCACACACTGGACAGGCAGCAACAAACCCCCGAGTATCCTCGGCCATGGCAGGCCACCAAAAACGTCTGCGAAGAAACGCCATTGTCCGAGCCACGCCAGGGTGACAAGCCATCTTGCTGGCGTGGGACCATTTGAGGACAGCAGGACGAACCGACTCAGGCACAAACAACCGACCGGGTGGACCGTTACCGGGACCGGGCTGAGTCCGAAGGGCCGCCAGCACCTCCTCCTCAATCTTCCACATAACTGCTCCCACGACGCAGTTCCGGGGGAGGATTGTCTCGGTCTTGGACCCACTCTCCTCCGTCTTGGAGAACATCCGGGACAAGGCGTCCGCCTTGCCGTTCTTAGATCCAGGTCGGAACGTCAGGGCAAACTTGAATCGTCCGAAAAACAACGCCCACCTGGCCTGGACGGGGAGTTGAGACGTTTAGCCGATTGCACGTAAGCAAGATTCTTGTGGTCAGTCCAGACAATAAACGGTTGCTCCGCCCCTCCAACCAGTGGCGCCACTCCTCCAAGGCAAGTTTCACCGCGAGAAGCTCCCGGTTACCCACATCGTAATTCCTCTCCGCAGGCGAAAGGCGACGAGAGTAGTAGGCGCAGGGATGGAGTTTACTGTCCGTGGAGCATCGCTGCGACAGGATGGCGCCAACTCCCACATCAGACGCGTCCACTTCAACGACGAACTGACGGGCCGTGTCCGGTTGAGAGAGAATCGGTGCGTTGGTGAATCGCCTCTTCAAATCCAGAAACGCTCGATCCGCCTCCGGATTCCACTTGAAGGTCCTGATACTGGAAGTCAAGGCAGTTAACGGAGCGGCCACACGGCTGTAATCCCGGATGAATCTGCGGTAGAAATTCGCAAACCCCAAAAATCTCTGGAGCTGCAATCTCGTACCGGGCTGGGCCCATTCCAGAACCGCTCTAACCTTCTCCTGGTCCATCCTAATCTCTCCCCTGGAGATGATGTACCCGAGAAAGGATGTCGTGGTGGGCGTGAAACTCCGCACTTCTCGGCCTTCACGAACAGGCGATTCTCCAACAATCCGCTGCAGAACCTGCCGGACATGCTGGACGTGGTCGGAAGGTTCCTTCGAGAAGATCAGAATGTCATCCAGGTAAACAAACACAAAGAGACCGATCATATCTCTCAGGACGTCGTTCACCATACTCTGGAATACCGCTGGAGCATTGGTCAGTCCAAACGGCATCACCTGATACTCGAAGTGACCCATCGGTGTATTGAAACCCGTCAACCACTCGTCCCCCTCTCTGATCCGGACCAGGTGATACGCATTGCGTAGGTCTAGCTTGGTGAACACCGTAGCACCCTGTAAGGAGTCGAAGGCAGAACTCATCAAGGGCAGGGGATACTTGTTCTTGACCGTGATGTCATTCAACCCCCGATAATCAATACACGGTCGAAGAGAGCCATCCTTCTTACCCACAAAGAAGAATCCTGCCCCCCAGGGGTGATGACGAGGGACGAACGAGACCAGCAGCTAGGGACTCCTTGATGTAGGTCTCCAACGCCTCACGTTCAGGTCGGGAGATACTGTATAACCTTCCCTTGGGGTAGACAGCTCCAGGGATCAGGTTGATGGCACAATCATATGGTCGGTGGGGAGGGAGTGACAGAGCCTTCTGCTTACTGAAAACTTCCCCAAATCGTGATATGTCTCGGGAACCAGGGACAAATCTGGGGGTTTAGCCTCAATCACCTGACTGGGAACCGAATGGGGGCAGGCAGTCTTGAGACAGTTAGCATGACAATCAAGGCTCCAACTCGTTACCTTGCCCGTCACCCAATCGAACGTGGGATTGTGTTCCTTCAGCCAGGGGTATCCAAGGACCAGAGGAACATGGGAAGACGGCAGAATGAAGAATGAAATCATCTCAGAATGATTCCCCGACAACCGCATCTTAACCGGGTTCAGTCCTCATCGCGATACGTGCCAGACTACTGCCGTTCAAAGTGGTCGCTTCAATGGCTTCCGGCAATTGCTCCTTGGAAAGCCCCAGCTGTTCCACCAACTCGGCATCAAGAAAGCTTCCATCGGCACCTGAATCGATAAAGCGTTAAGCGCTAAGCTCTGATTCCTGTTCACAAGGGTAGCCGGAAACGGGGTCTGACAGAGGTACTGAGAGGTTGAAACTGGCTCGCTAAAAGTCCTCCCAACTTTAGCGAGCCGGGCAGTTTGACGACCGCCGGGAACAAGTGGAGATGTAATGTCCCGAGCTACCACAGTAGAGGCAGCAGTTGGTCCTACGTCTATGTTGACGCTCCTCCTTGGTTAACCCGTGCCGCCCCCACTTGCATGGGTTCAGAATCGGGAGGGAGGACCTCTCCACTAATCCATTGTGGTGGAGAATGATCGACGTGTTCTGGTCCACCACCCGACCCGACTGGGAACTGAGAAGCTGATCGATTGGACGGACCCCATTGCTTCTCCCTCCTTCGCTCTCGGACTCGATTATCCACCCGAATAGACAAGGCTACCAAGCTGTCCAGGTCACTAGGCTCGGATAGGAGATCAACTCATCCTTGAGCTGCTCCGACAGACCCTGGTAAAAGGCCGCTTGCAGAGACTCCTCGTTCCACCCACTCTCCACAGCCAACGTCTTGAACTCGATCACGAAGTCGGCCACGCTATGCAGTTCCTTGGCGAAGCGAAAACAGGCGCCTAGCTGCGTCCCTCCCTCGGACGGAATGGTCGAAGAGCTTCCTCATCTCGGCCGTGAACCCCTGGTATGAAGCCATGCAGGGATCCTGTCGTTCCCAAACGGCTGAAGCCCACTCCAGCGCTCGACCACGCAGCAACTCAATCACAAAGGCTATCCTAGCCTTGTCTGTGGCATAAGAGTAGGGCTGTAGATCGAACACTAATCCACACTGCATAAGGAAGGAACGGCATCTTCCCAGCTCCCCCTCATATTTATCCGGCGTCGGAACCTTGGGCTCACGGATGGACACAGCTTCAGAAGCGGCAGGCGAGATGGGTGAAACCGGTAGTGGATCCTCCACCGGACACTTACGTTGGTTCTGGACCTCCGTCAGACCGGTAGAAAGGTTCCGAACTGACAACGCGATCTCCTGTAGTACCGTGCTATGATGGCCCAACATCTTCTCCTGCTGGGTAATAGCATGGCGAACAGAGTCCAGGTCCGCTGGGTTCATACTGGCCGGATCGTTCTGTCACGGTTTACTATGCCAGAACCCAGAAGCAGACCAGGACAAGGTACGTAGAGAGAAAGGTGAGTGTTTATTAAATAGATTCCGAGTGAGGCTGAATAATCCAGGGAACAGAGCGGGTGGCGTGGATGGGTTGTTGAGGGTGCAGTGGTTGGTCCGGTACTGGCTCGGCAGCCGCCGACCATCAGGCAGAGGTTGGGTGAAGGTTCCGGGTGAAAAGGCTGCAGACAGAACAAAAACGGAGGTCAGTACACAGCAAGTCACAAGGTGCAAAACAACAAAACTAACACTAATGGCTCAGAAGCTGATACGCTGACAAACATACTGTTCATAGCTAACGATCCGGCAGGAACTGGATGTTAGGCCAGAGCCTAAGAAGGGTGATGATCAGGACCAGGTGTGCAGATTGCTGATGGGATGCAGGTGCGGAAAACAAGAGCGCTCCCCGGAGCGTTCCCGAACCCTCGGGAAACTGGAGATTACGAACCGGAACACTAGTCACCAGACAGGACCCGACTCAGACAGCCGGGATCGTTACAAAAGGGTGTTTAGTCGTTTGCCAAGTCTGTGTGTAAAGAAGTCAGAAGCAGGTGGGGACTTTCCCAATCACATATTCTAAAAATTGGTGGTAAAAGGATTTTGTGAATAGATCAGTGGGAAAAGGTTTTTAAAGGTTAGGAGAAAAGATTAGATTAAAATAAGTTAGGAGAACTAGGTTGAAGGAACTCTAAGACAGTAAGCTAAGTTTCAAAGTTAGTAGTAAGAGAGAGAACAATGGTGAAGGACACTTTAGAGTAGGGAGATCAAGGTAATTATAGGTGTATTTTTATAATCAAAAGTTTGAAAGTTAGGGTTTAGAGTAGAGAGAGAGAGTGAATGTAAGTTACATTTACGTCATTTGACACTAGTGGTGATAGATGGAAGTACAAGCAAAGAGTTCAAATCTTTGGGGAAAATGGATGAAGTAACTAAGGACATTAACACTTCAGTCTATTAAAACAACAGTGAGAAGCAATTTAACTCTTTCAACATTGATAGTTATTAAAGCCATAAATATATCGCATTTGATTATAAGGGAGCCAATGGCTCCAGCACCAATTTTAGAGGAAAAATACTTATTAGGGTTAGGATGGGGACGTTCCTCCCACATGGAGAGATAATTATGGAGAAGAAGTATTGTTATCAGGACCAAGAGTAGAAGCTGTTGCACCTAATCAAAGGAGGTATAGTTTGGAAGAGGGTTATGAGTGACTGTTCACTTATGTTGCGTAATGTTACAGAGAAAGGTCAGGGAGAATATATGTGTACTTATCTAGTGCAAGCATTAAAATTTGTTCCGGTTAAGAATTATTGGTTAAAAGGCTATGTAATTCATAAAGTAACGCTTATAATGGAAGAGTTGAGGTCTGTTGTAGCCTCCACAGTCATTGAGGGAGTTCAGGAGGAGTAGATTACAGTAGCCACTCCAACAGTAAATAATACACAGAGGATATCGGGAACTTTCGCACTAGAAGTAGTTAAGAGTGTTAATACATCAACTAGATCAACTACTTTAATGGTAACTTTGGAAGGGATTAATGATACGATGGCAATAGCAAATGTAGGAAGTATGACACCGACAACAACTTTTCTGAAATTAAAGGAGGTAGCAAGAGAGACTCAGGGGTTTATGATACGGATAGAGAGTGCTGTCAATATAGATTCATTTGAAATAGTGAAGGATACTATCATGGTGGTACAGGATGAGGTCTTTGATTTTAATGAACAGACAAGGAGAGGTATCTGATCAGTACCGCTCGTTAGGGAAGAGAGAAACTAAATGGATGGGTTTGATTCTTCTGTTGTGAAAAATTAAAGATAGCAGGTAGGAATCTTTGGTTCCAACGGCTCATTCTGTAAGATCAGTGAGGAATCTTGAGGGTCCATGTCTGTTGAGAATTCCAGTCAAACATTTTAGAGACGGTCGCTCGACCTCTATCAAGTGTGTGTCAGTATTATGCGTTGTCATGGCTGTTGTATCAGCAACAACAATCAGTAACCGATAAAATAATGTCGTTGTCAAAACATTTGTTTAAGCCTAGGGTTAGGTGGTATTGGGTTAAGTGAATTAACTTGTGTGCATTTGTTAGATGGGAAGTAAAATCAGGTAACAGCGAGCCCTGAAGCATTTGAGGTGAAACCATTGAGGGCTAAAAGTTGTTTTGGTTCTAATAAAACATATGAGGTAAGGGGGTATGTTTATGGGAATATCAGATTGTGATGATTATATGATGACTTTGGATAAGCACGAACATAAGGTTAGAGAGGACAAATATAATGTAACTTTTTATGTACCAGTTAGTAAGAAGAGCAGGACTTTGATGGTTAAAAGATTAGCTTTTGCCTGACAATGTGACTATTGGGAATTTTAGAGATATTTGGAGGGTTTGTGGTGATAAAGCGTATATATTCTTACCCTATTGATGGATAGGATGTTGTTACATATCAACGTTGAAGCTTCCATATGAGGTTTCTACCATTAAAAGAGGGGTACCACCGGACACAGATAAATCTAGGGTTGGAAATAGGATGAAAAGAGACATGGAGACATGTCATAGTCTTCAAGTCTATCATTGAAGGATAAATCTAAGGGAGAAGGGGGGACTTTTTCCATGGTATGGTGTGACATTTGGGAAGATCCTATTGATAATGTTAGTTATACTTTGAGTCCAGATAGTTCAGATATTATCACTAGGGTTATATATGCATTGAAGAATATAAGGGATGCATTTGGTAGATCTGAAGGAGCGGAAGTCAGCGAAGACTTGGTTGCAAGATCAGGTAGGCCCAGTAGGGGCAGTGATGGTTCAGATTTTAATGGCAGCTTTGATAGCACTGTGTGTGAGGTTTGTAATTTGTTACTGACCTTTGAGAAAGCTATGAGATTGAGATAGGTTGGAGAGTGATGCCTGGAGACAACACTCAGATGCCGATGTTGACTGTTCCTGATCTGGATGAAGATGGACAAGTAGAACTGGATGGATAAATATCCTTTTTGATTATTTGATCATTTTTCAATTTTTTTTTCAATATTAGGGTGATTTTAGTATGATTTTATGAATCAAAGGGGGGAAGTGGGTTAATGTGATTCATACATCATTTATATATCATTTTTATATTCTTAGTTGATATTGATGTTTAATTTGAAAGTGTTGTTTTGCAAAAGATACTGTTTGGTCTTTCCTTTTCTTTCAGAAGCATTTGGGGGAACATGTGGAGATTGAAATACTCAAACAAGGACAATATGAAGGGACAATATGACTGGAGGAGATGAAACAAGGAGGGTGTGGAAAGATTCCGATTCCATCATCAACAATACATTGGAAGTCGAGACTACGGGGAGATGAAGTGTAGTGGACTACATTCCAGTGTCTGCAATGAAATATAGACATATTTGATGTGTAATACATAATTGTGTCATATTCTTAGGTATTACGTTTTGTAGAATGATATTTGATGTTTTTGAATACATGTGAGGATCTTAGATGTTTTTGTTTATTTCGTTGATGCTTAGGGACAGGGAGTCTAGGCAGGGAGAGGTCCACTATAGGGTCCAATGGGTTGACCAGCCTTAGAGTGGATATTTTTTGGATAGGATTTTGTTTGCAGGGGCTTACATGTGTATTTAATTGCATCATAGTTTCAAATGCATTTACATTGTTTATGAGTTTATCGGGAGTACCGAGGTGGTTGCCTGGGGCAGAGGGACCGTGAGAGAATTTTACTGTCTTGATTGATGGATGGATTTGGAACGAAGGTTGCCGGACAGTTTTTCGCTCTTACACTCCATAAAGATTTGTTCATATTTCATAGTAATGTATTCACACTTCATAAACAGTTATTCATATTTCATAGAAAGGTATATACACTCTAGAGAAGAATGTTTTTTGGTTTAATGTTAAAGATACTCAATAAGATAAATTGTCACTTGTCATAATCCTATTCTGTTTGTTTTCGAGATTTTTAGTTCGTCTCGAAGGGGGGAAATGTCGTGTATTAGGATTATGCCTTTGTTAAATGTTTTAAGTGGAACCAGAGAGGACGTTAATTTTAGTATCAAGAGGGAATGTTTTAGTGTAACGCCACATACAACAGACAGGAAGTGTGTTGTAGACAGGGGAGACTGGTGATTGGCCAGAAGAGGGAGCATCTTTTTGCATTGTTTATAAGTAGGGGCTAAACGAAGAAGAAGGCAGAGCGGCCATTCTGAGGCGTCGCTCTCCGGGTGGGCATGTCACCTGTAACTTATGCTGAAAGCTTGTGATCTGAATAAACCTTATGATCAAAGTTCAGTATGAGCGGACTCCTTTGTTTATCAGCAATAATTGCCACCATTCACCCGATACGACAATAACACAGTTTAATTGATCTGCGAGGCCCTAACGAGGGATCAGAGTGGCTCTTTGAGTATGCCAAATACTATTTTGATGGTGAACTTCCCTTTGAAGTGGAACTGATAGCAGTGTCTCATAGAACCCACATAATGATGAACCCCATGACCTTGAAGCTTCAGGTACATATGTAGAATAATGTTGTGAAGAACTTAATCTGTCTAAGTAAATTGAAGTTACAGTGGGGTCCGAAATTATTGACACCATTGATAAAGATGAGCAAAAATAACTGTATAAAATAAATAATTCAAATACTGAGCTACAGTATATTGTATGCTCACATTTTTAGGGAAAATTATATTATTTTATACTAATACAATTGTTCAGAGAAAGAGATTTTGTTTAACAAGTAATATTTTTTTTCTACAAAAAGGTAGAGGTCAACATTATTGACACTCCTGTTTTCAATACCTTTCAATACCTCACCTTGCAAGAATAACGGCACTGAGCCTTTTTCTAAAATGTTTTATGAGCTGGACAACACATTGGGAGGAATATTAAACCATTCCTCCATACAGAATCCTTTGAGATCCTTGATATCGTTTGAATGCGCTTATAGACTGCCCTCTTCAATTAAAACCATGTTTTTTCAATGGGTAATTTTCGACTTGCTAACTGATTGAACGCGTCACGTGTATAACTACAACCTGTTAACAAATTAAACATGTAGGAGTTTCCTAGTTCCGTGTAGTACATGAACGCAGCATACTTCCCGTTGTTGCATGCATGGTCTCATCAGATTAGTATGGCAAAATAAAATTATATCAGATAGGGATGTGCAGCATAACGTCCCACTTCATAGGATGACACATAAGTATAGGCTAAAGGGATTTTCTATAGAAAAAAATATATTACCCTTATTTTTCATTGGTCTAACTTTCCCACCGCGAGGGAACTTCTGACAGCTATCAGACCCTCGGAAAATAACTTCCCCGTTCCAAATTATCCCATGCAACTATAGAAATGCGATTTGTGCTCCCTGACCAATTTGTGATTGGGATAGGCATAATGTTCTAATATAACGTTTTTATTTTCAAAATTATAAACGTGATAGACTAAATTAGTAACAGTTGTATCTTTTTACAAGCTGCCTTCGAGCAAGCAAGACAAGCTTTCTCCAGCGAGCGAGCAGGACTGAACTGTCAATGTCTGATGTGATTTAAGACAATAGAAAAGTTATACTTATAAATTTGCATCAAATAGCCTTGTCTACTCCTAATTGTGTATGCCTATTCATATAGATTATACATTATCATAACGCATTGTAAAGAGACGGTTTTCTAAACAACTAATGACAGACAGACATCGGTTAAATTATTTGAATTCCATTTCGATCGTTTTTTTTCAGTGAACTCAATGCGCACATTGCACAGTTTCTCTAGAAAATCAGATCCAGCCTGAACTGTACGATGTAGTAGGGAGTTGTAGTTTCCAACAGGCCAATATTCTACAGTTTAGCGCATACAGTGCAGAAAAAAAACCTTGCACTACAGAGGGCTATTTTGTAAGGCACTACTTTTGTAAGAGAAAATAAATAAAATAATAATTATACATATGTATACATATACACTACCATACAAAAGTTTGGGGTCACTTAGAAATGTCCTTGTTTTCGAAAGAATACATTAGAGTGTCTAGTTTGAGAAACAGGCACCTAACAGGTCCTGAACTGGCAGCTTCATTAAATAGTACCCGCAAAACACCAGTCTCAACGTCTACAGTGAAGAGGCGACTCCGGGATGCTGACCTTCTAGGCAGAGTTGCAAAGAAAAAGCCATCTCTCAGACTGGCCAATAAAAATAAAAGATTAAGATGGGCAGTCTGAGATATGGCTTTTTCTGCCTAGAAGGTCAACATCCCGGAGTCGCCTCTTCATTGTTGACGTTGAGACTGGTGTTTTGCGGGTACTATTTAATGAAACTGCCAGTTGAGGACCTGTGAGACACCTGTTTCTCAAACTAGACACTCTAATGTATTTGTCCTCTTGCTCAGTTGTGCACCGGGGCCTCCCACTCCTCTTTCTATTCTGGTTAGAGCCAGTTTGCGCTGTTCTCTGAAGGGAGTAGTACACAGTGTTGTACGAGATCTTCAGTTTCTTGGAAATTTCTCGCATGGAATAGCCTTCATTTCTCAGAACAAGAATAGACTGATGAGTTTCAGAAGAAAGTTATTTGTTTCTGCCCATTTTGAGCCTGTAATCGAACCCACAATTGCTGATGCTCCAGATACTCAACTAATCTCAAGAAGGCCAGTTTTATTGCTTCTTTAATCAGCACAACAGTTTTCAGCTGTGCTAACATAATTGCAAAAGGGTTTTCTAATGATCAATTAGCCTTTTAAAATGATAAACTTGGATTAGCAAACACAACGTGCCATTGGAACACAGGACTGATGGTTGCTGATAATGGGCCTCTGTACGTCTATGTAGATATTCTATAAAAAATCAGCCGTTTCCAGCTACAATAGCCATTTACAACATTAACAATGTCTACACTGTATTTCTGATCAATTTGGTGTTATTTTAATGGACAAAAAAATTGCTTTTCTTTCAAAAACAAGGACATTTCTGAGTGACCCCAAACTTTTGAATGGTAGTGTGTATATATACACTGCTCAAAAAAATTAAGGGAACACTTAAACAACACAATGTAATTCCAAGTCAATCACACTTCTGTGAAATCAAACTGTCCACTTAGGAAGCAACACTGATTGACAATACATTTCACATGCTGTTGTGCAAATGGAATAGACAACAGGTGGAAATTATAGGCAATTAGCAAGACACCCCCAATAAAGGACTGGTTTTGCAGGTGGTGACCACAGACCACTTCTCAGTTCCTATGCTTCCTGGCTGATGTTTTGGTCACTTTTGAATGCTGGCGGTGCTTTCACTCTAGTGGTAGCATGAGACGGAGTCTACAACCCACACAAGTGGCTCAGGTAGTGCAGCTCATCCAGGATGGCACATCAATGCGAGCTGTGGCAAGAAGGTTTGCTGTGTCTGTCAGCGTAGTGTCCAGAGCATGGAGGCGCTACCAGGAGACAGGCCAGTATATTAGGAGACGTGGAGGAGGCCTTAGGAGGGCAACAACCCAGCAGCAGGACTGCTACCTCCGCCTTTGTGCAAGGAGGAGCAAGGAGGAGCACTGCCAGAGCCCTGCAAAATGACCTCCAGCAGGCCACAAATGTGCACGTGTCTGCTCAAACGGTCAGAAAAAGACTCCATGAGGGTGGTATGAGGGCCCGACGTCCACAGGTGGGGGTTGTGCTTACAGCCCAACACCGTGCAGGACGTTTGGCATTTGCCAGAGAACACCAAGATTGGCAAATTCGCCACTGGCGCCCTGTACTTTTCACAGACGAAAGCAGGTTCACACTGAGCACATGTGACAGACGTGACAGAGTCTGGAGACGCCGTGGAAAACGTTCTGCTGCCTGCAACATCCTCCAGCATGACCGGTTTGGCGGTGGGTCAGTCATGGTGTGGGGTGGTATTTCTTTGGGGGGCCGCACAGCCCTCCATGTGTTCGCCAGAGGTAGCCTGACTGCCATTAGGTACCGAGATGAGATCCTCAGACCCCTTGTGAGACCATATGCTGGTGCGGTTGGCCCTGGGTTCCTTCTAATGCAAGACAATGCTAGACCTCATGTGGCTGGAGTGTGTCAGCAGTTCCTGCAAGAGGAATGCATTGATGCTATGGACTGGCTCGCCCGTTCCCCAGACCTGAATCCAATTGAGCACATCTGGGACATCATGTCTCGCTCCATCCACCAACGCCACGTTGCACCACAGACTGTCCAGGAGTTGGCGGATGCTTTAGTCCAGGTCTGGGAGGAGATCCCTCAGGAGACCATCCGCCACCTCATCAGGAGCATGCCCAGGCGTTGTAGGGAGGTCATACAGGCACGTGGAGGCCACACACACTACTGAGCCTCATTTTGACTTGTTTTAAGGACATTACATCAAAGTTGGATCAGCCTGTAGTGTGGTTTTCCACTTTAATTTTGAGGGTGACTCCAAATCCAGACCTCCATGGGTTGATAAATTTGATTTCCATTGATAATTTTTGTGTGATTTTGTTGTCAGCACATTCAACTATGTAAAGAAAAAAGTATTGAATAAGATTATTTCATTCATTCAGATCTAGGATGTGTTATTTTAGTGTTCCCTTAATTTTTTTGAGCAGTGTATATATGTATATATATATATACAGTGCATTCGGAAAGTATTCAGACCCTTTCCCTTTTTCCACATTTTGTTAAGTTACAGCCTTATTCTAAAATTGATTAAATTATTTTTTCCCCTCATCAATCTACACACAATATCCCATAATGACAAAGCGAAAACAGGTTTTTAGACATTTTTGCTAATTTATAAGAAATAAAAAACTTAAATGTTACATTTAAATAAGTATTCAGATCCTTTACTCAGTACTTTGTTGAAGCACCTTTGGCAGAGATTACAGCCTTGAGTCTTCTTGGGTATGACACTACAAGCTTGGCACATCTGTATATAGGGAGTTTCTCCCATTCTTCTCTGCAGATCCTCTCAAGCTCAGTCAGGTTGGATGGGGAGCGTCGCTGCACAGCTATTTTCAGGTCTCTCCAGAGATGTTCGATTGGGTTCCAAGTCCGGGCTCTGGCTGGGCTGTCATGTGCTTTTTACTGAGGACTGGCTTCCGTCTGGCCCCCTCTACCATAAAGGCCTGATTGGTGGGTTGCTGCAGAGATGGTTGTCCTTCTAGAAGGTTCTCCCATCTCCACAGAGGAACTCTGGAAGTCTGTCAGAGGGACCATCGGGTTCTTGGTCTTATAGCAAAGGGTCTGAATACTTATGTAAATAAGGTATTTCTGTTTTCTTTAAAACATCATTTATAAAAACCTGTTTTCGTTTTGTCATTGTGGGGTATTGTGTGTAGATTGATGAGGACATAAAAAAAAAAAACAAGGCTGTAACTTAACAAAATGTGGAAAAAGTCAAGGGGTCTGAATACTTTCCGAATGCACTGTATCTCTACCTGGAAATACATGATCTAAGTGATTCATAGTTGGTATTCAGCAGTCAGTTGAAGAACTACAAAATAGTGATTTTGTCAGACAGCATAGGCAGCAGCTCTGTAGAGATTAGATGATGACTTGGAATGAAATAATAGTCATCACATAAAACAAATGTAATATAGGCTACACAACAACTGAAATATTTTATTAAAATAATGTGAAATTATGGTTAATACACGATAAGCAATAATGGGCAGTCACTACCATCATGGGACTTTTATTTATAGTTTTATTCTATGTTGTTACAGCATTCAACCCACATAATACATAGTGCATTTAATGTTGAAAACATTAATGAAACCGAAATCGAAAACCGAACCGACCTCAGAAAACCCTAGTCGCTCAGCACTACAATTAGGACAACCTGTGTGCCATCATGCCAAAGGAGGAGACATGGAATTATTGATTTAGATGGTTGGCATTACAGAAAGGTAGGGTAATATGTTTGGTTGGCATTACAGAAAGGTAGGCCAATATATTGTAATGACCCAGCGGGGTCATAAAGTAAAAGAGAGACGGGCACCAGGTGTACAGGCAGAACACAGGTTTATTCCTGAATGGGCTATTGTTCAGGCCACAGCCCACGCCGCTAAACCTCGAACATACACAAATATAACATGTCAAGTCAAGGGTCCCAAAACAGAAGAGAGAGAGATGAGACCGTATCCCCTATTTAAGCATTCCAAAACCCCGCGGGATTATCCATCATACCCCCCCAACCTTTCCATCTGTCCTGGCATATTTAACCCCTGCTAGCACCCATGAGAACGATAACACACCCACGAACACAGAACACAATACCGGGTCGTTACATAGCCCCCCCCTTTCTAAACCCTAGCCCCTAGGGTTACAAAACAAAATCCTTAAAACGACCCGGAGGTCGCATCAGTCTCTTGTGCCTGCCCTTGACTCTCACTGGTGGACCCCCAGAACACTCATCTGCCCCAATGTCATTTCCAGCGCCCTCCGAAGAGGCAGCCCCCGTTCCAGGCTCAGGTTGCGCTAGAGTCTCCTCGCTAGACTGTCCCCGTGTGCTCACATCAGAGTCCTCACTTCCATTCCTTACCGTTTTCCTCCCTCTGTAGGGCGCCAATCGGTCCCGGTGGACCACCACCTTCCTGCTCCGTGGGGAACCTCCACCCGGTACGTCACCTCCCCCACTCTCTCTATCACCAGGCACGGCCCCACCCAGGCACTGTCCAGCTTTGGGCACCGCCCCTTCTTGCGCGTGGGGTTGTGAAGCCACACGCGTTCTCCCGCTCCAAAGTGCCTCCCCCTAGCGCGTGAGTCATAGTGGCGCTTTTGGCGCATTCCTGCGTTCTCGAGTTGCTCTCTTGTGAAGGTGTGAGCCGCTTCTAACCGGTTCTGCAGACGACGAACATAGTTTGGGCCAGGCAAAACCCTGTCGTCGTTATCAGGAGGGTGGCCAAACGTCAGTTCGGCTGGGGTGCGCAACTCACGACCTAACATTAGTAGCGCTGGGGAGCACGCAGTCGATTCTTGAACAGCCGACCTACATGCCATAAGAATAAACGGTAAGTGGGTGTCCCAATCTCTCTGGTGTTTTGAGGTAACGATAGCCAGCTGTTGTGCTAATGTTCTGTTAAATCTTTCCACCAGCCCATCACTCTGGGGGTGAAGCAGAGTAGTGCGCGTCTTCTCCGCGCCTAACCGTCTACACAACTCTGAGAACACCCGTGACTCAAAGTTTCTCCCCTGGTCGCTGTGTATAGACTGTGGCACCCCAAACCGACTGATTATTCCCCCTACCAACGCATCAGCCACTGTTTCTGCCTCCTGGTCTGGGAGAGCGTAAGCCTCTGGCCACTTGGTGAAGTAGTCCATAGCAGTTAGAATCCACCTGTTACCGCTGTCTGTGGTTGGAAACGGTCCAACTATGTCTACCCCTGTCTCTCCATGGGCTCCCCTACTGGGAATTGTTGTAGGAGGGCGTGACTGACCTGGAGGTCCTTTCTTAGCAGCACACTCGTCGCACTGCCTGCAAAAAGTCCTCCACATCCCTCCTGTGCCTGGCCCAATAGAAGCCTTTACGTACGCGCTTTAACGTTTTGGAGACCCCAAAACGCCCTGCGCCTACTCCCCCGTGAAGCTGCTGTAACACGCTCCCTTGCAGCCTTTTGGGAACCACTACCTGCCACGTAATTTCTCCAGTAGCTGGCTTTTTCCACCCCCTCTGGAGCACTCCCTCAGCCACTCTAAGGACTGAGAATTTAGCCCACAGTCCTTTGGTGACTGGTGATAGAGGGGCTACTTCCCCCCACGGCGGTCGTCTTCTCTCTTCCACCCACCCCAGCACAGGACGCAGCTCTGCGTCCTCCTCCTGGCGACGCCTCCACTCCCCGACGTCCACAGCCTCAAGCTCCCGGCACTCTGTCACCCTCAGCTGACTCATCGTGGCGGTGACTCCCTCCTCCATGCACAGTTCCCTCTCTCGCTCCACCCGTTTGGCGCAGTACCCACAGCCGTCCTCAGCACACGGGCAGCTGGACAAGGCGTCTGCATTGCTGTGGCGAAGGCCGGCCCTGTGCTCCACCTGGAAGTCGTAGGGTTGCAGCTCCTCCAACCAGCGGGCGATCTGACCCTCTGGCTCCTTGAAGGAGAGAAACCACTGCAGGGCGGAGTGATCCGTCCGCACCACAAACGGCAGGCCCCCCAGGTAGTACTTGAAATGGCGTACTGCTGCCACAACAGCCAAAAGCTCCCTCCTTGTCACGCAGTAGCGTTTTTCAGCCTTATCAAAAGTTCTGCTGTAATAAGCTACTACGTGCTCCCCGTCAGAACCACGCTGAGCCAGCACAGCCCCCAAGCCCTCATTGCTTGCGTCGGTGTCCAGGATAAACGGACGGTTCGGGTCTGGTGAGGACAGGACAGGGGCCTCCACCAGGGCACGTTTGAGGGCCTCAAACGCCCGCTGGTGCTCTTCGGTCCACTGAAAAACAGTGTCCTTCTTGAGAAGGTGGTTCAAAGGAGCTGCTATCCCCGCAAACCCTTTCACAAACCTACGATAGTAGGATGCCAGACCCAGGAAGCTCTTAACCTCTTTTTTCCCCCTTGGAATTGGCCACCCCCTCACAGCCTCCACTTTGTCTGGCATCGTGCTGATGCCCTCACCACCCAGCTGATGAACCAGGAACGCCACCTCCCTTTGCATGAAATGGCACTTTTCCGGGTGTAATTTTAGCCCCGCCCCCGAGATCCTCTCCAGCACTCGCCTAAGTGCCCCCAGTGCCCCCTCAAACGATGTGCCGTGCACCAATATGTCGTCTAGGTACACGACACACTCGTCTCTCGGAACCCCCGCCAGCACTCTGTCCATGAGCCTCTCAAAGGTGGCAGGAGTATTACAAAGCCCGGAGCACAGCACCTTGAACTGCCAATGGCCCCTATCCGTGGAGAAGGCAGTTTTTTCACGTGCCCCAGGCGAGAGGGGCACCTGCCAGTAGCCACTGCGCAGATCAAGGGAAGAGAACCACGAGGACCCTCTGACGTGGTCTAGCGACTCATCGATTGTCGGTATGGGGTAAGAGTCTTTAGTGGTGACAGAATTTAGGCCCCTGTAGTCCGCACAAAACCTAAGTTTACCCCCTTTCTTAGGCACCATGACGACCGGCGCGGACCATGGGCTATCTGACGGCTCAATGAAATCAGCCCGCAACATGTCAGCAATAGCTGTGGCTGCTGCTTCCCTCTTGGCAAGGGGAATGCGACGGGGCCGAATTTTAATGGGTTGGTTGTCCCCAGTGTCGATGTCGTGCTGAACCAGGTGCGTTTGCCCTACCTCATCTTCCCCCCAAGCGAAGCTATCTTTAAAGTCAAACAGCAGCTGCTTTAACTGTCTCTGTTGTCTCTCATCCAGACCTTGACAGTTTTTCAGCCACACAGCCTCAACGGCGTCGATAACTTCCTCCTTCCCCCCGTCGGGCTGATGGGGTGAAGGAGCCCGTGTGTTTTGGGCTACTGGGCTGCCTGTGCTTGCACCATTATGGGGAGTGAAGGTCATTGCCGCCGGAGACAGCTGCTGGGATGGCACAACGACCAAGGGAGCAGCCGGGACGACCAGTGGAGTTTCGGCAAGCTTGGAGGAAGACGGAGGGACAGCCCTGCCCCCTGCTGGCCCTCCCGAAGACGACATTCCCACTGTGGCCCCCCCCCGACAGCCTCAAAGTGCCCGAAGCTAAGTCCAACTGAGCCCCACAGTTTTTCAAAAAGTCCATTCCCAGTATACAGGGGTCCTGTACCGCTGCTACCCACACCGGACACCCCACAGTTCTCCCCCCCACAGTCACAGACAACCGACACTTCCCTAACATGGGGGCTAGCTCTCCCGTGACAGTCCGTAGCTGGACAAGGGTCGGCTCCACCCGCACCCCAACAGGTAGTATGTCTGGTCTCACCAGGGTTACTGTAGAGCCCGTGTCGACCAGGGCCAAACATTCCACCCCCTCTACCTTGACGATGACATTGCAGAAGTCCCCAATGGTGGTACGTCCCACCACAACTACCGGACTAGGAAACACGGTGGCAGCTACACCCTGGGGAAGCAGGTCCCCACCCTCTTGCCTGCGCTGCTGGGTACCTCTTCTGCTTACTGTGGGTTTGGGGGCGGAGGGGTGGGCCAGCTCAGGGCAAGCTGTAACCCTTTCGTCTCGTCAGACCACCTCCCGGCCAGGGGCGGTGTGTTCAATAGGGCGATATGGGCGACGCACTGCCAAACGGGAAAAGGAAGGGATTTTTTTTCTAATCAATTATATCACGGCAACAGTAGTTATCAGTGTTCTAATCTGATCTGACTGCCACTAAATGTCAAATCAGGCTAAAGTCGTGCTTCAAATGGCCCCGCCCGTTTTTGGGGCGATTTCAGTCAGGTTGAAAATCGCCCAGAAGTCTGTCATAGACTCTCATGTAAAATCAATTTTTTTCAAATTTCAAAGCTTTCAATACAATCTCTATGGGTGTCTGAGGGCTTGCACTTACGCTTTCGTCATACGTGACGTAACCATGAACGTAACTAAGAAAATAGCGGCTAGCAGCGTCTCTGTTGCGACCTGCAGTGTGGCGTTATCTTATGTTTTTAATTTGTACACTTAGTGGCGTTATTTTATGTTTTTAATTTGTACACTTAGTTTACAAACATTCTGCCAACCATGGATTTCCAGTGGTGGGTTTTGGACTGATCTTGTTGATCGTGTACATACCCGCTACGAACGGACTAAATAATGAAAACGCTGCTGGCAGCGGAATCCAATACAGCTGGGAGACTTGGCTGGATGACAGAGTCCCGGACAGAGAAGTGGAGCCGGCCGGCTTCACCCTGGTCAGAGCGGACCGCGATCTGACAGTCACAGGGAAAATCGATCCTGGTAAGAGAGCGACTCTGTACCCCCGACATTGAACTGCTTTCTGTGTCACTGCGACCTTACTATCTGCCCCGTGAGTTCCCCCAATTGTTTGTTACCGTTGTGTACTGTTGATAATCACAAGTTTACTGGAGAACTGAGACCAAGTAGAGACTTTGGACAGGGTGGATATGGTATAATAAAGGCAGTTTATTCAGAGGTAAAGATATCTGGAATCGCGTGCACGGACTCGTTCGTCAAACTCTTAGGGAGCTATCTGAAGAGAGCCCCGAAAACATTGTGTGCAGACATTTTATACAATAAATGATGTAGGTTGAATCTAGTAGTTCTGATCTTCTGATTGGTCCTGATGAGTTGGGCGAGGTCCCCTCCACTGTTGCATTGGCTCTGAGTCGGGTTCTCTGTCTTCAAATGTTCAGCCTAAAGAGAGGGGATTTTTGTGTGTGTGTGTGTGTGTGTTTAACAGTGATGATGTGTGTGTGTGTGTGTGTTATCAGTGATGATGTGTGTGTGTGTGTGTGTGTGTGTGTGTGTGTGTCCTCAGAGCAAGAACTCGTGAGTTGGAAGAACTGAGAGACCTATGGCGTGGGTGTTGTCCTTGGCCACCTGCTGACAAGGCTGACAAGATAGGACTCTTTTGTCCATTGTTATAGGATAGGAACAGCATTGATTGAAAACAAACGCCCAACACAAAATGGGTCATGCACAAGATTTTAGTCAGACCAAGCTATAACATTATATATTTACTACGACAGTACATTCAACCAAAAGCTAATATAACAAAGGCATCAGAGATTATTTATAATCTGTCACAGAAACTGGAATCCATCTCCCCAGATCAGTCAATAAATGCTTCTGGTATTGACTTATATGCTGCCCCTGTCTTCATGTTGTTGCTGGACATATCTTTTTTAAAATGTGTGTAGGTCACCTAAATCATCAGAAAAATTGCCCCTCCTGAGAATTTTTTCAGGAGCCGCCACTGCTCCCGGCTCTAGCCAACAACTCGAATTGAGTGAAAAAAACTTCCCATTTACCTTGTCCATTGAACTTTGGAAGTTTAGCCGCTACCGTGGCTAATGGCAATAGGGCGCTGCCATCTCTGTTTACATAAGGAGGCCCAGCCATTTCCGCACGCGGTGACATCGATATCTCCGTCGCCGTGACGTCTGTTCTGGTCGAGCGGTTTGAAGGAAAACCCGCCCGTTCTGCCATCTTGCTGACTGACAATTTAACTTCCGCCATGTGGCACTCCAGCTCTTCTACAGCCGTCGTCGCCTGACCCTCCCGACCGGGTACACCCGAGCCCACAACGGACACTTTGTCCGACTCTTCCTTAATTTTCCGCCTCGCCCCGATCATCTTGACCGTAGATGCGAGTCACGCTAAAGCTAACCACGGCCTATACTGAAACAGCTAACTCGCCTAATCTCGATCGATCCCGTCGTTCGAAAGCACTTCTGACACCAATGTAATGACCCAGCTGGGTCATAAAGTAAAAGAGAGACAGGCACCAGGTGTACAGGCAGAACACAGGTTTATTCCTGAATGGGCTATTGTTCAGGCCACAGCCCACGCCGCTAAACCTCGAACATACACAAATATAACATGTTAAGTCAAGGGTCCCAAAACAGAAGAGAGAGAGATGAGACCGTAACCCCTATTTAAGCATTCCAAAACCCCGCGGGATTACCCATCATACCCCCCCAACCTTTCCATCTGTCCTGGCATATTTAACCCCTGCTAGCACCCATGAGAACGATAACACACCCACGAACACAGAACACAATACCGGGTCGTTACAATATTTTTGTCTCGTGAGTGGATGAAAACAACAGTGCTTGTGTAGCCTACATTTCACAAGTGCATCAAACGTTGTTTTGTGTCCCGGAGTGGACAGGCTATGGGTGGATTCTCGTATAATATTTCCCGCAAATGTACTACAAAATTCAGCCATAAATACATCAGTGAATACATGTCTACACCATTTAGGGAATAAAAGTTGTGACCAAGATGTTTCTGATCGGGTTGACGATCATCTTCTAAAGTTAGATTTGTGTCCCTCCATTTAGTATGATATGTACGGTTGTCTATCATGCATTTCGTATGATATTGTAGCAATCCTCGCTATTTGAGCCATTTTACAATTCCCATTAAGTGGGTTATCCCTATTGGCGTGATGCGTAGGGTGTTTTTCTTTCACGCCAAAAACCTGAGTTCGCTTCCCTGTCCCACTGTTCGCTATGTTGGTATCAGAAGTGGGATGGCGGCCGTGGAGCCATCGGAACACACTGCCCTTGACGTGTGAGGGCAACAGGGACTCTTTTCTGAGAGGGCAGTGTATCGATCCTCGCTATATGAGCCACATTACAATTTCCATCAAGTGGGTTAACCCCTAACAGAAAGACAGCACAAACCGTCATTCTGATACCAAACTTTGCATTTGCACTGTTGTTCAAGTAAAGGTGTTTTTGTAAAATTTTCTGTAGAAATTGTTAAAAGTAGTCCTTGTACATAGAGTTGTATGGTTTGTTTAACTTTGCAATCATTGGTTTTTGTTTGGAATACATTTTAAAGAGAGAATTCTGAGTATCAGCATCATTCTGTTACTGTGGAATTGCCCAGTTACAAACATTTCTGACCATCACAGACAGTCAAGATGGCTTCACCCATCCTGACACACCCACTCTCTCAAACCAAGGGTGCGTTCAGTTCAATTCAATGTTTGCTACGTTGCGTGACGGTTTGTATTGAATGAAACGTTTCCCCAAAACGGTGTGCCGATTCTTTATAACAGCCTTTTGAGGTACGTTTGCTCCTGTTTGGTGGGTGTGGCCTGATCATTATGGGTGTGACAGTTTAAAAATGCTAAACTCGTGCAGCACACACCATACAGGAGCAAACGTACCTCAAAGGCTGTTAGAAAGAATCGGCACACTGTTTTGGGGAAACGTTCAATCTACGGTGATAGAGGACAGAAATGAATCCGTTTCACTCTCTGGGCCTCCATAATCACACCGTTCTTCAACTGGTCGTTCAGTACAGTACCGTTTCCGTACAGCCTATACATCTCATGGAACCTTCGATTCCAATTGAATAACATTAAAAGAAGGAATAACACAAATGTATGAATCAAATATAACATATTTATGGGAGAACTTCTATCACAGAACCTTAGCAACCCCCTCTCTCATTTCCTAACCTCTCTCTCCTTTCTTTTCGTTTTTCCTCCCTCCTTCATGGCGAATGAGCAGTTTCCATTATGCCACAGGTCCACGTTAAGGAGATGGAAACAGGCTGGCACCTGCAATTATCCCTGCTCACCCAGCCATGGGCCGTTAGGTGCTGAGGAACAGTTCTCTCTCTCTCTCTCTCTCACTCTCTCTCAGTCACAAACACACCTCCCCCCACACTCCTCACACACCTGCCAAAGAGCCTGATTAATAAGACTGCAGCACTGTGTGGGTTTCTGTGTACACACACATGCACACACACACACACACACACACACACACACACACACACAGGCACAGATGTAAACATGCATGCATCACCAACACATTTATTGCTATAGGTAGACATATAGTACGGTTACACACACACCCTTCAGTGCACAATCACAGTGCACACTAACAAAAAGACAGCGAGGATAGATACAATGGCACACTCACAAATAATGTGGACAGAGACACACACACAGGTGCGCATGCACGTAACACACACACAGTCTAACTCATAATTTATCCTAATGTCCCCAGTCCTTTTCTCTCTATCTGTCTGCCTCAGGCCCAATAACCCAGGTGCAGAAGCCTTTCATTGTGACAAATAGATCACCTTAAACCAGGGCCCTCTCTTATCTCTCTTTATATCTCGCACATTCAAACACACACACACAAACACATACAGTACTGTTGTGAAGACATAGCCAGAATTCATGTGGGAGAATGATAGAACTCTACAGAGGGAACTTGCCAGATGTTTCCATATAACGTGCATTGTGGCATCATTTTGACATTTTAATTGGTTAGCCGCAGAATAGGGCATAAAGATTTCTTAGTAGACAAAAACCAGACTCATTTTAACTATCATGCATCTGTGTAATGATAAGAAAACGCATAACGTAAGGCAAACTGTATTCTACAGCTGAATAAATGTAGACAAGGCAAAAAAACAAACAAGCTCTTCACTATTCTGCCAGAGAGACAGTGATCCAAACGAGAAGGCACACCGGAGAAGTGTTTCATCTAACGTGGCCTGAACCTCGATCTATTTTAACAACTGCAGTCATAAGCAATCCTGGAGATCTATGAAACGTATGTTTTCCCTCCCCCTCCAGCTGCTGAGGCAGCACCTGCATGGATTTAAATGACTGCATTGATATGCAGAGACGGATTCATTTCTGTCCTCTATCACCGTAGATGGAGACAGGTAGGAGAAAGTCCCCCAGCATGAAATGACCATTCATTGCGTGTCGCCTTCCAGAGTGGTGAACAGTTCTATTTTAAGCTGGTTGAATGTTAGCAGCACAGTGGGAGAGGATTTGGAGGCTTGAATAGTACAGTTGCAAATGCCATGTTCCATACTCTATTTTCAGATCATTTCCTGGTTCACTCCTAGGTTGAATATACATGCGTTGTTGGACCTAGATTTACTTCTGATAATGAGGTCATACTGATAGCACAGTTGACTTTGAAACCTTGAACATCATACTAACTTATCTTCTACTAATCTTTTAGGTGTTTGGGGGGAAATACTGATGCCCTTCCACCTGAACAGTAAAAGCAAAGTCACTTCCTTGTGGGGCCCTATTGTTCAACCTCTTCATGTGTCATGATGAAATACTATGCTATCACAACCAATTTCGGTATGGGCATGAAAATATATATGGTAGAGACAAAAGAGAGACTAACAATGACAGAAAAATAGGCTTAACATTTTAATAGAAATGTAAATTGCTTTGAAACCTGCTTCTTATTTCTTGGTTTGATAGCTAATCTACTAGTATGACAGATCTGAGGGATAGTGCAAACAGTAAAAGGATGTGCAGCAATAAAGGCCAGCTGTGTTAGTAGAAGCCTAGTTAATGAGTGTGTGGACATTGATAGGAGGTTCTCACATCTCGCCTGTCTCACTGCCTCTCCAACTTTGCCCAGCAATTACTGGACCGTGAACCTTGACGAGATCAATTAGCCAGGTTTTAATGTCACGAGGAGAGATTCGCCATTTTGCTTTATCAGCACCTCAGCTATTCTCTTCACTTCTCTGGCAGAAGTGGAGGATGTGGGGGGTTCTGGAACTTCTGGTTCTGGATACAATTGCACTCATTCTCAGAGAGCTATTTGGTTTGTTTATTAGAGAAAAATATTTTCCCAGCAAAAGTTGTATTTCTTATTTATGGATCACTATGACTGTCTGATGTGGAACTGTTGTTCAGTGGATGAACCTATATTCAAAACCATTCATATCAAAAGAGAATAATGACTTTACACAAAAAAAAACATTTACTACCAATGACCAGATAAATATCAACCGGAGTATATCCTTCGTGTTGATTAGGATTGTAATATGACAGTTCTGACAGTTACATAAAATAGTACATCCAAAAGAAGGGTAATGAACATACATTTGTAAAAAATAAACAAGATCAGAAACAGCACATCTGGGTTAAACCATCCTACATGACAAACATGAACAAGCATATTTAGTTCTATATATAGTTATTCCTTTGGCACAAGGTAATGACTCCACAATTCAGTCTCATGTATTGGGCCTTTGGGACTAGTTAGGAGCTACTAACAGCAGGGCTGCTTCCTCATACTGTTCTGAACCACGACTACCGATCATGAAACCTGAGGGGACCTCTTGGCTGCATAGGAGCCATGTGGTAAATATCACCATCTAGTGGGTACAGAAGACTTACAGTGCCTTCGGAAAGTATTCAGACCCCTTGACTTTTTCCACATTTTGTTACGTTACAGCCTTATTCTAAAATGGATTAAATATTTATTTGTTTCTCAGCAATCTACACACAATACCCCATAATGACAAAGCGAAAACAGGTTTTTAGAAATAAAAAACAGAAATACCTTCTTTACATAAGTATTCAGAACCTTTGCTATGAGACTCTAAATTTAGCTCAGGTGCATTCTGTTTCCATTGATCATCCTTGAGATGTTTCTACAACTTGAGTGGAGTCCACCTGTGGTAAATTCAATTGATTGGACATGATTTGGAAAGGCACACACCTGTCTATATAAGGTCCCACAGTTGACAGTGCATGTCAGAGCAAAAACCAAGCCATGAGATCGAAGGAATTGTCCGTAAAGCTCAGAGACATGATTGTGTCGAGGCACAGATCTGGGAAAGGGTACCAAAAAATGTCCGCAGCATTGAAGGTCCCCAAGAACACAGTGGCCTCCATCATTCTTAAATGGAAGAAGTTTGGAACCACCAAGACTCTGGCCGCCCGCCCAAACTGAGCAATCGGGCGAGAAGGGCCTTGGTCAGGGAGGTGACCAAGAACCTGATGGTCACTCTGACAGAGCTCTAGAGTTCCTCTGTGGAGATGGGAGAACCTTCCAGAAGGACAACCATCTCTGCAGCACTCTACCAATCAGGCCTTTATGGTAGAGTGGGCAGACGAAAGCCACTCCTCAGTAAAAGGCACATGACAGCCCGCTTGGAGTTTGACAAAAGGCACCTAACGATTCTCTGGTCTGATGAAACCAAGATTGAACTCTTTGGCCTGAATGCTAAGCAGGGAGAGGGAGACTAGTCAGGATCGAGGCAAAGATGAACGGAGCAAAGTACAGAGAGATCCTTGATGAAAACCTGCTCCAGAGTGCTCAGGACCTCAGACTGGGGTGAAGGTTCACCTTCTAACAGGACAACAACCCTAAGCAGACAGCCAAGACAACGCAGGAGTGGCTTCGGGAAAAGTCTCTGAATGTCCTTGAGTGGCCCAGCCAGAGCCCGGACTTGAACCCGATCGAACATCTCTGGAGAGACCTGAAGATAGCAACGCTCCCCATCCAACCTGACAGAACTTGAGAGGATCTGCAGAGAAGAATGGGAGAAACTCCCCAAATACAGGTGTGCCAAGCTTGTAGCGTCATTCCCAAGAAGATTATGCTGTAATCGCTGCCAAAGGTGCTTCAACAAAGTACTGAGTAAAAGATCTGAATACTTATGTAAATGTGGTATTTCCGTTTTTTATGTTGAATAAATTAGCACAAAAAAAAATTTGTTTTTTGTTATTATGAGGTATTGTGTGTAGATTGCTGAGGGGAAAAAACTACACTGCTCAAATAAATAAAGGGAACACTAAAATAACACATCCTAGATCTGAATGAATGAAATAATCTTATTAAATATTTTTTTCTTTACATAGTTGAATGTGCTGACAACAAAATCACACAAAAATTATCAATGGAAATCAAATTTATCAACCCATGGAGGTCTGGATTTGGAGTCACCCACAAAATTAAAGTGGAAAACCACACTACAGGCTGATCCAACTTTGATGTAATGCCCTTAAAACAAGTCAAAATTAGGCTCAGTAGTGTGTGTGGCCTCCACGTGCCTGTATGACCTCCCTACAACGCCTGGGCATGCTCCTGATGAGGTGGCGGATGGTCTCCTGAGGGATCTCCTCCCAGACCTGGACTAAAGCATCCGCCAACTCCTGGACAGTCTGTGGTGCAACGTGGCGTTGGTGGATGGAGCGAGACATGATGTCCCAGATGTGCTCAATTGGATTCAGGTCTGGGGAACGGGCGGGCCAGTCCATAGCATCAATGCCTTCCTCTTGCAGGAACTGCTGACACACTCCAGCCACATGAGGTCTAGCATTGTCTTGCATTAGGAGGAACCCAGGGCCAACCGCACCAGCATATGGTCTCACAAGGGGTCTGAGGATCTCATCTCGGTACCTAATGGCAGTCAGGCTACCTCTGGCGAGCACATGGAGGGCTGTGCGGCCCCCCAAAGAAAAGCCACCCCACACCATGACTAACCCACCGCCAAACCGGTCATGCTGGAGGATATTGCAGGCAGCAGAACGTTCTCCACGGCGTCTCCAGACTCTGTCACGTCTGTCACATGTGCTCAGTGTGAACCTGCTTTCATCTGTGAAGAGCACAGGACGCCAGTGGCGAATTTGCCAATCTTGGTGTTCTCTGGCAAATGCCAAACGTCCTGCATGGTGTTGGGCTGTAAGCACAACCCCCACCTGTGGACGTCGGGCCCTCATGCCACCCTCATGGAGTCTGTTTTTGAGCAGACACATGCACATTTGTGGCCTGCTGGAGGTCATTTTGCAGGGCTCTGGCAGTGCTCCTCCTGCTCCTCCTTGCACAAAGGCGGAGGTAGCAGTCCTGCTGCTGGGTTGTTGCCCTCCTACGGCCTCCTCCACGTCTCCTGATGTACTGGCCTGTCTCCTGGTAGCGCCTCCATGCTCTGGACACTACGCTGACAGACACAGCAAACCTTCTTGCCACAGCTCGCATTGATGTGCCATCCTGGATGAGCTGCACTACCTGAGCCACTTGTGTGGGTTGTAGACTCCGTCTCATGCTACCACTAGAGTGAAAGCACCACCAGCATTCAAAAGTGACCAAAACATCAGCCAGGAAGCATAGGAACTGAGAAGTGGTCTGTGGTCACCACCTGCAAAACCAGTCCATTATTGGGGGTGTCTTGCTAATTGCCTATAATTTCCACCTGTTGTCTATTCCATTTGCACAACAGCATGTGAAATGTATTGTCAATCAGTGTTGCTTCCTAAGTGGACAGTTTGATTTCACAGAAGTGTGATTGACTTGGAGTTACATTGTGTTGTTTAAGTGTTCCCTTTATTTTTTTGAGCAGTGTATTTAATAAATTTTAGAATAAGGCTGTAATGTAACAAAATGTGGAAAAAGTCAAGTGGTCTGAATACTTTCTGAAGGCACTGTATGTGGTTAGGACATCTCCAGTCGCTGTAGAAACATAATCTAAACCAAAATTCTGTCAAATAAGGAGATCAATTGCACAATTCATAAGACAAAAAAACCCCACATGAATTCATATAATGGTTTATCAATTCATGAATTGACTTTCATGTTCAACTGCCCTCAACAGACTGAATGAAAATAAAATGTACCACACTACCACACTACACCTGGTCCAGAGTCATTAACTGTTTGTTTATCTGAAAGAGACCTAATGAACTTTCAAGAAAGAGTCTTGAATCATGGATTCCACCTCCTCCACTAACACACTGAAATCAGCTTGACACACTGTATGTTCTCCTCTACTGTTTTCCTTCAGGCACTGAAGCATTTTTTGGTGCATCCGAGGTGTGGACGCTACAGAGGCCAGCTCCCTCAGCTGGTCCAGAGGATCTGAGGTGTTGTAATGAGTGTTCGGGCACTGCAGCGCTTTGAGGACTGCGGGGGCAAACTTCCCGTGGTGCGCCGTGGAACAGATCACCACTGGACACCACGGGTCCTGTAGCCGGTCAGCAACCGCCTTGGCAACGGCGGTGTGTGTGTCCATCACGTAACCAGTTTTGGTGTGAACATTTTGGATGGCAGCCAGACATTCCTCTTCAGAGCACCAGCCAGCCACCACATCCTCCTGTATCTTTTGAAGCAATGACTCAGAGACTTTGAAGTACTGGTCTTTCTCTAAGCGTGTGAACAGATCTCTAACAAGATGGCCATCACCACCTGAGGTGTGGTAGAGAAATCTCTCCAGGTTGGAGGATTTAAGGATGTCTATGGCTGGGGAGTGCGAGGCAATGAGAGGCTGGTTTCGGAGATCACACACCCCTGTCGTAATAAAGTCGGAAACTATTCGGTTTTGGTTGGAAGCGCAGATGATTTTTCTTATTGGGATACCCATTTGCTTAGCGTACAGGGCTGCCATGGCATTGCCAAAGTTACCGGTAGGGATGCATACATCAATGGGCTCTCCGAACTTGACAACCCCATCTTTGAAAAGATCTAGATATGCTGAGGCGTGATAGACCACCTGGGGAGAAACAGGAGGTAATGAAGTAATGCTACTTGAGCTGTACAACAACATACCGAGATATTAAGTAGCCTAGACTGAATGAAATGAAATGAATAAATCAAACAATAATGAATTGTTTAGGATAGCTATATGTAATTCATGTTAATTTAGAATGTATTCACCCCCACCCCTGTATAGAATTAAGAAGGGTTTGTTAATCCCCTATAATACAAATAAGAAATAATCAGTTTACAGTTCATATATCAAGCACATTTTGTGAGTCGTAATAACACAAGTACTACCATGTCATCTTACAGCATGACCTCACCTGTGGTAGCAGCCTTGCCCAATTGATGGAGTTAGCTGTGCTGAGGACAGTGCCATACTCCATAGCCAAATGTCCTGTCAGACCTGAATCCCCAAACATGGTCTTAATGGCCCTCTGGCAGAAGTCAAAGTCGGATAGGACACTGACAGCCCTGGCATTGGCCTTTATGTAGGCTGTCAACTGTAGCTTCTGGATCTCACTCACTCCTTCCTCTGGGAAGAACACCAGCACGCCGACCCTCTGCCGGTCCAGGTCATTCAGGCTGCCGAACCCACTCAGCACTGCACTGCCGGTATCACCGGATGTTGCCACAAGGATGAGGTAGTTGCACATTTGTGGGAGACAATAGGCAAAGAGCTGAGGCATCAACTGCAATGCCAGGTCTTTAAACGAAGCAGTGGGGCCGTGGAAGAGCTCCTGCACAAACTGGTTATGAATAAGGTGTTTCACCGGTGCAATGGCCTCGCTGGCAAAGTTAACCCCGTAAGCTCTGAACACCATTCTTCTGAGCTCGGTACCAGGGATATCCATGGGGTGTATGCACTTTTCAAGGATGGCTAAGGCTCGTTCAGGATAGGACATTTCTGCTAGTCTTAGCCATTCTCGTGCGTCGAGCTTTGGAAAGCCTTTTTGGGGCACGTATAGTCCACCATCAGGAGCTAACCCCTCTAAAACAACGTCACTGAAGTATTTTGAATCACTAGATGATCCGTTATCACTCCTGGTTGACACAAAGGTCTCCGAATCCGAGTTCTGGTATCTCTCCACAGCCTGAAGCACCTTCTCTGCAATCTCCTCAACAGTATCTCCAGTCCCACAGAGCACTCTAGTGTCAAGCCATTTCTCATAAAACTGCTTCCTGTAGTGTAGAATCTGCCTCATGGGGACCCCAGCCTCCTGGCCCACAATCCTGTTCACCTTCATCCTGGAGAGCCTCTGTATGATGTCATCGGTGGCTACATCCAGATACACTACCAGTCCAGTGCGTTTGAGGTGCTGCATAGCCCCAGAGTGGAGTGGGTTGGATCCTGTTAGGGAGATGACACTACCAGAGGTGGAGAATTTGCACAGAGCCTGACCCTCTTCTTCCAGGAAACGTTCACCTCCGACCTCAGCCAGCTTGTCAGCCACCGGCATCTTCCATGTCACCTCCAGGACATGGTCGTCCACGTCAATGACAGGCACTCCTAGTCTTTGAGCAACAACACGCCCCACTGAGGTTTTTCCTGCTCCAGGCGGACCCATTAGCAGGATGTTTTGGTCCCCTATCTGGGGTACAGTAGATAGCCATGATCTGGATATTGAGAAAGGGCTTGTGCTAGTCTGCCATCTCACAGCTTTCAGAGCAAGCTGCCGTGTGTTGTTCAACACTCCCATCGCTATAAACATTTTCACCCTTTGACAGTAGGCTACTGGAAGCATTTTGATGTGGTTGTTATGTCAGATCTGTAAGACAGATAAGATAAGATTGATTGTACAGGGCTAATGACATCAAATAATAACAGGCAATACATTAATTGATGTAAATTCCTTGTCAGGAGCTGTTGAAATGTCTAATTTATGTAGCTACTGTACATGTTGATAACATAATATATCCTGGTTATAGCTACAGCATTTTAGCAGATACTAAGATTAGCCTTTGCTAAGTTACTTGACCAGTGTGAATAATAATGTATAATTTATAAATTTTCTATTGCCCTTTTCATAACAATCACAAAGTGCTTCAAAAGCAAAAAACAAACAAGCAATACATCATCATGAGTAGCCTAGCTACTGTATAGTTACATCAACCAATACAGGCCAAGTCTTTGAGTGCCAAAAATGGAGAGGGACAGTTCATGGCTTGAATAGAGGAAGGTGGTCAGGGAGATGGTTGATGAAGAATATGATTTTTTTTTTTATTAAAAAAGATGAATAGACCCTAGCTCTCAAACTCTAGGTGGCATTCTGCCTTCTCCCTACAGTTCTCAGCCATAGTCCTCCACAATGGACGCGCCATAATACCCATAAAAACACGGAAATGGTTCCAATGGGTTTTCCGCCATTCATTTAACAAAAAATTCAAATGAAATGTGTGTTTGGTGTAGGCTTACCTTGTGATGTTTTGCTAGCCGTGTAATTATTTCTCGGACAAGTTGAGTTTTATCAATATATTATTTACTCAAAAAAAATGAGCAAAGCTAATTACTGATAAAAGTGACCTTGTCCTAGAGAGATTTGTGCGGTTATCAAAACGTCAAGCCAGGGTAAGCCTACACAAAACACAGACCTTATATGAAGTAGTTCTAAAATCCCAGATGGAAAAATTTATGGTGAAAAAACAATTGGAACCATCTCCAGGTTGTATGACTCATACTGTGCTACTCAATTAGCTTTGCCCACAACTACAATCCCAATGCTGGGTTAAAGCTGCAATATGTAACTTTTTGGGGGACCCAACGAAATTCGCATAGAAATGTGTGTTATAGATCTGTCATTCTCATTGAAAGCAAGTCTGCAAAATGGTAGATATGTTCTATGTGTGCTATTTCTATGCTCCCTGTTCTTAAGTTTCGTTTTTGCATATTTTACTTTTGGTTTTGTACACCAGCTTCAAACAGCTGAAAATACAATATTTTTGGTTATGGAACAGATATTTCACAGCAGTTTAGATGGTACAATGATAGTCTACACTATACTAGCTTGTTTTGTCACATAAACTGAAATTAGGCAAACTATTAGACTGTTAGCAACCAGGAAATTGTGGAGCGTTGTCTGCATAGTGCATATTTAACGTTTAGAAACGTAAATAATCATCGCTTGTGATAAGGCTTTCGAAACATATAGCCAGTATCTTTCATCAGCGAGAAAGAATCCTTCGAATAAAATTACTGTAGCAGTTTTGCATAGATCCATACAGCTATGGATGCCTCCATCCAACGAAACTACATTTCTTGCTAGACTTCGTGAATTATGCTTATGCACAGCTGTTCTGGGCATGCTAGATAGCTAATTAGCACAGGTGGTCGCCTCTTGTCTTCTGTCTGTTTTCCGTAAACAAGTGCTGTAACATGGTGATATGGCCGTATGGGAACACAAACCACCCTGGCTCGCTGATATGAAAGAGAAGGTCCTTATGCTTCCAATACCGTACCGCAAGCGATGCGTGTTAATGTTCAGATCTAGCGTCAGGGATCTTAACAAAACACCCCCCTACAGAAGACGCCTTTGTCCAATAACTTATGTGTCATGTAATGGAACGGAGTCATGATCAATGGCTAAATAGAACCCATAGGGCTCATACTTACATTTGTCTTCTAAAATACTATTCTGTTTAACACATATTTTAGGAAATAATTTCGTTGACATATCTACTGTTTCTAGCTTGATAGGTCATTTTAGATAGCTACTGTACCTAGCTTGCTACAGCAACCTTTGTCATCAAGAGATTGCTCTCTGTTATCATGTGACGTATGCGTCACTCGATAATGACTTTTCATTTATTTTATACACTAGGCCTAGCTGGATAATATTTTACAGTACCTTAGCTAGTAACTTTTAATTATTGTAGTAAAGAAACAGCTGATGAAAGTAAATCAATGTCAGCCACATTCGACATTGGCTTGTTGACATCAGCTTCTCGTCAGCAACACTAAAAAAGTACTTCCGGGTCACGGAATTTCAGACGTTTTCGGAATAAAAGTCCCCACGTAATAGTAAAAAAGTGTCAATAACCTGTATTTATTCATGATACTGTATATTACAAATTGTTGTCAAAACATTAACAATGATTCATATTCGTTAATATTTAAGTGACATTTGCATTAAATGTATGTTTTAAAACATGTTCCAAGGTCAAATAAATGCCCCCAATGCGAATCACTGTATATGTAATATATTGGCTTATAGAGCAAAAACGAATCTGTAGGGAATACTCAGTAGGGTCTGTAGAATGTATATATGGTGTCATTTCATGGAGCTCTGAATAATACTGAGTGTTGCTGGCCTTTTTCTCCACCCATTCCATTGGCGGCCACAATGCGAATCACTGTATATGGCATAGTTTTCGCATTGTCTTGACACATTTTACAGGAAAAGTAAAGGAACAAACTGTATTTCGTAAGTACCGTATTACATGTAAACTGAGAGAAGGCAAAACAGACAAGACGCAGATTGCATTCAAGTTGCGACACAATGTAATAATACTACAGATAGAACAATTAGCATCTTTGGTAATACCACAGATCTATAAAAACTATTTTCTAATACTGTCCTCTATGCCCAATGAGCCATTTCAGAGGTGATACAATGTAGCAGCAGTGGAATTCTTAGATTGTACCACACTGGTGCTGTCAAAATCATTCCCCGGCAGTTGCCCAGCAACTGTTGCACAGGAAGCTTGTTGTCAAACAAAACATTCACGCAGAGCTAGTTAGAGTTGCGTGATTTTGTATTCTTTTGGTGCATGTTTGGCAACACAAATTATGTTGACCACTAGCTAGCTATGTAAATTATGTTGACCACTAGCTAGCTATGTATCCACCAGAAAGCATATATAACCTTATTCCAAGGGAAGAGGTTAAAGTAGATATTATGTCTGATGTACGCAACTCTGTGCCATGCTTGATGAAATGTATAAAAACATATGGGATTTACTCAGGATATAAACTTAATGTATGTAAAATTGAAGCCTACGCTATGAATGGGTCCACCCCCCATCAGGTACCCTGTCTGCCAATTTTCAGGTGGCCTGACAAGGGAATAAAATATCTAGGCATTACTATTCCTACCTCTCTTGAGGATCTGTATAACACGAATTATACCAAATTAATTGATGTGATAACCACAAATCTTAGAAGATGGATGATTTTATCTCTCACTTTATCAGGAAAGGTAGAAACAAGATAAATATTCTTCCCACACTGTGAACTACAAATAACTAGCTAGCTAATTAGCTAATGTTAGCTAACAAAGTAACCGTGTAACGTTAGCTAGCTAGCTATGTAAACTATGTAAAAGCTAGCTAGCTAGCTAGATGAATCTATTTCTTAAACCTATGTTTCTGTGTGGGGATTGGGAATGTGTGGGGATACTTTGTTGTGCCCTCCCCAGAGAAATATCTGCTCAAGCACTCCAAGGAACCCACATTTACTGAAAGTAAGCAATAGGGCGAGATTACATCTCAATATCACTTTGGAGGTAATTTCCTAACTCTAATTCTGTGTTTATATATTTTTACACCACTAGAGAAACTTATTTCATATTTGTATGATGATACTGTCAAGAAAACACAAATACCAGTATTCACTCCAAAAAGTACTTTGTAAAGACATATGCCTTTGAGAACATCATGGCAGTGCCAAGGAAGCCACAGCCTATCTACGCCGACACTAAAACTGGAAACAAACAGCTCCTGGAAAATTCAGGACTGGTCCCAAAGTACATCAAGAAAAACGTGAACTTACCACTACATATGAAAAGACTGCTTTTGCTTTGTCTGTCAAGCAGGTAGTGAATTTGTCCAAGATATTGACTTGCTATTCAAAGAAAGACGCTTATATGCTTATTGCACCAAGACTGGACACTCAATCAATGTGAACTGAACTGAAGAGGATCCCAACATAACTATTTTCCCATCCCCTCCCAGGACTTCGGAAAGACCCCTGAGTACCTGCAGCAGCGCGCTGAGGTGAGGAGGCCTCAGGACAAGTATGAAAGCTATGTCAAGGAGTGCATGAAACAGAGCGCCATGAAACAGCTCTCTGAGGATGAGTGAAACAACATCATACAGGTAAACCACATAGGTCCTTAGAACCAAGCCAATAGAATCTGTCCTAGAATAGATCATAATGATACATTACATTAATGTATGTGTTTTAGCTGATCAGTCAGTTAGATAAGGTTCAATATTAGATCAATGTATCAAATGATGAATAGGCTTACAAATTCTGTTAAGCACCAGCATACATTCAAAGGGTTTGAGAGAGACATTTCCCAGAAAGACATTCCCATTACGCTGACATACATGGGCTTATTGATAATGAATTGTTCTTGAGCAAGAATGGAAAGCTCATCTCCCTTGCCTGTGTTTTTGATGGGTCATCCTCTTTCCAGGGCTTGAAGAAGAACTGGGGGGAGCTGCACCATCAGTACCAGGAACTCTCTGTTGTCATGGACACCACCCCCAAGAAGTACTGCAAGGAGCGTCTGGAGCTGGAGATGAAGCAGCTGGAGAGGGACATTGACCTCATCGAGCGATACAAGACCATCTACATCGCCAACAACAACTAACACACATGACACCTCTTAAGTCTCAATGGCAAATGCCAACATTGTAAACAGATATTCAGTGAGGAAAAAAACATATGCCCTGAGTGCTAGATATGAAATTTCCTGGCAAATTGTCATGTCCCTCTCACTGTCCCTGTCTATGATTTCACATTGTTTTGGGAAACTAAATCAACTCTCTGCACTATATTTGAAGATATTTTGATGTCATTTAATCTCAAACATAACATGTCAGTATTTTATGTGGTGCTTTTGTTTATTTGGTAATTTCATGTGGTAAATGCAATTATTTTTTAATTTTTTAAATCTGCTTACAAACCGTTTATAAACATTACTACATACTACGTCATGATGTAATCTTGTAGTTCATTATACGAGAGCCTAAATTAGACTATACTTATCTGGTCCTTTGCCACAGTTTCTTGAACCAAATTAGTCACTTTTCCTTTTTAGCAAGTAACCGTGCTTACAGGAAAACTACTACAGGAAATCACATGCAGCTGATTATCCACCCCTGTGGATCTAATTGTACCATTCGGTGGTTTATTCAGAAGGACTGGAATACAACAACCACCTCTTTTTAGTCACACTAATGACTTCAGCATGACCACAGCATGCTTGACTTGTTGGCTAGTTTTGAGTTTCAGCCTAAAATTGCACAAAGAATCTCTCCTTAAAAAGTGGAAAAGGTAAGGGACAGAATAAAGCCGAAAAGTTGTCATATTACAGGGAGGGTTAACTTCGAAGAACACTACTTCATTATTATCTTGCATGTAATTGTTGTAATTTGTTCGTTCCCCTTCAGTCCTTGTCTGCTAACTGCATTTTTACATCAACTGTATGTTATCGCGGAAAAACATCATGGCAGAATGCGTTCCATCCAGAGCCACGGGAATGGAAGGAGGAATTGTGGTAAATAGTTTCAAACTTTTTGTTTTGTAGTAGACTATTGTTATATACCAATATTTATCCTATCTGTGGTTTGTTTTCTTGAGTAACTTGTTGCAGCTGATTTCAGCTGATCAAGCACTGTCTTCTGATCATGGACTTTTTAAATTGATAGGCTACTTACAGATATAGCCAATTGGAATATTGCATTAATGAATTGATCATAACTTTGCAAGTGTTCCTTATCTTTGTTTATCATATCTTAGATTAAAGATGATTGGCCCGGATACAGTTTAGAGCTCTTCACTTATCCAGAGCATTACCGTGAAGATATAGAGAGTGTCTACATTCCACATGGGGTTATCATGGACAGGTAAAATTTATTTTATAATCTGGAGGAAATTCATACAAACCTTTTCACCAACTTGCTGAGGTGATCAGAAGCCAATGTACTATTCTATTTATGTTATTGTAGTTACAATATGGAACATACATTACTACAGTACTGTGCTTTAAAGGATGCTCTTAAATAGGAATATCACCCCCTTTTTAAAAATCCTTATCACTGGACTTGACCCACTTTATTGGTCTTCTCCTGGTGCACTCATTGGCCTGGGTTCACAGCTCTGATTTTCTACCTCATGTGGAAAGGAATGCTGGTGCGTGCCACATTTCTACCAACCAGGGAGGCTTGGAGGACTTCAAGAAGTCATTGAGTTGAGAACTGTGTATTGAAAGTACACAATAAACTATACCATTGTGTGTGCGCGTGTGCGTGCGTCATACACACTGAATGCCTTGGCAATTAGTGATAAAGCGTCAACTCTATGGTATCATGTGACCTCAAAATTTAATCACACACACACACACACTGCTCTGTTTGTGTAATTGTGATTTTCTGGGGAGGTTTAACATGATTTGTACTGTAGGACGGAGCGCCTGGCCCGACACATCATGGATGACATTGGGGATCATGACATGGTGGTGCTGTGTGTACTGAAGGGAGGGTACAAGTTCTGTTCTGACCTGGTGGAGTTCATTAAGGTACAATGCCGCAACTCCAACAAGCACCTGGAGACCAGAGTGGAGTTTATTAGGCTGAAGAGCTACCTGGTAAGTAACATCAAGTTCTTTTAAAGTCTTTTGAAAAGGCTGTATCATCACATCATTTATCAGTCGCTTGTGATGAAGTTAGAGATAAACATAGTAGTGAATATGAGGTTCTCTAGTTTCATGTAGTTGAGGAGCTGCTTGGTTGGTGCCACAATATTACATTTACATTACATTACATTTTAGTCATTTAGCAGACGCTCTTATCCAGAGCGACTTACAGGAGCAATTAGGGTTAAGTGCCTTGCTCAAGGGCACATTTACGTCATTTAGCAGACGCTCTTATCCAGAGCGACTCACAAATTGGTGCATTCACCCCTATAGCCAGTGGGATAACCACTTTACAATTTTTTTTTTGGGGGGTAGAAGGATTACTTTATCCTATCCCAGGTATTCCTTAAAGAGGTGGGGTTTCAAATGTCTCCGGAAGGTGGTGAGTGACTCCGCTGTCCTGGCGTCGTGAGGGAGCTTGTTCCACCATTGGGGTGCCAGAGCAGCGAACAGTTTTGACTGGGCTGAGCGGGAACTATGCATCTGCAGAGGAAGGGAGCCAGCAGGCCAGAGGTGGATGAACGCAATGCCCTCGTTTGGGTGTAGGGACTGATCAGAGCCCGAAGGTACAGAGGTGCCGTTCCCCTCACTGCTCCATAGGCAAGCACCATGGTCTTGTAACGGATGCGAGCTTCAACTGGAAGCCAGTGGAGTGTGCGGAGGAGGGGGTGACGTGAGAGAACTTGGGAAGGTTGAACACCAGACGGGCTGCGGCATTCTGGATGAGTTGTAGGGGTTTAATGGCACAGGCAGGGAGGCCAGCCAACAGCGAGTTGCAGTAATCCAGACGGGAGATGACAAGTGCCTGGATTAGGACCTGTGCCGCTTCCTGTGTAAGGCAGGGTCGTACTCTCCGAATGTTGTAGAGCATGAACCTGCAGGAGCGGGTCACCGCCTTGATGTTAGCGGAGAACGACAGGGTGTTGTCCAGGGTCACGCCAAGGCTCTTCGCACTCTGGGAGGAGGACACAACGGAGTTGTCAACCGTGATGGCGAGATCATGGAACGGGCAGTCCTTCCCCGGGAGGAAGAGCAGCTCCGTCTTGCCAGGGTTCAGCTTGAGGTGGTGATCCGTCATCCATACTGATATGTCTGCCAGACATGCAGAGATGCGATTCGCCACCTGGTTATCAGAAGGGGGAAAGGAGAAGATTAGTTGTGTATCGTCAGCGTAGCAATGATAGGAGAGGCCATGTGAGGATATGACAGAGCCAAGTGACTTGGTGTATAGGGAGAAAAGGAGAGGGCCTAGAACTGAGCCCTGGGGGACACCAGTGGTGAGAGCACGTGGTGCGGAGACAGCTTCTCGCCACGCCACTTGGTAGGAGCGACCGGTCAGGTAGGACGCAATCCAGGAGTGAGCCGCGCCGGAGATGCCCAGCTCGGAGAGGGTGGAGAGGAGGATCTGATGGTTCACAGTATCAAAGGCAGCAGACAGGTCTAGAAGGACAAGAGCAGAGGAGAGAGAGTTAGCTTTAGCAGTGCGGAGAGCCTCCGTGACACAGAGAAGAGCAGTCTCAGTTGAATGACCAGTCCTGAAACCTGACTGGTTTGGATCAAGAAGGTCATTCTGAGAGAGATAGCAAGAGAGTTGGCTAAAGACGGCACGCTCAATAGTTTTGGAAAGAAAAGAAAGAAGGGATACTGGTCTGTAGTTGTTGACATCAGTGGGATCGAGTGTTGGTTTTTTTGAGAAGGGGAGCAACTCTCGCTCTCTTGAAGACGGAAGGGACATGGCCAGCGGTCAAGGATGAGTTGATCAGCGAGGTGAGGTAGGGGAGAAGGTCACCGGAGATGGTCTGGAGAAGAGAGGAGGGGATGGGGTCAAGCGGGCAGGTAGTTGGGCGGCCTGCAGTCACAAGTCGCAGGATTTTATCTGGAGAGAGAGGGGAGAAAGAAGTCAAAGCATAGGGTAGGGCAGTGTGAGTAGGACCAGCAGTGTCATTAGACTTAACAAACGAGGATCGGATGTCGTCAACCTTCTTTTCAAAGTGGTTGACGAAGTCATCCACAGAGAGAGAGGGGGAATTCAGGAGGGAGGAAAATGTGGCAAAGAGCTTCCTAGGGTTAGAGGCAGATGCTTGGAATTTAGAGTGGTAGAAAGTGGCCTTAGCAGCAGAAACAGATGAAGAAAATGTAGAGAGGAGGGAGTGAAAAGATGCCAGGTCGGCAGGGAGTTTAGTTTTCTTCCATTTCCGCTCCGCTGCCCGGAGCTCTGTTCTGTGAGCTCGCAATGAGTCATCAAGCCACGGAGCTGGAGGGGGAGGACCGAGCCGGCCGGGAGGATAGGGGACACAGAGAGTCAAAGGATGCAGAAAGGGAGGAGAGGAGGGTTGAGGAGGCAGAATCAGGAGATTGGAGGGAGAAGGATTGAGCAGAGGGAAGAGATGATAGGATGGAAGAGGAGAGAGTAGTGGGAGAGAGAGAGCGAAGGTTGCGGCGGCGCATTACCATCTGTGTAGGGGCAGAGTGAGTAGTGTTGGAGGAGAGCGAGAGAGAAAAGGAAACAAAGTAGTGGTCGGAGACATGGAGGGGAGTTGCAGTGAGATTAGTAGAAGAGCAGCATCTAGTAAAGATGAGGTCAAGCGTATTGCCTGCCTTGTGAGTAGGGGGACGGTGAGAGGGTGAGGTCAAAAGAGGAGAGGAGTGGAAAGAAGGAGGCAGAGAGAAATGAGTCAAATGTGGACATAGGGAGGTTGAAATCCCCCAAAAACTGTGAGGGGTGAGCCATCCTCAGGAAAGGAACTTATCAAGGCGTCAAGCTCATTGATGTACTCTCCAAGGGAACCTGGAGGGCGATAGATGACAAGGATATTAAGCTTAAATGGGCTAGTGACTGTGACAGCATGGAATTCAAATGAGGAGATAGACAGGTGGGTTAGGGGAAAAATAGAGAATGTCCACTTGGGAGAGATGAGGATTCCTGTGCCACCACCCCTCTGACCAGATGCTCTCGGGGGTATGCGAGAACACATGGTCAGACGAGGAGAGAGCAGTAGGAGTAGCAGTGTTTTCAGTGGTAATCCATGTTTCCGTCAGCGCCAGGAAGTCGAGGGACTGGAGGTTAGCATAGGCGGGGATGAAGTCAGCTTTGTTGGCAGCAGAACGGCAGTTCCAGAGGCTGCCTGAGACCTGGAACTCCAGGTGTGGGGTGCGTGCAGGGACCACCAGGTTAGAGAGGCAGCAGCCACGCGGTGTGAGGCGTTTGTGTAGCCTGTGCAGAGAGGAGAGAACAGGGATAGGCAGAGGCATAGTTGACAGGCTGTAGCAAATGGCTACAATAATGCAGAGGAGATCGGAATGAAATGAACTAAACATCTGGGAGAGGAGAGAGCAGGGCCTCCCTCACCAAAACTTCCACCTCAGAAACTATAATTGTTTCACTGAACCACCCAAACAAAAACTCTCCCAACTTCCACCTTTAGAATTCAGAATTGTTGTGAACCACAGCGGTCCAATGTTTAAAGGAATAGACTCAACCCACTTTATTCAGCTAGCTATCTATGACACCATAGCTAACTAGCATGCTAGCATCCAATAACACAATATCCTACTATTTATTTGTCCTTTGAAATCTTCTGCATGTATTGTTTATGCAGCTGGGCTTCTCTTCACCAGAGCAACTGGGAGGCCTGTTCAGATGCTGTATCGTCAATGTATAACATTCAAATCTCGAAATGGTCATATTTTAGCACTGACTTCAGAACATTCAGGAAAATACTTGAGTTGAATAGAAATAGAAGCAACCTGTTATTTCTGTTATTAATAATTGGTTCATGTTTGGAGATGGAAGAGTATATAGTCTGTCTGAGTGTGTGTGTGTGTGTGTGTGTGTGTGTGTGTGTGTGTGTGTGTGTGTGTGTGTGTGTGTGTGTGAATGTGTATGTGTATGTGTGTGTGACTTTGTTGAGCTACACAATCAATTTGAGAGACTTTTGGTAATGTAGTAGTGTATGTGGACACCTGCTCGGAGTTGGTCCCCCCTTTGCTGCTATAACAGCCTCCACTCTTCTGGGAAGGCTTTCTACTAGATGTTGGAACATTGCTGCGTGGACTTGCTTCCATTCAGCCACGAGCATTAGTGAGGTCAGGCACTGATGTTGGGCAATTAGGCCTGGCTCGCATTCGGTGTGTCAATTCATCCCAAAGGTGTTCGATGGGGTTGAGGTCTGGGCTCTGTGCAGGCCAGTCAAGTTCTTCCACACTGATCTCGACAAACCATTTCTGTATGGACCTTGCTTTGTGCACAGGGGCATTTTCATGCTGAAACCAGAAAGGGCCTTCCCCAAACTGTCACCACAAATTTGGAAGCACAGAATCGTCTATAATGTCATTGTATGCTTAGCGTTAAGATTTCCCTTCACTTGAACTAAGGGGTCTAACCCGAACCATGAAAAACTGCCCCAAACCATTATTCCTCCTCCACCAAACTTTACAGTTGGCACTATGCATTTGGGCAGGTAGCGTTCTCCTGGCATCCGCCAAACCCAGATACGTCCGTCGGACTGCCAGATGGTGAAGCGTGATTCCTCACTGCAGAGAACGCGTTTCCACTGCTCCAGAGTCCAATGGCGGCGGGCTTTACACCACTCCAGCCGACGCTTGGCATTGCACATGGTGATCTTAGGCTTATGTGCGGCTGCTCGGCCATGGAAACCCATTTCATGAAGCTCCCAAAAACAGTTATTGTGCTGATGTTGCTTCCAGAGGCAGTTTGGAACTTGGTAGTGAGTGTTGCAACCGTGGACAGACAATTTTTACGCGCTACACACTTCAGCACTCGGCAGTTGACCGGGGCAGCTCTAGCAGGGCAGAAATTTGACAAAATGACTTGTTGGAAAGGTGTTATCCTATGACGGTGCCACGTTGCAAGTCACTGAGTCCTTCAGTAAGGGCCATTCTACTGCCAATGTTTGTCTATGGAGATTGCATGGCTGTGTGCTCAATTTATATACCTGTCAGCAACGGGTGTGGCTGAAATAGCCGAATCCACTCATTTGAAGGGGTGTCCACATACTTTTGTGTGTGTAGTGTACTTTAGGATGGTTCGATATGAGCGTTAGGAAATTAGCTTAAGGAAATTAAACGTGAAATGAGAAATTATTGGAAATGATAACTTTTTCAGTCTCCTCATTGTGCGCTATACTCCTATGAAAGGTCATGAATTTCTGTCACATCGATTAAGGCAGCCCCCCGCACATTTCTGATTCAGAGGGGTTGGGTTAAATGCGCAAGACCAATTTCGGTTGAATGCATTCAGTTGTGCAACTGACTAGATATCCCCTTTCACTTGGGATTTTGTATTTTGGCTAACTCAGCATCTGAAATATCTGACTCCAGCATGATTGTAGAATTGAGCTGACCTGAATGACAGTGTCTGTATTAGCTCCATTGTCACTGTCCTTTATTCTGGCCCTTTTCCATTCCATCTAAAGCCTCACTGTCTAAATGATAGTGATTATGTAGACACTAGACAGTCACCATCATGGACATTTCACTGATCTGTGCAGCATAGTCATCCTGGATGTCATGTTTGGGGACATCTCTGTGAGGTTATCTGTGTCTTGCCTCTGTCCAGGACAGAATGGTGACTGTTCACACACTCAAGACCGTTTTTTTCTTCTTCTCTAGAATGACCAATCAACAGAGGACCTGCACATAATAGGAAGTCAAGATCTATCTGTTCTACGAGGCAAGGTATGTACATGCTTAAATAAATTGGAATGATTTCTTTCTGTAAATAATCTTTCCATTGCTATCCCTCTGGGAATTTAGATTCTATGCTGTCAGATACCCTTTGTTCTAAAGAATTTGAGCGTGAAGAACGTTTTTGATATAAGGTCATAACTAGCCACAAGGGGGCGCACTCAGCTCTGCTGTTGAGTGTTGACAGGGCTCTTGGAAATGTATCAGTGTGCTCATTTGGGTGGTAAAGGAAGAAAGAGAAAGACACACACACTTTTAAGACAAATTCAGATAAGGTATACGATCTATAAGAAGAAATAAGAAGATTGAGCTGAAGAATGAACTACCCCTGGTATATTTCACATAGGTGTGGCCCTCTATGTCTAAGGAGTGGGCCCAACGAATCACCACAAGGCATAGTAGATCCATATAATGAAAATACATATTTTGACTCTATGGCATGAGGCAAGGTTTAGGTCCTTCCATAAGAGACAGACAGTTTAAGACATTCCTGCGTAAAATTGTGTCTACTAAACTACATTTCTGGACTGGAGCGAAGAGAGTGAACCCAGTGTCATCCTGCGTTCATTCGGCTGGTCATACATTTTGGGGTTTTCCCTGACAACCGTCCTCTTTGTGTACCCTTCATAAGTGTAACTTTGTCAGTGTGTTGCAGCCATCACCAGGTTGAGAATGAATCACTCATCTAGTCCTATCCTCTTCCTAAGGAAATACTTGACGATGAAAAATAGGGTTTTGGTGGATCATCATCCACCCCACACAGTACCATTGAAAGATTTGATGGAGTTTATGTCAACGGTGCTCAAGATGATGGTATGTGAGTGGTGTTGGGAGTGATGCCCCCATCTAGATAGAATGTAGTCTTACAGCACAGAGTTACTGTCTCTATCTCAGTAGCAAGGTATATTTTAGGAGTCAGAAGAGGACACCGGCAATGTCATGCAAAGTTTTTTTTAACATACAACTGAACAGGCAAAAACCTTAACTAAGATTTGTTTTTGCTCAGGGTTAGGAGGTCAACAAGAATAGCTGTCTGTCTAACCCAGCAAATTTGCGCAAGTCAGGAACATTAATCTTCACCATGGGTAACTAGATGGCTGCCATCAATCTTCACTAAATGGCTGCCATCTCAGCGTCATGCCGTCATCCCATGGCACAGCTGAGTGGTGCCAGTCATTGGGGCATGTGCCAGTCATAAGGGGTGCCAGTTATTAGGGGCGTGGACTCTGGCCAACCGTCAACTAGCATTATTGGCAATGGCATACCATTTATAGCACTTGCTTTTCCTAATCCCAAATGTCATCATGGAAAGTCGAGGTGTGTTAAAGTTCAAATGCATAACACTGTTGCAAATATGTAAGTGGGGGAGGCTGGCTGGATAGGTTCAAGAACAGATCTGTCAAATGACTTGATTTTGCAGGATTCTCTGCATGGGGTCGAGTTTCTATAGCTTACCTCCTTTCCCAGTCCATCATCAGCAGAAGGGAGGCAAGTACAGGATTTTATTTGGGATTTTAGCAATAGGACAGATAGCGGAATGAGGGCAAAAGCCTTTGGGTGTAGTGGAGGGGGTTAGAATGATGTAACACATTGTCTGGTAGAATAATACACCAATTACCTCCAAGCATTTGTGTTTCGTATCTTTAACATTCTTGAGGGGAAATGTAATCCATATTGAATAAGGTCATATAAAAGCCACTGATGTGGTTTTTTGAGGCTGTTTTGTTTACCTCTTTTTCATGTGGCAAAGCAGGTTAGTTCTGCTCAAGGTTTCCATGTTTTCTCTCTCTCTACTACACTAAACAAAAATATAAACGCAACATGTAAACTGTTGGTCTCATGTTTCATGAGCTAAAATAAAAGATCCCAGAAATGTTCCATACTCACAAAAAGCTTATTTCTCTCAAATGTTGTACACCAAGTTGTTTACATCCCTGTTAGTAAGCATTTCTCCTTTGCCAAGATAATCCATCCACCTGACAGGTGTGGCATATCAAGAAGATGATTAAACAGCATGATCATTACACGATGGGGTTATGGTATGGGAAGGCATAAACTACAGACTACGAACACAATTGCATTTTATCGATGGCAAAAATACTGTGACGAGATCCTGAGGCCCATTGTGAGGCCCATTTTTTTAAAGGTATCTGTGACCAACAGATTCATATCTATATTCCCAGTCCTGAAATCCATAGATTAGGGACTAATTAATTTATTTCAATTGACTGATTTCCTCATAGTCTCCTGAGTGGCGCAGTGGTCTAAGGCACTGCATCGCAGTGCTAGCTGTGCCACTAGAGATCCTGGTTCGAATCCAGGCTCTGTTGTAGCCGGCCGTGACCGGGAGACCCATGGGACGGCGTGCAATTGGCCCAGCATCGTCCAGCGTAGGGGAGGGAATGGCCGGCAGGGATGTAGCTCAGTTGATAGAGCATGGCGTTTGCAACGCCAGGGTTGTGGGTTCGATTCCCACAGGGGGTATGAAAAATAATAATAATAATGTAAGTCGCTCTGGATAAGAGCGTCTGCTAAATGACGTAAATGTAATATGAACTGTAACTAATATCTTTGCTCAGCATAGTTACATGTCCTTACTCCCTATTCATAGTTTTACATAACACGGTTCAGGTGTAGCGTGTAGGCCCACAACATTGGCCTCCTGCCTGCATTCTCTCAGAGCACTCGCCTCAAACCATAGATACACTCCACCAGCCAGACAAAGAGCCTCATACACAGCCAAGGGGGGAAAGCTGTCATTTGAACCCCTGCACCAGAGAAAGAGTCCAACTGTAATTATCTTTCTGTCTAAGACATTTGGAAGTGCATTTGGCTCAGTGTTAGGAACAACTGTACATTATGAGGGAGTATAATGACATGTCTGTGTGTCTCTTTGGGACTAAAATTAGATCCAAGATTGTCACTATAGCTACAGTCTAACAAGTGTGAAGTCAAACTCCCAAGTATTTGCCCCTATGTTTGAATGGAAGTTGTTGTGATGTTGCAGTTCAGAGATGTTAAAGATGGGTTTCTCTCTTTTTTTTACATGGCACAAAGAATGTCTTGATTGTAGAGGTAAGTGACTTGCATCATCTCATGGTACAGTATTGCAAATGCCTTGAATTTGCCTTGATGCCTTGAATAAAGTTGATAAAAATTGTCAAAGACTCCAGCCACCCAAGTCATAGACTGTTCTCTCTGCTACCGCACGGCAAGCGGTACCGGTGCACCAAGTCTGGAACCAACAGGACCCTGAACAGCTTCCATCCCCAAGCCATAAGACTGATAAATAGTTAGTTAAACAGTTAACCAAATAGCTACCCGGACTATCTGTATTGACCCTTTATGCACTAACTTTATTGACTCATCACATAAGCTGCTACTGTTTATTATCTGTCACTTTATTCCTAGTTATATGTACATACAGTATCTACCTCAATTACCTTGTACCCCTGCACATCGACTTGGTACTGGTACCACTTGTACATAACCAAGTTATTGTTACTCATTGTGTAACTATTATTACTTTCATTATTACGTGTTTTACTTTTCTATTATCTATCTATTTTCTTTTTCTCTGCATTGTTGGGAAGGGCCCTTAAGTAAGCATTTCACTGTTAGTCCACACCTGTTGTTTATGAAGTACAGTGCCATGAAAAAGTATTTGCCCCCTTTCTTATTTTCTCTGTTTTTACATGTTTTTTATACCGAATGTTATCAGATCTTCAACCAAAACCTAATATTAGGGAACCTGAGTAAAACAATATTTTAAAAATTGATACTTATTTAATTTATTTAATTAACAAAGTTATGCAACATCCAATTCCCCTGTGTGAAAAAGTAATTGCCCCCTTACACTCAATAACTGGTTGTGCCACCTTTAGCTGCAATGACTCCAACCAAACGCTTCCTGTAGTTGTTGATCAGTCTCTCACATCACTGTGGAAGAATTTTGACCCACTTGCATGCAGAACTGCTATAACTGCTATAACATTTGTGGGTTTTCAAGCATGAACTGCTCGTTTCAAGTCCTGCCACAACATCTCAATTGGGATTAGGTCTGGACTTTGACTAGGCCATTCCAAAACTTCAAATGTGTTGCTTTTTGACCATTTTCGTGTAGACTTGATTGTGTGTTTTGGATCATTGTCTTGCTGCATGACCCAGTTGCGATTCAGCTTCAGCTCACAGACGGATGGCCTGACATTCTCCTGTAAAAAGCTCTGATACAGAGCAGAATACATGGTTCCTTCTATTAAGGCAAGTCGTCCAGATCCTGAGGCAGTGAAGCATCCCCAAACCATCACACTACCACCACCATGCTTGACCGTTGGTATGATGTTCTTACTGTTGAATGCAGTGACATAATGGGACCCGTCTTGTCCAAAAAGTTGACTCAAGTTTGCCAAAAAGCACCTGGAAGCACCTGGATGATCATCAAGACTCTTGGAAGAATGTTCTATGGACAGATGAGTCAAAATTATTACTTTTTGGACGAGATGGGTCCCATTATGCCTGTCAAAAACCAAACACTGCATTCCACAGTAAGAACCTTATACCAACGGTCAAGCATGGTGGTGGTAGTGTGATGGTTTGGAGATGCTTTGCTGCTTCAGGACCTGGACGACTTTCCTTAATAGAAGGAACCATTAATTCTGCTCTGTATCAGAGCTTTTTACAGGATAATGTCAGGCTATCTGTCTGTGAGCTGAAGCTGAAGGGCAACTGGGTCATGCAGCAAGACAATGATCCAAAACACAAAATCAAGTCTACATGAAAATGGTTAAAAAGCAACAAATTTGAAGTTTTGGAATGGCTTAGTCAAAGTCCAGACCTAATCCCAATTGAGATGTTGTGGCAGGACTTGAAACGAGCAGTTCATACTTGAAAACCCACAAATGTTGCTGAGTTAAAGCAGTTCTGCATAGAAGATTGTGCCAAAATTCCTCCACAGCGACGTGAGAGGCTGATCAACAACTACAGAAAGTGTTTTGTTGGCGTCATTGTAGCTAAAGGTGGCACTAGTTATTGAGTATAAGGGGGGCAATTACATTTTCAAACAGGGGCGTTTGGTGATGGCATTATTTTGTTTATGAAATAAATAAAATAAGTTTGTAATTGTTGTGTTATTTCTTCACTCAGGTTCCCTTCAACTAACATTAGGTTTTGGTTGAAAATCTGTTAACATTCCGTATGAAAAATATGTAGAGAAAATTAGAAAGGGGCAAATACTTTTTCACAGCACTGTATGTGAGGAATACAATTTGATTTGGTTTGATCTATATGCAGGCTTATTATATTATACAGTAGGCCTATAAATATGCCATATTCCCTCCTGCTTATGAATAAATATGAAATGTAATATACAAAAATATTGAATTTCTTCACTTATTCTGATTTACTATTTTGATAATCAGGTCTTAAATAATGCAATAACAACCAAACGGCAAGGGATCGATAAATTGCATAGATTACATCATAACATATAACATGCCTATCATTGCATACAGGCAATAATTGCTTTAAATTAATAGTTTTCCTGCTACCCTCCAAGCTCCTGGTGCACATAGGCCAGACCTCTCTTTTTTGTATTTTTTTCCCCCTTTGAGATGTTTCAGATGTGAAAGTTTCCAGACTGAAGTCATCCATGCATAAACACTAGGCCTTCACCACATGATGGCTGTTTAGCCAACACTCTAGAGGAAAAACAGCATCTGAGATCCAATCAACATTCTAGATAGGCTGTGTGATATACACACACATACACAACTGCATGAATTTTGTCACATTGCATTCTGCACTTCTATATAACTCGTGTAATTGTTAATCAGAGATTTCAAGGAACAATTTCAAAGCAAAGCAAAACATTGTCATTGATATCTGTAAAAAATCTGTGGATTCATGTTATCGGTTGCTATTGCGATCCATTCTCTTCTGAGAGCAGTCCACATTCATGGCCCTCCCTTCCTCTATCCCTCTTCTTTCCCATGTCTCTAGGCTATAGTCGACACAGGAAAGACCATGAAGGCCCTTCTGAAGCATGTGGAGGCCTTTGAACCCAAGATGGTCAAGGTCGCCGGGTGAGTCAGTCTGTCAGAGCTCTCCATGTCCACGGAATGCCGAGCCTGTGACAGCCACAGGAACAATGTAAAGTTTGCAATTGTGTTTCATTGCTTGAATTCAACTATGTTAGTATATAATTGTTTTAATAAATCAATCCTTATGTATACCCCAATATATTTTAGATTTAGAATGGCATAGGTACTGTACTGTATGCCCTTAGTTTCCACTTTGAAGCTTCCGTAATCAGTGTTGTTCCTGTCTGAATGATAAGAATAGCTACCCTATCGCCATCTTCACTATAATCTAGGCATGAACTGCTTATGTAGTATCACTGTAAATTGTTTTAATCTGAGATCAAATCTCTTCTGCATGATTCATTGCAAATGATTGTGGAGATTAGCTTCGTTAATGGTTGTACTGTCATGTCTGTTTCAGTCTGCTGGTGAAAAGGGTCCCTAATGTGGTTGGAAGCCTTCCAGACTGTAAGTGCATCTCTATTTAATGTCATCCATGATGCCATCCAGGATTTCACTCATCCTTCATTCATCCTTCAGAACAAGATTTATACTGTACATGTCATGTTACTGATATCTCAGTCTAAAGCCCAGGTGGTTTCGAATATTGAATGAGCTTGTATTTTAAATGTTGTATGTTTAATACATTACAAGGTGCTTTGTTTGAGGTTGGTATTTGATCGTGAGACATTTCGAGAAGATTTTCTGCTATACAGACCTAATATAACACCTGACATTGACTCAAGTTTGAATTTATGGTTTATTCAGACCATCTCTACATATTTAGCATATCAAATTTTCTGTGTCTGTATATGTTTTAACAGATGTGGGGTTTGAAATTCCCAACCGTTTTGTCGTGGGCTATGCCTTGGACTACAACGAATATTTCCGTGACCTGAATGTAAGACCCTACTTTTACTTCTGAACTACACATGACCTTTTAGTTTAAAGAGCTGTTTGAAAGGGATGAAAGAGCCGGGAGCTGAGAGTAAACATAGTCAAAGAGACACTTCTCTCCCTGAAATCTAAACTCACCCAGGTATCCTCGGTGTGTGTTTGTGTGTATCCCTGTGTGTCTCTCTCTGTGTGTGTGTCTCTGTGTGTGTGGGTGTCTCTCTCTCTCTCTGTGTGTGTGTGTGTCTCTCTGTGTGTCTCTCTCTGTGTGTCTCTCTGTGTGTGTGTGTCTCTGTGTGTGTGGGTGTCTCTCTCTCTCTCTCTCTCTGTGTGTGTGTGTGTGTGTGTGTGTGTGTGTGTGTGTGTGTGTGTGTGTGTGTGTGTGTGTGTGTGTGTGTGTGTGTGTGTGTGTGTGTGTGTGTGTGTGTGTGTGCGTGCGTGCGTGCGTGTGTGTGTGTGCGGGTGCTCGTTGGGGCGCATGGGCCTTCGAGTGTGTGCGCGTTCGGGGGTGTGTATGTGTGCACTGTATGTTTTGGAATACCTGTATGTTTTCCTGACCTCTTGCACTGTGCCCCATGCCAACACTCCTATGTTAAATTGAGTTACAGTGTTCTTATTTTAAATGTACTGCCCTTACCTCTATTATGAATACCTGTATCAAGGAGATACTCAGATTTGTCTGAAACACAGCACCCCAAACTCACACCCACACCTTTGGCCTGTGTGTGTTTTGTGTGTGTTTGCGTGTGTTTGCGTGTGTGTGTGTTTGTGTGTGTGTGTGTGTGTGTGTGTGTGTGTGTGTGTGTGGTATTCATTACAGAAATTGGAAGGAAGGTCAAACCAGGAATGTAACGGTTAGGATCTGCTTATCTGGCAGAGTGAGGGCTTCCCTTCTCATCTTAGACATCTTAATTCCCCACTTAACGACTATTAGTAATACCAGTTAGCACATGCTACATATCAGTACAATCATATGATTGTTATCAAGGAAGTGTTCATTTATCAGTTTGAGATTGACCTTCGATGACCTTTGAACCCTGAATCTTTAAATTATGTAAAGTTCAGTGCGCTAGCATAATGGAGAGGCGAGATGATTCCTGTCATATGGGGAAAGTCTGACCTTGCTTTCCCAAATTCACATCCCTCCACAATCTCTAATCAACTCAAAACATTTATCTTCTGAGGGCTCGTCGTCACCGTGGTATTTCAACACTCCAGCAGATAAAACACAACAGATAACTAATTTATGTTCTGTAAACATGGGGGATTAAAACATATTTCAGTGACGTTCTATAAACGATCAAAGTGTTGCTCGCTTGATTTAACATCTGACTGAGCGGAACAACTCTCTTTCTCTTCCTCCCTCTAGCATATCTGTGTCATAAGTGAGATTGGAAAAGTGAAGTACAAGATTTGAAGAGAAGTCACATGGGTTGTTCAGAGTTTTCAACTTGTGGCAGCATGACAAGTGCCTTCCCTTCTCATATCTTCGTTCGTGCTCTGTTGTGGATTATTGTTGGTTTATTCATTTCATAATAAGAGACACCTTGCATGTGCTTTATGCAAAACATATAAGTTCTGAGTTATTCAAGTTACATACAACCTTGATTTCCAAATTTTAAGACAGTCACACAGTGAATTATTTTTTTCATTTTTTTTTTCATATGCTATTGTTTTTGTAAACATCATATTACAGTGTTGACAGAATATGCTTTAACGTAATATGCATCTATAACTTTATATGTAAAATACTAATGTTGTCACCAATTATCTAATATGTGCCAAGCACAAAAAATAAAACAAGAAAGAGTCTGGGTTATCAGTGGCCGAGTGCTTTTGATTGAAAGAGAAGAGGTTGAAAGAAGGAGTTGAATGTTGGCCTAAAGAGGGAGCACCCCAGCCTGAAATGTATGTTCTGACTGTCTATTTTACCCAGCTGTTTATCCAAAACAACACTGCCTGTTTAGCTTCAGTGTCATTTGTGCTAACTAAGTTTATTATTTGGCATAAGCTGGCTTTCTCTCTCTTTGTCTTTCTGTCTTTTATTTTAGTAATTCATAATATGTTATGAACAAATTTGGAATCAAACATGAAACCATCCTGGCAAGCCACAAGACATGGTTTGTATTAGCTCAAAGTTAGCTCAACCATGCAAGGAGGCAACAACTATCCAAACATTTATTTTGCTATACAGTATATACCATGAAACAGGAAAATAAATATCCATTAGGTAGATTTTAGTGCAAGCCAGACCCCTGGTTTTCTCTCTAATGTGTGGGTGGTTGGGTGGGTGTTTGTGTGTGTGTTGTGTAGAGGGGTACATGAGGGGTCGAGTAATAGGAACAGAGTGTTCCTGCCCAGAGAGCAAAGAGAGGGAAAAGAACATCACAAAGGAACTGTATATCCAGATACAGTACTCACCAAGCACTTCCATCTAACGAATAGCAATGCAGTGGACCTATTTATTTTCCACAATGATTTTACAATAGCTTCCAACAGCACAAATGTAGCTGAACTCAAACAATTTGAACCAGTAACTGACATGGCTTTCAGAATCTTTTAAACAGTATTGCAGTGCGGTGTTGTCAGATTTATATGGATAATGAATGTACTAAGAAACCCTAATAGCTTATGACAAAAAACTATGCACATATTCTATCCAAACATCAAGCCATCAATAAATAATCATAAAATAATTCAAATAAAAACTAAAATTCCTTTTATGGTTTCACCCATTTCACCCACTGACAGCCCTTGACAGATCTGAAAGTGCTGTTAAACTCAAATAATCTGTCATCAGCACTAATCATAAAGAACACAACGGTCGGTTGGAGCTTGGAGACAGACAGCTGTATGATGGTGTGGTGGAAACTAGAGAGCCAAATGGTTCTCTTTGCTGCTCCAACCCTGTGTTCCATGAGTCAGTGTGGGCGTCAGCTGGACGCTTGGATGCAAATGCCAGGACTCTCTCTCTCGCCATCTGTCACCAGTTAGTTCTCCTCCTGTTCTGAGCCATTTAGTTATTTATTAGTCCACTCATTTATTTGCTTAGTTGTGTGTTTGGCTATTCGGTTCATACATTCATCATATTGTGGTCCTCTGTAGCTCAGCTGGTAGAGCACGGCGCTTGTAACGCCAAGGTAGTGGGTTCGATCCCCGGGACCACCCATACACAAAAATGTATGCACTCATGACTGTAAGTCGCTTTGGATAAAAGCGTCTGCTAAATGGCATATTAATTAATTAATTAATGTTATTTTTTTACAATTGTGAGGTTGTGACCTGTCTTACACTGTTGCATTGTGGGAAATTATATATTTGGAAGGTTGTTTACAGTAATAAGGCTGTTCCTCATATCTTTAGGCTTTTCTGTTGGATGCTTTTAATCTCCCAACTAACGCATAGAGTACAAGATGTTCAAAGGAAATCTGTGCTCCACCCGTGGTGTTGGTTTTACAAGGCTCCCCATATTCTCCTGGGATGTGTATTTGCCTCTGGGTGACTAAAAGTAAATTGTGCATGTCACTGGACTACGCTTCCCAACATGCTTCACTTCACACAGCGTGCACTTGGGGAGACATGTCATGTGGCCATGCACACTTGCCTCTTAATCACTTGAAAAACTAAACAGACACCACATAAACATACGAACGTGACCCCCACACACAGACCTCCAATGACCCCCCCCCCCCGCCTGACCGCCACACACACACACACACACACACATCTAAGAAAAACATTGGCTTAATGTAGAAGAATTCCAGGCACTCAGCTGCTCTGTCATTACCACAGCATGATGGGCCTCCAACTGAAAGAATGAGAGACCATACAGGCTGTCGGTGACCTCTCCTTTCACTGACCATCACGTTACTTCTCTCAGGTATTTCAGGAATCATTGACTTCACCCTTTAACCCCGTCCCCTTCGATCTCTTTTGTAATTCTCCATTTGCAGACCACCATAGTCTGTGGTAGGATTGTTGACATACAGTACAACTACTGAGTTCTGTGAGCATTGTGAATGCTGTAGGCCTGTACTTTCAAACACACTCTGTTGAAAAATGTGTGCCATCTGACAATGTGGCATCTGCTGGGAAAGTTTTCAGCACTTGACTGAAACAAGGTTATGCCGGGTAAAACGTAATGGATCACCTGCAGTCAATGGCCCTCTCCTGGATGGGTGACCTGATTAACAAGCCTGGAAACAGAGAAGAAAGATAGAAAGAGGGAGGTGGAGAAGACTGTTAAGAATCCAGGTGGCAGGTTGTGTGGTGGTGAGATTGGCTTACACACTCAGAAGACCCACCTATACATCCACATCCCCTTTTTAGCTTTTTTCCACTATACATCTGTGAAACACAGGCTTTGAGTGGGTCCTGAAATACAAACTGAACTCCAGCCTGATAAACACTCCTCTTTCACTAAGAGTATCAGTTATCCCAATTCTCTTAGGTTGGGATTAGTAGGAGGCCACCCTTCCACTGAACTACAGGGCATTTTGGCTCGCCTGTGTATGTGTCATATAGAAGGATCAATGGCCACCATTGTGCTGTGACTCTATGTCCCTTATCGAACATCAGCACTTGGGGACGTCGGTTAACTTACCCCCTGCGCTAAATGTCCCCCACGCCACCCTGAGAACCTGCAAGGCATTGTCTGTCACCTTGGAGCGGGATCCGGTAAGAGGGAGAGGGAACAAAGAGGCGGCCAGGGTTCTCATGCTGGGGCTTTGTAGTGCTCCGCTGAGGAAACAGAGGACAGGGCCGTGCAGAGAAAGCAGGCTACAGGTAGACTGGGAGAGTACAAAGGGAGCAAAATGGGTCCTGTGAATGGCCACACATGTATGCGCTTGACATACGAAGCCTCCGAGTCAGCGTTTAAACAGAGCGGCATGGATTTGATTTCAAATTACCTGGCCAACAGATAGAACTTGTTTACTCCCTAGCTTATTGTTTCTTTGTTCTTCCTTTTGAGAGGTAAGACCACCTCAGTGTCAAAGTCAAGTTTAGCCTAGGGTGGCAGGTAGCCTAGCGTTTAAGAGTGTCGGTTAAGTAACTGAAAGGTTGCTAGTTCGAATCCCTGAGCCGACTAGGTGAAAAATATGTTGATTCAGTAAAGCACTTAACCCTAATTGCTCCTGTAAGTTGCTCTGGATAAGAGTGTCTGCTAAATGACACAACTCTTTTTTGTTGCCTCCCCATAAAGCCATGCCTCACTTCTTTCTAGCTGAGTCGTAGGCTTTAAACCAGCTGGTCCACTCTACCTTTAAAATGTTACACTTTGACAGACAGATAAACACTGTAAATGTACATTGATTGACACACACACTGTGATTGTACTTTGTTTACTGTACATTGTGCTCTAAATAGAGGTAGCCAGGGGGCTTCATCGATTGGTTCCTGTTGGGTTTCATTCAATTGTGCAACTCCCCAGTGGTCACAGACGTCATTTCAATGTCTAGTTTTGGTTTATGTTTGATCGAGTTGTCAACTAATGTTAATTCAAAGGGTAAAATCCATTGAATTCTTTGGATTTAGGGTCAAAGTTAGGTTTTTTTTATCCTGAAATTCCTTTATGTTGATGACTTTTGGCAAATCCAATCAGTTTTACACGTTGATTCAACGTCATCACATTGGATTGTTTTGTTGAAATGACGTGGAAACAAGGTTGATTCAACCAGTTTGTGCCCAGTGGGTCAGCTCCAACTCTCCTTGTGCAACCTTTACATCGGCTCTTCCAATACTTGTAGCAGTGTTGCTATCACCTACCTAAAGCCTTTTACTTATTCATTGATGAACAAACTCAATAAAACAGTGTTTAGCCACCACACATTATGGAGTGTGCGGGATAAGGAAGAACTGTAAGCTTCATGGGCTAATACTGTTTTGATAGGCTGTCTAAACGCATGTCTCCAAGAATAAAACTTTCTCTGACAGGAGTTATTCATTTCAAGATTATATGTATCATGTACCTCCTCATATCCCTCTTCTTTGGGTAGAAATTAGGGTTATATACAAGCCTGACTTCAGCACCTGATTCTGTTTCAACCTTTAACGGGATAATAGGAAGCCATGAAGCTATACTAATTCAGGTAATGCTAAGTGTTCTTTGGAAGCGTGCCCTAGAAAACATCACAGTTTGCATTTACTTTGTGAGATGGTAAATTTCAGCACTACACTTTTATTGCTGCCTTGTAACTCAACATTTTATAGCAGTCAAATGTCATTCCATTTAACAAATTTAGAAATGGAATGCCATTTGTTGTTTGTGAGGGAAAAGCACCAGTGTTTCTTCAGTAGTCATAGCAATTGCTCAGTCTACAAAATGTTGCTGTAAATCAATTTGGCTGCAGTAAGTAAAGCTGCTATGCCCACAGTATAACTCTGTGATACTATTTCATATTGCTAAGCCTATCATGAATGTCCCATACATATTGTGTATTAGTAAACAGCATACAAACTAATATTTTTTTGCTACCATAGTATGCAAACCCCTCATAAATAAAGCTCAAGCCTGCACTGTGTGGTTGAGGGTGCAGCGGCTCTTTAAACAATGGATTTTCTCTGAAGCTAGGGAGCCCTCAACACAGAATGGGTCAAAAGAGTCCTCCTATTGTCCCACTTCTATTGTTCTGTTGGAGTGGCCTGCAAACAGAACACTATCCCCCTTTGTCTTTGCCTGGATCAGCTGTGGAGCCTTTTTCATGCACTATGGAGTCCCATGTGTCCGCCATGCCCTACATGTCACAATAATACAGTTAGGGATCCAGCCAGTGAATGGTAAGTGGCATTTTACAACTCAAGGAACACTTTGGAACCATTCAAGAACTGAAGGAGGGGGAAATGTGTGAATGTGGCCCCTACTACGTAATCCTACGTACATGACTTCTGTTGAAAAACATCTATCACTGCGTGTTTTGGTATCTCACATCATACTGGAATATTTAGAATAGCTGAGTATAGAAAACAATGTATGGATCTTGCTCAAAGAGCTAATACTATCTATGACATGCCAAGGAAAATACGCTGTGACGTGGAAATAGGCCTATACAAAAAGGTTCTGATAGCTTAGCACAATATGAACAGGGAAAGAGGTTCTCTAGATAATATGTATTGTGTTGCTCTTTACAGACTATGCAGGAAGCTATTTGTCAAAGAGCCAGAGGAGAACAGGAATTCCAGCTCAGCTATGCCCATCACACACACACACACCAACGTTTTTAGCTGGCTTCCACAGCTCACCAAATGACCTTAAGATTGTTCAATTAGGCCTATAGGTCAAAGCCTTTGCGTCAATGATCCTGTAAAAAGGCACTTGATTGACATGTAAATAAATAAAAATCACCCTGATCGAACGCTTAGTTATGTGTCGCTGAAGTGACCACTAATATTCCTGGACATCTTATGTAAGAACCTGTCCAGTTGGCTGGGTTTAAAAACACGAATTTAAACGTTGAATGTGATTGGATAATAGACCGGAGGGTAGCAGAGGGGCGGTGTTTCTAGAGAATCATAGCTTCGTCCATCCTTCAAGCTATTCTGTCGCGCGCCGCCAACAGGGATCATATAGGAATACGACGAATTACTTTTTGTTTCAATTCTGTTGTAAAATGTGGTTGAAGAACCCTCTAGGATTTTATGAATTTTAATGAAACACAACTCTGTGAAATGTATCGCATGGTCAAAAGAGTAAATGTATTGTAATGGGCGTTTACCTTGGTTTTCATCGTGGGTTTCCTAACAGGTAGCTATCCAGTGGTACTCAAAAAAAATAGCCCGCTTGTTGTGGTCTTTGGTAACGTTAATGGTAGTCAGCGAACACGCTTGCATTTGACACATTACCTATGGCTTTTGAAATACTTCTATGAACAACAGTCATTTTTCTTCTTCTAAAACGAGGACAATGTATCATTTTGTGTTACGGAGTTTTCCATGAATTTGTAACAGGTAGGTTGCTCATGCAGATGCACTGCCCTTACCGACAGCTTCAGTTGCTGTTTGTTTGATATAATGTTGTGTTGTGATACAATGTTGTTGTTTTTGGAAACACATTCGCCGAGACCGTTTCAATTGAGAACTGGAGCGAATTATTAGGCTATTTTGCGAAAACTGTAAACTATAGTTCCATTGAACGTTCTCTGTGGTAGTTCGTTGTGTGGCTTTGGGCGCATGATGGCTGATATTTGCTCGTGCTTTCATTAGCAACCTCTGGAGCGTCAATCTTAGGCTACTATACTGTACGTATGCAATCCATTCGTGTCTCTAAACAGAATTATATTTTGATTAATATACATTTTATTATGCTTATCTACACCTCACCATTTGGCATTGGCCTATCGGTCAAGCATTGCAACAAAGTAAAAAACAACAACACTAAACTACTTGGTCGTTAATGCACATATAAAAAGGCATGCAACCCAGCTGTCGACTGCGGTCCGTATCTCGATTTAGGTCAAACTAGTGGATAACACAATGACAACAACGCACTTCAGTGCAGCTCATGGCAACTGAGATCGGACCATGCAGGAATATGATAATACAGTTCATTATTTACAAGCAGTAGTAGTGTTATACAGTACAAGTAGCCCTCTCCTGCCGAAGTTCACTCAACACAATTGGATCCTGGGCTGATGGGCAACTTAATGTGGAATTCAAGAACAATTACATTTGTCTAGAGATGGCCTCTATTGAATGTGTTATGGTGTTGGTCTTTCGTTGCATAATAGCCTGCTTCCATAAACGAAGTTGTATGAACTAAAGTTTACAATGTGACAGAGTATATTTGAAGGCCCATGGTTACCCCACCAGTGTGTAAACATTTATGTCAATGTAGCCTAATAAACTTTTTTTTTGCTGAGACCAAGAAGCACAAGACCCAGTCATTCATATGGCCTACTGGGAAGGTGTCCTTTCTCCAAGCTCGGGGCGAGTCAAGGATAGGGTGCATGTATTCATTACGTCATCTTTTAACTTTCTACTGTGTTTATTCCATGTAGAGTTTTACAATTGACGAAAATGAAGAGGGAGGACTGTGGTGTGGATTAAAACCCTTTCTGCTTTCACTGTGGCTGGACGGAGTAGCCTATCACTTTGTTTTGGATCTCTCCCCCTTTCTCAATGTGGGCTCCAAAGGACTTTTGCCTTGGTGGTTTGAAATGAAATAATGGCGACACGTTGGACTGATTCACCGCAAGACGATGAAGAGAATAAACACAGAGACGTATCTCCAAGTTGTGAGGTAAGACTTTTCCCACATTTTAGGTGTAGTAAGGCAGAGAATGTGACAAAACCCCACAGACTCTAGATTGCAGCCCAACAGCTGTAAAATGGTGTGTAATATTGTGCTTGTTACATTTGCATAGACACAAATCCTAGGAATGCATTTTAATCACCAATGTAGTCTAGAGAGAACAGCTGTCTATCACTGGGGCGTCAATCAACATGGGTACCTGAAGGGAATTTGCCCACGTCAGCCTTTGATTCGAGTTCCTGAACCAATTCAATGGAGATTCTCTACTCTTGATGGCATCATTTAAGTGTGATCCTTTTTAGCAACACTGGCACTGTGTTACTTGCTACACAGTGTTTGTAAGGTGGTTCACGCTCACTAGGGATTGACAATTATGCTGGAAACAAGCACAATGCACACCACCTGTTGGTACAGCAATACATTTGAGACTATTGCATTTACCTCAAACCCAATGACTAATATAGGTCAGACTTGTAATGCTTTCATTGTTTTGTAACCCACACAATTGGATTGTGATGCGTAGAGGACTTGATGCCATGCTTGTTGTTAGCAATGTACAGGTAACTGCCAAAATAAAGCTAACACCAACATAAAGTGTCTTAATAGGGTGTTGGGCCACCACGAGCCAGAACAGCTTCAATGCACCTTGGCATAGATTCTACAAGTATCTGGAACTCAATTCTTCCACAAGAAATTCCATCATTTGGTGTTTTGTTGATGGTGGTGTAAAACACTGTCTTGGGCGCTGCTCCAGAATTTCCCATAAGTGTTCAATTGGGTTGAGATCTGGTGACTGAGATGGCCATGGCATATGGTTTACATCATTTTCATTCTCATCAAACCATTCAGTGACCACTCTTGTGTGGATGGGGGCATTGTCATCCTATAGGGGCATAGCCATGGTAGCCAAAATAATGTCCTGCCTAGCATTTTTATACATGACCCTTTTATACATGGGATTGCTTAATTAATTAACTCAGGATCCACACCTGTGTGGAAGGGCCTGCTTTCAACATACTTTGTATCCCTCATTTACTCAAGTGTTTCCATTATTTTGGCAGTTACCTGTACATCAGTAGGCCTATGTCTGTAATACAAGGTGGTGTGTGTGTTGGCTCATGACATCTGTTATTTCAGGCTACTGGGTACACTTGATGCTGACCGTCACCAACACTTGCTGAATGCTTTTAAAAAGTCTCAATGATCTTCACTTTCATAAACCCATGACATGTTGCGCTGCTGTGGATCCTGGGGCAAAGTGTCTATGTACAAACTCCCACTGAGTGACTTAAGTGTTGCAGAGCAACGCAATGGCATTCACATCTGCCAGCGTGTGAGGTGACAGAGTTCGCTTCTCTTTTTTATAACCACTTTCTGAGTGCAAACAGCATCCAAATATAATAATCTTACTGTCCATTTTCTGGCCAGCCCCATGCCAAGCTCAGATAAATGACACAACATTCTAGAACACATCTCTAACCTCATCCCAAGCCCCCACACGCACGGTGGCATCCACAGTTACATCATCATCATCAGAGGCTGGCTGGCTGGCTGGATGCATTTCATAACAGTATAGCAGCGGCATGTTTTGGATTAACCCATCATCAGAAATGGCAAAACCACTACAGCGTAATCCTTTTACCCAGTGCAGGAGTGTGTACTGTATGGGATGTCAAATCTTTGGGAGCAGGGCAGGCAAGGGGTAGATGGCAGGGGAGTGTTGGAGGGAGGGAGGGGGCATGGAAAGGGAGACTGAGGTGTGCATGTGTGATCGTTGGCGGTCGGAAGTTGTCTGAGGTCCGAGTTCGAAGCAGTGCAGAAATCTAAGCTCGAAGCAGACATAAAGCCCTATAATACAGTAGGAAGAAAGCATGGAGGTGGAATGACACCCAAAAATGACAGCATACTTGGTTTCATATTCTGGTAGGCTATTACTTTATAGCCAGGCATGGATGTAAATCTGTGAAGTAGCGTTGCGGTTTGGTTTTACTCCCAGCAGTTGTTCCAGACTAGTACCTCTCAAGCCACCTAAAGATTTCCTCTTCACTAAATTAAACTATAACCACAGTTTCACAGCAGGTGATTCTGAATCCTTCAGCAGACACATAAATAATGCATCTATCATGTTTTAGTACAATGTCCCCTCTTATTTCTCCCTTTCCCCATCTTTCCCGGTACTTACTACTGCGAGCAAACAGATACTCACAGTCCCACTTTTTCCCGATTTCGTTGCTGTTTCACTTGTCTGTGCCTTACTTTTACGCTGTGCTGCTGGGTGATACCACGGTAACAGAATTACGCTAAGACTCAGATTTTTCGCTTTAAAATGTATGCCAAACAAAAACCAAGTTTAACAAACCATACAACTCTATGCAAAATGACTACTTTGAACAATTTACATAGTAAAAAAAAAAAAACATTTACTGGAAAACTGTGCAGATGCAAAGTTTGCTAACAGAATTACGGTAAAATCTCCCACAGTTTTATTATGTTACCAAACTTTGTATCTGCACAGTTCTTCCTGTAAATGTGTTTTTGTAAAATGTTTAGTGGAAATTGTTACAAGTAGTCCTTGTGCATAGAGTTCTATTGTTTGTTAAACTTTGAAATAAATAGTTTTTGTTTGGTATACATTTGAATGTGATTCCATGGAATTGCCCATCTCAAACTTCAATATACTTTTTTTCTGTAAAGTTTTTGGATGATAAATGTCCACAATTGCAGCTGAGGGCAGCTAAAGACCCCACAGATGACATTGCAGGACTGCTCTGCACAAAGGCCTATGTCCCAGTCCACTATTTGAAAAATGACAGCGGTGAAAGGGGAGGTCCTCCAGAGGTTAATGTAGGATCTGAAGAACAAATGCCCCTCTTATTTCAAAATGTCTCCTTTCAAACATGGAGGTAGATGGAAATGCAAAGATGTAGCCATGTGTGTCAGCACTGTGCTCTTTATGCCTGAAGCTCCCTTTGTGAGCAATAATCAGCACCTGCGGCCTGACGTGGGAACTGGGCAGGTGCTACTCTGTACCTGCTAACACACACACTTCCATCCCTTGTCTCTTACCCAAGCTCCACTGCTTATGAAATCCCATTCCCCTGGGTCTAATGAGAGTTCAGGCCCCAGGCAACCAGGGCAGGACAGAGGCTGGGTGTGGGGGGGTTGTAGTGGAGCTGCTTCTCTGTCCCATTTACTCCCATCTCCTTAATGAGGGAGATTTCAAGGCCTGTCTTCTCCTAACCCCCTCTCCCCGGCTGTGAGCAAAGTGACGGTAGCCACGCAGGGGTAATTTAGGCACAGCTGCTCCCAGTCATTAGGAGAAAAACACTCCACATACACACCCCACTCCTCAACCCCCCTGTATTCAGGGCTGGGTCCAGCATGACCAGCTGAGGCCTCTCTCCTCGTGAGTGTCTGGCTCTGGGGTTCATCCTGGGTGATCCCCTCCTCTTACCACACTTCACTAACCCAAACATGATGCTCAATCCACATTTAAAATGACCTCTCTGGTCCTGTTGACTACCCTTTCATTCACATAATACTATGGCCGTTGAGCTGTTTGCTCAGAATCTGTGACATTGTTGTATTGAGCAGTTATAAAAGGATGTTAAAGTGAGGAAGGGGTCTGTTGCTATCCCTCCCTAACCAACTACCTCTGACTATGATGGTTCAAACCATTCCACCATGTTCATGTTGATGCGGGGGTGTGCATTCCTGCACTAGTTCAGTGCCAGTTGTCATTGTACCCCCCCGATGGCTATCTGTGTTTCCTCTTTCCGACATGTCTCGATCAGAGAGAGAGAGAGAGACGTGTTTTTGAGTGCTTTTCATGCACTCCTCTTTCCACTAGACGTAGCCTCTCCTTCCCCCATAAATCCTGCTCTTTTTCCCTGGTGCGCTTGTCTTTCACTCGCCCTCTATCCGACATGTTTTCTGCAACGCTATATTTACCCCCTGGAACGACGAAAGGAGGGTTGGAGTGGGAGAAGAAAAAAACATGTTCTTTCCTCACGTATTCCCTCCCTGACATTCTGCTTAAAGCCAGAATGCGAGTGTCCAGAAAGCGCTCTTTTTAACAGTGAGTTTGATGTTCTGTGGTCAGTGCTCTCCATGTGGACTGTGGGGTGTCCATGCGAATGCTGTCCGGTTTGGGTGGAAACTCGAAGTGAAAGACTTTCCCGCAGTCTATCCCAACACCACACTCCTCGTGTCAAAAGAAGACACATTTTCATTGTTAAGTCCCAGTCTCAATTACGCCATAATGAACTCACTGTAACGATGAGCTGAAGTTGTTTTTGTCCCATTTTCTGTTTGCGATTTAATCTCATCCTTAGTAAGTATTTCCTTTCATTATGTTTTGTCATTTATCAATGCTTAAGTTGCAAATGCAAATGAGCCGGATTTGAAAAACTATTTTGCCCTGCGTCTCCCTCGTCTGCAGCTCAATGCCCTCTGAGTGCACTTTGGTCAAGGTTTCTTCATATAAACAAGTCCTCAACACAAGCCCCTGACCTGAACTCCACCCAGGGAAAGGTCATTATGCCCCCCGTACAAGAAACACACACACCCTGTCTTTGGGGTTTTACCAGGAGTGTCCACTTTAAGGGCTTTCCCGGTATGCAAACACAAAAAGGCCCTCAGCCTGTTATTGTCACGTCTGTGTGTGTGTCCAATGTGTTTTTGGGCATTCCTTATCTGGATCAAGCCTGCCATCAATTGGCCCTTTTTTCCCTGGAAGAGACAAAGGGAAGCTCTGACATGTGGCCTCGTTGGACTGAAGGTCACATTCATAGCTACTTTGCAGTGGTGTGTATGTATGTGTTGTCGTTATCTACCACGCACTGACCATGCCCCATCTTTTCCTCTGGTCGAGGGATGACATCCCCACACGACATGGCCCTCCTGGATGTTATCTCTCTCTCTCTCAAACTAGCTATGAGCTGAATGCCATTATGCCATTGGAGAGCGGGTCGGATGGATGAAGAGGGGAGGGGGTCAGGAAGAAGAGGGATTTGCTGGTGGAAAACAGGCCAGCCCTTTTCTTTCTCTTTCCCTCTTCTTTTTTTTTTTTTTTTTTTACTCCAACTGGCTCACTGTCACAGCTTCTTCTGCCTGGATGCCCCCGTCCTTCTGGAAGATAAAGGGATGGGGTAGAAAGAAGAGGAGGAGGGGAAAGGGGGCAGACAGACACTGCAGCACCAGCCTAATGCTCATTGAAGCCGAGGTGGTGTCCATTACATATGCCCAAGGCGTCTCTCTCTGTCGCTCTCTCGCTCTGTATCTCAAGACACGCTACACTGAGGCTGATATGTAGTAGTATGTAGTACAAGGATGCAACTTCGCCCACCTTACATTGCCGTCATACTCTCTCTGTTTCTCAGTTTCTCCTTTTTTTATTTTTTCATTTGTTTCCTTCTAGTTTTTTTCATCAAGTCACAGATAAACACTGTTGGTAGAGATGGATGAATGTGCGGACAGAGGGACGGGCATTGTCATGCCAAATGGTGACCGGCTGCCAACTCCGGCTATGAGCCTGATCAGCCATTCTGTCAACCCTCCCCTCCCTCCCTCTCTTTCACTGTTATGTCCCTCCATAACAGAAATTGCCTTGGAAATATGGTTCCTTTTGATTTATGATTGCGTCAACTTCCATCTCCTCTTCCACTGATAGGCTACATGCAGTTATTATACCAAACCCATCCCCATAAAGACACATTCCTCTCAATTATTGGCAGTGGCATCTTAGCCTTTGATGTACATAGATCTCAGACCGCAAAACTAATGGGGAGAAATTGCCCATCGTTTCATTTCCCTACCAGTAATTTCCTGTATACAAGCTTTTCTCCTGACTGTGGCAAATGTACTTCCAAAAGCACTTTCACTTCTTTTCCTGTGTGTTTTTCAATGAACGCTTACGTAAGGTTGTTATCGGGGTCATATCTTGAGCTCTGGTGTTAGTAGGGGCTTTGAGGTTATTGGCAGGAAACCACATTATTTCCTGTCGGCGTCAGCACTGGAAATGAGCAAGGGCACCCCGATGAATGAATGATTTCATGAATGAACGGCAGAATGAGGGAACGGTAGAGCAAATGTTGTTCTTCTCCTAATGCCGGAGGCCGATGTTTGGTGTTTTTGTATGATATCCTTTGGCCAATGTATTAGGAATTCTTAGAAATCAAGACCAATAGTTGACCTGACACCAAATCCCACTGTATGTCAGTTCACAGTTCAGTTCACATATATTAAGCTATTTGGAGTACGTATAGCTTATACTGTGATAAAATACCATGCCTCTGTTTACCATGTCTCTGTCCCACCATGGCACACGCATGCTGTGTGTGTTGTTCTGAGCAACAGGGCGTGTGCGTTGGGCATTGATTCGGTGTATGTAAGCCTGTGTGTGTTTGGGGGACGAGCGATGGAACTGCACATCTGCACCACACGATCCATAACTCAGGATTGATTGGATTGGTGGGGAATGGGGTGATGTGCTCCGGACCAGCCTATTCCTGGCAGTGGGAGGATGGGGGAAGTGCACAGCCACGTTTAGCAGGATGTTACGACAGCATGTTGTTGAGCTGCTATTTATAGGCAGAGCGAGGCCCACACGAGGTATTTTCCTAATTCTTTGTTGTTTGCCCTTTTCATCTCTCCTCTTTCTAGATGTTTTGGACACATTATGCGTTGCTGCATGTATGAGATTGACTGACAGATTTGTCTGGATTAGCTTAGTCCCCATCATGCCTTCCACAGCCTTTGTAATCTTTGATCTTTTGCATGAAATACATTGACAAAACAACAGCTTTTCATTGGTCACATCCCATTTCAGATTTTGACAGTAAGCCAATTGGCTATTTAGAAGGGTTATGCTCATGAGCAAAGCACTCGTTTCCAAATACAGGCATGGGTAGGTGATTGTGTACTGGGGAGAGATTGTGGTGGTTATAGGGGGCAATGGCTATGAATCCTCCCACTTTGTTAATGCAGTGCCGTGGACGGTGGATGGGGCCCGAGGGGTCATCCAGTCTGGACATTGTGTGTGGCCAGTGTGACCTGCCTGACACCAGTGTGTATGTAGCCTGACCCACAGTGTCCTCTGAACGTACTGCTGCCTACACCGTCAGCCACCTCTGATATATGTTGATCCCCAAACCTATCCATCTGTCACCTAGATCCATTCCACATTGAGTTATTGTCACAATTATATCTAACAATAGTAAGATGGGTTAGGGTTTCATAAGCTGATTCTAGCCTAAACATGCTAGATAGAATGCTCAGGAGTGCTGACTAGTCTTTGTTTCACATAGGCCTAAAGTCTGCACCAATGCATTAGTGAGGGGCTAGAGGTATGGGTTGGCAGTGTTAGTGTGTGTTGGTTTTAGCTGTCCCTATGCACACAGGCTATTGGATCATTGAGCATTTCCCTTCAGCAGTGGCAAGCTGACATCCTGTGGGTCTCTAATTATTGTACGTATGTGTGGGTGTGTATGTGTGTGAGCGTAGTAAGGTAGTATTAAAAATGCATGAAGGCCCTATAGCCCTTTCCTCAAACGTATTATCTGGCATTGTTAGGCTGGTAATTGGTCATGGCCTAGGTAATTTGGGTTCTGATGTGAGCTTCAGAGATTTCAGTGATAACTCTTAATGTCGCAAAATAATAACCCTCTGGATATGATAGAACATCAAGGGTTCCAGCAGCACACAACTCTGCATATTCACCCTTCAGTAATCCAGTGCTCTCATATTCTTTTAGCTAATCCAGTCTCTTGGGTTTTATTGCTTTGTTTTTGAGATCCTGAGATAAGAGACTGTTAAGAAAAGGCGGGTTTGACGGGATGTTTATTTTTTACCCGTGGGAGAAATTTTGGACGTGCCCCGTCTGTTTCGAGGGTGGGGCTGCGTCACTCCTCTCTTTTGCTCTCATCTAGGGAGTCTTCCTCCTGCGAAGAAAGTGAAGATTTATGCTAAAATTAGTAAATAAATATATAAAGGAAGGAAGCCGGTGAGAGTACCCGCATTGCCTGCAAACTGCAGAGTCATTCAGGACTCCGCTGTGGAGGCAGATGCACTGCAGAATCCTCCCCATCTCACCCAAGACAACACAGCTTCTTAAGACTTGACTATCTTTCATAATGACTTTGATATCTGACAGTATAGGTGAGTGGGCGCAGTTGCAGTGACTCTTACCTGTTCTCGTCTTGCTGGAGTAGAGTTGGTTTCGGGACTGTCAGCAGCGGGGGGAGGTAGAGGATTTGTGCCTCCTGGTCGGTTTGGTGCCCCTCTCTGACGCAGCACCCCTTCCGATCGGAGCGAGCTATCACAGCTCCTCTGACTGCCTGGCACGGCTGCAGACACCGGCACCGAGAGGCACAGCACAGCCTGGGAAGACTGTTGCAAGGAGTGAGAGGAAAAGGAGAAGAGGGGGGGGAGAGAGAGAGGGAGAATCTTCCTCCCCTTACTCTGCAGGTGTAGCTCCCAATCCTGTCACTCTTAGGTAACTGTGGCAACTCCTGTCCATCAACTTAGAATTGGACCATAACCAAGGAGCATTGACGTCTCTCTTGTCACGGCAACAGACACCAAAGTCTCTGAGGATCTCCTGCATCCTGTCTTTTTTTGTGGTGTGTTTAGGTGTTCATTGGTCCTGCAGAGTACTATGTATTATTAAGATAGTGTTAATGAGCTTTGGAGGGGATGCCCACAGCTGGCAGAATGCCCGCTGGGCGCACAGATGGGCATAGGGATGCTACCCGCTGTGCCGCCTCCTGACAACGTGTCGTCCACCCTGTCCCTACCCCCTTCTGTGCCAGGACATCGGAGCACGATTGGCAACAGCCAGAGTACCAGTGGGTACCGCAGTGTTGGGGATACCCAGCTGACACTGACAGGCAGCGCTGTTGCAGTGCCCGTTCCCCCTGTAACAAATCATGGCTCACCTCAAGGTGCTGGACTGTGTGATGAACAACAACTGGAGCGCTCTCTGTGACCTGTACTGCGCCTGGAGCAATCAGGTCTGTCCTAACTCTCTCAGCTCTCGCCTTCCTTAGATGTTCTGTGAAGTCGACAATGTGGCATTGCGACGTTACTTCTTTAAATGATTTAGCAAAGGTTATCTGTTAAAGTCCATTGAGAAAGCAGCTTTGATGCAGTGTGGCATGGTTTATACCCCCTTTCTCCTCCCTGCTTTACTCTCCTGTCTGTACCGTCTCCTCTACCGGTACCCCTGACACCTTGCGCATTTATAGCTCTATTCACTACTCCAGCGTGGCATGGGAAACAGTAAACCACTGGCATGGTGACCTCTGGACTGTTGCCCTGGACTGTAGCTCGTAGCGCTGCATAGTTAGTTACATTGAGTTCTGCAGTATTTATATGGGAGGTCTGTTTCTATTTTGGGAGCAGCACTGCAGACTACAGTTATGTACTTCCCCTATGTGCAACGACTGTGTGTGTGTGCATGCTTGATCTGCTGTAGGCTATTCCTTTCCTACTTCAGTCTTCTCACTGTAAAAGCAAACACTGTACCTATTGTTCCAAAAATTGTGCCCTCTCCCTTGTGGAGCGACACAGCAGGGTTGCTCTCTCTCACCCCGTCCGCTAATTTAATTTTAGCTGCGCTGAAAACTGTTTGCGTCCCACGCCGATCTGATAGCCCTCTGTTTGCTGTGTGGTGCTGCTGGCTACGGCTCTGAAAACGGCCTTTGTGTACCGGCTTCATGAAATATTCACAGTCAGGCACCTGGCCATGAAGGGAGCAGATAGAGGAGCCCCATCCCCATCTTATCACTCCACTAACTCTCCCTCTTAGTCTCTTCAAAGACCAGGGAATAATACGTAACAACATAACGTTGATCTGTGGTTACAAAAGGCAAATATCCCCTGTGTGGTATTTCAATATGTTGGCCACTTAAAAGAAGATTAGTCACAAACTCCGGCTTTGAACTTGTCTTTCTTTCTTTGCCGGACGGCCAGACAACGTTCCAGTGTACAGTGGAGTTCAATAGAAAGAGTGATTCCTTTCATCCTCTCTAGTGCAGGTTTTCTGTTCCCTCGCTCTGCTCCCTTCCTGCTAGATGGGGATTAGGCTGCTCCATGTTTGTATGGGGGGCCTGCTTCTTTTGTTGAATATTCAAGACCACACTGCAAAACCAAAACTTGGAATATCTCATAAGAGATAAAGTTCCAAGGAGACACACAACTCTTTTCATCAGCCGACGACATATTGAAATACAACAGATACATTTTGCCTTTTTGTTGTCCATCTGCACGTGTATGCCTTCTTTCACCTTAGTTAACACAGTGTGCAGGGTTAAACAGCATTGTGGGAGTGTGTGTGTGTCACAGTGCACCCTGTCACAGCCCTGCTCTGTCAAACCTCTGATCTCTGATAGAGGAGGTGGATTAATAATTAATAGTGGAGCCCAGCAGTGAGGAGCCCAATTAGCTTCCGTTGCATCTGGGGGGGGCCCTGGTATCAGAATTGTCCCACCTGCTCTCTGTCTCGTGTGTGAGAGAGGGGGATGAGGATGTGTGTGTGTGTGTGTGTGTGTGTGTGTGTGATGGGCTGGGTCTTTGTCTGGACCTCTCTGGAGGATATTCTTCACACTACCTACCCATACACCCCCAGGACCACACCCTCAGTGGAGGGAGGGGAAGATGATGCCCTCTGGTGCAAGTAGATAGAGAGAAAAATGTGAGGGAGTAATTAAAAACAAAGGGAAGTGAAAGCAATACATCAGACCAGGCGGGATTCTAGTCAACATGACAAACTAGGATAACATTCCAAACAAACAAACATTGGGGGAGACTCCTCCCCACTCTGTTGGTGAGCCCACATCAGGTTCTATGACTGTGCAGCCCCTGACTCTGCGCCTAGTCTGTGATTTGCACTGGCCTGGCTCTCTCTCTCCCCTCTCTTTGTGGAGAGGAATTCCAGGCCACTGGCCTGCACAATCACCCAACTATTAGCATATGAAAGCTGCTTCGGGGAAGTGAGCACAAGGGGGGGAGGAGGGGGGAGTCATAAAAGTTCCAAATCGGTCGCAACACACTGAACAGACACTGGCCGTGTCAGAATACCCATACTTGTGCCCTAAATAGTAGGCAATTTTGAGTGTGAAAAAAAGAACGTTTAATAGTATGCGTCTTTCGAAAATGTAGTATACTTTAAATGCCCAGATGTCATACTGATTTCAGCTTTGACAGCAGCTGATCAATTAGATATGGGGATGTGCTACCGAAATCAACGAATAGCGGGAAACAACGCAATCGATCATGACCCGTTCTCAGTATTCAAAAATATCATGTTTTATAGTATGTAAATGCCAGGATGTTATACTTATCTCAGCTTTTCATCAAGTAGAATTCGATGCACACTTTCCACAATGCATTGGAAGAGGTGGGCTGCGAGTGATAGTCCCTAGTTCTCTTCAAGTAGCCAAACAACAAAACTAGGCTACTTAATTGGGAAGATGTCAAATAGCGACGCTTTTACAGTGGTGTTCAAATGTAGGCTAAGTAGTTTTTGTTCTCCTTAAAATTATCACGAGTATTGCATCGTAGGCTACATCTTTGTGTTTTCTCATTAATGTGTCTTGTTCTCTTGACCTTCATCAGAGCATTTAAACTAAATACTAAACCATGTTTAGATTTCTGAATGTGTCTGCACCAGGGACTCGGAAAGTGGCAGTGTTTATTGATGTCATGTTAATCAGGCCTTTTGATTTGAGCAAATTGATTGTTTTAGTTTTGTAGGCTAGGCTACGTATTTCATTATTTAATTTATGGATCAAGCCTTCGCAGTCATTCTGATCTCGTTCCCAGTGATCAGTGCTTTAGTTTATAATGTTGCTGTCCAGTGGTTCTGAATTTGTGATGCAACCGACTGTCCACATTCTTCTGTGCAATAGGCTTTTTATTTGAACATTTGAAAAGTTTTGGTGTGTGTACTAGACTATTTGATAGAATTTATATACAGTACCAGTCAAAAGTTTGTACACACCTACTCATTCAAGGTTTTTTATTTATATTTATTATTTTCTACACTACCTGTCAAAAGTTTTAGAACACCTACTTATTCAAAGTTTTTTTTTCTTTATTTTTTACTATTTTCTACATTGTAGAATAATAGTGAAGACATCAAAACTATGAAATAACACATGGAATCATGTAGTAACCAAAAAAGTGTTAAACAAATCAAAATATATTTTATATTTGAGATTCTTCAAATAGCCACCCTTTGCCTTGATGACAGCTTTGCACACTCTTGCCATTCTCTCAACCAGCTTCACCTGGAATGCTTTTCCAACCGTCTTGAAGGAGTTCCCACATATGCTAAGCTCTTGTTGGCTGATTTTCCTTCACTCTGCCGTCCGACTCATCCCAAACCATCTCAATTGGATTGAGGTCGGGGGATTGTGGAGGCCAGGTCATCTGATGCGGCACTCCATCACTCTCCTTCTTGGTCAAATAGCCCTTACACAGCCTGGAGGTGTGTTGGGTCATTGTCCTGTTGAAAAACAAATTATAGTCCCACTAAGCCCAAACCAGATGGGATGGCGTATCGCTGCAGAATGCTGTGGTAGCCTTGCTGGTTAAGTGTGCCTTGAATTCTAAATAAATCAGACAGTGTCACAAGCAAAGCACCCCCACACCATAACACCTCCTCCATGCTTTACGGTGGGAACTACACATGCAGAGATCAACTGTTCACCCAAACCGCATCTCCCAAAGACGGTGGTTGGAACCAAAAAGCTCCAATTGGGACCTCAGACCAAAGAACACATTTCCACCAGTCTAATGTTCATTGCTCGTGTTTCTTGGCCCAAGCAGGTCTCTTCTTCTTATTGGTGTCCTTTAGTAGTGGTTTCTTTGCAGCAATTCGACCATGAAGGCCTGATTCACACAGTCTCCTCTGAACAGTTGATGTTGAGGTGTGTCTGTGACTTGAACTCTGTGAAGCATTTATTTGGGCTGCAATTTCTGAGGCTGGTAACTCTAATGAACTTATCCTCTGCAGCAGAGGTAACTCTGGGTCTTCCATTCCTGTGGCGGTCCTCATGAGAGCCAGTTTCATCATAGTGCTTGATGGTTTTTGCGACTGCGCTTGAAGAAGTTCTTGAAATTTTGTCGTATTGACAGACCTTCATGTCTTAAAGTAATGATGGACTGTCGTTTCTCTTTGCTTATTTGAGCTGTTCTTGCCATAATATGGACTTGGTCCTTTACCAAATAGGGCTATCTTCTGTATACCCCGCCCTACCTTGTCACAACACAACTGATTGGCTTAAACGCATTAAGACGGAAAGAAATTCCTCAAATTAACTTTTAAGAAGGCACACCTGTTAATTGAAATGCATTCCAGGTGACTACCTCATGAAGCTGGTTGAGAGAATTTCATGAGTGTGCAAAGCTGTCATCAAGGCAAAGGGTGGCTATTTGAATATATTTTGATTTGTTTAACACTTTTTTGGTTACAACATGATTCCATGTGTTATTTCATAGTTTTGATGTCTTCACTATTATTCTACAATGTAAAAGTAAAGAAAAACCCTTGAATGAGTAGGTGTGTCCAAACTTTTGGCTGGTAGTGTATGTTACAGCACTTTGGTTTCACTAATAAATATGTTGAAATGGAACCAAATTATCTGTTTCTATCTTTAGTCATTTTTAAATGGGATAGATGGGCTTATATGGGTTACGGTGTTGGTCGAATGTGATAGTCTGCCTATAACTGTAAGTCGCTCTGGATAAGAGCGTCTGCTAAATGACTAAAATGTAAAATGTATAACCTACTCAGCCGGTCAGGCCGTGTCATACTGCATACTTTTTACTAAACGGTACGTGCTAAATGGTATGCGACAATGAGTGCATACTATGCAGTTTAACTATGTAGTACGCTAGTACGGGTATTCAGACATGGCCACTGGCTTCTTCAGCCCTGGTCCAGGCCAAGTGCCCATGTTCCAGGCACTCCATGAATAAGACCCCAATGTACTATAGTAGTAGTAGTAGTAGTAGTAGTAATGCCATTTAGCAGACACTTTTTTCCAAAGTGACTTAGTCAGTCATCCATGCATTTTTTCACATGGGACATAATCAATCAATTGAAGTTATTGATTTGTTGAGAACCTCGTTAGCTAGATCCTGAATGAATACCTGATTGAAAGGTTGGAAACCCAATAGACACTGACTGTAGCCTGCTTTGACTTCATGTGTCAGTGGTAGAGTTTTGAGTCGAGTATGTGTGTGTGTGCTACAGAATAGCTCCTGTTTTGAGTGTGTTTGTACTGTGTGTGTGAATGATTAAAAGCAGTTTACCCAAGCGTATAACGCTGTAGTGATACCCCCTGCTGTGCGGCTGAGCTTTGCGTTTACCAGACAAGTGCGTGTCTGTTTTTTAAAGCACCATGAAACAAATATGCTGGTTGTAAGAGAAGGCACCTGAGCTCCAAACCCATTTCTAATCTCTGTGAATGGCAGGCCCTTTAACTGTTCTGTATCTAAGCGCTCCACATTAAAATACAAGGCATACAAGGTACAAGGTGTTTAAAGTATTAAGGATATCAGGATAAACTCTACCAGTTGACTGCTTTTAATGTGTCAGTCTGTACTTTATTGTTCCTACACACACTACCTACACGTAGGCTGCCACTAGTAATTGTTTAGGCGCTAATTGATAAACACTACAACCTCCATCGTAAAACACTCTGCTATGTACAAAAATATTTGTTGCAATTTCTTTTATTGTGTGGTATTTAAGTCTGATAAAAAATGGGGAATTGCCAGGGACCTCACTATACGATTTTATCAGGATACTTAAGTGCCGATATGATATGTGTTGCTATTCTCACGATTCTATATGTATTGTGATTAGATACTGCGATTTTATTGTAATTTGACGTTCCAAACATATTGCTCAGTGTATGTTTAATGCAGAGAGACGAGAGAGCATGAGAAAATGAGTTTGATCAGTCATGGAAATAAAAGTGCTGAAAATAAGCGATAGGATGAAAAATACCAGAGTTTTGGCGCAGGTACAGCAGACTAGTGCTAGCTAACGGTAACTAGCAAAAATAGAGAAATGTGTGTTTGTGTATATATTTTTTTACAAAACTTTGAGTCAAAATATGTAACTATCTATTTTTTCCCCCATCACTAGTTATTACCCAACCGTAACATAATAGATTACTCATCTCATCATGCTACCATCTGGATGACATGATATTCTCACTCCCAAGACACTGCTGTATCTGTGCATTTGACTGACTGTCAGTTTGACTGCCCTGGATCTCTGCGTGCCTGTCATAATAGGAACCATCCATCTCAACATCTGTGTGTGGGGAAGGAGGGTGCACAGAATGCTGATTCACCTTCCGTTTTTCCCCCTCCAACATCCCTCACTCTCCATTCCCTCTTCAGATGGAGAGAGAGGGAGTTATGGTGGAGGTTGTCAGTGTAGTAGTGGTGGTAGTAGTGGTAGCGGAAGACCTAGCTGGGTGCTTGAGCGTACTGTAATGAACTCATCAAGCTCAGGTCCACCATAACACATCTTTAAGATTCCCTGTCTCACCTATCCCTGGAGCTGTGTATTCCTTCAACTGTATAATAATGCATTGTGTTTGTTGTAGCCTACACATTGGTCCTATCCTTTCACTGAATAATGCTGAGTGGAGAAAATGTCTGCATCGCTGCCTGTCAGAGAGGGAAGCACGGGCTCTGAATGAGAAGTAGCCCGACGATGCTGCTGAGGTATGCTAGCTGGGCAACGAAAACCTCCCTTGAAAAGATGCAGCTCTCTTTGGTGCAATGCAGGCGGACTGGGAGGAGCTATTTGGAATGGGTTGGACCTATTTAGTGTGACTGTGTGTACGTGTGTGTGTGTGTGTGTGTGTGTGTGTGTGTGTGTGTACGCGCGTGTGTGTGTGTGTGTGTGTGTGTGTGTGTGTGGTGTTTTACGGCTGTGTTAGTCTGTAGAGAGAGTGAATGTGAGCTCTGCCCTTGCACAGAACATCACCTGCAGAGTGTGTGTGTGGTTGCGTCATGCGAGAGGGTCATGAAAAAGGGAACAACTGCCCCTCCTTGGTAACAGTGCTGGGCTGCTAGAGAACGCACCAATCATACTCATGTTAGTTGTTAGTATGTTGGTTTGTCAGTAAACAAGAGATATATACATGACCTTTGACAAATTTTATGCAATACAGTATATATATTAGAGTATTTTCTATACAGTTTATGATAATGCTTTGCTTGCCCTTCATCACAAAGTCCTCTCCCGTTTAGCTCCATGCCTAAGCAGAGAGGGGAGGGAATGGGGTGTGACGGGCATATTTTCCTGTCTGTTTTCCTCACACAGCCTTGAGGCATCCCAGTAAAGGAGGTGTTAATTGGTTGTCTGCTCAGTGTCAGAGCACGCTATTGGCCTCGGCGTAAAGAAAAGCAGAGACAAACAAGGGGAATAATGCACTCTGTTCTCTATCTGTCTATCTGCTTTGTTCAAGGGGACGTCACCCCTATTAACATTCAGATGGCATACAGCAGGGGTGTTCAACTAGATTCAGCTGCGGGCCAATTCTATTATTATTATTATTTGTAAAAAAAAATTGAGCGGATGGTCAGGGGGCCGGAGCATAATTACAAATAATTTGTAGACTGCAAATTGATCGCAAGAAGCCCAAACAGATAAATATTTGACTAAAACATAATCATTTCAAACCTTCCTTACTTTTGTATACAATCACATACACTTTATATCTCTAAGTGTGGGAATACTTGCCTCATTATTTGAAGTAAAGTAAAACGTTCAGGTTTCAAACAATTCTACTGCCTCAAGCTCACATTGCAAAGTGGTGGGTCACGCGCTGATAGTCAACGGTAGGCAGGCTAAAGTATATGCATCCGAATGGCGAATGGGAGGCGCGCTTTACAAGTTCAGATTGAGAAATAAAAATAGCTCATTTTTTAATTGTAGCCACCAAAGTTTTTAATACGCGATTGCATTCAGAATTGTTGTTTGTTGCGCAATGACTGGGCTTGCAAAAGCAGGTTTCACTCCAGTAGCCTACAGGCTTTTTGAGGAGCTACTCTGGCGCTGTCTGACAGGTGATAGGCTATTCCGCTCCTCAGGCTTTGTATGCTGTGCGCCTGTGATAAATAAGATACATAATGACTAACGAAAATACACACGCGCAAATTTAATTCCACAAAATTATTACAATTAACCTATATACCGATAAGCATGACCGGTCAAATGTCTTTTCGGCAGCTAACCGATTAACAGTTAACCGTTAACATCCCTAATCCAACTATTATTATTATTATTATTATTATTATTATTAGGTATTTGTATTATTTTGCTCAGAAAGCTTTAATCAAATCACACGTGGGACGAATGGCCGCCAGTTATACAGGTACAGACATCAAATCAAATTGTATTTGCCACATGCGCCGAATACAACAGGTGTAGACATTACCGTGAAACGCTTACTTACAGCCCTTAACCAACAATGCATTTATTTCTTAATAAAAAAGTAAAATAAAACATCTAAAAAGTGTTAAGAAAAAAAGAGCAGAAGTAAAATAAAATAACAGTAGGGAGGCTATATACGGGGGGGGTACCGGTGCAGAGTCTGTGCGGGGGCACCGGCTAGTTGAGGTAATATGTACATGTGGGTAGAGTTAAAGTGACTATGCATAAATAATTAACAGAGTAGCAGCAGCGTAAAAAGATGGGGTGGGGGTGCAAATAGTCCGGGTAGCCATGATTAGCTGTTCAGGAGTCTTATGGCTTGGGGGTAGAAGCTGTTGAGATGCCTTTTGGACCTAGACTTGGTGCTCCGGTACCGCTTGCCGTGCGGTAGCAGAGAGAACAGTCTATAACTAGGGTGGCTGGAGTCTTTGACAATTTGACACATGCTCCTCTGACTGTGATGGAGATGGACGGTTCATCTAGAGTGACTAATTGCTAGCAAAACCAATGGGACAATATCAAAATGAGTATTTACTGTCTCTGTGCAGACTGCTGCGGACCCTCCCTCACAGACACGCAAGGCTCTGGGACACGAGATGGGAGGAAGACCGGAGAGCACGTCGAAAGAGGGGAAACATTGAGGATGGGTTGATAGAGGGGCAGAGTTCAGGGATGAGAGCGAGGGAGATTTTAAGAATGAGAGATGGAGAGAGTGCAAACAGAGTCAAGAGGAGGCAAGTCAGGGTTGAGAGAATAAGATACAGTGAGGGGGAAAAAAGTATTTGATCCCCTGCAGATTTTGTACGTTTGCCCACTGACAAAGAAATGATCAGTCTATAATTTTAATGGTAGGTTTATTTGAACAGTGAGAGACAGAATAACAACAACAAAATCCAGAAAAACGCATGTCAAAAATGTTATAAATTGATTTGCATTTTAATGAGGGAAATAAGTATTTGACCCCCTCTCAATCAGAAAGATTTCTGGCTCCCAGGTGTCTTTTTATACAGGTAACGAGCTGAGATTAGGAGCACACTCTTAAAGGGAGTGCTCCTAATCTCAGTTTGTTACCTGTATAAAAGACACCTGTCCACAGAAGCAATCAATCAATCAGATTCCAAACTCTCCACCATGGCCAAGACCAAAGAGCTCTCCAAGGATGTCAGGGACAAGATTGTAGACCTACACAAGGCTGGAATGGGCTACAAGACCATCGCCAAGCAGCTTGGTGAGAAGGTGACAACAGTTGGTGCGATTATTCGCAAATGAAGGAAACACAAAAGAACTGTCAATCTCCCTCGGCCTGGGGCTCCATGCAAGATCTCACCTCGTGGAGTTGCAATGATCATGAGAACGGTGAGGAATCAGCCCAGAACTACACGGGAGGATCTGGTCAATGATCTCAAGGCAGCTGGGACCATAGACACCAATAAAACAATTGGTAACACACTACGCCGTGAAGGACTGAAATCCTGCAGCGCCCGCAAGGTCCCCCTGCTCAAGAAAGCACACATACAGGCCCGTCTGAAGTTTGCCAATGAACATCTGAATTATTCAGATGAGAACTTGGTGAAAATGTTGTGGTCAGATGAGACCAAAATTGAGCTCTTTGGCATCAACTCAACTCGCCGTGTTTGGAGGAGGAGGAATGCTGCCTATGACCCCAAGAACACCATCCCCACCGTCAAACATTTACATTTACATTTACGTCATTTAGCAGACGCTCTTATCCAGAGCGACTTACAAATAGGTGCATTCACCTTATAGCCAGTGGGATAACCACTTTACAATTTTTTTTATTTTTTGGGGGGGGGGTAGAAGGATTACTTTATCCTATCCCAGGTATTCCTTAAAGAGGTGGGGTTTCAAATGTCTCCGGAAGCTTGTTCCACCATTGGGGTGCCAGAGCAGCGAACAGTTTTGACTGGGCTGAGCGGGAACTATGCTTCCGCAGAGGTAGGGGAGCCAGCAGGCCAGAGGTGGATGAACGCAGTGCCCTCGTTTGGGTGTAGGGACTGATCAGAGCCTGAAGGTACGGAGGTGCCGTTCCCCTCACAGCTCCGTAGGCAAGCACCATGGTCTTGTAGCAGATGCGAGCTTCAACTGGAAGCCGGAAACATGGAGGTGGAAACATTTATGCTTTGGGGGTGTTTTTCTGCTAAGGGGACAGGACAACTTCACTGCATCAAAGGGATGATGGACGGGGCCATGTACCGTCAAATCTTGGGTGAGAACCTTTTTTTTTTTTTTTTCACCTTTATTTAACCAGGTAAGCCAGTTGAACAAGTTCTCATTTACAACTGCGACCTGGCCAAGATAAAGCAAAGCAGTGCGATTTAAAAACAACAACACAGAGTTACATATGGGGTAAAAAAATACATAAAGTCAAAAAAATACAGAAAATATATATACAGTGTGTGCAAATGTAGCAAGTTATGGCGGTAAGGCAATAAATAGGCTATAGTGCAAAATAATTACAATTAGTATTAACACTGGAATGATAGATGTGCAAGAGATTATGTGCAAATAGAGATACTGGGGTGGTAGTTGGGTGGGCTAATTTCAGATGGGCTGTGTACAGGTGCAGTGATCGGTAAGGTGCTCTGACAACTGATGCTTAAAGTTAGTGAGGGAGAAAGAGTCTCCAGCTTCAGAGATTTTTGCAATTCGTTCCAGTCATTGGCAGCAGAGAACTGGAAGGAATGGCGGCCAAAGGAGGTGTTGGCTTTGGGGATGACCAGTGAGATATACCTGCTGGAGCGCAGACTACGGGTGGGTGCTGCTATGGTGACCAATGAGCTAAGATAAGGCGGGATTTGCCTAGCAGTGATTTATAGATGGCCTGGAGCCAGTGGGTTTGACGACGAACATGTAGTGAGGACCAGCCAACAAGAGCGTACAGGTCACAGTGGTGGGTAGTGTATGGGGCTTTGGAGACAAAACGGATGGCACTGTGATAGACTACATCCAATTTGCTGAGTAGAGTGTTGGAGGCTATTTTGTAAATGACATCGCCGAAGTCAAGGATCGGTAGGATAGTCCGTTTTACGAGGGCATGTTTGGCAGCATGAGTGAAGGAGGCTTTGTTGCGAAATAGGAAGCCGATTCTAGATTTAACTTTGGATTGGAGATTCTTAATCTGAGTCTGGAAGGAGAGTTTACAGTCTAACCAGACACCTAGGTATTTGTAGTTGTCCACATACTCTAGGTCAGACCCGTCGAGAGTAGTGATTCTAGTCGGGTGGGCGGGTGCCAGCAGCGTTCGATTGAAGAGCATGCATTTAGTTTTACTAGTGTTTAAGAGCAGTTGGAGGCTACTGAAGGAGTGTTGTATGGCATTGAAGCTCGTTTGGAGGTTTGTTAACAAAGTGTCCAATGAAGGGCCAGATGTATACAAAATGGTGTCGTCTGCGTAGAGGTGGATATGAGAGTCACCAGCAGCAAGTGCGACATCATTGATATACACAGAGAAAAGATTTGACACATTGAACTCTATCTGAGAAGTAGTTGGTGAACCAGGCGAGGCAGTCATTTGAGAAACCAAGGCTATTTAGTCTGCCAATAAGAATGCGGTGGTTGACAGAGTCGAAAGCCTTGGCCAGGTCGATGAAGACGGCTGCACAGTACTGTCTATTATCGATCGCGGTTATAATATCGTTTAGGACCTTGAGCGTGGCTGAAGTGCACCCATGACCAGCTCGGAAACCGGATTGCATAGCGGAGAAGGTACGGTGGGATTCGAAATGGTCGGTGATCTGTTTGTTAACTTGGCTTTCAAATACTTTCGAAAGGCAGGGAAGGATGGATATACAGTGGGGAGAACAAGTATTTGATACACTGCCGATTTTGCAGGTTTTCCTACTTACAAAGCATGTAGAGGTCTGTAATTCTTATCATATGTACACTTCAACTGTGAGAGACGGAATCTAAAACAAAAATCCAGAAAATCACATTGTATGATTTTTAAGTAATTCATTTGCATAGTATTGCATGACATAAGTATTTGATCACCTACCAACCAGTAAGAATTCCGGCTCTCACAGACCTGTTAGTTTTTCTTTAAGAAGCCCTCCTGTTCTCCACTCATTACCTGTATTAACTGCACCTGTTTGAACTCGTTACCTGTATAAAAGACACCTGTCCACACACTCAATCAAACAGACTCCAACCTCTCCACAATGGCCAAGACCAGAGAGCTGTGTAAGGACATCAGGGATAAAATTGTAGACCTGCACAAGGCTGGGATGGGCTACAGGACAATAGGCAAGCAGCTTGGTGAGAAGGCAACAACTGTTGGCGCAATTATTAGAAAATGGAAGAAGTTCAAGATGACGGTCAATCACCTCGGTCTGAGGCTCCATGCAAGATCTCACCTCGTGGGGCATCAATGATCATGAGGAAGGTGAGGGATCAGCCCAGAACTACACAGCAGGACCTGCGGCAGGTAGCTTAGTGGGTAAGAGCGTTGTGCCAGTAACCGAAAGGTTGCTGGTTCTAATCCCCGAGCCGACTAGGTGAAAAATCTGTCGATGTGCCCTTAAGCAAGGCACTTAACCCTAATTGCTCCTGTAAGTCGCTCTGGATAAGAGCGTCTGCTAAATGACTAAAATGTAAATGTAATGGTCAATGACCTGAAGAGAGCTGGGACCACAGTCTCAAAGAAAACCATTAGTAACACACTACGCCGTCATGGATTAAAATCCTGCAGCGCACGCAAGGTCCCCCTGCTCAAGCCAGCACATGTCCAGGCCCGTCTGAAGTTTGCCAATGACCATCTGGATGATCCAGAGGAGGAATGGGAGAAGGTCATGTGGTCTGATGAGACAAAAATAGAGCTTTTTGGTCTAAACTCCACTCGCCGTGTTTGGAGGAAGAAGAAGGATGAGTACAACCCCAAGAACACCATCCCAACCGTGAAGCATGGAGGTGGAAACATCATTCTTTGGGGATGCTTTTCTGCAAAGGGGACAGGACGACTGCACCGTATTGAGGGGAGGATGGATGGGGCCATGTATAGATCCGAAACACACAGCCAGGGCAACTAAGGAGTGGCTCCGTAAGAAGCATCTCAAGGTCCTGGAGTGGCCTAGCCACTCTCCAGACCTGAACCCAATAGAAAATCTTTGGAGGGAGCTGAAAGTCCGTATTGCCCAGCGACAGCCCCGAAACCTGAAGGATCTGGAGAAGGTCTGTAGGGCCAACATCCCTGCTGCAGTGTGTGCAAACCTGGTCAAGACCTACAGGAAACGTATGATCTCTGTAATTGCAAACAAAGGTTTCTGTACCAAATATTAAGTTCTGCTTTTCATATGTATCAAATACTTATGTCATGCAATAAAATGCAAATTAATTACTTAAAAATCATACAATGTGATTTTCTGGATTTTTGTTTTAGATTCCGTCTCTCACAGTTGAAGTGTACCTATGATAAAAAATTACAGAAGTCTACATGCTTTGTAAGTAGGAAATCCTGCTAAATCGGCAGCGTATCAAATACTTGTTCTCCCCACTGTAGGTCTGTAACAGTTTGGATCTAGAGTGTCACCCCCTTTGAAGAGGGGGATGACCGCGGCAGCTTTCCAATCTCTGGGGATCTCAGACGTTACGAAAGAGAGGTTGAACAGGCTAGTAATAGAGGTTGCGACAATTTCGGCGGCTAGTTTTAGAAAGAAAGGGTCCAGATTGTCTAGCCCAGCTGATTTGTAGGGGTCCAGATTTTGCAGCTCTTTCAGAACATCAGCTGTCTGAATTTGTGTGAAGGAGAAGGGGGGGGGCATGGGCAAGTTGCAGCGGAGGGTGCAGAGCTGGTGGCCGGGGTAGTGATAGCCAGGTGGAACGCATGGCCAGCCGTAGCAAAATGCTTGTTGAAATTCTCAATTATTGTAGATTTATCGGTGGTGATAGTGTTTCCTAGCCTCAGTGCAGTGGGCAGCTGGGAGGAAGTGCTCTTATTCTCCATGGACTTTACAGTGTCCCAAAACTTTTTGGAGTTAGTGCTACAGGATGCTAATTACTGTTTGAAAAAGTTAGCCTTTGCTTTCCTGACTGCTTGTGTATATTGGTTCCTAACTTCCCTGAAAAGTTGCATATCGCGGGGGCTATTTGATGCTAATGCAGTAGGCCACAGGATGTTTTTGTGCTGGTCAAGGGCAGTCAAGTCTGAGGAGAACCAGGGGCTATATCTGTTCTTAGTTCTGTATTTTTTGAATGGGGCATGTTTATTTAAGATTGAGAGGAAATTACTTTTAAAGAACAACCAGGCATCCTCTACTGACGGAATGAGATCTATATCCATCCAGGATACCTGGGCCAGGTCAATTAGGAAGGCCTGCTCGCTAAAGTGTTTTAGGGAGCGTTTGACAGTGATGAGGGGTGGTCGTTTGACCGCGGACCCGTTACGGACGCAGGCAATAAGGCAGTGATCGCTGAGATCCTGGTTGAAGACAGCGGAGGTGTATTTAGCGGTTAAGTTAGTCAGGATGATATCTATGAGGGTACCCATGTTTACGGATTTAGGGTTGTACCTGGTAGGTTCCTTGATAATTTGTGTGAGATTGAGGGCATCTAGTTTGGATTGTAGGATGGCCGGGGTGTTAAGCATATCCCAATTTAGGTCACCAAGCAGTACGAACTCTGAGGATAAATGAGGGGCAATCAATTCACATATGGTGTCCAGGGCACAGCTGGGGGCTGAGGGGGGTCTGTAGCAAGCGGCAACAGTGAGAGACTTATTTCTGGAAAGGTGGATTTTTAGAAGTAGAAGCTCAAACTGTTTGGGCACAGACCTGGATAGTATGATAGAGCTCTGCAGGCTATCTCTACAGTAGATTGCAACTCCACCCCCTTTGGCAGTTCTATCTAGACGGAAAATGTTATAGTTGGGGATGGAAATTTCAGAATTTTTGGTGGCCTTCCTAAGCCAGGATTCAGACACTGCTAGAACATCAGGGTTGGCGGAGTGTGCTAATGCAGTGAATAACTCAAACTTAGGAAGGAGACTTCTGATATTAACATGCAAGAAACCAAGGTTTTTACGGATACAGAAGTCAACAAATGATAGCGCCTGGGGAGTAGGAGTGATACTGAGGGCTGCAGGGCCTGGGTTAGCCTCTACATCACCAGAGGAACAGAGGAGGACTAGAATAAGGATACGGCTAAAGGCTTTAAGAACTGGTCTTCTAGTGCGTTGGGTACATAGAATAAAGGGGGCAGATTTCCGGGCGTTGTAGAAAAGATTCAGGGCATTATGTACAGACAAGGATATGGAAGGATATGAGTAAAGTGGAGGTAAACCTAAGCGTTGGGTAACAATGAAAGAGATAGCATCACTGGAGGCACCGATTGAGTCGGTCTCCGCGTGTATGGGGGGTGGGACAAAGGAGCTATCTAAGGCAGGTTTAGCTGGGCTGGGGGATCTACAGTGAAATAGTACAATAAGAAATGACCGAAACAGCAATAAGCAAACCATATTGACATGGGAGAGAGGCATAAAGCAATCACAGGTGTAATTTGAGAGAGCTAAGACAACAGCTGGTAATGGCGACAGTTTGGGCTGAGGCTAAACATAAACAGGATGCGGTACCGTAAAAAGGAACAGTCCAGCAGGCATCAGCTGTATAGCTGAGTTATCATAAGGTCCGGTGAACAGCAATAGGATAGTTCGGAGGTAGTTCGGGTAAAGCACTAGCGAGCAAGAGGCCACGGCTAGCGTGTGCTAGCGGGCCGGGGCCTGCAGATGGAATCTTCGTGGTCGACGTCGTAACGGGAAGCCTGTTGTAACCACATCAGACAATTTCGTCGGCAGACCAGTCGTGTTGGATCGGCGGGGCTCCGTGTCAACACTAGGTGGTCCCGTCCGGTTGACAGAGGGGTAGATAGCCGGGAGATGGGCCTGGCTCAAAGCTAACTCAGGCTGATTAGCCAAACCACAACGTCCATTTTGTTGCAGCTAGCTGGTAGCGATGAATCCGGTGTTGAAGGTCCAGTGATTCAGTGATTCCGGCAGAAAAACTGATATATTCTGGGTCGATAACGCGCTGTGCAGACAGTGCAGACTGGCCGAATAATAGTCCAGGCTAGAGCTGGCTGGTAGGTGGTGCAGGCCACGGACAATTGTGAAAAACCGCTAACGGTAGCAAGTAGCTAGTTAGCTGGCTACTCCCGTCCGGTAGACCGAGAGGTAGATAGCCGGGATATGGGCCTGTCTCTAGGCTAGCTCGAGGCTAACTGGTGCTTGCATCGGGGGCAGTGGTGATTAGCCAAACAGCAACATCCATTCGGTTGTGGCTAGCTAGTTGCGATCCGGTGATTATTTCGGCAGAAAAATCCAATGTTCTGGGTGAAATACCGCTAACTGTGGCTAATAGCAAGTAGCTAGTTAGCTGGCTAGCTAGTTTCAACTGGAGATTCTAGATAAAAGGTAAGTCAATAATAGAATCCGTTCCACATTGAGTGAGGCGGGTTGCAGGAAAGTATATTTTGTAGAAGGATGAAAAGTCTGATAGGGAAATATGTACGAAAAATACTAAGAAACAGGGTATTTACAGGCTATTTACAGACACACGACAAAAACAGGACTGCACTGCTACGCCATCTTGGTTTACATCCTTCCCTCAGCCAGGGCATTGAAAATGGGTCGTGGATGGGTATTCCAGCATGACAATGACCCAAAACACACGGCCAAGGCAACAAAGGAGTGGCTCAAGAAGAAGCACATTAAGTTCCTGGAGTGGCCTAGCCAGTCTCCAGACCTTAATCCCATAGAAAATCTGTGGAGGGAGCTGAAGGTTCGAGTTGCCAAACGTCAGCCTCGAAACCTTAATGACTTGGAGAAGATCTGCAAAGAGGAGTGGGACAAAATCCCTCCTGAGATGTGTGCAAACCTGGTGGCCAACTACAAGAAACGTCTGACCTCTGATTGCCAACAAGGGTTTTGCCACCAAGTACTAAGTCATGTTTTGCAGAGGGGTCAAATACTTATTTCCCTCATTAAAATGCAAATCAATTTATAACATTTTTGACATGCGTTTTTCTGGATTTTGTTGTTGTTATTCTGTCTCTCACTGTTCAAACAAACCTACCATTAAAATTATAGACTGATCATGTCTTTGTCAGTGGGCAAACATACAAAATCAGCAGGGGATCAAATACTTTTTTCCTTCACTGTACTAGAAAGAGAGAGGCAGAACGAGGGGGAATAGTGAGGGACTAGAGAGGAAGAGAGGAGGAGGAGGAGGGTTTATTCTTTCCAGCTGAGCCTGGGTGTGGTCATTATGGGCCTGGGGACCTGCTGTGGCTCAGCCTGCAGTTTAGAGCCCAGATATTCAGTTTCTGACCTATCTGCCAAATAACTCTGTGTGTGTGATTTGAGTGTGTTTGTGATGCGTGCATGTGTGTGTTGTGTGTATTTCATGTTTGCGTTGTGTGTGTTTTGAGTGCTTGATATTTTGAATGAGCGTGCTTTGCATGTTTGCTCCTGTTCTATATTGAAGTGCTCTCTGGGCTTTGTTTTTGTGTGTACTTTGCTGTTTGTCCTCTCTCTGAGGGTCACTCGAGGTAGAGTGACATGGATGGCGTAGTCCCTTCAGCTGTTGTGATCCAGTACAACCGGGCTCATATTTGCCTTCTGAACTGGAGCAGGACCCCATCCTGCTGACACCCTGTTATCCCCTGACCTCCGCACATGAATGTTTGTGTGTGCATGCATGGGTGCGTGTGTTCTGTCACTACTCATAACATTAGAGGTGTGTAGATAAGTGAAGCGATATTTATTCATTTCTTTATTAAATTAATACAGTGCACATTAAGGCTTGCCACAGAGTACCTCCCTCGTTATGGCTGTGGGAATCATGCAGGCAGCCACATGGCCTGTTAAAAATAACAATTTGTGAAAGCGCCTGTTAACATGGCTTGAATTGTTTTATATTATACTGAACAAAAATATAAACGCAACATGTAAAGTGTTGGTCCCATGTTTCACAAACGCTATACGCGCTAAATTTGTAACCATTGGACTGGGCCTCTCAGAAGTTGTTTGTCAACTATCAACAGAAATGCCAGTCAAAAGAACACTCCGTTTGGAGGACAAGGACAACACACCAGCCAAGAGACCTGCACCAGACAGAAACTACTCCCCATTGACTGGTACCTACCAGATGAGTCCCAGTGCAGCTTTTCAAGCAGGTAAAGCCAAAGCCAGTGGGAAAACTGCTAATTCCTGTAAACCACAGGTGCCACAGACAGAAGTGGAAATCATCCAAAGCAGAGTCCTGCCTCAGAGTGAATGGTACTGGCCAGAGCTGTTTGCAAGGTGTTGTCCAGACTGGCAGCTCCTCTGACTTCCTGAAATCCATAATGGGCTTATAAAGGTTTCTGCTATGAGAGCCGCTCAACTGAACTCTCAACAGAACGACACGGAAAATGGAATAGCAGCTCTGCCTTCTTTCAATCTAAGCTGTCATTTGTGAGGCAGAGAGACGTCTCGGAGGCTGCCTGTCAGTCAGAAAGTAAAAAGGCAGCCTTAGACATCAGACACGTTTACACTGAGCCCTGTCTGCTGGAGAGAGCCTCTCCCTCACCGCTGACAAATGTTGACTCTACAATAACTGCCGCTATGCAGCTCTGCGAAAATGTTCTTTCATTGAGCGAACGTCCTCGTCCCATTAGACCTGATGCTATATGAAATCCACCCCCACCATACACAAAAAAATAAAATAATGTATGCACGCATGACTGTAAGTCGCTTTGGATAAAAGCGTCTGCTAAACGGCATATTATTATTATTATTATTTCACGAGCTGACATAAAAGATCCCAGAAATGTTCTATACGCACAAAAAGCTTATTTCTCTCAAATGTTGTGCACACATTTGTTTATATCCCTTTTAGTGAGCATTTCTACTTTGCCAAGATAATCCATCCATCTGACAGGTGTGTCATATCATGAAGCTGATTAAACAGCATGATCATTACACAGGTGCACCTTGTGCTAGGGACAATAAAAGGTCACTCTAAAATGTGCAGTTTTGTCATACAACACAATGCCACAGATGTCTCAAGTTTTGAGGGAGCGTGCAGTTGGCATGCTGACGGTAGGAATGTCCACCAGAGCTGTTGCCAGAGAATTTAATGTTCATTTCTCTACCATAAGTCGCCTCCAACGTCATTTTAGAGAATTTGTCAGTACGTCCATCCGGCCTCACAACCGCAGACCACCCCACCCCAGGACCTCCACATCCGACTTCTTCACTTGCGGGTGCTGAGGAGTATTAATGTCTGTAATAAAGCCCTTTTGTGGGGGAAAACCTAATTCTGATTTGGCTGGGCCTGGCTCCCAAGTGGGTAGGTCTATGCCCTCCCAGGCCCATCCATGGCTGTGCCCCTGCCCAGTCATGTGAAATCCATAGATTAGGGCCTAAATAATTTATTTATATTGACTGATTTCCTTATATGAACAGTAACTCAGTAAAATCTTTGAAATTGTTGCATGTTGCGTTTATATTTTTGTTCAGTGTAGCTCACTTGATTATGATGGTAATCGATTCAAAAAACATATAGGGGAGAGCTGAAGCTGTTGCTACCTCACACAATTTTACAGTTTTGTTTACTTTCTAGGTCTGCTTTTTCACGTGCTCAAGGTATCCATGGACCTGAATTTCTCCTCTCATTGTGGCTATGCTCGTTAAAATCGCTCCGCAATGCAGCAGCTCACTTTTATGGTCACACAACTCAACCAATGCACTACTTGCCCAAGCCCTATAACAAACTTTTGGTACTGCGGTGGAGGAACCAGTGGAGGAACCAGTCTGACTCTTGCCGTCCTGCGGTGTAATTGGCTAATGCGGTTTCTCTTCTTTATCCCTGAATTATTTCATTAAGCTGTAAAACACAACGCTAAACAAACATAAAGAGCGTACATATCATCTCCTGTTGTGAAACCGTAAAGATCACCACCGCGGCTCTTGTATCACGCTCCATCGGTAGTCTGCAATGTCTAATCTGGTTTCCATTTATACCTTCAGTGGACGTGGATGGTTCTGCTCGCTGGGTGCTGCCTGTAAATACCTCCCCTGCTACAGTTAGTCTAGCCGTTTGGAGAGGAGCGTGATCTCTGGGAGGCTGGAGGATTACAGGTTTGGAACCAGTGAGCCCAGCTGGTCTGTGAGGAGGTTTTAAGTGGAATTTTAAGGGATATCGCCACTCTTAAAGGCTGTGTGTCTTAGGACATTTCAATGCATTGCAAAGCGTTAAAGTGTAGAACACGCCTGACTTATCTGTATTGCAACCTAAATAGAATGAGGGTGCATGAAGCACTGGGCTTTAGATGGGATGAGGATAATAGGTTCGTTAAGGATAATGAGGTCAGTTAGGGCTGCAAGTTCAAGTTGGGATGCAGGTGCAGCAGGGACAGTAAAAGCCATGTCCGAGTCCCAGTGGGTAGATCCATCAGGAGTGCTTGATCTGATCTGATCTGATCTGATTGATCACTGGAAGCCTTACAATGATGGACGCATGACATTTGCATGTGCGCATTCGTAGGCACACAGTATATACACACACACGCACTACGCTATATTCTGGGCCTGCGTTTCCAGTCACAACATTCCACTGGCCGTATCTCACAGAGGGCCCCAACTGCTTTTAATCAGCTGGGTCACGAGGCGCTCCAGATGCCTTAGCTAGCTTTGGGACCCGAGAGGAGAGGAGGGGAGAGACTCCTAAAATTCTACATATTTGTACCCCCTTTCCTCTCCCCTCCTCTGCATTGCGTCATCCTCCTCTGAGAGCAGCGTTGGCTGGCTTACACATACTGGACCTGTGTTTTCACCACATGACACAATGCATTTCTATACTTTCCAGCTTCTGCTAATACTTTTCATCATACAGTGTGTCATGAATATTTTTGAAAGGAGTGCTGTGTGCTTTCAGAGACTCTGAACACAGTCTATAGAGATGTACTTGCCCAGTGTTTCCTGTTTTGAATAGTTCTATGACTTTAGCATAGGTGTATGGGCAGGTGCAACCAGAGATGGTCCTTTTTCTTTATAGACCAAAATGGTGATTTGTAATTCAGCCAGCTCTTGTATGAAAAGCTTTCCTTCGAGTGTCTGTTGTGTACAGTGTTTACCATGTGTTGAATGGCAGGCCTACAAAGCCACATATTTTGTATGCTGAATTGCACAGCTCACGGCGAAGCTCCCTGGCCTCATTGCAAAGTCAGGCTCCACGTCTATCAGCTGGTTGGTGTTGCACTGGCTTCATAGAATCACTGTGGCAGTTTGTTTAGGAAAAGCACAGCTGACCTGGTGTGAAGAAGGGGGAGGAGCAAACAGGAACCCAAATGGGGAGATGCTGTCCATTTGTCACCATAACTTCCCTTCAGGTTTGATGTTCACCTGCATTTGTTTGGGGGACTTCTGAATTTACTATTTTACCTTGGCTCCTAGCAATAATGTCAGTTAGTTTGTGTGCAAGTAGGGCTGCAGATGTTTGTTGCCCCTAAGCACAGATCTAGGGTTGGCTTATCACCGTTATCTTAATCTAGGGTCGGCTTATCACCCTTAATAGGATGTAAAAAGCACAAAGGACAACAAATGGGAGAGAGAAAAATTCCCCCTTAAGTTGCTCTAAGTGCACAATCATTATTATTATAATCTGTATATAGTTTAGGGATGTCTCAAACCTTAATTCCCACCATGCTTAGCATTGATTTACCAATGTTTGTGAGCGTTACCTGGATACCATAGTACTAACTCCCTCTTCCTCCACTCTCCACCACCTATCCTCTGGCTCCCCTGGAGGTCTAACGTTAGACGGGCTGACGTCGCCCGTGTAGACTATAGGCCGTAAGCTGTATACAGCTGCATACACACTATGTTGCTCAGTCAGGATATAGGAGCCTACTCTGTGTTTTCCCTAGATTTCCTCTAGAGAGTGTAAATGCCCAAGCAGGCACGAGATCTTAGATAGGTAACCCAACCCAATTTACTAATTGGTACGGTTTGCTGTTTTGAGCAGTCATATAGCCCTGCTGCCCTCTGTTCTAAAAGGATTACAGTGGTAGGATACAGTAAGCATGGCATCCCGTGTCCCTTTTGCCAGCAGCGTGTCATCAAGCTTAGTGATCTACTCTGTCCATCTGCTATCTTTTGTCCAGCTTCCGTCCATCCACCATGCGTTTACCTGCATTTTCTCCCTTTTTATCATCACAACTCTACATCACTCGCTCCTTCTGAATCTCACCCTATTCTACCCCTCTCTCATTCTACCGGTTTGATCTCGGAATGCTCTCTCCTTCTCGGAGCACAATCCTCTCTCCTTGTCACTTTCTCTATCTGCTTATACTCTCTCCTCTTTAGCCACTTATCCTGACTCCATTCCCGGTAACCAGTATAACAACCCCCACTGCTACCACCTGCTGAGCTTGCCCTGCTAACTCCAGGCTAACTCCTGTTACGGTAGCTCCACGTGTGTTAGCATGCACACTGCCTAGGTCAAAGAAGCTGTTGGCACTGTTACCCCACAAGCCCTGTTATAGACTGTGACCAAGGTCACTGCTCTCTCCTCCTTAATCTCCTCCACCTCCTTCCCCAGTCAAGCAAGTTGAAGACCTGAATGTGCTTAGTGGGATGAGAACATGCCAACTACTAGTGGACATTCATGTATTTCCATAAGTGTGTGGCATTTTGCTTAATGGAAAGCTGTAGTCTTGAATAGGTTGGCACATATTTTGTCAAATTTAGTGAAATGTTGGAATCTCTCTCTCCCAAACCTTTGTCTAAACGTTTCATAGCCCCCAGGGTGGACAACACCACTCATTAATGTACTGGTTACTGTAATTCTCCAATGTCACATGTTTAGTAGAGGATTTTGTATCTTAGCAACATTTTATGTTCCAAGCAGACATACTAGTCTGAGTGAGTGTGGAAACTGTTTAAAGTTTCATTAGTCGTTTTTCATGCTTTCGGTAGCCTAGTTTAATAATGGATTCACACTGCGATAATATTTTATTGCTGATAGCATGCTCTGTATTTTACAGTACACAGAAGTACAAATCTCAAGTCCACATTTGCCTTTTAACGCTTTGAATTGCAGTATAGTTATGCAATAACTTTAAATCATGATAGACTTACATTTGTTAAGTGCATAACTATGCTTGCATCTATTTTCTGGCTGAAGCACGGCATTGGCTTAGCAGCTCTGTGTTTGTGAAGTGGAACTTGTCCTATGAGGACAGAAGTAGAGTGCCATCAGTGATGTCCAGTCATCGAGAAACACCTCACTGTGCTACAACCCACTGTAAAGAAGGAAGCAGGTCTTATCCTTTTAGTCTAGACTAGCCCCACCCAGCCCCAACACATGCCCCCTAAACCCTAACCCTACATCCCCTTTCCGCCCTGCTTCTCTGCCCAGAGGGAGCGTTTGAAAGTTTGCTGGTGTTAGATGCGTGGGTTTAACCCAGTCTCTCTCTCTCTCCAGCCCTTTCTGTCCAGTCTTCATCCACTCTCTCTGCCACCAGATTGATTAAAGGCAGATGTGATGCTTAATCAGTTGCTCTCGCTCAGCCCCCCCATTTCATATACACACACCCCTCCCCCTCTCTCCACACGAGTGAGTGGCTCTCAGTAGAGTGAGCTGGTGGAGCCATCTGGGCCTCAATCTGGGGCTGCAGGACAACCAACAGCTCTCTCTGTCTGTCTTTGTGTGTGTCTCTGTCTCTCTCTCTGTTGCTCTCTCTCTCTGTCTCTCTGTCTCTCTGTCTCTCTGTCTCTCTGTCTCTCTGTCTCTCTGTCTCTCTGTCTCTCTGTCTCTCTGTCTCTCTGTCTCTCTGTCTCTCTGTCTGTCTCATTGCTGAGTCACAACAGTGGTCACTTACTACTGTGAGCAGCTACTTGGGGACTGGATGGAATGGCAGCACAAATGTGTGGCTTACTCCAGCCCTTCTCTTTTACCAATATAGTGGATTTCCTTATCTATCTGACTGAATTCCAATGGAATTGACCATCTATCAACCCTGCCTAAAGATCAAATAAGTAACCCCAGGGAGAATGGTGTTACCTGGCGTAAGGAGGATTCCCTTTCTCCCATCATCCCCCGTGAGGAGGGGGCTTAACCAGATCAGTGACTGGAAGACCATAATCCCACAGTGGAGAGCAGCTCTGATGCCTGCCCTGCCTGCCTCCTGCTATGTCCTCTCCTCCTCCTCATATCAGTCTGGGAGATCCTTGGAGAGGTCCTAATCAAGGCTGGAGGAGTTGAAAGTCAATCACAGGACTAGAATATTGATTTATTTGTTAATTATTTGTTCCTGTCCTCTCTGGAGGTCTTGTTTGAGGGTGAGGATGAGATGGGTTGTTGTGCGATTGAGTCTGACTACTAAACTTCTCCTTCCATTCATACCTTCACCATGGCACAGTACAGTCTCTCTCAGTGCATCAAACCCCCGTCTGAGGAAGTTGTCCTTCTCTCACCCTCCCAGTGTGCTTCTTCAAGAGATAAAGAGCTTGTCAACCACAAATGTATTGTACCTGAAGCAATTGAAAGCTATAGTTTCACCCCCTGCTTATTGAATACATACACCAACTAAGCCGTAATAAACACTCTTTCTGCCACTGTCGAGTTCATGTATTAGAGGGGGACATTTCTTGGTTTGCAACATAAGCCTGGTACCCACTGTATTGCAGCCAGGTGAGTAGCAATCTCAGCTGGTGAGTGAGCTGGACTTTCAGCAGGTGCATTCCCACAATAATTACTCATTCGAAACAGTACATTTATTGTACTAGCACAATGACAGTATTGTTTGGTCAGATATCCCATGTAAGGCTCAGTGTGCTTTGACTGACTGACCATCATGACTGACTGGCATCGTGTCATCATTAAACATGAGAAAGAGAAATAAAGAGTAGTAGCTGTGCAAATAATGTAATAAATATTTTTTGTAATAAACATTTGTTTTCGGAAAACACGACACGCACAGGGTAATGACTCGCCGGCCCTACGGTCGGGAGAATACGCCCCCTGGTCAAACAGCGGAGCAAACGTTCAAGTGAATCATCCCTGTGCACCGTGGGGAAGGAGGTGGGGAGAGATTAAATGGCATTTTCTTCAGCTCAGCTGGCCCAGGTCCTGATTACATAACCAGGGCTTGTTGAACAGACACACACAGAACACAGTCTGGGAAAGGAAGCCTATGCTTCTATTGTGGGGGTGAATGGAGGAGATGGCTTCTTATGTGGGGTTAATAAAAGGGTTGTACGACATGGATGTGTAAGGTATGTTTTTGTGGTGTCTTTGAGGTGAGCGTTGATTCATGCAGGGGAAATGTTGTGTATGGTGTATTCATTGACACCCTTCTGCAAACCATTATGCTCCTATATCCAGAACACACATTCACACTCACTCACTGTCATGCTTTGACCATGGCTTCATCTGCTCATCAGCAGGGAGCACCTCTCCCCCAGCACCTCCACAGTAAGACGCAGAACCTCTGGTGAAAGACGACATTCTTCTCTCCTTGGCTCATATAGGACATTACGGTTTGGTCAGAGCTGCCCCCACCCTTTAAAACTCCCCCACTTTCGTTTGTCTTCCTGTCTGCAGTATTTTACATGAACCTCGTGAACCCTTCAATGAACTGCAGTCTTGGCTGGCTTTAGCTCATATAGCTATGAACAATCCTATCCAACTTCTGGTTCACCATGGCCAAAACCTTCAGCTCTCTGCAACAACAGAACAGACACCATCTCTCAGGCAGCTCCTCCTGCTCCACCCTGGCCTCTACACAGCCCCACCCCTGGCTCCAGCCCCAAGGCTGCAGCCTTTCCCATAGTTATCCCCCTCTAGTTTTACTTGTACTTTAATACCTGGCTGATCTTTAAACCCTGAATTCAATGAGGTGACCAAATGTTTCACTATTCTTCGCGTCATAAATAGGATTCATGGCTTTGTTGGGTTTGCCAGAACTCTGCTAGTCTGTGGGAATCCCTTGGTGGAATCATCAGTCAGTCCCCAAAGTCGGCTGCGTCCTCCTCCACCACTCCCAAGCCCCCCCAGTTGGATCACCACTTCCCCAGCCTCTGGCCGAGCTCCATCCCCTTGTCTTCAAAGGAACTCTTTCCTGCAGTGAGTAGCGCCAGCAGACGGCAGCGCAGACATGACGCAAAAACCCACTGATTACAGCGCAGCTAGTTAACAACACACAGGCTATAAATCAGACCTGTATCCACCCCAGGAAGCCTCTAGTCAGCCTACTCAACCCTGGAGGAATGCTGAGAACGCAGCAACAAGGAGGCAGTGTTAGATCAGAGAGAGGGAAACGTGCCAGTCTGCACTTCTCATTGAAAGTCATTGATAAATGCAGAGTAATGATTGTATCCAGTTATTATTTTATCAATGGTAAGTAGGCTACAGAGAGAATGGTTCTAGTTCAGTTTTCATCCCCCCCACCTATCTCGGTCTGTGATGTTATTGACACGGCAACTAATAAGAAGTAGTCACTTAGATTAGCATTGTTTTTATGCTTTGGTGAAGAGTATGCATTTCAAGTCTTTAGACGTTTTTGAAAGGCCATTTACTTTGATTGCGTGCCTGCCTTCACCATAAATCCCTCCAACACCAATTGTCCAACAAATTCCAAGTGATGTGATCACTGGGCGTTGTCTACGCATGCAAATCAACAGCATCAGTGTTTAAGACAATTCGATTTAAGACTGAGAGATTGGAAGCAGAGCAATATGAAAAGTGACTAGAGAAGACATAAATTAGTGCACACCCATTGGACACGAGAGCTCAGAGTGGAGGAGGAGGGAAGACTGTTCCATGTGCTCTTGCCCAGGCTTTGTTTACACAGGAAGAAACACCATGGTCTTTTACAGAGAAGTTAATTCCTCTATTAGACACTTCTGACATTATTAATGACTCAATCCCTGGTGATCATCAGAGTAATGTCTCTGTTGGAGCTGGCTCGCTGGGTATGGCCTCTTCATCCATCTCTCTCTCTCCCTCTCTATTTTTCTCTTCCCTCTCCTATAATACCAGTGTAATGTACAGCTCCAGGCTCTCTGTGTTGTTTAAAGGCTGTGTGTGTTGGCTCCAGTTTGGTCTATCCCAGAGCCTGCATCTAATCAGAACCAGCCCCTAAGCTTTTCTTTAGCCCCTTTGTTGAATTCAGTCCACTACATGATTTAAATTTTATAGTCACTTTTTGCCCATTTAATTCAGGTATTAACTATTTTGAGAAGTTATGTCATGTACCAATTTTTCTATTTTCAGTGGACCATTGTTTGGAATCTCATATCTACTGAAAGAGGTCTGGTAGGTAGGTAGAGCAGAGGCTTAGCGTAGCTCTGTGGGCCCTGTCCAACTCTGAAACAGACTGACATGCAGGCCACTGCCCCTGCTGGATTTTGCAAGTTCTCTCTATCATGTGAGATGACTTTCAGCCCTAATGACTTCATTCAAAAGATTACAAGTTGCTGCTGCACATTCGGCTAAAGCCCTGGCCATAGGCCCTCACGTGAGACAGCACGGAGGGCCAGACACAGGAAGGGCTTCATGTCAATATGAATATTTAACACACCATCATGGGGCATATTTTTTGAGCTGAGGAATGTCTCGCTCCAACCACTCATGAATTTTGAATTGCGGTCGTAAATATTTCACCCGGTTACCAAAATAGACACCCAAGACACAGCGGGTAACATGGATGGCATTTCTCTTCTGTGCGTATGTGTGAGTGAGTCCGTGTAGGAAAAGTATAAGGGAGGCTGACTGTCCTGATTGTATATATCAGGGAACCTTTTTATATTTGGCTACTAAATAAGTGTCAATTTTTCCGATAGCTTTGCCTCCATGTAGATTAATCAATTAGACTAGATTAACCTTAGGTCTATATAGAGAGATGAGCACTTTGTGACATCTGCTGATGTAAAAAGGGCTTTATAAATACATTTGATTGAATTTGATTGATGAGGGTCGAAGGCCTGTCTGTAAAACCTTGCTCCCAAATAAATAAGGACTCATTTGGAACTGATCAGAGCAATGGAGATGGCTGCATGTTTTTCCTCTCTGAAAGTGTTGTCACCATTCCTCTATAATTACACATCCGTCAAGCATGCGTCTAGAATGGGTGGACCCCTCCCTCCCTGTCTCTCCCTCCTCCCCCAGCTATGCAAAAATGCATCAGGGATTCCAGGTCATCTTACATGGCTGCTATATAGGCCCTTTATGAAGCACACGTTAACTAATGGTAACAGGGAGGAAACCTTCATAGCCAGGTCTTTCAGGCTCCTGGAAAACCTGAGTCAGTTAGTATACACAGGAAAGCCACATCCATACATTCTCTCTTTGGGTCTGTCGGAGTGCTCTAGCTGCTTGAATCAGACGTTTGTGTATACGTCAATCTCTTGATTGATGATATCTGCAGAGCTTCTCCACTGGGGAATATTTGTACTTACGCTCCATGGTGTATTTCTATCAAGACATATTGCCATTGAAAGGGTCTATGTTTCTTTGGAATTCCCCTACCGTAAGTGCTGAATACATGTTACTTTCACTTCATAAGCAGTAGACTCCGTTCCAGACCCTTTTCCTCATTCTTTCACCTCTCTCCCTCATTGTGTGGCATATCCCTCGGGTGCAACTGTCTGAACGAGAACGTAATAATTAAACCTCGTCTGCCAGTGCTTTTTTTTTTTTTTTTTTGACAAGGGGGGTGTCATCAGAAACATATTTGCCTATTTTCTGGACGAGAGCAGCTGCTGCCATGGAGTGAATGAGCGGCCGACTGAATGCATGATTGGCAGAGGCATTTGTCAGGAGGTGTCTGGGGAGCCCGAGAGACAATCAGCCAGATCAAGCAGGGGGTTCTATGGAACCAAGCTTGCTAATACAGCTTCCTCACGTGAGCCTCCCCTGGCTGGAGGTCTTTGTTCTTCCCTCTTTCAGAGCCAATGTCCGCCCATGCAGCCTCTCTCCAGCCTACCCTACCGCCGTCTTTAAGGAAATCCCCATTTCTTCTTCAACAGGCCTAGACTGTGGAAGTTAGCCGCTGTGTTGTCTTGTGGACAACTCAGATCGTATCCAAGGCTGGGAGTTGTGGTTGTTGTTGCCAGTGGAAAAGACATGATGCTCAAGTGCATAAATGTGTCATACAGATGAGTCATGCCAAGGGGAAATGTCAGTTTTTAGAGTTGTTACATCATTACTTGGAATTTGGAATTTGGAATTTCTCTTTAAAATAAAGTTGGCATTGCCAGCAATCTCTTCCTCTTTCCTACCAAGGCAAATGCAGTCTTTTTAAAATAGTCGTTTTCTGAAAATGTTGTGGACTTTTCATCAGTATGTTTTTAGTATCACTTGCCACCAAATTATTTTGTCACGTAAACACCAGCAGAAGGGGAAAACCCGGATTGCCGAAGTGCCATTTGCGAGTTTTTATAGACTTGGCTAACACTACTGTTTCCCATTACATAAGCAGGTAATTAGCAGCATTCTCATTTACAAACAGCTCGGAGCAGGTCTCTCTCTGACTAGTCCCAGCTAGATCCCCCTCTCTCCTCCCCTTGAGGAAAGTAGAGTATTTCCAAGTAGCCTGTAATACACACTCCCAGCCCTGGCATATGACTGATAAATTATATCCCCATATACAGTACCTGACTCCGCCAATACCCCCTAAGATCAAGCAGGCTTAGACGCTTATCTTGGCCTTACAACAAAACAAAATCTGGCAACAATATCGGCAGATCTTTCTCCTGGGATGCCAGGTTGGACATTTTATTATGGGGCCAATGCCCCCTGGTGCCCCACTAGGGCTGTACGAAGGCTTTTAGTGGTGTGGGTGTGTTTGAGGGCAGGCTGTTCCTTGGCCCTCATTAGCTCCTCCTTTGTTACAGTAAGCAATACCTCACGGAGCCCAGATGCAGCATGTCTAGATTAAATCTCCCTTCCCACAAGGAGTCTTGAAAAGCTCCCTTGAATGGACCCTAATCCTCTTGCAGACTTTGTCTTTTTCTTTTCTTCCCTCCACACCACACTCCCCCCTTCTCAAATTAATTGTTTTTGTTCTTGAGCCCCGATTTGCTTTCTTGTTCTCTATGTTTTAGAACACTGACCTCGTTCACATTGTTGCACATCAAACCTCCAGATAATCGGGTACTAAATCCTAGGCTTCTGAAATTTGAATGGATAAACAAAACAGTGCCGTAAAAATATTTGTTTTCCAGCTAGATGGTTTGAGAGGATGTTGAAATGTAAACATCTGAAAGAAGTTGCAACCACACGACACCTAAGATGGTTATTTTTTTATTCTCTGCACTTGCTACAGCCGGTGGTAATAGGCTGTACAAACAAATCAATTCTTAAAGCTTTAACAAGAGCAAGGTATTGTGTTTCATTTGAAAACAGCATAACATTTTGTAAAAGCAGAATATTTCAGTCATCAGAAATGGAACTCATTTTAGCAACTTTCTTTTGGCCCTCTTATTTTGACCGCCTGCAACAAATCCAAATCCACATATTGGCCGGGCTTACAAACCCATAAAGGGGGGAGAACTCACAACAACATCTAAACCCCTTTTTTACATCCTTGTCTTATCCCCTCCAACACCCGTCTGGTATTTCCCTTGGCCCCTGGTGCGATGTTGCGTGAACCCACAAGGCCATTGGCAGAGCTGTTGGCAGGGGGACTCACACTTCACTCACAGCTGTAGTATGAAGGGTCCGGAGCGAGAGAGAGGAGTAGGATGGGACAGGGAAATAACAGCAGCCCTATGTGTAAAGACCTATTATAAATTATAAAACAAACAAGCCTGAGTCCTGCTTTGCTGGTCAGTAGGTGAGAGGAGAACCTTTCGCACCAGTAGTTAGAATTTCACAGACCATGGCTGCACTTGGAGTTAATTTTGTGGGCTGGTCCAAAGGGAAGCAGACTTTGTTGTTTTTGTGTGAATTGACAGCACTACTGTTTTCTCTTCTCCCATGGTCCCATAAATACTGAAAATGCTCCTATGAGAAGGTGTTAATAGCCATGTCAGTTTTATAGTTTGTTCTAGTATGGACACATACAGGCACCTGTTTGTATGCCCAACTGCTGAGAACCTGGTACTTCAGTCAGCTTTTTCATTGTGTGATTGGTTGCAATAAAAAAAGCCTAATTTTGAAGATTGTAGGTTTGAAATTGGAAATGAATGTTGAGCCCTTTTCTGAGGCACCTAAGTTGGCATTCCAATTTGTATTATTACCCCTTTCATATACAGACAGAAATCCTACTTTTTGACCATATCATCTTCCTTATACCATATTTTGTTTATATCTGAAAGGGGTAATGTGTAAAATGTCCAGTTACAAACTGATACGTATAAAAGGGGGTATACCTGCAGGAAAGTGGTAAATAAGGGGCTGTTTGAAAAGGGGTCATATAAACCTAAAGTTATACCACGTCTTCTGTCTGCAATGGGTAGGAATAGATGTTATGGGAGGATTCTAAAGTATTTGTCTCGTACAGGTAAATACCTGAGGGAGTGGATCTGTTTTGTGGAAGGCAGCACCTGCATTGCCCCAGGCCACGTTCACTGTTCTGTGTCTGTTTGGTGTCATGGCTTTGAAGCGTATTGTTTGGATGTGTGCGTTAGTGACCTATTAAAGCAAGTATGGACAGTCTGAGAATCAGTGAAAGGCATGTCTACACATCACTCCCATGCTCTCGTTGCTCTACAGCTTCCTGAGATGATCTGAATAGTATCCTTACTACTGCACTCAACTAGCCTGGACCCAGCAACTCCTTTGGTATCCAGGCTAGCGCTCAACTAGCCCAGGCATTAAAACACGACCTACATCCGCACAAAGTCAACCAAACAAAGCAAAACAAAGGATTAGAACACTACACCACTCCTGCTTTTCAAAATGTAGTTCCTACGTTTGCACGTTGATCTATAGCATACATGTTCCGGTAAATTGTGGCTCTATGTTGAGAATAGGTCCTCGGTTATAACTGCTTAGTTCAGCGTTTCAAAGCAGGCTAGAGAAAGTGAGATGGATGAAGGCCAGGTTCAGCAAATATCACACACCTCTCCACTGAGTTTTGTCCTGCACCCTAAGGCTCTGAATGGCTGGTTTCACATGCCGCCGTGGCCAGGGGAAAAAACCCTGTCCCAATGCCTGACTGTTGTGGCACTGTATCGCCATAGCAACTGTAAAAGTAGTCCCATGAAAAGTAGTCCCCCTCGACTTTGCTTGTGTTTGTGGCGCTTGAGACGAGACTTGCATCCAGACAGTCTTTGCGAGCTTTCGTCTAGCTACTTGCATAACATGGACGTCTCGAATGGTGCAGGCCATATTCAGTGGAATGAATGTGGTAATAAGAGGGTCATCAGCAATGCATGGTTGGAGGGAACATTCCATCACTGGTTTCCTTTTATTTTCTTGGTCGCTGCTGGCATAGTAGATTAGAAAGACTTTGCTTCAAATATATCAGACCCAAAATATGAACACTTATCTGACCGGCTGATAGACTGACAATTTTGATCTGCCATTTTTGTTTTAGTTGACTTTATATGAAGTAGCATTTTTCAGAGGTGTTCTCATTTATGTTTTCACCAAATGGCAATATCTGAAAATTCCACCAGATTCACTAGACAAGCAGTGTGAGTTGTCCAAAATGACTGCTGCGTTTCTTTTCCTTTTGGAGCAGAGTTCCATTTCTTCGATCACCTGATTCCAAATCCAATTAAATATTGAACTCTGTGGCCCGTTCCCCCAATCAGAGAGCTTTGCTAAGCAGTATCCAGGCAGAGTCCATCCTATCCAGCACACTGCACTTAAGATAAAGCCCTTGCCAAGCCTCCTGTGGGTTTGTTTACCATAACCCATTAAAAAAGTGTCCGCATGGCACCCGGCTCTCCTCTTATGTAATCCCACTGGGGGAAAGATGAAGGGAAAACGGGTTTGGATGGGGTGTGAAAATAGAGCTTGTAAAGCCGATGGAATAAGCACACAGCCTTTGTAGTTAGGTGCTGACTTAAGAGGAGATATAGATAGATTGAAAGCATCTCAGTACTGTCATGTGAGCACTATGTCTGTGTGGAAAGGGCATGCTTTTAGACATTGTGTCCAAATGGCCTACAGATTCAGAGAATAGGTGGTGGCTGCCTTATCTGTGTGGCCCAACTTAACTATGTCCACCCATGGACCTAGAAAACAATCCCAGCTATTTCTGTCCCTGTCCCCCAGATAGCAGGCTTGTCCCCCCTATGCTAGAATGTGTAGTTTGTTGAATTTCTCTAGCGCTTAACCTGTGTGTGCACAAGCGTGTGTGTATGTTTAGTTGATTCAGAATCAGGTGAAAAAGAGCGCAAAAGGAGAAGGGAGGGTTAAAAGAGAACTCATCTGGCCGCCCAGCCAGATGTGTGTGCTTGTAAGAGAGTGTGAGGTGGGTGGATGTGCTGGTGCGTCAGTCTGCCCCAGCTCTTCCACTGAGTGGAAACATCATGTGGCTGTGGGAAGCACAGAGGAACAGCCCAGCTTCCCAACACTGAGAACAGACTGGGCGAGAGAGAGAACAGGGAGAAGTAAAAAGAGAAACTCAGAGAGTAACAAAGACTGAGAAGCTAGTGAAACGGAGATCTCAGAGCAGAAGAAGAAAGCGCTACTGCCTGGCTTCCTTTCTTATTTTTCCTTGACGGATATAAAGCCGTATTACTGGCTATGCCATGCTGGCCCAGAGGAATGGGGGCGTCTCCGCCGGGAGCTGTGTGACTACGGTGCCCCTGAAAGATTGCCCTGACCTGGTGGATCTGCTGGATGTTGAGGTGGGCTGCTCTCCCTCGACGGGGGACTGTCCCTGGGCTCGTCTGGCCGGGTTTGAAGGCTGCCTGTCGGAGCCCTACTGCCTGTGGTTCCAGCTGCTAGCCCAGGCTTACTGGGGGGACGTGGAGCTAGGCCTCAGGGGGGAGACAGACAGGAGAGTGTCCTGGGGCAGACTCCAAGAAGCATCCAGGAGGAACTGTGTTCGATCCAGGGTAAGGCGCCAAGCTTTCGGAGGAATTTTCGAGTTCACCCTAATGCCTTTCGGATTGTACAAAGAGCTTGATCACAAATCATGTGTTAAAAGCAAGTAGTAGGCTCTTTTAGTAGAGAACCGTTGGCAGTGCATTGTTGAGTTGTAAAACGTTGACCTGTGCTGAAATATGTGCCCAGGCAGTATCAGTGGCTTGCAGCTAAGCATATTGCGTAACATAGTAAGGATTTGTGAGGGGTGGGGGTGCAACACTTTGTGTGTTGTCTCAGGAATGTCGTGAGCCTCATCCCTTGCTCCAGTGGCAGGGTAGTACTGTTTCACTGACCGGTCTTTTGTAATGCTCCCTATGGTCAATTCTGAAAGACTGAAAGGACAGGGATATATTTAGGGGATAATAGCTGTATTTCCACCAGCTGTTAAAATGCGGCATGGATTTATTTTTGGATCTGTACTTTTACAGATATTTATTTCATAAATATAGTTATTTATTTTAGATTTTTATAATGATTATTAATGTGCTTAGTTGGAGTAATTCAGTCATTATTGTTTTGGGCAAGGGGAGCACAACGCCATATTTTCCTATGATGTGAATGGGAGTGAATAATCTCATGTGTAATTGCAATGGCCTGTGGTCAGAGAGAGGGCAAGCCATGAAGCCAACAGCACCAGAGTGACTCACTATGGCCAAGAAGGACTGTGAGGAGAGACTGAGTCGACAGGTATTGGACACACAACTACACAACTGACATACAAGTGCACAGCACCCACATGGCAAGTAACTATAGGCAGCTATTTTCGGACATCACATTCAAATCTATATTTAATGGCTGTTGCTGCTTGGTGCAGCAGAGAGGGATTCCAAAGCGGAGGTGTTGACAGTGTTGAACCTGTGCTGATGGGGAATGCCAGTGTAGATGCCTCACATGACTGTGTAGGATATGGAGGGGAGTCCTTAGCCCACTAGTCCCTAGTGACACTTTTTTTCAGGGTGTGGTGGGACGCTATAATACCTCATGAATGTGATCCCCATTCCTGCAACTACCCTCAACTCTTCACTCAAAATGCCAGTCAGCAAGGTGTGTAAAGCTGCGTGCAAAGAACTTTGGAATTAGCCTGATTAGTTGTTTGAGGGTTAGCTAATCCTCATTGCTTTTGTTTCTTTCACTGACTATGACTGCAGTGTCAGCCACAGTCCTGGACACCCTGCTCCCTGTTCTGCATTGCTGCCTCTCCTCTACTTTTCTATAATTCATCATATTAAATATAGAGCTGGAAAAGTATGTGTGTGTGGTCTTGTTCTTCTATCGTTATGGGGACCTGAAATCCCCAAAAGTCCCCACAAGGATAGTAAAACAAGGAATATTGTCCCTCGTTTGGACATTTCCCACGTCCCCACGAGGACAAAGGCTATTTTAAGCTTAGGGTTTAGGTTTAAGGTTAGAATTAGGGATAAGCGTTAGGGTTACATTTAGGGATTAAGGTTAGGGTTGGGGTTAGGGAAAATGGGATTTTGAATGGAAATAAATGTTAGGTCCCCATGAGGATAGAAAAACAAGTGTGTGTTGGTGTGAGTGTCCGCAAGTGTTTCTAAGCAGAGCTGCGGGGTCGCAGTGATCTCACCAGGCCCACAGTTATACAGGCCCAGCCCATTCTCTTGAGGCTCCTACATCTGCTGTAGAGACACACACACACACACACACAGAGAGAGAGGTGTTGTGGGGAGAGCGAAAGAGAGGGGGAGAGAGCGTAAGGGAGGACAGACAAAGAGAGAGAGAGAGAGAGAGAGAGTGGGGAAAGCTTAGAGAAAGATGGGAGGCAGTGTTTTCGCACTGAAGACATATTATTCTGAAGAAGAAGGAAAAAAAACAACCTCTGCTCATAACCTGTGGAGAAAGCTGGGATGAGGCTGCAGCGAGGACTGTTTGGCAGGCCCATGGTTGGCCCATAGTCGCTGTGGTGCTGTCAATGGTGACCACTAACGCACACCCTGTGGTGGTGTGGGCTGAGCGAACCATCAGTTTGATAATGAATATGACATAAGTCTTACGGCGCAGACAGTATACGAGAGGCAGGAGGATATCGTGTGGCTTTCTCATTGACGTTGGGTTGTGAAATACTGTAGCGCTTTTCCCCAGCGAGTGGAATTTATGTGATAAGGTCAGGTGATTCTTTATGTGGTGTTGTACATGCCTGTGATACATACCAGGCAGGATAGATTACAGTGTCTAGATGTCTATCTCTGTGTGACGTTATTGTGTGTCACGTTCAGGAAAAGAGGGTCTTATAAGTAGGCTGGGGTGAATCATTGTTTTCTCTGTGGTTACTGTTGCCATGATATATATTTGAGACTAGCGGAAATCCCTGTTTCTTGTACACAGCTTAGTTCCATCTACAACAGTGTACGAATGATTCGTTGTGGACGGAGCTGTGGCACTTAGCCTTAATGCATCTGACAACAGGCTCTGTTATGAGAAAATAAACAGTGTGTTGAACAGGATGTGAGCCTTTTCAGTGTTCTTGGATGTTGGAGCTCTGTCTCAAACTCAACAGCATCCAGAAGTTTGTCATTATACAAAATGGCATTTCACTGCTTTTCAACCCAGCCAGCACCAAACTCTTGTTGCATCAAGTTGTGATATATTAGCCTACCATGAATTCAATTGGAATATGCTTAGCCGTTCTCTGAGAGCACTGAACACAAAGTATACAAGTGATTCCTCACTAAACCTAGACCAAAAAATACCATGATTTTGGGGATTTACACAAAATATAATCCATAGAATAGTTCTTTGGAGAAACGATTGTTGACATACTGTATATTTGTATCTAAAAGCATAATTTATCAAAGTTGGAATATTTATTACAATTAGACTTAACCAGGCCTCCTTTAAAACACCAAAGCTATGCCCTGTCCTTGAATGAACTCTTTTGTTTACTTTCTTACCTTCCTGAGCGCTTGGTAGAACCGTAGCCATGTCAACAAACGGAATCTTTATTCCATTTCACGTAACTCCGCTTGATTTAGCCAAAGGAACTCTCACTCTGTCAGATAAACAAGGTGAAGAAGAAGATACATGTGTTTTCTTAGAAAACAGAGAACTCTTTGTTTGAATAAAGCTTCTTTACTGTCTTTATGTAATGGGGATTTGATGCCATGTTCTCATCACTTGTAAATTGTGGCCTTGTGAATCTGATGACTGTACTGTTAAGATTGATTGTGTCATCACTACTGAAGATATCCTATTGGGAGACCGGAATGACACTAGACATGTTCATGTTCTCCTATCTGACCAGGCCCTTATGTCTAAATCTTATGGGTGTGCTTCTGATGTCATGTCTGACTGTGTTGCCATTTCTCTCTCTCTGCCTTTCTGTTGCGTCCTTCACGGTTTCAATCCACTCAAAGCACCTTCTCCCTCTAGGAGGACAATAGATGAAAAGAGTAGTCTAAGGCCACTTCCAGATAATGTTTTCTTCTGTGACTGAATTGGTAATGAGCTTACATTACACTAACATAGGTATGTAAGAGGAAAACATGTGAATCTACCTGTCCTACATTTTTAGTGGATTATCTCAAAGGTAACAATAACCACATTAAAAGTCTATCTCTCCCTCTCTCTGTTTCTCTCAGGCTAAACAGAAGGATGGGCGTGACCAGAGCGAGGCGTCTGCGATGGGGTCCCCGGTTGGGGCGGAGGAGGAGCCCTTCTCCTGGCCGGGCCCTAAGACACTCCGGCTGCAGCGCACATCGCAGGGCTTTGGCTTCACGCTGCGCCACTTCATCGTCTACCCGCCAGAGTCAGCTGTCCACTCTTCCCTCAAGGTGAGAACATCATGACCGCACTCAGTCAACATTAGTGAGCATAGATACATTACAAAAGTATGTGTACACCCCTTAGAATTAGTGGATTTGGCTATTTCAACCACACCCGTTGCTGACAGGTGTATAAAATCAAGCATACAGCCATGCAATCTCCATAGACAAACATTGGCAGTAGAATGGCCCGTACTGAAGAGCTCCGTGACTTTCAACATGGTACCGTCATAGGATGCCACCTTTCCAACAAGTCAGTTTGTCAAATTTCTGTAAGTACTGTTATTGTGAAGTGGAAACGTCTAGGAGCAACAACTACTCAGCCACGAAGTCGTAGGCCATACAAGCGCACAGTACGGGACCGGCGAGTGCTGAAGCACGTAAAAATTGTCTGTCCTCGGTTGCAACACTCACTACCGAGTTACAAACTGCCTCTGGAAGGAACATCAGCACAATAACTGTTCTTCGGGAGCTTCATGAAATGGGTTTCCATGGCCGAGCAGCCGCATACAAGCCTAAGATCACCATGTGCAATGCCAAGCGTCGACTGGAGTGGTGTAAAGCTCTCAAACATTGGACTCTGGAGCAGTGGAAACGCGTTCTCTGGAGTGATGAATCACGCTTCACCATCTGGCAGTCCGACGGACGAATCTGGGTTTGGCGGATGCCAGGAGAACGCTACCTGCTCGAACGCATAGTGCCAACTGTAAAGTTTATTGGAGGAGGAATTAATGGTCTGGGTCTGTTTTTCATGGTTCGGGCTAGGCCCCTTAGTTCCAGTGAAGGGAATTCTTAACGCTACAGCATGACATTCTAGATTCTGTGCTTTCAACTTTGTGGCAACAGTTTGGGGAAGGCTCTTTCCTGTTTCACCATGACATTGCCCCCATGCACAAAGCGAGGTCCATACAGAAATGGTTTGTCGAGATCAGTGTGGAATAACTTGACTGGCCTGCACAGAGCCCTGACCTAAACCCCATCGAACACCTTTGGGATGAATTGGAACGCCAAGTGTGAGCCAGGCCTAATTGCCCAACATCAGTGCCTGACCTCACAAATGCTTTGTGACTGAATGGAAGCAAGTCCCCGCAGCAATGTTCCAACATCTAGTGGAAAGCCTTACCAGAAGAGTGGTGGCTGTTATAGCAGAAAAGGGGGGACCAACTCCATATTAATTCCCATGATTTTGGAATGAGATCTTCAACGAGCATTGGCCATGTATTGTATGACAGCTGTAGCAGTTTTAGTACTAGTTGTTTAACTATTGAATATTCCTCACATACTATATTTTTATTTTACTTTTATTTAAAGAGGGAGTCACCATTGAGACCATGGTCTCTTTCACAAGGCAGCCCTGCACATACAATTCATAGACAATAATAATACTGTAATACTAACATTCAACCATATTTCTATCATATTAATCATCAACTAATATGGACCAATTGTAGTTTGTTTAGAGGAAGACTATGGGTTACAGTTGTCAGTTTCCTACAACACTGAAATTCACTAATATATGGTAGTGTACAGTGTTTTGTAGTGTAATCTCAGTTGTTGTCATCTTACCTGGGAAAGGAGCCAGAAACACCCACTGAATAACATCAACATTATGCTGCTCCTAGCATTAATCCTGCTGTCCCAGCATTTCCGCTCTTAATGGGCCGCCATTCCATGATTTTCAGTAAATACTGGAATACTCAACCTCTTCTAATGGGATAGTGCTTCCGATGCCTCCATCTGATCGTTTCAAGCTATGTTTTTTAAGGGATTTACTGTTGTCTCCATTTGGGATTTTTCTAACTATAAATCAATTTGTAGAATAGTGCGTTGTGTTTTGTGTTTACGTTTGCAAGTGTATTTTGACACTTTTCACTGTGTTAAAAGAGATCTTACACGGAGCACTCCTCTTCTCGGTCAGATTTTGCTATGGCACTGACATTTAAATTCAAAGCTGAAGCACTCCGGCCTAGATGCTGCAGAGTTATATCCAGCAGTACTGGTACAAAGGCCCTCCCTTGTGACACTGTACGGTGTTGGCCTATTTTCTTCTTTCAAGTAGAATTGGGTTGCTTTGTGTTTCTGTATAATCACAGTTCAACTCTTATCTGGAAAAACGGAACCTTAACTTCATTGAGAGTTTATGGGTTCTCAGTGCATTAAGAAATAAAAAGCAATATGTCTCCATCAATAACAGTTGGCACTTGGCCGTGATGCTCTTTTCTAATGCTCCCAGAAATGGCATTAGAGTTGGCAGAGCTGGCAAGGCCAAGTCTTGTCCAGCTTTTAGCTGAGGCTTTCTAATACCCCTCTTACAGTAAGATGCAGCTAAGAGCTTCTGGGAAATACTCAAATTAAAATGTCAACCTTAGATTCCAGACAGTGATTTTATACAAAGTCTTTCCTAACATAACAAAATAAACCCTGTAACTTTGGAGAAATATGATCTTTATAAAATTCACAGAATTCCATCCAAGATGCCATGATCATGTATTCTAATTACTTTTCGGAGCTCTTGAGTAATCACAGTCCCAGTCTTTTTGAAACTGGGTTAGCTTGAAGAGGGTCAGCCTGTCTTAAAGGATCGCCAAGGGAAACTTGGGAGTCTTAAAGAATATGTGGAGAACATATGTGTTGCTGCGGGAGTATGGGATTAGAACACTCGTGGGTGTTTTGAACCCGGACTTGAAGGAAATGAAGTATTTAAGCGTGAAGTATATCAGATAAAAACAAACAAATCTCAAGTAGTTTTTTCTAATCAACATTTTCAGTGACGGCGACACGTAGAATAATTCCGCCTTTGTCCCTTGTGTCCCCTGTCATGTTTGTTTGAATCAACTTTAATATTGCAGATTGTGGCTTCTATCAATTAGTCTTGTTTTAATGACAGTGAAAGCCATCTTGTCTTTTCTTCCAGAGTCTACTACACTCATTCACTTTATCTTCGTTGAGGAAAACCCTGGATAAAAAGAAATGTGAATGCAAAAAATGTCTGACTATCTTTTCTCTCTTTCTTCTCTCTTCTAGGATGAAGACAATGGCAGTCGAGGTAAGTGGACAGCATGTATATCACATTCTTGTTGAATTTGTAGCTCTACTCCCTCCAGGCTTTGAATAGAACATATATAGAAGAAGACTGATAGTCACTGATCAGTAAGCAAGCCTCATCTCTTCAGTGTTACACATGGTCACTCACAAACCATTCAGATAAACCTTCCCATTCAACAACAAAGAATTTTGCAACGAGACAAAACACTGCACTCTTGAATGCACTTCATTCCTCACCGTATCAACGAAGAGTCACGCCCCGCTCTTACACAGGAGAAAACCTTCAGCAGCCACTGCACCACTCACTGTGGCTCCTGACCAATCCTAGACAGGTGTTTGGTTACTCCTCTAGTGTAGTGTAGTGCACTCTGAGGATTGCTGTGCGATCACATTCCTAGTACTCCGAGTGGAGTGATAACAGCAGACCTCTCAAGCTAGATTGAAACCTGCAATTGATGTAGTAGGGCCAATGTACTGTTCTTCACTCTCCATTAACTCCAGATTAAAAGGAAGTAGAAAATCATCTTAATGCTTGTTTAACCTTCACTGCTTCAGATTAATCAGTGTTGAACCATTTCAGCATACAAAATAACCAGTTTCAAGTAGGACTGATGACTGATCAAGTAGTTTATAACCAAATTTGATCCGGCAATCAGCTTTCCCAATGGTCTATCTTCGTTGAGCTATACAAAATCCATCAATACGGTATGGACAGTATTCTTTATAGGGGTTAAATATGATTATAAACCTGGTGGTTTCAGCCCTTAATGCTGATTGGCTAAAAGCCGTGTTATATCAGACCGTATACCACGGGTGTGACAAAACATTTATTTGTACTGTTCTAATTACAGTGAGGGAAAAAAGTATTTGATCCCCTGCTGATTTTGTACATTTGCCCACTGACAAAGAAATGATCAGTCTATAATTTTAATGGTAGGTTTATTTGAACAGTGAGAGACAGAATAACAACAAAAATCCAGAAAAACGCATGTAAAAAATGTTATGAATTGATTTCCATTTTAATGAGGGAAATAAGTATTTGACCCCTCTGCAAAACATGACTTAGTACTTTGTGGCAAAACCCTTGTTGGCAATCACAGAGGTCAGACGTTTCTTGTAGTTGGCCACCAGGTTTGCACATATCTCAGCAGGGATTTTGTCCCACTCCTCTTTGCAGATGTTCTCCAAGTCATTAATGTTTCGAGGCTGACGTTTGGCAACTCGAACCTTCAGCTCCCTCCACAGATTTTCTATGGGATTAAGGTCTGGAGACTGGCTAGGCCACTCCAGGACCTTAATGTGCTTCTTCTTGAGCCACTCCTTTGTTGCCTTTGCCGTGTGTTTTGTGTCATTGTCATGCTGGAATACCCATCCACGACCCATTTTCAATGCCCTGGCTGAGGGAAGGAGGTTCTCACCCAAGATTTGATGGTACATGGCCCCATCCATCGTCCCTTTGATTCGGTGAAGTTGTCCTGTCCCCTTAGCAGAAAAACACCCCCAAAGCATAATGTTTCCACCTCCATGTTTGACGGTGGGGATGGTGTTCTTGGGGTCATAGGCAGCATTCCTCCTCCTCCAAACACGGCGAGTTGAGTTGATGCCAAAGAGCTCGATTTTGGTCTCATCTGACTACAACACTTTCACCCAGTTCTCCTCTGAATCATTCAGATGTTCATTGGCAAACTTCAGATGGGCCTGTATATGTGCTTTCTTGAGCAGTGGGACCTTGCGGGCGCTGCAGGATTTCAGTCCTTCATGGCGTAGTGTGTTATCAATTGTTTTCTTGGTGACTATGGTCCCAGCTGCCTTGAGATCATTGACAAGATCCTCCCGTGTAGTTCTGGCTGATTCCTCACCGTTCTCATGATCATTGCAAACTCCACGAGGTGAGATCTTGCATGGAGCCCCAGGCCGAGGGAGATTGACAGTTATTTTGTGTTTCTTCCATTTGCGAATAATCGCACCAACAGTTGTCACCTTCTCACCAAGCTGCTTGCCGATGGTCTTGTAGCCCATTCCAGCCTTGTGTAGGTCTACAATCTTGTCGCTGAGCTCTTTGGTCTTGGCCTTGGAGGAGAGTTTGGAATCTGATTGATTGATTGCTTCTGTGGACAGGTGTCTTTTATACAGGTAACAAACTGAGATTAGGAGCACTCCCTTTAAGAGTGTGCTCCTAATCTCAGCTCGTTACCTGTATAAAAGACACCTGGGAGCCAGAAATCTTTCTGATTGAGAGGAGGTCAAATACTTATTTCCCTCATTAAAATGCAAATCAATTTATAACATTTTTGACATGCGTTTTTCTGGATTTTTTTGTTGTTATTCTGTCTCTCACTGTTCAAATAAACCTACCATTAAAATTCTAGACTGATCATTTCTTTGTCAGTGGGCAAACGTACAAAATCAGCAGGGGATCAAATACTTTTTTCCCTCACTGTACATTGGTAACCAGTTTATAATAGCAATAAGGCACCTCTGGGGTTTGTGGTATATGGCCAATATACCACGGCTGAAGCCAGGGGTACACTACACGGTTTTTGCCACAATTTAGCTGTCCCAGACAAGTATTTGTGATCGGAGACAAAATCCCCATGTCATTGCCTACTCGGGGCGCGCGGCTGTCTCGTTCTAATGTTAGCGGGTCAAAGACGCAATCTGAGCGCTACCGATCTCGTCTTTGAGTCTGTGGTGCAACGTGGCGTTGGTGGATGGAGCGAGACATGATGTCCCAGATGTGCTCAATTGGATTCAGGTCTGGGGAACGGGCGGTCCATAGCATCAATGCCTTCCTCTTGCAGGAACTGCTGACACACTCCAGCCACATGAGGTCTAGCATTGTCTTGCATTAGGAGGAACCCAGGGCCAACCGCACCAGCATATGGACTCACAAGGGGTCTGAGGATCTCATCTCGGTACCTAATGGCAGTCAGGCTACCAGGGCGCCATTGGCGAATTTGCCAATCTTGGTGTTCTCTGGCAAATGCCAAACATCCTGCATGGTGTTGGGCTGTAAGCACAACCCCCACCTGTGGACGTCGGGCCCTCATACCACCCTCATGGAGTCTGTTTCTGACCGTTTGAGCAGACACATGCACATTTGTGGCCTGCTGGAGGTCTTTTTGCAGGGCTCTGGCAGTGCTCCTCCTGCTCCTCCTTGCACAAAGGCGGAGGTAGCGGTCCTGCTGCTGGGTTGTTGCACTCCTACGGCCTCCTCCACGTCTCCTGATGTACTGGCCTGTCTCCTGGTAGCGCCTCCATGCTCTGGACACTACGCTGACAGACACAGCAAACCTTCTTGCCACAGCTCGCATTGATGTGCCATCCTGGATAAGCTGCACTACCTGAGCCACTTGTGTGGGTTGTAGACTCCGTCTCATGCTACCACTAGAGTGAAAGCACCGCCAGCATTCAAAAGTGACCAAAACATCAGCCAGGAAGCATAGGAACTGAGAAGTGGTCTGTGGTCACCACTTGCAGAACCACTTCTTTATTGGGGGTGTCTTGCTAATTGCCTATAATTTCCACCTGTTGTCTATTCCATTTGCACAACAGCATGTGAAATGTATTGTCAATCAGTGTTGCTTCCTAAGTGGACAGTTTGATTTCACAGAAGTGTGATTGACTTGGAGTTACATTGTGTTGTTTAAGTGTTCCCTTTATTTTTTTGAGCAGTGTAGTTAGTTTGTACTTGCCTTTAACCAAAGGTAAAGTGTCAAAATGTTACAAGCAATGTTATTCAATAAAAAAATGTGGCTAGATATTTCAACTCTGTATGGCGAGCGTGAATGTCTGACTGAATGTTGGAGGCTGCTTTGAGCCACAGCTCGTAGCTACATTACAATCTAATCACATAGTTTTCACGAGACAATGTGGTATGGAGAATCCTCACGACCAAGTGTAGAATCTAGTACTGTGTGACCACCGTCTGTGCCACATCGTTTAGTATGCGCACCACTACGTTGGCAACACAAAAAAACTGCAGGAAAGACGGTTGTTTAATGTGAGAGGCTCAACTGTGTTAGGATTTTGAAAGTCGTGTAGTGTCCACCTGGCTTATGGGCTGTATCCAGGCACTCCGCGTTAGCCGTGGTATATTGGCCATATACAGTGCATTCAGAAAATATTCAGACCCCTTCACTTTTTCTACATGTTGTTACGTTACAGCCTTATTCTAAAATGGATTAATATATTCCCTCAGCAATCTACACTCAATACCCCATAATGACAAAGCGACAACAGTTTTTTAAATTTTTTTTTACATTTATTAAAAATTGAAATACCTTATTTACATAAGTATTCAGACCCTTTGCTATGAGACTCGAAATTGAGTTCAGGTGCATCCTGTTTCCATTGATCATCCTTGATGTTTCTACGACTTGATTGGAGTCCACCTGTGGTCGATTCTATTGATTGGACATGATTTGGAAAGGCATACACCTGTCTATATAAGGTCCCGCAGTTGACAGTGCATGTCAGAGCAAAAACCAAGCCATGAGGTTGAAGGAATTGTGCGTAGAGCTCCAAGACAGAATTGTGTTGAGGCACAGATCTGGGGAAGGGTACCATAAAATGTCTGCAGCATTGAAGGTCCCCAAGAACACAGTGGCCTCCATCATTCTTAAATGGAAGAAGTTTGGAACCACCAAGACTCTTCCTAGAGCTGGCCTCCCGGCCAAACTGAGAATTCAGGGGAGAAGGGCCTTGGTCAGGGAGGTAACCAATAACCCGATGGTCACTCTGACAGAGCTCCAGAGTTCCTCTGTGGAGATGGGAGAACCTTCCAGAAGGACAACCATCTCTGCAGCACTCCACCAATCAGGCCTTTATGGTAGAGTGGCCAGAGGGAAGCCACTCCTCAGTAAAAGGCACATGACCGCCCACTTGAAGTTTGCCAAAAGGCACCTAAAGAAACAAGATTCTCTTGTCTGATGAAACCAAGATTGAACTCTTTGCCCAGAATGCGAAGCCTAGAGGAAACCAGGCACCGCTCATCACCTGGCCAATACCATCCCTACGGTGAAGCATGATGGTGCCAGCATCATGCTGTGGTTATGTTTTTAGCGGTAGGGACTAGTCATGATCGAGGGAAAGATGAACGGAGCAAAGTACAGAGAGATCCTTGATGAAACCTGCTCCAGAGCGCTCAGGACCTCAGATTTGGGGGAAGGTTCACCTTACAACAGGACAACGACCCTAAGCACACAGCCAAGACAATGCAGGAGTGGCTTCGGGACAAGTCTCTGAATGTCCTTGAGTTGCCCAGCCAGAGCCCGGACTTGAACCCGATCAACCATCTCTGGAGAGACCTGAAAATAGCTGCACATTCTCTACAGAGAAGAATGGGAGAAACTCCCCAAATACAGGTGTGCCAAGCTATAGCGTCATACCCATGAAGACTCAAGGCTGTAATCGCTGCCAAAGGTGCTTCAACAAAGTACTGAGTAAAGGGTCTGAATGCTTATGTAAATGTGTTATTTCAGTTTTCTATTTTTTATAAATTTGCAAACAATTCTAAAAACCTGTTTTTGCTTTGTCATTATGGGGTATTGCGTGTAGATTGATGAGGGGAAAAACTATTTAATCAATTTTAGAGTAAGGCTGCAACTTAACAAAATATGGAAAAAGTGAAGGGGTCTGAATACTTTCTGAATGCACTGTACCACACACCTCCTCTGGCCTTATTACTTAAATATACAGTGATTACTTGAATCTGCATTTGAGATAGACAGAGATCAATAGCAGCTGCAGTCTATAAAGCTGCAGGTAGAAGCTATTTTCTGCAGTAAGCTTGTCAGTGTTGTAGCTCTGTGTAGTGCGGCAGAGATGGAAGTGAACTTGGCAAGTCCTCCCTATCCCACAGTGCATCCTGTCCTCTCTCTCTTTTCCTCATGTCTGGGAGTGCTGCAGCGTGACAGCGGGGATGCCGAGTTCCATCTGATCTGCAGCTCCCGGAAATACACGACTGTGCAGTGTATACACACACATTTTATAGCACAGTGTACACACACAGATACACACATGCATACAGCACACACAAACTGAATCAGTAACATTCGCACACGTCACAGGCTGCTCATTCATATAAAGATATCAATCATTGTTTATGTTGCAATTTTGATTGGGATGCTGCACAGTGTGACTGCTACCCTTAGTTACAAGTAACATTCCACTACTCTACCACAAAGGTTGTTTAGGCTGAAGGTGGGATCGACAGTGGACAAGGCAAAATCTCTGCTTCCTCATTGAACTGGCATGACATCAATTCTGTGCTGCAGTGGAAATGCAACTCCTTCACTGACTGCATCGGCCTTTTATTTTGTTTTCATGCTTTTTGTAGTACATTACCAACATCACTATTTCATGTATTTAGTACAGAACATATTTCATGACCTGGGAGTGATCTGTTTGTCTTGTTCTTGATAGTGATCCAAGTTATGATTCAGAGGATAGTTATGGTCAGGGGTTGGAACTGTTTCATTTTTCAAGGAAAACAAACGGAACCAGGAACGAAAGTGATCCATGCTGTCCCGGAACAGAACCGTTATTTTAAAGCATAGGAACCGGTTAATAACGTTAATTTATGTTCCAGGCATTTTTTTTCTTGTCCCACCAAAAAATGCAACAAAGCGCCTATGCAAAGCCCTCACTCTGTCACTCAGAAACGTATTCCAGTGTCTGCCTGCAAGCTGCACATCTTTGCCAGTGTGTGTGCGTATTTAGGCTACCTGCCTAAGTAGCCTAGCTAGGACTGTAGCATGTGTCTGTAAACTTTCCCTCCGCTGCGTGCTGTAACGGGACACAAGAAAGCAGTGCAAATGACTCAACTGTTGACTTGCTAGTTTGATTATATTGACATTCCCAGCCTTAGTTACAGTCACCCATTTTTGTTCAAAATATTGAGTAATTGAAACTTAAACAGTGCATCCCCACTGGGTGGAGGCAGCCAACAATGGGTTCATTTTGAAATTTCCTCCAGTGTGTCAGAGTGCGCTCTGGGTGGTTTGTAAATTCAGAGCGTTGTCAGATTCTGTTCATAAATTCAGTGTTTTGCTCTTGGTGCGTTCAGAGCGCACACTGACACAAATGAGAGAACACCTCACTCTGACCATTTTACTCGCCCTAGGAGAGCTGGTTAGGCTGTTTTCATGTTATCTAGAGCGTTAGTGACTAACTGTGCTGCTGCCAACAATTGAAACACTTTTACTGACACCGGTCATATTCAGCGGGTGTTGCGCATTCGTAAATTCATCAGTTATTCTGCGCTCTTGCACACTCAGACGAGTGCTCTGAAATCGAAGTAGATAGCCAGAGTGAATTTTCGAACGCACACAATGTACCAGGCCAGCTGTGATTTACAACCTTATAGCAATATTTTTGGGACTACCAAGAAATGTATTGGTGAATTATATTAATCATGCATTGAACTGCATTGATCTATTCTGCCAACAATGCCTTACTGTACGTCATGGAATTTTGAGTCAAATATAACCTATTTTTAAAACCTCTTATGAAGTTGGTTTTGAAGCACATACTGGGAATTTGATATTTTTGACTTATGATTGTCTGTTTGTTTCATATCTTATGATTGTCTGTTTGTTTCATATCTGCAGTTAAAACGCTGTCAGTTCCACTTTAAGCCTCAACCCTCACTCTCTACCCACCCGCAAAATTTCAGTTGAATCTTGCGCCATAGGTGAAGTAATTTAATGTAAACAACTAGCTTGCCTGCTCTATCCGCACTGATTGGTGAAGTAATTTAATGAGCTAAATGTAAAAAACGGTTGATTTCTCAGGTTTAAAAAGGAACAGAAAGGAATGATATAAACCGGTACTTGCTGGTCGGAACAGTGGAATGAAACGCAACAAATTGTGTTTCTGTTCAGAACGAAACGATTGGAAAATAATTTCCAACCCCTGGTTATGGTATGACTGGACAAGTGAAGTGATGAGTAGAGAGGGAGGGAACAGTCCGCTCATGAGGAGACAGATTCTGGTGTTACAAAAGGGAAATTGAGAATCGGCGAGAATTCCTGTAAGCATCTTGTTGGCCATCTCCGTGTCGCATTCCGCAGGCTCGGCACGGGGCCCGAAACATAAAACAACACACACAGAGCCCCCACTGTGACATCAGGAAGTCCTTAGGGGTATTGTGTGAGTTTGTGTGTGTGAGTTTGTGTGTGTGAGCGAGTTTGTGTTTCTATGCGTGTGCGCCCACATATGCATATACCATTCATCACTCCGCAATAGAAGATGAATAACGTTCCCTCCTGCCTGGAGAGCCCCTAATGCCCCCTTGGCCCAGATCCTGTAAATCCTCCTATGTTTCATACCACGCTCGTAAATGGAGCCACGTTGAGTCCTGCTCTGTAACAGTTAGATTTTCCCTGCAAGATTCACAAGTGTTTAATGTTACTTCATGTAAGACTCGGTTTCGCAAGACTCTCCCTCTCAGCTTTCCTCCCACACGCTTTCTCTAACATCGACTGGACCTCAGTATGAAGTGGTGATATTCTTGTTTGGTTTCATCGTCAGTACTTCAATATGATATATTTCACCTCCGACGACCTACTGGTAGGGTCCCACTATATTGCTCTTTCAGATCAGTAGCTAAGTGTATTAGATTGGACACAGGCAGGAAAGACACTTTAAGGTATTGAGATCCACCCACAGTTTTTACTCTTTCAGCCCTAGACAGCCCTTTTAGCCTGTGTCATGCGGTCCCATATTCCCTCCGGAGCAGCAGTGGAGTTTATTTGCTTGACTCTGGGCCAATGTGTGATGAGGCTGTTGCTGTTTGGATAGAGGGGGCCTGCTCCCCTCGCCTCACCCCATGTTGACTATCTGGGTGTTGCCGCTGGAACCCCTTCAAACCCCAGGAACGCGCGCGCACACACACACACACACACACAGCCTGCCTGGGATGGAGGAATCTCGACACAATCTAAACATGCAGACGGGGAATGATGAATGCCTGTGTGTGTGCATGTTCACGTTTGTGTGTGTTTGTGGAATTGTGTTTAGAAGTGTTGATCTCAGTTTATTGCTTTTCACAATGATTGTATACATATCGAATGGCTGTTATTTCAAATAGTCTTCTAACTCGTTTCCTCCCCCTCTCTCTCGCGCTCATTTTTTTTTCTGTTGGGTCTTTCTCTCTCTGGCTGTGTATTTTCCTTAGCTGTTGAAGAGGATATATACACATGAGATGTATTGTATTATGCTTGTGAAGCTGTGATACTTCGGGGACAAAAAAGCGCTCCAGAAACATACAAATCTACATCTGTTAAAATATTTGTTTTTGTTCTGTGTGGAGGTCTTCACAGGAGATGTCTGATTTTTATTTCATTTCTGGCAGATTTTGGTTGGCCTCCATAAAGATTGCAGAGGGAGCAATAGCACAAGCAAATATAATTCTCCAATATTCTCTGGTGGGCTTTAAATCCCCTAACTCTTCCCTTAAAGCAGTGGTCACCAGCCTTTTCTGATTCGAGGTCATTTTCGGAGTCAAAAAGCAAGCCCGAGGTCTACTGCTCAGATTTTTTTTTGTACATAATTAATTTAGGTGTTTTTGCCGAGGAGGTCTTAGTCGTGCAATTTTACATCTAAATAAGATGTTTGGTGCAGTATTTCTCAAGTGAAAAATTTGCATGAAAACTAGTTGTTTTGTCGTTGAATGACAACAACTACTTAATTGAAGGATCCCTAGTGTTGACCAATCATTGACAAAGAGGCGAAGACTTCGACTAGCCTTTTTTTTTTTTTTACTGCCAAACACCAAAACGACAAAAATTTCACAAAGTAGTCAAAATATGGGCAAACTGTTTTGACTGGGAAGCATATGGTAAGCTTTAGGCATCATTATGAAAGGAAGTTAGATGCAGCGTTTAGTCAATTAAGGAAGAACACTTTCTTGCTTTGATCTCCGCAACGGTAGTAGGCACAAGAGCATTGACGAGCAAGGAAACGTGCAGTGTTGAGGTAGTTCAGTGCATGTCGATGGAAACAGACATGACAGAGAGAGCTGTCCTTAACAGAAAGTTATGTTAGGCCTACTAATCTTTAACAGTATCTTAATTAATCAGTTCTTGATCTGGCCTCTTGATTTAGCTGTATGTCAACAGTAGGCTGCTAATGATGTGATAATAGTCAGTTCACTAATGACCACAAGGCATGTTGGAATGAATGGTAGCCTAGTAGTCAGACCTAAATTGATGGATTAGGTCAGGGATAGAGATCTGAAACAAGCTCACATATGCCTAGTTCAATTGTTTCAAATTCCATAGCCTTGAGTAAGCTAGACTACTACATTGCATCCAGTAATTTAATTATTCAGAATTTTCTCCTCAAACAAAATTAAGAAGCCAGTTTACATTTTCACTAGACTATCCACATCAAGGCACCTATTAATTAAAATAATAATTACCCCTAAATTAAACCTAGTTAATTTAATTTAGTATCAAGTACAATACTTCTGTGTTGGCTACATTGGTTGATATAATTTAAGACTCTAGGTTTCAGGAAATGGCAGTTACAGGAAGAAAAAAAAAAGCTAAATGCTCCAACTTCCTGAGGGAGAAGTTGACTGACCCCCCGGACCTCCCCCTACCCAACCTTTAGGCCTACATCAGCACCACCTTGTCAGAAAATCGTAGGGAGAGCCCTGATTGTACATTTAAATGTATTTCTAGTTAGGTACTGAAGAGTAGCCAATTACCAAGTACCCATAACAATCTATAGCCTACCATTCCTACTGAGGCAGTCTTCTACCAACATCATTATTAGTCTAGAAAAGCATTTGCCTATGATTTGAGCTGTGTGGGTGTCGCACACACGCCGTCATAGGGGCCGGTGGTGCTGCCGCCACACTGAAGTGGTACTCATAAAAAATTATTCAAGGTTGACAGGTCTGATGCTGGTATGTTTCGCATGGGTCATGAGTGTAACAGTCATAGAAATTACTTGTTTAGGAATGACCCAGTGATCAACGTAAGCTCAGTGGAATGTTGTGCCATGGGCTTTTACACACACACACACACACACACACACTGATACTGTATCTGAATGACTGACAAGACCTTCAGGGGGTTAAGGCAGGTGAACACTCCAGCCTGAGTTGATTGACAGTTAGGAGTACATTCAGGGCCATGTACAGACCTTTTGGGGGGCATGTTCTCAAACTTAAAAAAAGGGCACCCCAAAAATGACCAACACAATTCCAGTCAAAATAGAAGATTGTACGAATACTGTAGCCTACCATTACTATATCCAACCCAACCCAGATAGGTTACAGAAATAAACAGTGTTTTACAACTGCATTTGGAGCTGAAAGTCATTGTTACCAGCCAATAGCAACTAAGGATATATCATGTAACTTCTCTGGAGTCCAGAGAGAGCAAATCATACGGCCTACTTCTAGCAGAGGTTGTCTGCACCGCGCCATCGCTTTGGAGGGCAGCCTGCCTGCAGAGTGCTCGTTGCCAGCCGGGTAGCCCTGTTCTTCCTCACAAATATCGTAATACATTTGCCAGAATATGTTACATCTTCATCCCATAATATTGAAGGCAGTGCAATGTTACAGCTGCTTATCTTTAGACATAGGCTATAGCCAGTAGCCACCCAAACTAGGCCTATATAAAACAATATCAATCAAATCGCCAGGTAGCCTATTGTTCTGTCAATGATGAGTCAGTAGGAGATTTCTAAACTATGGATAATATAAACATAGACCTACTCTGTTTTTGCCAGGCGAACCTGGAGGAAATGACGCCCGCCTTTGCGTGTCAATGCTGATGACTGGTCATTGGTCAACAATCAAGACGCACAACTTTTTGGTTCTGAAGCATAGATGAGAATTGAATGACGACTTGCGGGCAGTGGGTTCAGAACAACAACAACAAAAAAATAACATTTTTTGAGAAATTATACCACCACTGAAAAGGGCACTTTGGAGACTGGAAGGGCAAAGGGGCGTGTGCTCTGGTAGAGCCCCATCTGTGCACTTGTTTTGAGTACATGGTTTGGGAGGTTCTAGTGATTTAGTGGATGAAACCTACAGCGCCTTCAGAAAGTATTCATACCCCTTGACTTATTCCAAATTTTTTTGTTACATCCTGAATTCAAAATTGATTTAATAAAACATGTCTCAACCATCTACACACAATACCCCATAATGACAAAGTGAAAACATGTTTTTATACATTTTTTGCAAATGTATTGAAAATGAAATACAGAAATCTAATTTACATAAGTGTTCACACCCCTTTGCTATGACACACCAAATTGAGCCCAGGTGCATTACATTTCCTTTGATCATCTTTGAGATGTCACTACAACTTGATTGGAGTCCACCTGTGGCAAATTCAATTTTTTGGACATGATTTAGAAAGAAAAACACATGTCTATATAAGGTCCCACAGTTGACCGTACATGTCAGAGCAGAAACTATACCATGAAGTCCAAGGAACTGTCTCCGAGATATATCTGGGGAAGGGTATAAAACAATTTCTAGATTGAAAGTTTCCAAGAGCACAGTGGTCTCCATCATTGGGAAATTGAAAAAATATGGAACTGCCTAAAGCTGGCCGTCCTACCAAACTGAGCAAACGGGCAAGAAGGACCTTGGTCAGGGAGGTGACCAAGAACCCAATGACCACTCTGACATAACTACAGTTTCTTGGCTGAGATGGGAGAACCTGCCAGAAGGACAACAGTCTCTACAGCACTTCACCAATCTGGGCTTTATGGGAGAGTGGCCAGATGGAAGCCACTCCTGAGAAAAAGGCACATGACAGCAAGCCTGGAGTTTGCAAAAAAAAAAGGCATGTGAAAGACGGAGCACAAGGCAAAGGATTCTGTGGTCTGAGGAGACAAAAATTGGCCTGACTGCAAAGCGCTAAGTCTGAGAACCAGGCACAGCTCATCACCCATCTAACACCATCCCTACCGTGAAGCATGGTGGTGGCAGCATCATGTAATGGGGATGCTTTTCAACGGCAGGGACTGGGAGACTGGTAAGGGAACAATGAATGGCACCAAATACAGGCAAATCCTTGATGAGAACCTGCTTCAGTGCAAACAACCTTAGACTGGGGGTGAATATGTATGTTCCAACAGGACAATGGCCAAAGCAATGCTGGAATAGCTTCAGAACAATAATGTGAAAGCCCTTGAGTGGCCCGGCCAAAGCCCATACTTGAATCTCATTGAAATTCTGTGGAAAGACTTGAAGATTGCTGTTCACCACTGCTCCCCACCTATTAAAAGTTGATGCACCGTGACTGAAAGCGGTTTGCTAGATTATTATTGGTTTATGATCTCTGCCTATTTCCCAGACTTTCCCACACCATGGGCTGGGGCAGAATCACTCTTAGTGTTTATATAGAAACTAGAGATCATGCACCTCCTATTTTCATAATTTATGTTGTACCAGAGAGTCACAGATTACCATCTCCACACACAGTCCTCTCTGTTGGTTGTTTTTTAAGTGTTGGCAAGCAGAGGCCTGTCCCTCTCTGCAAGCGAAAGGGACAGAGAGAGGGAACAAGGGGGGCGTGTGAGATGAAGAGAAGGCATGAGTGCGTGTACATCCACATGTGCCTATGTGATTGTTTGTGTGCATTGTGCCCTATGTAACTGTGCAAGAGAAAGAGGGAGAGAAAATTATTATAGAAGGCCCTGTTGCATTCTGTCTGGGCTAATGCAGGCGAGTGAGCGGGCGACGGGCGCTGGTCCCAGCCCCTCTGTAGAATAACATTATCTAACCCAAAACAACGGGAGAGTGATGGAGCCAGCCCACACAACCAGGCCCAGCTGCGCATGCAGGGAGCGCAGCCAAACCAGCTAACGCAGCGCTGAAGCCCAGCCAAACCAACGGGGCTTTACACTGTAGACCAGCCCTGCCTGGAAAACAGTACTCTAGAGAGAGCGAGAGAGAGCTCCACCAGGTTAGGATGTTAGCACATACTCCTAAGGCCTTATGCAAGGTTATCCTTTTTATTATGTTAAAAATAACATGTTATGATGGGTTTTTCGATTTGAAGCAGTTTGTGGCCTGTGTGGTCCAGCGGTTAGAGCCACGCTGACCCCGGAAAAAATATATTATGCCAGAGTCAGCATGGGTTCGAATCCAGCCCACTGCCCTTTGACTCGACCTCTCCTACCTCTCTCTACTGTCCTATCTGTTCAATAAAAGTACAAAAGGAGTGGAACTTCTTCCACAAAAGAAACATTTAAGATTTTCAGCAGGTTATTGGCAGTTGGAAACAAGACCACTGTCTGGAGCCGTGTTCATTACAGTACAATGTCCTCTAGTAGAATGCTTCAACAACTGTATTAGTTTTCAAGTAGTAGTTTGGAGGGAAAGCCACCTACTGTAAGTGCTGCTGTAACACTACAGCTAAAAGCCTATTGGTCTGCTTGATTAAACAAATCTGATTCTAATATTTACATCTGGCTGTAGCAATGTTTATCTAAGTAAAAAAATTACATTTTATTTCATGATTATCCTTATCCAGCCAACAGCTGTCTGCGAATTAAAAAGGTCAAATATGTAACATTGTCCTATTTCATCATCAATCTCAACTGTCATTCTACTTTAGTAGGATAGGGACATAAAAAATATCCAAAGCTGTTGATTCCCTGATTTAATCTCGCTCATCCAGCTGCAGGGCTGGAAACTTCCAGAATCAAATTTGTACAGTAGTCAGAGTGTTGTCGGATTGATGTTGGATTGGGATGTGGAGAGGTTTCTCTTGATGTAGCAGGGAGGAGCAGGCTTTTGGATTTCTCTCTCTGCAAGAGAGGCGTTTTTGTCCTCTGTAACTACAGTGAGGGAAAAAAGTATTTGATCCCCTGCTGATTTTGTACGTTTGCCCACTGACAAAGAAATTATCTGTCTTTCATTTTAATGGTAGGTTTATTTGAACAGTGAGAGACAGAATAACAACAAAAACATCCAGAAAAACGCATGTCAAAAATGTTATAAATTGATTTGCATTTTAATGAGGGAAATAAGTATTTGACCCCTCTGCAAAACATTACTTAGTACTTGGTGGCAAAACCCTTGTTGGCGTCAGACGTTTCTTGTAGTTGGCCACCAGGTTTGCACACATCTCAGGAGGGATTTTGTCCCACTCCTCTTTGCAGATCATTAAGTCATTAAGGTTTCGAGACTGATGTTTGGCAACTCGAACCTTCAGCTCCCTCCACAGATTTTCTATGGGATTAAGGTCTGGAGACTGGCTAGGCCACTCCAGGACCTTAATGTGCTTCTTCTTGAGTCACTCCTTTGTTGCCTTGGCTGTGTGTTTTGGGTCATTATCATGCTGGAATACCCATCCACGACCCATTTTCAATGCCCTGGCTGAGGGAAGGAGGTTCTCACCCAAGATTTGACGGTACATGGCCACGTCCATCATCCCTTTGATGCGGTGAAGTTGTCCTGTCCCCTTAGCAGAAAAACACCCCCAAAGCATAATGTTTCCACCTCCATGTTTGACGCTGGGGATGGTGTTCTTGGGGTCATAGGCAGCATTCCTCCTCCTCCAAACACGGCGAGTTGAGTTGATGCCAAAGAGCTCCATTTTGGTCTCATCTGACCACAACACTTTCACCCAGTTCTCCTCTGAATCATTCAGATGTTCATTGGCAAACTTCAGATGGGCCTGTATATGTGCTTTCTTGAGCAGGGGGACCTTGCGGGCGCTGCAGTATTTCAGTCCTTCACGGCGTAGTGTGTTACCAATTGTTTTCTTGGTGACTATGGTCCCAGCTGCCTTGAGATCATTGACAAGATCCTCCTGTGTAGTTCTGGGCTGATTCCTCACCGTTCTCATGATCATTGCAACTCCACGAGGTGAGATCTTGCATGGAGCCCCAGGCCGAGGGAGATTGACAGGTATTTTGTGTTTCTTCCATTTGCAAATAATCGCACCAACTGTTGTCACCTTCTCACCACGCTGCTTGGCGATGGTCTTGTAGCCCATTCCAGCCTTGTGTATGTCTACAATCTTGTCCCTGACATCCTTGGAGAGCTCTTTGGTCTTGGCCATGGTGGAGAGTTTGGAATCGGATTGATTGATTGCTTCTGTGGACACGTGTCTTTTATACAGGTAACAAGCTGAGATTAGAAGCACTCCCTTTAAGAGTGTGCTCCTAATCTCAGCTCGTTACCTGTATAAAAGACACCTGGGAGCCAGAAATCTTTCTGGTTGAGAGGGGGTCAAATACTTATTTACCTCATTAAAATGCAAATCAATTTATAACATTTTTGACATGCGTTTTTCTGGATTTTTTTGTTGTTATTCTGTCTCTCACTGTTCAAATAAACCTACCATTAAAATTATAGACTGATCATTTCTTTGTCAGTGGGCAAACGTACAAAATCAGCAGGGGATCAAATACTTTTTTCCCTCACTGTATCTCTTTCTTTTTTAAGCAGTATTGTCAGTCAGTTTATTTAACCTTAGGGCACATTAGATACCCTTTTTGGACATTATATTACAACCATTTTACATTCAAATGGAAGTAGCCGTGTAGCCTTCTCCTTTTGAACTTGGATTCCATGGCATCCTTCAGACAAATTATGATGACACACTTGTCATCCGTTTTGAAAGTGTTGAATAGTGAAATAGCATGAAGGTGAAGCGTAATGCAGTTTTACCCTTAGGATTATTACAGTTCTCATCATGTAAGTAACATTGTAAGCAATGGCATTGTTCCTGATTGTATGCCGTCTAGTGCCATCTACTGGAATAAAGGTGTCGCTCTGTTATGGTGGAATTCAAGTTGTAGTTAAAACAGGATAACGTGCACAAATTGTCACATTGCAGGTTAGGTTTAGTCTGTTATGTGCTCACCTTGGTCATTTCTGCCATTTTACTGTAGCTACAGTAGGCCTATACTGCAGATATGCTATAGGCCTGCCCTAAATACACCAGAATAGTGTTAATTTGTTGTAGGCAAAGGCTTTGGCAAAATAAATAAATAAATAGACAATTCGACACCAATAGAGTAGATCTATAAGACCAGTGTTGGCCGATACAGTATTCAGAGCATTTCTTCACTCATCAGAAGCATTGATCCTCTGGAATAGCACTTTCCACCACAAGAGGGAGTTTAGGTCAGCAAAATGCACATCTTTCCTAAAGTGGCACATGATTATGCAAGAGCGATACACTTTGATGTTTGTATTTGCATGTCTCGCCACGTGGGTCTTACAGAGTTCTGTTTTTCTCTCTGTCCGTAATGATAGTGAAAATGACAGTTGTTCAGGGTTATGTTAAGGTCAGAAGCTGACTGTTTGTTGTGCTTGCCTTCTCCTTTGGTTCTGACACTCTACTCGTAATAAAGGGCTTTAAAGAGGACAAAGCTTCCTAGTCTCTACTGCCTGTCCAGAGTACTGTGTTTAAACTGACAGGGTGGCACACAGCCCAGGGACTCACGCACCCACCCACCGGTTATGAAATGTGTCGCCGGACATTTGACCGGCAGCATTTCAATTTACGGACATTTGAGAAAATCTCCCTCAATCTCTTGTCTCACCCGCTCAGACAAACAAATAGACACATAGGAATACATTACCACACCCACACACTTCCCTACTCTCATCTCTTCCTATAGCTTTCACTTTGACTTTCTATCTCACACGCAATGATGACACCCTACCCTTTTCACACACACAAACACACAGTGGTGCTTGTACAGTGCCTTCAGAAAGTATTCATACCCCTTAATTTATTCCACATTTTGATGTTACAGCCTGAATTTAAAATGTATGTTTTTTCTCACCCATCTACACAATACCCCATAATGACAAAATGAAAACATGTTTTTAGAAATGTTTGTAAATTTAATGAAAATGAAATATCTCATTTACATAAGTGTTCACACCCCTGAGTTAATAAATGTTAGAATCACCATTGGCAGCGATTACAGCTATGAATCTTTTTGGGTAAGTCTCTAAGAGCTTGGCACACCTGGATTGTACAATATTTGCACATTTATTCTTTTTACAATTGTTTAAACTCTGTCAAGTTGGTTGTTGATCATTGCTAGACAGCCATTTTCATTTCTTGCCATAGATTTTCAAGCTGATTTAAGTAAAAACTGTAACTAGGTCACTCAGGAACATTCAATGTCGTCTTGGTAAGCAAGTGTCAAAGCCTATAGCGCTCTACACACCCGCGCATCTAGGGATTAGCTGTTTGAGCATCAAAGGACAGTTGGAAAGAGGAGATATAGAAAGTTTAATAGACAGACTAAGTTAGTAAAACAATTGCTTATAATCATTAGAAAATAGTCCCGCTATTAGGGAAAGTTTATCTACATGAAAATAAAGTTAATACAAAAAAAAAAAAATTATCCTAAAATTTATGTAGGCCTATTTAAATGTTCATTTAAGAAATCTGTATTCCCACTCATAATAGAGAGACACGTGATCGTATACAAATGTAAGCAAGGTTTGAAATTATTATGTTTTAGTCAAACATTATATCTGTTTGGGCTTCTTGCTGTTCATTTGCAGTCTACAAATTATTTGTAATTATGTTCCAGCCCCCCGACCATCCGCTCAAGAAAGAATTGGCCCGCGACTGAATCTAGTTGATGATCCCTGCTATAGGTAGAGGGATGAATCCTAACCTCGAGGCATTTACGTAACATTTTTACTTAGTCATGCATTGATGTAATGGGAGACTATTTTAAGTTCAAATAAGCATTAAGCGCAATTCAGGGTTCACCCCATATTCGGGACACTGACCACTAAAAGTAGGGGTCTGTGTGGAGAAGCCTATGTTAATGTGTAATGATGCAATCTTTTTTACATATTGAGGCGTGCAATTTAGTGGTTCCACCTGAGTAACCCTGCTGTGTTAATCTGAAAAGAGGGCTCTCCCTCTTCTTTAAATGATAACACTATTTCTCCCTCCCTAGACCATGTTTTCATATGTTAGATGTGTACCTATGCTAACATTTTAAAGTGCCAGCAAGCTGTAATGCTAGTGATGTAGCTAGCGCTAATCCTAGTAGTGATATTCCCTTGACTCTGCCAAGCATGGGATATGACCCCCTGTGTGCTTCTGCCGTTTCCAGGGAGACAGAGGAACAGGCTGGAACCAATGGACACCATCTTCGTCAAACAAGTGAAGGAGGGAGGCCCCGCCCACGGAGCTGGACTCTGTACAGGTAACAACCGCATGACTCATGTTTTGTACCACTGATTTGGGAAAGGGAAGGGGGATACCTAGTCAGTTGCACAACTGAATGCATTCAACCGAAATGTGTTTTCCACATGTAACCCAACCCCTCTGAATCCGAGAGGTGCGAGGGGCTGCCTTAATCGACATCCACGTCATTGGCGCCCGGGGAGCAGTTATTATTGGGGGTTAACTGCCTTGCTCAAGGACAGCAGATTTTTCCACCTTGCCGACCTTTCGGTTACTGGCCCAGTGCTCTTAACCGCTAGGCTACCCTCTGCCCCTGATTTGACCACACAATATAGATACATTTCCCTGACGCTTGTGGATTCTCAAGACTACATTCACTTCTATGTCAATTGCTTGTTGTCAAAACAAAGGTTTGTCATGTCATCTAATTTTAATTAAAACCAAATCAGAGAATGTGGTCACTATATACGCATGCAATGCCACTGTACTCTCAGCGCTGTTGGTTGGCTACATGGCAGGATCTGCTACGTGGCACAGGATGGGGTTGAATATTTCCCAGGTATTTTACAAATGTTCCATCCAAGAATAAATCACTTTTCTCCCTGGTAACCTGTTATTTACCGCCAAAACCGGAAGTGTCATTCTAAAGCATATAAATATATCTGGATTTGATTAGAGCTTTGATCGACATGAAAATTCAAGCCTGATGCTACCAGAGCCTGATGATACAGTAACAACATTTTATGATCCCAAGCCGTTATCCAATACATAGCCTGTGATATAGGCTATCGCACATTACGCACGACAGAAAAAGCCCATAGATGTCGCTGTGCTCTCTTGGGTAATAAATGAAACAAGCTCCAGTAGTCTAATCTTTTTGAGTGTGGACTGTATTACTGTACTGTATTGTATTATAATGTATTATATGGATTGGAAATACGGACCTCATTCAAACCATGAAGGTGGGAGAGAACATGCGATGCTGGTGCAGGACGTGGCCTACAAAGTTTAAATGATAGGCTAGTGAATTTGATTTAATTTTGAAATACACTGCTCAAAAAAATAAAGGGAACACTTAAACAACACAATGTAACTCCAAGTCAATCACACTTCTGTGAAATCAAACTGTCCACTTAGGAAGCAACACTGATTGACAATAAATTTCACATGCTGTTGTGCAAATCGAATAGACAACAGGTGGAAATTATAGGCAATTAGCAAGACACCCCCAATAAAGGACTGGTTTTGCAGGTGGTGACCACAGACCACTTCTCAGTTCCTATGCTTCCTGGCTGATGTTTTGGTCACTTTTGAATGCTGGCGGTGCTTTCACTCTAGTGGTAGCATGAGACGGTGTCTACAACCCACACAAGTGGCTCAGGTAGTGCAGCTTATCCAGGATGGCACATCAATGCGAGCTGTGGCAAGAAGGTTTGCTGTGTCTGTCAGCATAGTGTCCAGAGCATGGAGGCGCTACCAGGAACAGGCCAGTACATCAGGAGATGTGGAGGAGGCCGTAGGAGGGCAACAACCCAGCAGCAGGACTGCTACCTCCACCTTTGTGCAAGGAGGAGCAGGAGGAGCACTGCCAGAGCCCTGCAAAATGACCTCCAGCAGGCCACAAATGTGCATGTGTCTGCTCAAACGGTCAGAAACAGACTCCATGAGGGTGGTATGAGGGCCTGACGTCCACAGGTGGGGGTTGTGCTTACAGCCCAACACCGTGCAGGACGTTTGGCATTTGCCAGAGAACACCAAGATTGGCAAATTCGCCACTGGCGCCCTGTGCTCTTCACAGATGAAAGCAGGTTCACACTGAGCACGTGACAGAGTCTGGAGACGCCGTGGAGAACGTTCTGCTGCCTGCAACATCCTCCAGCATGACCGGTTTGGCGGTGGGTCAGTCATGGTGTGGGGTGGCTTTTCTTTGGGGGGCTGCACAGCCTTCCATGTGCTCGCCAGAGGTAGCCTGACTGCCATTAGGTACCGAGATGAGATCCTCAGACCCCTTGTGAGACCATATGCTGGTGCGGTTGGCCCTGGGTTCCTCCTAATGCGAGACAATGCTAGACCTCATGTGGCTGGAGTGTGTCAGCAGTTCCTGCAAGAGGAAGGCATTGATGCTATGGACTAGCCCGCCCGTTCCCCAGACCTGAATCCAATTGAGCACATCTGGGACATCATGTCTCGCTCCATCCACCAACGCCACGTTGCACCACAGACTGTCCAGGAGTTGGCGGATGCTTTAGTCCAGGTCTGGGAGGAGATCCCTCAGGAGACCATCCGCCACCTCATCAGGAGCATGCCCAGGCGTTGTAGGGAGGTCATACAGGCACGTGGAGGCCACACACACTACTGAGCCACATTTTGACTTGTTTTAAGGACATTACATCAAAGTTGGATCAGCCTGTAGTGTGGTTTTCCACTTTAATTTTGAGGGTGACTCCAAATCCAGACCTCCATGGGTTGATACATTTGATTTCCATTGATAATTTTTGTGTGATTTTGTTGTCAGCACATTCAACTATGTAAAGAAAAAATTATTGAATAAGATTATTTCATTCATTCAGATCTAGGATGTGTTATTTTAGTGTTCCCTTTATTTTTTTGAGCAGTGTATAATAGGGTCTATTTTGCATTTGTATAATTAGTAGGCTGACGCATATATACCTTTCATAATATTTCCCCTAATGTTGTGCAATGTGCGTATTAGCCTACCTCCTCTTCCTCTATTGTTTCTTCATTCCTTCCTCGCGTTCAACAGGTAAATGAAAAACGTTTTGTTGTCTTTATCTTCATCATTGTAATGACATGCTTGAATAATATAGGACTAGAATAAGATGCAGAAGGCTATTACTTCTTTTCACGAAGATTGACTGGTTATGTGTGTTTCACCAATCATAATGGGACCGATGTCATCCAAAAATGTGTATACTTTTGACTCATCTGTCCATAGAACATTCTTCCAAGAATCTTGATGATCATCCAGGTGCTTCCAGGTGCATTTTGGCAAACTTGAGTCAACTTTTTGGACGAGATGGGTCCCATTATGTCTGGCGAAAACCTAACACTGTATTCGACAGTAAGAACCTCATACCAACGGTCAAGCATGGTGGTGGTAGTTTGATGGTTAGGGGATGCTCAGGACCTGGACGACTTGCCTTAATAGAAGGAACCATGAATTCTGCTCTGTATCAGAGAATTATACAGGAGAATGTCAGGTCATCTGTCTGTGAGCTGAAGCTGAAGCGCAGCTGGGTCGTGCAGCAAGACAATGATCCAAAACACACAATCAAGTCTACATGAACATGTTTAAAAAGGCACAGTGGTGACGTTTTGGAATGGCCTAGTCAAAGTCCAGACCTAATCCCAATTGAGATGTTGTGGAAGGACTTGAAACAAGCAGTTCATGCTTGAAAACCCACAAATGTCGCTGAGTTATAGCAGTTCTGCATGCAAGAGTGGGCCAAAGTTCCTCCACAGCGATGTGAGAGACTGATCAACAACTACAGGAATCATTTGGTTGCATTCATTGCAGCTAAAGGTGGCACAACCAGTTATTGAGTGTAAGGGGGCAATTACTTTTTCACACAGGGGAATTAGGTGTTGCATAACTTTAATTAAATAACAAAAAGATATATATACTTATTTTATTTATTTGCAAACTCTGATGTTGGGCGATTAGGCCTGGCTCGCAGTCGGCGTTCCAATTCATCCCAAAGGTGTTCGATGGGGTTGAGGTCAGGGCTCTGTGCAGGCCAGTCAAGTTCTTCCACACCAATCTCGACAAACCATTTCTGTATGGACCTCCCATTGTGCACAGGGGCATGCTGAAACAGGAAAGGACCTTCCCCAAACTGTTGCCACAAAGTTGGAAGCACAGAGTCTTCTAGAATGTCATTGTATGCTGTAACGTTAAGATTTCCCTTAACTGGAACCTAGCCCGAACGATGAAAAACAGCCCCAGACCTTTATTCCTCCTCCACCAAACTTTACAGTTGGCACTATGCATTTGGGCAGGTAGCGTTCTCCTGGCATCCGCCAAACCCAGATTCGTCCGTCGGACTGCCAGATGGTGAAGCGTGATTTATCACTCCAGAGAACGAGTCCAGTCCAATGGCGGCGAGCTTTACACACTCCAGCCGATGCTTGGCATTGCACATAGTGATCTTAGGCTTGTGTGCGGCTGCTCGGCCATGAAACCCATTTCATTAAGCTCCCGACTAACAGTTATTGTGCTGAAGTTGCTTCCAAAGGCAGTTTGAAACTCGGTAGTGAGTGTTGCAACCGTGTGCTACGCGCTTCAGCACTTGGCAGTCCCGTTCTGTGAGTTTGTGTGGCCTACCACTTCGCAGCTGAGCCGTTGTTGTTCCTAGACATTTCCACTTCACAATAACAGCACTTACAGGTGACCGGGGCAGCTCTAGCGGGGCAGAAATGTGATGAACTGACTTGTTGGAAAGGTGGCATCCTATGACGGTACCACGTTGAAAGTCACTGAGCTCTTCAGTATGGTCCATTCTACTGCCAGTGTTTGTCTGTGGAGATTGCATGGTTGTGTGCTCTATTTTATACACCTGTCAGCAACGGGTGTGGCTGAAATAGCCGAATCCAGTAATTTGAAGGGGTGTCCACATACTTTTGTGTAGTGTACACTCATTGTGAACTGCCCTCCATACTGAGATGCGCTGTCCGTCCCCACCCTGAGCATTGATGATTGATCATGCAGATAGCAGAGGATAGGCCATGGCCTGTAGAGATGCCAGATTTAGACATCGCATGTAATTTAACAGTTCTATTTCACGTCATGCTGTTCATAGGAATTATTTATTATAATTTACTGGTTTCTCACAGTTATTTATACTGGGAAAAGGGAGTGGGTTTGGGCGGTTAATCTAGGTACCCCGGTTCCCACTATTCAACCCTGGACAGACGGAGCCTAGCGTTCTCTTTTTTTCACTGAATAACTCCTTTCCTGGGAAAGGGGAATGTACTGGTTTTCCCACAATTATCTCCACTTTGTCCATAACTCCCTCTAACCAGCTTCCTGTAGATCTCCTCTTCAGAAAACTTGAATGAAAAAGCCTGAGTCCTCAATGGCACCCTATTCCCTATAAAGTGCACTACTTTTGACCAGAACCCTATGGGGGTGTGCTATATAGAGTATAGGGTGCCATTTGATTTGGGACGTAGCCAAAGAGCCCAACGTACAGTAGGGTTGACTGTAGTAAACACATTTATGCAGTGTCGCTATTCCCCTTTGATCCCAACAGTCTTATCTGTCTGAGGGGAAATGCTATGGTACTGGGAGCTACATCCTTACCCAAGATGAGGGAACATGGGGCACACTGAGCAACACATTTTTAAATTGTCATGTGGCATTGCAACCATGCACTGTCAATGATTGTGTTTTTCTTTCATATGCTACATATCCATTGGAGACATATTCAATGTGTTTTAAATGTGAATTCTCTTCCCTTCAGGGGACCGGATTGTAAAGGTGAACAGAGAAAGTATCATTGGAAAGACGTACTCCCAAGTGATCGCCTTGATACAGAACAGGTAAGGGACTGCCTGCTTCTCTTATACATCTCACTCTCATGGAGTTTTACATGAAGAAGGGGGGTTATTTTTAAACAATGCTAATAGTTTGCAGGAAACCTTACCAGGAAGTGCCTTATTAAAGTATTTAAGGCTGTGCACATTTCGAAAACCTTGTCTCGTTTTGGTGCTATCGATAGTAGATTAAGTGAAAATTAACGGCCTTTGTTATTCCAATCATTCAAACAAAATATTTCAAATGAAACGTAAACCATTTCCTTCTCTGGAAATTCAAAGGGAGCTATGTGGTGTCACTAAAATAAGATTTTTCCAGCCACTTCAGCATTCCTTGGAAATTGGCAAGCAGACATTGTTGAGCAATCCATGTGCCCATGGCGTATATAACTCTATTCCCAATGTTACTGAACAGTTACCCTCCTAATCATGAACATAACTTAACGCGAACCTTAAAGCCAAGCCTAAACTATACAAAAAAAGGTTTAGTTTTTACATTAACTATGTTGATTGTGCACACTACTGCTCCAACTCATAAGTGGAATCTCTACTACTTTTGTCCTTCTCACAGCGACACCTCGTTGGAACTATGTGTGATGCCAAAAGATGAGGACATTTTGCAGTTGGTAAGTACAATTAATTTAAGACCGTCCTCCTAACTTTGTGCTTGAATATCTTCCTTGATTATTGTTGACTAGAGAACTGAACGCCCGTGTGAAGGTTTAGGGTAATCTTTATTTGATCTTTGTATGTGCATAAAGTGGGATGGGTAGTTACTTTTTACTCTTTCTCACAAGGTAGTTGTTTTTTACTCTTTCCCATATCCTAGTGCTAGACAATGAACAGAGTAGGGATTGTTAACCAGTTAAATGTAATCAAAAATGTAATCCACATAATCCCCAAAAGTAATCATTTATCATGAGAGGGCCATAAACAATAATTAGTAATACTGCATACTCCAAGAAAAGTTCAAATCTCACCTTTCTGGTAAAAATAGTTATAAATTGCTAAGGTGTAGTCACCTGTGAGGACACAAGCTCAAGTACACAGTACAAATATGTTGTATGACGTATTTCATATTCAACAAAACTATATGAATAAGGCTTGAAATGACTTACAGTGAGGGAAAAAAGTATTTGATCCCCTGCTGATTTTGTAAGTTTGCCCACTGACAAAAGAAATGATCAGTCTAATTTTAATGGTAGGTTTATTTGAACAGTGAGAGACAGAATAACAACAAAAAAATCCAGAAAAACGCATGTCAAAAATGTTATAAATTGATTTGCATTTTAATGAGGGAAATAAGTATTTGACCCCCCTCTCAATCAGAAAGATTTCTGGCTCCCAGGTGTCTTTTATACAGGTAACAAACTGAGATTAGGAGCACACTCTTAAAGGGAGTGCTCCTAATCTCAGCTTGTTACCTGTATAAAAGACACCTGTCCACAGAAGCAATCAATCAATCAGATTCCAAACTCTCCACCATGGCCAAGACCAAAGAGCTCTCCAAGGATGTCAGGGACAAGATTGTAGACCTACTCAAGGCTGGAATGGGCTACAAGACCATCGCCAAGCAGCTTGGTGAGAAGGTGACAACAGTTGGTGTGATTATTCGCAAATGGAAGAAACACAAAATAACTGTCAATCTCCCTCGGCCTGGGGCTCCATGCAAGATCTCACCTCGTGGAGTTGCAATGATCATGAGAACGGTGAGGAATCAGCCCAGAACTACACGGGAGGATCTTGTCAATGATCTCAAGGCAGCTGGGACCATAGTCACCATGAAAACAATTGGTAACACACTACGCCGTGAAGGACTGAAATCCTGCAGCGCCCGCAAGGTCCCCCTGCTCAAGAAAGCACATATACAGGCCCATCTGAAGTTTGCCAATGAACATCTGAATGATTCAGAGGAGAACTGGGTGAAAGTGTTGTGGTCAGATGAGACCAAAATGGAACTCTTTGGCATCAACTCAACTTGCTGTGTTTGGAGGAGGAGGAATGCTGCCTATGACCCCAAGAACACCATCCCCACCTTCAAACATGGAGGTGGAAACATTATGCTTTGGGGGAGTTTTTCTGCTAAGGGGACAGGACAACTTCACCGCATCAAAGGGACGATGGACCATCAAATCTTGGGTGAGATCCTCCTTCCCTCAGCCAGGGCATTGAAAATGGGTCGTGGATGGGTATTCCAGCATGACAATGACCCAAAACACACGGCCAAAGGCAACAAAGGAGTGGCTCAAGAAGAAGCACATGAAGGTCCTGGAGTGGCCTAGCCAGTCTCCAGACCTTAATCCCATAGAAAATCTGTGGAGGGAGCTGAAGGTTCGAGTTGCCAAACGTCAGCCTCAACCTTAATGACTTGGAGAAGATCTGCAAAGAGGAGTGGGACAAAATCCCTCCTGAGATGTGTGCAAACCTGGTGGCCAACTACTTGAAACGTCTGACCTCTGTGATTGCCAACAAGGGTTTTGCCACCAAGTACTAAGTCATGTTTTGCAGAGGGGTCAAATACTTACTTCCCTCATTAAAATGCAAATCAATTTATAACATTTTTGACATGCGTTTTTCTGGATTTCTTTGTTGTTATTTTGTCTCTCACTGTTCAAATAAACCTACCATTAAAATTATAGACTGATCATGTCTTTGTCAGTGGGCAAACATACAAAATCAGCAGGGGATCAAATACTTTTTTCCCTCACTGTATATGCTTTCTAAATATAGTATAATCAAATTATAAAACAACTAACTATAAGATTTCACCTTCCTTATAACTGTAAAATACATATTTGTATGTTTAGTGTTAGAGAAAATGTGCATATTTTTTTTTAAAGGTCTCTCGATCAAAACGTCTGCCTCCATCGCTGTGATCATCTCACAGAGCTCTAGCTTGGCTTCCTGAACTCGTTAGGAACTCACCTTTAATCTCATATTAATGTTTTTTGTTTTAATGTTTTGTTTTTATTTTTGATTAATGGCTACAGTTGAAGTCGGAAGTTTACATACACCTTAGCCAAATACATTTAAACTCAGTTTTTCACAATTCCTGACATTTAATCCTAGTAAGAATTCCCTGTCTTAGTTCAGTTAGGATCACCACTTTATTTTAAGAATGTGAAATGTCAGAATGATAGTAGAGAGAGATTTATTTCAGCTTTTATTTATTTCATCACATTCCCAGTGGGTCAGAAGTTTACATACACTCAATTAGTATTTGGTAGCATTGCCTTTAAATTGTTTAACTTGGGTCAAACGTTTCGGGTAGCCTTCCACAAGCTTCCCACAATAAGTTGGGTGAATCTTGGCCCATTCCTTCTGACAGAGCTGGTGTAAATGAGTCAGGTTTGTAGGCCTCCTTGCTCGCACACGCTTTTTCAGTTCTGCCCACACATTTTCTATAGGATTGAGTTCAGTGATTTGTGATGGCCACTCCAATACCTTGACTTTGTTGTCCTTAAGTCATTTTGCCACAACTTTGGAAATATGCTTGGGGTTGTTGTGCATTTGGAAGACCCATTTGCGACCAAGCTTTAACTTCCTGACTGATGTCTTGAGATGTTGCTTCAATATATCCACATCATTTTCCTTCCTCATGATGCCATCTATTTTGTGAAGTGCACCAGTCCCTCCTGCAGCGAAGCACCCCCACAGCATGATGCTGCCACCCCCATGCTTCACGGTTGGGATGGTGTTCTTCGGCTTGCAAGGCACCCCCTTTTTCCTCCAAACATAACGATGGTCATTATGGCCAAACAGTTCTATTTTTGTTTCATCAGACCAGAGGACATTTCTCCAAAAAGTACAATCTTTGTCCCCATGTGCAGTTGCAAACCGTAGTCTGGCTTTTTTATGGCGGTTTTGGAGCATTGGCTTCTTCCTTGCTGAGCGGCCTTTCAGGTTATGTCGATATAGGACTCGTTTTACTGTGGATATACAGTGGGGGAAAAAAGTATTTAGTCAGCCACCAATTGTGCAAGTTCTCCCACTTAAAAAGATGAGAGAGGCCTGTAATTTTCATCATAGGTACACGTCAACTATGACAGACAAAATGAGAAAAAAAATTCCAGAAGATCACATTGTAGGATTTTTAATGAATTGATTTGCAAATTATGGTGGAAAATAAGTATTTGGTCACCTACAAACAAGCAAGATTTCTGGCTCTCACAGACCTGTAACTTCTTCTTTAAGAGGCTCCTCTGTCCTCCAGTCGTTACCTGTATTAATGGCACCTGTTTGAACTTGTTATCAGTATAAAAGACACCTGTCCACAACCTCAAACAGTCACACTCCAAACTCCACTATGGCCAAGACCAAAGAGCTGTCAAAGGACACCAGGAACAAAATTGTAGACCTGCACCAGGCTGGGAAGACAGAATCTGCAATAGGTAAGCAGCTTGGTTTGAAGAAATCAACTGTGGGAGCAAATATTAGGAAATGGAAGACATACAAGACCACTGATAATCTCCCTCGATCTGGGGCTCCACGCAAGATCTCACCCCCGTGGGGTCAAAATGATCACAAGAACGGTGATCAAAATCCCAGAACCACACGGGGGGACCTAGTGAATGACCTGCAGAGAGCTGGGACCAAAGTAACAAAGCCTACCATCAGTAACACACTACGCCGCCAGGGACTCAAATCCTGCAATGCCAGACGTGTCCCCCTGCTTAAGCCAGTACATGTCCAGGCCCGTCTGAAGTTTGCTAGAGTACATCCAGAAGAGGATTGGGAGAATGTCATATGGTCAGATGAAACCAAAATATAACTTTTTGGTAAAAACTCAACTCGTCGTGTTTGGAGGACATAGAATGCTGAGTTGCATCCAAAGAACACCATACCTACTGTGAAGCATGGGGGTGGAAACATCATGCTTTGGGGCTGTTTTTCTGCAAAGGGACCAGGACGACTGATCCGTGTAAAGGAAAGAATGAATGGGGCCATGTATCGTGAGATTTTGAGTGAAAACCTCCTTCCATCAGCAAGGGCATTGAAGATGAAACGTGGCTGGGTCTTTCAGCATGACAATGATCCCAAACACACCGCCCGGGCAACGAAGGAGTGGCTTCGTAAGAAGCATTTCAAGGTCCTGGAGTGGCCTAGCCAGTCTCCAGATCTCAACCCCATAGAAAATCTTTGGAGGGAGTTGAAAGTCCGTGTTGCCCAGCGACAGCCCCAAAACATCACTGCTCTAGAGGAGATCTGCATGGAGGAATGGGCCAAAATACCAGCAACAGTGTGTGAAAACCTTGTGAAGACTTACAGAAAACGTTTGACCTGTGTCATTGCCAACAAAGGGTATATAACAAAGTATTGAGAAACTTTTGTTATTGACCAAATACTTATTTTCCACCATAATATGCAAATAAATTCATAAAAAATCCTACAATGTGATTTTCTGGATTTTTTTTCCTGATTTTGTCTGTCATATTTGACGTGTACCTATGATGAAAATTACAGGCCTCTCTCATCTTTTTAAGTGGGAGAACTTGCACAATTGGTGGCTGACTAAATACTTTTTTCCCCCACTGTATATACCTTTGTTGCTGTTTCCTCCAGCATCTTCACAAGGTCCTTTGCTGTTGTTCTGTGATTGATTTGCACTTTTCGCACCAAAGTACGTTCATCTCTAGGAGACCGAATGCGTCTCCTTCCTGAGCGGTATGACGGCTGCGTGGTCCCATGGTGTTTATACTTGCTTACTATTGTTTGTACAGATGAACGTGGTACCTTCAGGCGTTTGGAAATTGCTCCCAAGGATGAACCAGACTTGTGGAGGTCTACAATGTTTTTTCTGAGGTCTTGGCTGATTTCTTTGGATTTTTCCCATGATGTCAAGCAAAGAGGCACTGAGTTTGAATGTAGGCCTTGAAATACATCCACAGGTGCACCTCCAATTGAATCAATTGATGTCAATTAGCCTATCAGAAGCTTCTAAAGACATGACATCATTTTCTGGAATTTTCCAAGCTGTTTAAAGGCACAGTCAACTTAGTGTATGTAAACTTCTGACCCACTGGAATTGTGATACAGGGAATTATAAGTGAAATAATCTGTCTGTAAACAATTGTTGGAAAAATGACTTGTGTCATGCACAAAGTAGATGTCCTAACCAACTTTCCAAAACTGTAGTTTGTTAACAAGAAATGTGTGGAGTGGTTGAAAAACTACTTTTAATGACTCCAACCTAAGTGTATGTAAGCTTCCGACTTCAACTGTATAAATCAATCTCTGAATGTGCTACAGTGATGTATGATGTAAGGATTGCAGGCTTGTGCATGTCAGTGGCTGTGACGTAGGGTTCAGCCAGAAGTTGATGGCCAGTCGGAAGGGAAATTAAATGATCGAAGGGACATCCCAGCTTCAAGTGGTTTCAGATTTCACATTCTACGTCACACAGGCTCAGAAAACATACTACTGTGTCCGTGGGGACCAGGGCTATCGCCCGATCTACAGTGTCCACATATCGATTTATAAGCAAAAATGACGGTCGGAACCGGTACCAGAACCATGCAGCTCCCCTAAACAGGGGACTTTAGATCTAAGAGGAATGTAGCATCACATAATATCCACTCTCATAATACTACTGTCCCCCTTAGGTTAAAGGCACTCAGCATTTCCTCCCCACAAATAGACACAATGCACTGGGCTCTCTGTGCAGGGCTTAGCATCCAGCAGACTCCCTGCCATGAACAGAGGGAAGAGTAGCCACCATTTTAGGCTGGATTTCTGTATAAGCACTTTGTGACATCTGCTGATGGAAAAAGGGCTTTATAAATACATTTGATTGATTGATTTGATAATTCACTCAGCATTGTTTTGAACATTAAGGTTTTCATGCACTGTCCCTTAGGTTAGCTAAAACTCCAGTCCATTTCTCATGGATTACCGACCAGCGGTTGACTGTTGACAGCAGGTGAAGAGTATTGGCTGTGGGCTTGAAAGTGTGTTAGGAAGAGGACTGAGTAGTATTGGCCGAGATGGAAAGAAACACAGAGTAAAAGTGAAGGATGAGCCCAGTAGCATGGAAAGAAAGAGAGAGTGATGAGAAAGAGAACAGAGCGCTTTAAGGACCAGAGGACGAGAGCCTCTGTGGTGCCACGGGGTGCCAGCCTGCCAGGGCCCCTCGCTTCACCTACCCATATTCCTGCCCGGCTCAGTGATCTGCACAGCAAACCAACGCCACCCGTCAGGGTCCAGAGCCCAGCAGTCGATAACGCTATGCCAGACCACACCAGCCCACAACCCCAGTCACATCCTGTTATTCACTTCCACATGTTCTCTCATCTGGAGTAAGGAACTGAACCGACTCCAGCCCCTAGTGTCATGCTAAATTCCACACATAGCTAGATGGATAGGCCATAGCTTGCCAAAGCCACACAAACATATTTTGCCATTTAGGAATGTGTCGGAGCACTGTTGAAGCCTGAGGGCATTCTTTGTAAATTAGGCAGTACACAGCAATAAGTGTTAGCAATTGAAACAAAATTCACCTAACAATCCCAGCAAAATCTGCCCACAAATATTTTTGCTCAACAAATTACACATTTAAGACACCATGAGATTTACTACCAGTTTGTAGTTTTTGAGGGAAGTACAAATTATACACAGCCCATTAAACTGGTGCAAATCGCTCATAAATCTGGTCCCAAATTATTTCTCTAAAATGGAGAGTATATGTAATTCATTCAGAATTGAAGATAAAGACGTATCCTGTAAATGTAAAGAATCCATTTTGGACTGATACTCTGTCACTGCTCTCCATATCTATAGTTAGAGGAGCAGTGCCAATGAGCTCCTCATCCCACTCAACATAGTCAGTGTCACACATCAGTGTGCATTTTCTGTAGCAGTGATGCGTGAAGGAAATGGAAAGGATTCAATGTAAGTGTAGGCAAAGAGGCTATGTGGAACGTGGGTCTGCTGTGTGTGTGTCCACTTAGAGTGCCTACTTCTGAATCAGTACATAGCAGGGGCGTGTGCACACAATCAGCAGCTGCAGTCAGCTGACTGCCCTCAGCTTCACGTTCATATTGCTTCGCTGCAGAAGGCGGGCTGACAAAGGGTAAGAGAGGGTGAGGGGGAGAGAGAGTTGGAGGGTGGGATGAGGCAAAGGAAGAGTACTCTACCGCCAGAACTGAATGTATAAGCAAGTAGCTGCTCTCGTCATATGAATGGCTACAGAGAGCGAGGAGAGTATAGGGAGATGCTGAGTGGGTAAGAAAGGGATACCGAGGCAGCTAGTGAACAGCAGCAGCGGTAGTCGGTCAGTAGTCACAAGCTCAGGGTAATCTATCAGGCAGTGTTGTCCACCGGGGTGAGAGGAGGTCATTATGGGGACGACGGTCAGAGGCAGCCTGGTTTCTAGGTCCCCAGGTGGAAGAGGTACAAGCAGGTGGCAGCGCAAACATGACTGTGACTTTCCTCCTATCTGTTCCTGCTCCTGTCTTCTTTTTTCGCTGCACTTCTCTTGCCCTCTGCCTTTGTGGTGCATCCCTACAGCATTCACACAGCGACCGTAGCCATGACCAATCCAGCCTCAACAGTTCCAGCCTCTTTTTCTCTATTGCACATCTTTACTCCTCTTTCTCCCCTCTCCTTCTTCTCTTCTCCTGCCTGCCTCTTACCTGTCGGCTGGCAGTTTTCCAGGGATATCACTGCTCTGGTAAGAAGGGAAACTTACTAACTCCTTTGTCATTTCTTCCTGTGTGAATGTGGCTTCAGACCTTTTTTAAAGCTGGTATCAACAGTGTAATGTTTTTGTACCTTCCCTTAGCTAGAATCGTGTCATCTCTACTGGATTTTGTATTGTCTCCTTAGCACCTTGTGCCTTTAATTGTTATAATGTATTTGTGTGTTTTAGAGCAGGGGTTCTCAAAGTGGGGTCCGAGGTACTGCAGGGGGTCCGCGGCCAGATCTCAAAATATAAAAACAATATTTAATTTGTATTAATGAATATTACTAACAACAGATTAAACACATTTTGGCCAAGGGATCCGTGGAATAAGTTTAGAGGGTGTAATACAATGTAATATTATTAATCTACAATTTATGTTCTTAACCCTGGCAACATGGGCCTGGGAGGCTCACAGGGATATTGCTATCCACAGTACTCCACCAATTATAATTTTTTCAACTCAATACTTTTTGTATTCCCCCCTGTTTTTAGAGAGAGAACTGCAAAGTTCTCTCTCTGCCTCATGGAAAAATATTTTGAATTGCAGGATATTAGCTTTAAAGCTGCAAATACAACAAAAAATAATCTTCCACATGACAAAATCTGTAGAATTGCTGCCAATTAGCTTAAACTGCAACATTTGTTGCCAGGGCCCGAGACTTGGTTCATCCGGCCATGCACTGCCTAAGTAATAGTACAATTATTTCACTCGAGTTGTGTTCTGATTATGAGGGGGTCCCTGATTAACTTTCTATTACGAAAGGGGTCCCCGGACCCAAAGAGTTTGTGAACCCCTGTTTTAGAGCATGCTAAATATTGACAGGAAAGGTATTGTAGTTTCCCCATTCAAATATCTGTGTCTCCCGCTCTCTGCTCACATTAGGGAAAGAAGCTTTTAAGTTAGTAGTAATATAATAATATAATATGTGCCATTTTTTGCAGAAGCTTTTGTCCAAAGCAACTTAGTCATGCGTGCATACATTTTAAGTATGGGTGGTCCCGGGAATCGAACCCACTATCCTGGCATAGCAAGTGCCAATGCGCCATGATCTACCTACTGAGCTACAGAGGACCAGTACATTTGTTTTTACAACATCACTTGACTTATGCAAATCTAGAGTTAGGGGCGGGGCAGCAGGCATGCTGGAGTCACTGTACAAACGTAACCCGACACCACAGATAGAGCGCTCATCGATTTAAAGTCCAACTCTTGCTTTCCCTTCAGTGAGTTCTCGCACTGCAAGGATGGGGAGATATACATCAAATACCTGACTCAATACACATCTCTGAACTGAAGACATTTTAATTTAGTAGATTGAAATCCAGCTCTTACCAGGCTTTATTCTGGGCCCTGGCATTTTTCCTCTCACTCTCCCCTTTTTTACTCTCTCCTGGATTCATCTGTTGCTTTTTCCAGCGCTTTCCGTTGGAAGAGGTCATCTGACCCAAACTCACACTCCCAGTGTCGCTTCAGGATTCAGGCTCCGCCGGGGTGGGGAAGGGCTGGTTGTTGACTTTGACTAAGAGAGCAATACTGTGTCATCTTTTAGTGAAATGTCTTTGTTGACAGTTTTTATAACATGTACAAACGTGTGTTCAATTGTTCGTCTGTCATTTACTGTGTACTGAAATTCATCGTCCTTGCAAAATAATTTTGAGGAGTATATGGGTCATCTTTTTCTTTATCATTCATCATATGCTTTTTTCTGGTAATTGTGCTGTAGCGTAGCTGTTTCTTTATGGGCATGGCGGAAAACTTAAGCAGTACCCAGAAGATCGCTTCAGTTTGGCGCAATGGCACACTACAGAGGTTTTATGTGACCTATTTTTGTCCAATGCAGTTGAAGAGACATAATGTCCCATAATCTCTTGCAGGCCTATTCCCAAGATGCATACCTCAAAGGAAACGAAGCATACAGCGGAAACGCCCTGCACATCCCGGAGCCTCCTCCCATATGCTACCCGAGGATAGAGCCTAAAGCCCCAGGGATGGCCCAGGCCCTGGACCCATCCCCCTCCACAGAGGCCTCCCGGAGCGGCAGGCCGGCCCAGGCAGGGACAGGGAGACAGGGCACCTCCACGCCAGGCCACACAGACATGGGCTACCGGTTGGAGATCCCTGTCCCCCCTTCTCCTCCACCCCCGCAGGTCCCTAAAACCCAGACGGTGGTTTGTGTGTGCAACGAGAGTGTGAGGACATTGGTGGTGCCGCCTGACCCAGTAGCAGATCGGGGACCCCGTTGTGTGGCTCGGGCTGGCCCCAGCCACAGGACTGACGAGAACCGGTTCGGAAGTCCCCTGGGCCTCTCAACCAAACCTAGAATCCTCGTGACCCCTGGCCCCCCTGGAGGGTCACAGCTACAATATACCCCCATCCCCACCTGGCCCACAGAGTCCTCAGTCTTCTCCCCTTCTGGCTCTAGGCCTTCCCCAATCTACCCTGACACACACCACCTCACCCCCTCCCCTCGAACCACGGCCGGCGACACCTTACCCTCCCCCACCACGCCCAACCACTACACCCCCTCACCCTCCTCCCCTGCCACTTCCACCTCCCCTCACCAGAACATCGACTGGCGCAACTACACCACCTACAAGGACTACATCGACGCCAAGCGGCTGCACACCTATGGCTGCCGCACCATCCAGGAGCGTCTGGACAGCCTGCGGGCGGCGGCCAACCCCAACGCCGCTTACGCACTGCAGCCTGGCCCTCCCAGTGCCAGCGCCAGCGCCTCCTCCCAACGAGGCCTGGGGGGGTCCCAGATTAGACGCAGGAGCACGTCCCACGACCGGGGATCCTACCAGGGGGCCACTGTGGCTCCACTGCGCAGTGCCTCCCAGGAGAGGCTAGGCGGGGGAGGGCCCGAGAGGACAGCCATGCCCAGGGACTGGCCCCGAAGTGCCTCCCAGGATGCCCTACCCTCCTCAGCCCTCATGGGAGTGGCCAAGCCCCGGGCACGCTCCTGCGACTACCTGGGCCGGCAAGGCGACCCAGCGGCGGTGGTATCTACAGAGAGGGGAGTGGGAGGGTACAGCAGGGCAGAGCTGGAGGACAGGCTGCTACTGTACAGGGGCGAGGAGGCCAGATCCAGCAGACACGGGGCAGCGCTGAAACAACTACCCCAACATCACAGTACCAGCCTTACAGGCATGCCCATCATTGCCCCTATGTTCACTAAAGGTACGACGGAGCCGTTGCTCCCCTCTAGGACAGACAGCCTTGCACAGACAGCCCTCAGTAGGCCCTCGCGGTTGCCTGTTAAAAACTCCACCTCGGACCCATCGCCTCTCTCCTTACCTTCCACCCAGGGCCCCAGTAACAGTGCTATGGACCTGCTCAAAGACCAAAGAGCCGTGATGGTGGGTAACCACCTGGGCTACTCCTCCTCACCCCTGCAGCAACTACAGCTCCGGGGGCGGGCCGACAGCCTGAGGGAGGAGAGCGGGAGGGAGGTGGGGCTGGGTGCCAGGTCCTCGTCCTGCTCCGGCCCCTCCAAAGTCCCCGTTCAGAGACAGCAGGCCATCTCCTCCTCCTCTACCTCCACTTCCTCCTCCACTGTTAACGGTACTGTGACCCTCAGGTCAAAGGTCCCCGCCCTGGTGCAGACTAACGGGAGACCGGTGGAGGGCGTAGAGGGGCCGGACGCCACAGTGGTGGTCCTGAGAAGGGATAAAAACTCGGGACCCCAGCCTATCCGCCACCCCTCCTACATCCTGGCTGTAAACGACACCGACGTGGAGTCTCCAACGGAGGTGGGGACTCTAGCAGCCAAGAGGGGATCGGGGTGCTGGCTATCCAACGACGTCCAGCGAGAGGTGACCATGAGAAGGCTGGGAGAGCAGCACAAGGCCTCGTGCACCAGCAACCTGGACGACTCGCTCGACTCCATCCCCTTCATCGGTAAGAAACACGTTTCTGTTCTCACTCTCTCATCTCCTTTGTTACCATAGCAACTCCTTACAGAGATGGAAAATCCTGGGAAGGGGTGTGTGTGTGTCAAGCATCAACTTTAATTAGGTAACACATTTATAACACACTGTAACCCTTAGTATCAGGAGTTCCTGTTGCTCCAGTTTCGGCTTGCTTGAGGAGTGTGAGAGAGAATGTGTTTTGTGTGGGCGTGTGTAGATCGATTCGCTTAATGTGCCTGGTAGAGCATGTAATATCTCTTGGGTGGGGAGGTAATGTAAGGGTTTTGATGTTATCAGTTCCTGCTCTCAAGTCTTAGCAGGTGGAAATTGGAATGATGTAAAAGTCCTGATGCTCAGACTAGCTGCTGTCAGAAATGTCCTCAACATCACTCAAGCAGGTTAATGTTTATTGTCTTGAATCTTGCCCTGGAGGCAGAACTGAGCGATTTCCTCTAGATAGGCCAGCTGCAAAGTCACAATTGGCTATATAGTAAAAATGTATGAAAACAACAATGAGCTTTTTGGTCATACTTTAAGGTTAGGTTTAGGCATTAGGGTTAGCAGTGTGGTTAAGGTTAGCATTAAGTTTAAAATCATGTATGACTTTGTGGCTGTGCCAGTTAGTGACTACTCTGCAGAACTGCCTCCATGACAATAAATGCCAACCTGTATCTCTCAATGTCAACATAGCTAATATGGTGAGTTGTCAGTTATCGCTCTAGTGCAACTTCTTTACACTGTAGAAATGGTTTCCTTGGTGCTATACAGTGAAATAATCTGGATAGAGTATATCACCAATGTACATATTGATAGAGGGATTTGGGCTATAACAGTTTTTTTGGCAGGGGTTATTGGCTGTTTGAACAGAGCTAGATTTGTTGTTGAGGTATGTCGTAATGCAGGGTCAGGGCAGGACAAGTCTCTCTGAAATGGGGAAATTGTATAACATTCCATTTTATTCTGATATTATTACTGTTGATACATTGCCATTTCATTTAGCAGATATGTTGAAAGTGTCAGTCAGCTAGGTATATCCCCGTATTAAGTTCTATGCCTAAACAAAACATCTAACAAGAGAAGAGAGTACATTCATTGTTGCCAGTATGCTTAAATGCACCAATACCAACAAATACCCTGTCTTCATTTAGACATTACACAGTTCAACAATTACCATTCAATCCAACTGTCCAACAACTGTTGTGCATTGTGTCTGGCAGACAGTCATTTTGTACTGAGAACAAGACAGAACATACGATATGGTTCAGTACATGCAAATGTCCCGTTCCTGCTTGTGTTTTCCTAGAGCAAATATGCTTGAAATGCATTGTAGGAGTATCTTAAGCGTTCACAATTAGCACTGCACTTTTCAGCTGTCAGATCGGAATGGAACTGTTTTTTGGTAGACTTAATATCATGTATTTAGTATTTGAGGGTGTTGTTTTTTTTAAGCTAGTCTGAGGTGGATTTGATCTGCTCTGGGTTTGAATAGTTTGAATAGTTTCATTGACGAGACCGAAGGATCTTGAACTTGACCTGGCCCCACATGACATGAGCCATCATCCACCAATCAGGGCACCTTTTACTCAGACAGACACCAGTAGCCTAGAGCCCACATGGGTTAATCATATCCTCTTACACTCACACCACACACACACACACACACCTTTACATGCTCTCTCTCACACGCACCTACTCACTCAATCAAACACTCACAGTGGCTCATAAGCTTCAGTCTGCCTCATGCATAAATCAGCAGCCTACCTGTGTAGTGGTCGCATGCTATACTTAAGCAATAAGACCCGAGGGGGTGTGGTATATGGCCAATATACCACGGCTAAGGGCTGTTCTTATGCATTACATTTTACATTTTAGTCATTTAGCAGACACTCTTATCCAGAGCGACTTACAGTTAGTGAGTGCATACATAATTTTTTTATTTCTCATACTGGCCCCCCTGTGGGAATCGAACCCACAACCCTGGCGTTGCAAACGCCATGCTCTACCAACTGAGCTACATCCCTCCCCTACCCTGGACGATGCTGGGCCAATTGTGCGCCGCCCCATGGGTCTCCCGGTCGCGGCCAGCTACGACAGAGCCTGGATTATGCATGACGCAACGCGGAGTGCCTGGATACAGCCTTTAGCCGTTGTATATTGGCCATATACCACAAACCCCCGAGGTGCCTTATTGCTATTATAAACTGGTTACCAACGTAATTAGAAAGAAAATGTTTTGTCATACCCGTGGTATACGGTCTGATATACCACGGCTTTCAGCCAATCAGCCTTCAGGGCTCGAACCACCCAGTTTATGATGTATACTATTAGCTGAGCAACAATGTTTGTACTATCACTCACTGATTCAATCCCCAGCCATATTGCTCTGTTTTGGGTAGTCTTACATTTTGGCAGCTGTTCCATTTTAAACTTGATGGCTTGAACTGACAACGCGAGGTGTTTCAAGTACATGTGTCGAACAACACTGTTTGTTGCTGTTTTCACAAACACATGAAATAGGGAACATCTGTCTCGATTTGGCAGCCGTATCATGGAAACGATCTGTGAGGTTATGTTGGGGAATTTCACTGTAACAATCTCTGCAGCCGAAGAAACAGGTCAGATGTTTCATGTTAATGTGCACTATTAAATGGGAAATGTTTTGCTTAGGCACACATATGAATGTAAGCTTTCGGATTGCTCAGGTCTATGTTTTATTTTCCTTCTAATAAAATATTTGGCTGACATATTGGCTGATTGTACTCTGGTTTGGGTTGGACCAGTTCACAGAGAGAGTAATACAATGGTATTATATGGATGATACAGATACATCTGTGAAACACTTTGTTTTTGACGGCAGGTAGCCTGGGCCAGTAACTGAAAGGGCTGGTTCGAATCCCCGAACCAACTAAGTGAAAAAATCTGTCTGTGCCCTTGAGCAAGGCTCTTAACCCTAAATCTGCCGTAAGTCGCTCTGGATAAGAGTGTCTGCTAAAGGACAAAAATGTCAATGTAAAAATGCATTATAATTAAATGCTTTTGGTAGTGATACATTTCTGTGTGCCCTGTTAGTATTCATGGCACTCTCCTTATTATTGCCAGTCACTTCCATCCTGTACCTTGTGTCACCTGCTGCCTGGGACAGAATGGCAAAGGCAGGGTTACTCACAGTACTCGGTAACATTATGACTTGCCTGGGTGTAGCCTGCACCTTGGTTATGTCTGCTTACCTGATCAGACTGAGAACGGTGATGAAACATCAGCTCACTTTCCCTTCCTGTGTGTTTGTTGATTGTGGCAGGTGTGGACTGGGTTATCTCTAGTGGCCATGCCGGCTCCATGAATATGCCTGGCTGTCTCTGAATAAGTGTCATGTACTCTCATAACCAGACTGTGTGTTTAGCTGTGTATGCCTATATTTCGCCATCATGGCATTTATGGTTTATTGCAGTCTGTAAATTGGTCTCAAACGGAGATAACATAGACTGCTTCAGTATGAGTTTCACTCAGTCCTGAGCGCTGATGCGTGACTGTGTCTTTATGCCACAGTAGACTTCATTAGTGATGTTAAGTATGAGACAGCCTACTTTTACCGGGATTTACAATTAATCTATTTTTATTCAATGTTTTGTTTGGAGTAGAACAGGAATCGTCTCTACTCTTGTTTCACTTTGGTTCTCCTCACTTCATTTCCAGATGAGCCATCCAGTCCAAGTATCGATCAGGACACCAGTCACATTCCCGCTTCAGCTGTAATATCTGTTACTCCAATTGTCACCACCATCCCACCCAGCCCCACCTCTCCATCTCCTCTCATTCGACGACAGCGGTCACATGACCACGGTAAGGTTACCCCCTTTTTAGAAAAAACAAGCTGTGCAGGTACTGACAGCAACAATATGCATGCTTTAAAAATTGTGTATTAGTATTAGTTGATGGCTGAATTTGAATACTTGATCCACAAACAAGCTTGGGACACTTACAGCCTTGAGCTAGGAAATTCCTATTCAAAGTTTGTTCTTTGGCTTATTTCTTGTTTGATAATCATTTGGCTTTTATTTTTAAAGATTATTTTCGGCTCACAACTATTGAGTCGGATTCTGGTACCAAAACGGAGCGGTCCAAATCCTACGATGAGGGTCTGGATAACTACAGGGAAGGGTGAGTATCATTTGGCCTAAAATGGTGGACCAGTGCAGTCTACGCCCCCTTTTTTCTTCACATTTTATTTGTTACAAAGTGGGATTAAAATTGATTTAATTGTCATTTTTTGTCAACGATCTACACAAAATACTCTGTCAGCGCAAGAAGAATTCTAACATTTTGTAACGATTTAATGAAAAATAAAACACTAATATACCTGTTAGAAACACGTTTGGCAGCGAATACAGCAGTGAGTCTTCATGGGTAAGTCTCATAAGAGCTTTGCACACCTGTATTGTGCAATATTTGTGCATTATTCTTTTCAAAATTCTTCAAGCTCTGTCAAGGTGTTGGGGATCATGACTTGCCATAGAATTTCAAGCAGATTTAAGTCAAAACTGTAACTTGGCCACTCAGGAACATTCACTGTCTTCTTGGTAAGCAACTCCAGTGTAGATGTGGCCTTGTGTTGTAGGTTATTGTCGTGCTGAAAGATGAATTCCTCTCGCAGTGTCTGGTGTAAAACAGACTGAAGCAGGTTTTCCTCTAGGATTTTGCCTGTGGCTAGCTCCATCCCATTTCTTTTCATCCTGAAAACTCCCCATTCTTTGCCGATGTCAAGCATACCCATACCATGATGCAGCCACCACCATGCTTGAAAATAAGGAGGCATGTGTTGTGTTGGAATTGCATCAAACATAGGGCTTTGCATTTAGGCCAAAAAGTGTATTCCTTTGCCGAGTCACTACAATGTTGATGATCCATCTTCAGTTTTCTCCTATCACAGCCTTTGAACACTGTAGCTGTTTTAAAAGTTTTAAAATCACCAATAGCCTCATGGTAACATCCCTAAGCAGTTTCCTGTCCTGCAGCTCAGTTCAGAAGGACAACTGCATCTTTGATGTGTCTGGGAGGTTTATTACATAATCCACAGCATAATTATTAACTTGACCATGCTCAAAGATCTATTGTTTGTTATTGTTACCCATCTACCAATCACTGCCCTTCTTTATGATGCTAAGCTACAGGACTGTTTTGCTAGCACAGACTGGAATATGTTCCGGGATTGTTCCGATGACATTGAGGAGTAAACCACATCAGTCACTGGCTTCATCAATAAGTGCATCGATGACGTCGTCCCCACAGTGACCGTACGTACATACCCCAACCAGAAGCCATGGATTACAGCCAACATCCGCACTGAGCTAAAGGGTAGAGCTGCCTCTTTCAAAGAGCTGGACTCTAACCCGGACGCTAATAAGAAATCCCGCTATGCCCTCTGACGAACCATCAAACAGGCAAAGCGTCTACAGGACTAAGATTGAATAGTACTACACCGGCTCCGACGCTCGTCGGATGTGGCAGGTCTTGCAAACTATTACAGACTACAAAGGGAAGCACAGCCGCGAGCTGCCCAGTGACACGAGCCTACCAGACGAGCTAAATCACTTCTATGCTTGCTTCGAGGCAAGCAACACTGAAGCATGCATGAGAGCATCAGCTGTTCCGGACGACTGTGTGATCACGCTCTCCGTAGCCTGGACAAAAGGAACACCTACGTGAGAATGCTATTCATTGACTACAGCTCAGCGTTCAACAGCATAGTGCCCTCAAAGCTCATCACTAAGCTAAGCACCCTGGGACCAAACACCTCCCTCTGCAACTGGATCCTGGCCTTCCTGATGGGCCGCCCCCAGGTGGTAAGGGTAGGTAACAACACATCCGCCACACTGATCCTCAACACGGGGGCCCCTCAGGGGTGTGTCCTCAGTCCCCTCCTGTACTCCCTGTTCACCCATGACTGCATGGCCAGACACGACTCCAACACCATCATTAAGTTTGCCGACGACACAACAGCCTGATCACCGACAACGATAAGACAGCCTATAGGGAGGAGGTCAGAGACCTGGCCGTGTGGTGCCAGGATAACAACCTCTCCCTCAACGTGATCAAGACAAAGGAGATGATTGTGGACTACAGCAAAAAGAAGAGGACCGAGCACGCCCCCATTCCCATCGACAGGGATGTAGTGGAGCAGGTTGAGAGCTTCAAGTTCCCTGGTGTCCACATCACCAACAAACTATCATGGTCCAAACACACCAAGACAGTCGTGAAGAGGGCACGACAAAGCCTATTCCCTCTCAGGAGACTGAAAAGATTTGGAATGGGTCCTCAGATCCTCAAAATATTCTACAGCTGCACCATCGAGAGCATCCTGACTGGTTGCATCACTGCCTGGTATGGCAACTGCACTGCCTCCGACCGCAAGGCACTACAGAGGGTAGTGCGTACGGCCTAGTACATCACTGGGCCGAAGCTTCCTGCCATCCAGGACATCTATACCAGGCGGTGTCAGAGGAAGGCCCTAAAAATTATCTCTGCTACCGCACGGCAAGCGTGTTACCGGAGCGCCAAGTCTAGGTCCAAAAGGCTTCTTAACAGCTTCTACCCCCAAGCCACAAGACTCCTGAACAGCTTCTACCCCCCACCCCCCCACCCCCTCTTTTACGCTGCTGCTACTCTGTTTATTATCTATGCATAGTCAATTTAACTCTACCTACATGTACATATTACCTCAATTACCTCGACTAACCTGTGCCCCCACACATTGACTCTGTATCGGTACCCCTTTTATATAGCCTCACTAATGTGATTTTACTGCTGCTCTTTAATTATTTGTTATTTATATTTTTTACTTATCTATTTTTTACTTAACACTTATTTTTCTTAAAAACTGCATTGTTGGTTAAGGGTTTGTAAGTAAGCATTTCACTGTAAGGTCTACACCTGTTGTATTCGGCGCATGTGACAAATACAATTTGATTTGATTTCAAAAAGCTCCCTGGTCTTTGTAGTTGAATCTGTGCTTGAAGTAGTACTTGACTGAGGGACCTTACATATGTTGTATATATGAGGGACAGAGGAAGGGGTAGTCATTCAAAAATCATGTCAACCCCTATTATTACACACAGTGTGTCCATATAAACTGAACATAAATATAAACGCAACATGTAAAGTGTTGGTCCCATGTTTAATGAGCTGAAATAAAAGATCCCAGAAATGTTCCATATGCACAAAAAGCTTTTCTCTGAAATTATGGGCACAGATTTGTTTAAACTTGTTTCACAAACATGGCGTAAATACATAAACAACACAATGCCACAGATGTCTCAAGTTTTGAGGGAGCGTGCAATTGGCATGCTGACTGCAGGAATTTCCACCAGAGCTGTTGCCAGAAAATTGAATGTTCATTTCTCTACCATAAGCCACCTCCAACTTCCATTTTAGAGAATTTGGCAGTACATCCAACCGGCCTCACAACCACAGACCACGTGTATGGCGTCGTGTGGGCGAGTGGTTTGCTTATGTCAACGTTGTGAACAGAGTGCCCCATGGTGGCGGTGGGGTTATGGTATGGGAAGGCATAAGCTACGGACAACGAACCCAATTGCATTTTATTGATGGCAATTTGAATGTGCAGAGAAACCATGACGAGATCCTGAGGCCTTTGTCGTGCCATTCATACACCGCCTCATCTCATGTTTCAGCATGATAATGCACGGCCCCATGTCGCAAGGATCTGTACACAATTCCTGGAAGCTGAAAATGTACCAGTTCTTCCATGGCCTGCATACTCACCAGATATGTCACCCATTGAGCATGTTTGGGATGCTCTGGATTGATGTGTACGACAGCGTGGTCCAGTTCCCGCCAATATCCAGCAACTTCTCACAGTCATTGAATAGGAGTTGGACAACATTCCACAGGCCACAATCAACAGCCTGATCAACACTCTGGGAAGGAGATGTGTCGCGCTGCATGAAGCAAATGGTGGTCACACCAGATACTGAATGGTTTTCTGATCCATGCCCCTACTTTTTTTTTTAAGGTATCTGTGACCAACATTCATATCTGTATTTCCAGTCATGTGAAATCTAAATGACTAAAATGTCAAATGTAAATCCATAGATTAGGGCCTGATGAATTTATTTCAATTAACTGATTTCCTTATGAACTGTAACTCAATTAAATATATTTCAATCCCACTTTGTAATGCAACAAAATGTGAAGGGGGTGTGTAATTTCTATATGCACTGTACATTTTAGTCATTTTCATTTAAGACTAACTTGTGATTAATCTTTCTATTTTCGTATTTCTATGTTCCTTGTAGGAGAGACATACCTGGTCTAAAGGGCCGTAGAAAGGTGAGTCCAACCTCAACACAGTAATATCATTATCAGGTTACATTTGGATAGTCCAGATTTTCCATCTGTAGATGCTCTACAGATGGTCATACTATCAACCAACTGTATGTTGATAAGCAACTACTTACTAAGGTTAGGGTTAGGTTAAGAATAAGGGTAAGGGCTAGGGTAAGGGTTAAGATAAGGGTTAGGGTTAGAGCTAGGGTTTGTAGATAGTTTAAATGTTACTGTCTGTAGAGCATCTCCAGATGGACTATCCAAATAAAGTGTTACCTAACATCAGCCCACGTAACAACAAACTGTAATAGTATGAACAGTATGAAAATGTATGCACTAACTGTAAGTCGCTCTGGATAAGAGCGTCTGCTAAATGACTAAAATGTAAATGTAATAGGGAGTATGGACGAACCCTCTGGTCACTTTCCACAGAAATGTTGATGTGCCTACTGGCTATCAGACTCGACTGCATCATTATAATTTGTTTTACCTGCATATGCTGCCCAGAGGTTCACAGCATAAAGATAAGAGTCACTCCTCTGAACGGCTAGCATTGATGTTAGTCAATAGTGGTTGTAAAATGGATAATGAGTGAGACTATAAAACCAAATGAGCTCTAAAGACCCAGCTTTGCTATTTCTGTCTGTCTGCTCACTGGAATGGGCCATAATGTCAGATACTGGGCCATATAATAGAAGTCAGGCAAGGGTCATCCAATCAGCGAACTGTCCACTGGAGGGACTCCACATGACCCGTCCTCATTATCCAGCCTGCTGAATGGCCCCAGAGGCAGACTGAATGGAAGTTATGACCTGATTAGCAGCTTACAAAGCCAAGTACACCATTTTGCAGTATTGTGTATGTATGAGACTGTAGTGAGGTAACTCATGTGTTTGTTGTGTTAAAGGCGACGGTGGACAGGTCTTCAGAAGATTCCGGATCCAGGAGAGATTCCTCATCAGATGTCTTCAGTGATGCTACCAAGGAGGGCATGCTCCACTTCCGACAGATCAACACGGACAAGAGCAAGGTGTGTGTACAGTGTTACCCACACACATCCACACGCCACACACATAGGGGGTCAAGGCGGTCCATTTTATCACCTGTGACATGGTTTAGAAAGAGTGGTGCATAATCCTCTTCCTCTTTTAGATATTTAGTAACAGTAATGTGTCGGTTTTTGTGTGCATTGCACTTGTCAGACCAGCTTGGCTTTGACCTAAATGTGTTTGAGATTCCTGACTCTGTCATGTTTGCCTTGAGGAAATGACTCCCCCTCTAGTGGGTTACACTGGACATGATGGCAGCTCATACTTTCTTGGCAAACCATTTTAGATGAGATGCATCAAGGATGTGGAGATATTTCATGTGCAATGCCGGTGTCAAATTACAAGAGAGGACCATGTCTTTATTAGTGCCTGTCTACCTCACTGCCGTGTTATGTGTCTGACATACTTCTCATATTTCTCATACTTGTCATTAAGTAATATCATTGTTTGTGCCTCTCCTCTCTCTCTGCAGCGTGTTGGAGGGGGAATGCGCCCCTGGAAACAGATGTACGCAGTGCTGCGAGGCCACTTCCTCTGCCTATATAAGGACAAAAAGGAGGGACAGGCTCATGCCAACTCCCAGGTGGAGGATGAGCCCCAGCCAATCAGCATCAAGGCCTGTCTGATTGACATCTCCTACAGCGACACGAAACGCAAGAATGTCCTGCGGCTGACCACGTCGGACTGTGAGTACCTGTTCCAGGCAGAGGACAGAGAAGACATGCTGGCCTGGATCAGAGTCATACAGGACAACAGCAACCTGGACGAGGAGGTGAGGGGGACACACACACACACACACACCATACAGGAGATGAAATCCTATCAAGTTCTCCAGGATTTACAGAAATGTGTGGCAAAGTGAAATCAAACCCTTTCTGTGATGGTAGAAAACACAAGATCAACCTCATGGAAAGCCAATACTTCATTAATTACACAAATGTAGATAAAGTATACTTTGTCACTAACCCTCCCTTGATAAGGATCAGCTAACAGTGATTGGCTGCGGGTCATAGGTCACATAATACACACACAAATGACCCGTCCCTGGTCTACTGTACCTTAAAATAGGCTAACGTTACCACAGGTTCTCCCCTCTATTAGAAACCGAAGCTCTTCTTTCCCCTCCATTAGGACCTTAACCACTATGGTACTATGGTATATTTATTTGGCTTTACCTATGCCATCTGATAGCAGTGGGTTATGTAGAACCTCTAGTTTATGGGGTCTTCTAGGGGGAGGGGAGTCATATTGCATCTGATGAGTTAACATCGTCTGCTATCCTTTTCTTCCCTTTCCCCCTTCCGCCTTTTTTCTTGTTTTAGAACGCAGCCTTTACCAGTCGGGACCTCATCAGCCGAAAGATCAAGGAGTACAACACCTTGATGAGGTAAGCAGGGCGGGGCCACAGAGAAAGAAAGTCTCTGCAGTACAGAGGGAGATTGAGACCTGTGTGGATGGCTCCTATTGGACGTACGACATCAAAACGTATTGTGTGTGTGACCCAGCCCGACAGGCAGTAAGACTGAACCGTCACCCAAACCGTCACGCCAGTCGCTGAGCATCAGACAGACGTTACTGGGAGGGAAGGGGGAGACCAAATCTCTAAGTCCACACTTACCCAAAGCAGAGCAGGAGAGGAAAAACATGCACAAAGGTGAGAGCCAGGGGATAAAACATTTCACTTAGCTCTCAACAATTCATTTACTTGAGTATTGTGAATGTCTGATTGATCTTTGAGCAAGGCTTTGAATATTCCATTGCTTTTTGCTCCATATATACAGTATGTGTGTGTTGATTCTCGTGTGAGACTATCCTCATGTTTCGTGTGTTAACCCTTCAGATGACACCAGTCCACCCAAAGACAAGGGGATGTGGAGGAAAGGTATCCCAGGGCTGATGAGGAAGCCCTTTGAGAGGAAGCCTTCTCCAGGCATCACTTTCGGGGTGAGGCTGGACGACTGCCCCCCAGCTGTCACCAACAGGGTAAGATTAAACTCACACCTACAGTACAGTCGTGGTCAAAAGTTTTGAGAATGACACAAATACTAATTTTCACAAAGTCTGCTGCCTCAGTTTTGATGATGGCAATTTGCATACACTCCAGAATGTCATGAAGAGTGATCAGATGAATTGCAATTAATTGCAAAGTCCCTCTTTGCCATGAAAATGAACTTAATCCCCAAAAAACATTTCCACTGCATTTCAGCCCTGCCACAAAAGGACCAGCTGCCATCATGTCAGTGATTCTTTCGTTAATACAGGTGAGAGTGTTGACGAGGACAAGGCTGGAGATCACTCTGTCATGCTGATTGAGTCAGAATAACAGACTGGAAGCTTTAAAAGGAGGGTGGTGCTTGAAATCATTGTTCTTCCTCTGTTAACCATGGTTACCTGCAAGGAAACACGTGCCGTCATCATTGCTTTGCACAAAAAGGGCTTCACAGGCAAGGATATTGCTGCTAGTAAGATTGCACCTAAATCAACCATTTTTCGGATCATCAAGAACTTCAAGGAGAGAGGTTAAATTGTTGTGAAGAAGGCGTCAGGGCGCCCAAGAAAGTCTAGCAAGCACCAGGACTGTCTCCTAACGTTGATTCAGCTGCGGGATCGGGGAACCACCAGTGCAGCGCTTGCTCAGGAATGGCAGCAGGCAGGTGTGAGTGCATCTGCACGCACAGTGAGGCGAAGACTTTTGGAGGATGGCCTGGTGTCAAGAAGGGCAGCAAAGAAGCCACTTCTCTCCAGGAAAAACATCAGGGACAGACTGATATTCTGCAAAAGGTACAGGGATTGGACTGCTGAGGACTGGGGTAAAGTCATTTTCTCTGATGAATCCCCTTTCTGGTTGTTTGGGGCATCTGGAAAACACCTTGTCCGGAGAAGACAAGGTAAGCGCTACCATCAGTCCTGTGTCATGCCAACAGTAAAGCATCCTGAGACCATTCATGTGTGGGGTTGCTTCTCAGCGAAGGGAGTGGGCTCACTCACAATTCTGCCTAAGAACACAGCCATGAATAAAGAATGGTATCAACACATCCTACGAGAGAAACTTCTCCCAACCATCCAAGAACAGTTTGGTGACGACCAATGCCTTTTCCAGCATGATGGAGCACCTTGCCATAAGGCAAAAGTGATAACTAAGTGGCTCGGGGAACAAAACATCGAAATGTTGGGTCCATGGCCAGGAAACTCCCCAGACCTAAATCCCATTGAGAACTGTGGTCGATCCTCAAGAGGCGGGTGGACAAACAATAACCCACAAATTCTGACAGACTCCAAGCATTGATTATGCAAGAATGGGCTGCCATCAGTCAGGATGTGGCCCAGAAGTTAATTGACAGCATGCCAGGGTGGATTGCAGAGGTCTTGAAAAAGAAGGGTCAACACTGCAAATATTGACTCTTTGCATAAACTTAATGTAATTGTCAATAAAAGCCTTTGACACTTATGGAATGCTTGTAATTATACTTCAGTATACCATAGTAACATCTGACAAAAATATCTCATAACACCAATACTTGTCATTCTCAAAACTTTTGACCACGACTGTACATACTCTCTCCATCTCCTCATTCATGTTTATTGGAATGGTTTATCAGAAAGTGCCTTCTCAACACATTGTCACACACCTTTCTGAGGGTGCTGCCAAGGTGCAATGGCAATTGATGAGTCCACATTGTGTGTGGTGTTGTAGTTTGTTCCCCTCATCGTGGAGGTGTGCTGTAACCTGGTGGAGGAGAGAGGGCTGGAGTACACAGGGATCTACAGAGTCCCAGGGAACAACGCAGCCATCTCCAACATGCAGGAGGAGCTCAACAACAAAGGCATGAACGACATCGACATCCAGGATGACGTGAGTGACTCAACACAACACATTATGCCACTTTCTCTCCCTCTCTCCAATTGTCTTTGGCTCATCCTCTTTCTTTATGTTGGTTCTATCCTTTTTTTCACTCCTCTCTTCACTCACCTTTTCCATGGTCTTTTCTTTCCTCTAGTCTAAAATCACTTTTTTACCTGCCTTTGACAGAAATGGAGGGATCTGAATGTGATCAGCAGTTTACTTAAATCCTTCTTCCGTAAACTTCCAGAGCCTCTGTTCACTAATGGTAAGAATATTCAAGGATTCCCACCAATAGCCTATACATTAAGGCAATGTTTCCCAAACTCGGTCCTGGGGACCCCAAGGGGTGCACGTTTTGTTTTTTGCCCTAGCATTACACAGCTGAGTCAAATAATGAACTCATCATCAAACTTTGATTGTTTTAATCAGCTGTGTAGTGCTAGGGCAAAAATCTAAACGTGCACCCCTTGGGGTCCCCATGACCGAGTTTGGGAAAATGCTGGATTAAGGGGTCACTATGCCACCTAGTGGTTGAGTGTGAAACCAACACTTAATTACATATTATGTTTAGTGTTCACTTTCATAACACCAAGACCCTTTGTCTTCTTCTGTAAAACCAATGTCAGTTTCCTTTGTGCCCTGTAGAGAAGTATGCAGACTTCATAGAGGCCAACAGGACAGTGGATCCAGTGGAAAGACTGAAATTGTTGAAGAGGATGGTGGGTTCATGTGACATTCATTGTGAACTTAACTGACATTATTGCATGGTACCTTATACTTATCCTACTTCTCACTGCAGCTTCACGAGTTGCCAGATCATCACTATGAGACCCTCAAGTTCCTCTCGGCTCATCTGAAAACAGTGGCTGACAACTCTGATAAAAATAAGGTCTTGTAATTTCCATCTTGAATAGTGGCTGGCAGCCCTCACTTTCAACTTAGAGAACCTGTGATTGTAGTGAGGGTATGTATGTGTAAAGCATGTGTATGTTCCTAACAATCCTATGTGTTAGATGGAACCTAGGAACCTGGCCATTGTGTTTGGTCCCACTCTGGTGCGCACTTCAGAGGACAACATGACCCACATGGTCACCCACATGCCCGACCAGTATAAGATCGTAGAGACTCTCATTCAGCATGTGAGTCCCACTTACCATCTTAATTGCAGACTGTTTGTGCATAATCTGCAAATCAAACCATTTCTACTTGAACTAATTTGAGAAATGTATCAAAAAAGTGATGTGAATCCCCTAAAGATAAAGCTCCCTTTCCTTTGCTCCCTTCTAGTACGACTGGTTTTTCACAGAGGAAGGCAATGGGGAGCCAGTGGTGGGTACAAGCACGTTGCTGCCCTATTTGCTATTTTTTGAGAAACTTGTAGAGTGTTCATCCTGTTGCCTGACTGTGTTCCTTTCAGACAATGGCCCGATATGAGAACGCGGTGGAGTCTCAGCCTGTGCCCAACATCGACCACCTGCTCAATAACATCGGCCGCACGGCCTCCACACAGGGGGAAGTCTCAGGTAACGTGTTCCCTGGACCAGACCGACTCTGTGGTGGTGGGTCAACCTTTTACTACTTTTCCCTGCTAACCACTGTGTCTATCGCTGGTGAGACCAATGTCTTTTAGTCTAGGAGCGTGTGAGGTTCAGTGTAATTAAGTCTGGAGAGTGTTGATGGATAGTGCTGCTTTCTTCCTAAGAGATCCTTCTTTGCTTCATTTGCTGTACCATAAGATAGAAATGTCCATGCCTAGTCATGACTCCAGAAGCCTGTGTGGGTTTGCGAGGGCAAATTATTCTTGCCTCTTCTCCATGACACAAAGGAGAAAGGACAAAATAATTTGTCTGATCTATACATTTTCCTTTCTTTTAGATTTTCCTTCCTTGGTTTCCAATTTTCAGCTAAATTTCTTTGCCTCAAAATGATGAGGTTCTTTAACTTTTTTTTGACCATCCCTCCATCTTTAGTGTCTTTATTCAAACTCCACTGGGCTGTCGGTTTTTCCTCTCCTCCTGTTATTAATCCTGCCTACTGTTGCACTAACACGGCATGTTCTCTCCCAAAGACAACACGAGAAAAAAAAGCAACAGGTGAACTCTGATCCCTCTGTCTCTAGTGCCACTCTGTCGGGTGTCCTAAAGGATTTCCCAGCATTCACACATACTGATCTTGACACAGGCCAAGTGGGAGGTGTCTATCACACCATGATGTCACTGATGGCCTCTATAATATCCGTGATGGACAGCTGGAACTGTAGGAAGAAGGAGGATTGTTGCCCCCAGTGTAGCTGTCTAGTCTGCAGAAACCCTCGTTTCTTGTAAGCTCGAGAAAACCGTCATAAGAGAAACGTGATGAAACCGTTTGACAAAGAAAATGTGAAAGGGAAGCAGAGCAGCGGCCACATGGTACTGGACATCCGGTGGTGTCCGTTTTGTATCTGAGTATACCTAACACAGACAGGTGCTACTGTCTGAAAGGCTCTCCACTGTCTCTCCTCACTGTCTCGCAAGCTTCTCGCAACAGGAGAGATAGCATGGTATGGTCCCCAGGTTTCTACCTCACCAGTCAATGTGCACTCGCATACTGTGCCACCATCTGTCTTCAAGGGGTGTGTAGGGGGGCTTGGCTATGTAAAAAAGTATAGTCAGTCAAAGATCAATACAAGATCAACTAGGCAGCAGTGGATAAATATTTTCCTTGCTGGCATTCTTTCTCATGTAGTGTCCTCTCTGTTCATAGCTAGCCCCTCTGTGACCCCCCTCTCATGTCTTAGCCTCATGGTTCATTTCATGGTCGTCGTCACTGTTGTCATGGCAATATATTCCCCCGTACTTTTCATTCAGTCCATCCCCTCCTCGGCTCAACTAGACTGAATATACTCTCTCTTTTTGTTAGCCTCTAACTGAAGCCATAAGACTTCACACATTTATAGACTACTCTTTCTTAGAACCATAATCCTATGTGTTCGTTGAGTCAATAGTTAAGGTAATACTAGAGTAATTACATGTTAACAAAGTCTCCTCAATGAAGTAACATTCATCACTAGTCAGATGTGCTAGGTTTGTAATTTGACTATCATTTCAGGCAAAAACAAGAGATTGTGCTAGAGCTCTTTTGATCAGTAATTGGAGGCTTTGGTTTGCTGTATAGCATAGACCACACAGAGGGAATCCATTGACTTCCTGCATGGCATATTTTCATTGTTGTCTCATTGGCCTGCTGTTGTGAAATGCACCTTGGATATATTTCCCATTACCACAGTTTCACTCAGTATCCTGATATATTTGGGTATTATTGTTTTAGACAAGTTGGAAGGACTTACCTGGCCCTAGCATCTTCTGTGCTCAGTCCTACTTATCTTTTATCCAGAATGACTTTCAGTTTTGCATGTACTGAGGTTTCTATGTTTCCATGAAAGAACACCCCACCCGGGTGGATGTGGATCTGAGTGTAACATAGTGCTCACTGCATGGCTTGCCTCCTCTTCGTGTTTCTGTCATCCTTCTGTCCACTTATATGCCAGGCTCTTTACATCAAGCACAGTGTCTCATCTGTGGGTACTATCCTCGTCATGGTTCTCTCTGTTTCTTCTCTCTCTCACTGGCTTTTTCATATTGCACTATTGTGGATGTTGTCTGGTTGTCCCACATGTTGTTTTGAATAATTGGTGGATAATCTAACATGTTCCTCTCTCCTCTCCCTTTTTCTTACAGATTCACCCACTAGTGACTCTGCTAAATCGAAGGTGAGTGTGTGCCCAGTGTCTGCTCTCTCCAGCTTAATGTAGTGTGGGGAGGAAAAAATTGGTAGGTGAGCAGAACAAAGGTCAGGTCACAAGGCAAGATCAAAGCACTGATTCCCCCATGTGTGACAGTAGGCCAGGTGGAGTTTAGTCTGTGAATACTGAACACTAACAAAACAAACAAGCAACAGTATAAACACAGCCTTTCATGTCAAACATTAAACTGTGTTGGGTCCAAACTTCACAAGTCTGTCCAATCTTTACTGGGACATTTTACTTCAACAAAAGGAACACTCACACCATAGACAGTGCAGGAACTGGTGCTTACCATTACTGCACTGCTGTCATCTGGCTGCCTCTCTCAGCTTTGGCTCAGAACACATGAATTCATGCAGAACATCAAGCTTCCCGTGCTGGGCTGCTTAAGTGTGCTGCTGTTGCTGCTTCTGCTGTTGCTGCAAGGCTGGCATGGTTCAGTTGTAGTTGTCGTCCTGTCACTAATGTTCCTACTCTCTGTCCACCCTTTTGGTTTGTGGCATTTTCAGAGGAACAGGTGGAGTACTGGTTGGCCAAGAACTCAGGCAGCGGTTAGAGGGTTTTTCTGTGCGTTGTTCTCCCAAGGGGGGTTTCTGTGGTACAGGTTCTGACTTGTTTCTCTCCCTCTCTATAGGGTTCCTGGGGGTCCGGGAAGGACCAGTGCAGCCGCGAGCACCTGGTCTCCTCGATCTTTGCTGCAGCCAACCGCAAAAGAAAGAAGCCCAAGGACAAGCCGCAGCTTAGCAGCTCTGATGATGACCTAGACTCAGTGTTCCCTAAGAAGGAGCTCCCTGGCCAGAAGCAGAATCACAGCCTCGAGGTGGAGCAAGGGATCAGTGTCAGCCCTGAAGCAAAAGAGCAAGCAAGAACAGGAGAGAAGAAGGAGAATGGGAGAGGTATCGAGCTCACACCCCAAAACAAAAAGGAGCACAGGAACTCTTTCTTTATAAGGGAGAAGCCCTCGTCAAGGCAGCCCTCACCTGCCCCCTCACCCAAAAACTCAGTCTCCCCCAGACTCAGTTACCGCACAGCCCCGCTTGGAAAGCCCTCCTTATCGGACCCCCTGTCCCAGCTGGATGAGCCTACTTCTGATCTGGGCACCATGAGCTCTGGGGCTTCCATGCCCAGGGCACGACCTAAGAAGTGGGTGTCTGGAGCTGCTGCTCCTGATCTATCAGCGGCTGGACCTGGGGCATCAGCTGGGGCAGAGGTGAGTTCCATCACCTCTGACTATTCCACCACCTCGTCCATCACCTTCCTGACTGCAGCAGACTCTAGCGCACTCAGTCCAGAGGTTCTTGGTGGGGACGAGGCAGATGACGAGCGCAGCGAGCTTATCAGTGAAGGCCGGCCCATGGAGACTGACAGCGAGAGCGACTTCCCTGTGTTCGCCACAGGGGGTGGAAATGTCCAAACCATGCCTGCCTTAGTGCAGAACCAGACTGGGCATGGACCAGAAAAGCCTGATCCTGCAGCAGCTGACGGGAGCACGACTCCCAAACTGGAACCCCGTCGCCTCTTTCCGTCCCACAGACTGATTGAGTGTGACACACTCTCCAGGAGGCGGTCCCTGCGACAGAAGACGGATAGCGAGTCATCAATAGAGGGTGGGACTGGCAGCGGGGAACGCGTCGAGGGTAGGTCGGAGTCAACACGACTGTCTCGTGTCTTAGAGGTGATGAAGAAGGGGCGGTCTACCGGCAGCCTCAACTCTTCCTCCCGCAGTGAGTCAGAGCGCCCTCCCGAGCCCGCCTTGCACCTCAATATCACAGAAAGGCTCAAGTTCCGTCTGCGCACATCTGCTGATGACATGTTTGGCGTGGGTGCCCAAAAGAGCCAGTCTTCCCCGGAGACCCGCAGCAAGAAGAAAAACATCCGGCGTAGGCACACCATGGGGGGCCAGCGGGACTTTGCAGAACTGGCCGTCATCAACGACTGGAGGGAGCAAGGAGGGGTGGACCAGGCGGCTGAGCTGTCAGCCATGGACCGCCTCAAGCCAAAGTGCTCCTCTCAGGACTTCTCCATTCGGGACTGGATCGCCCGCGAGCGCTGTCGGGCCGGAGTGTCAGAGTTCAGCATGGACACCCCACCCAAAGTTGTCCCAGAGGGGAACAGGGCACAAGCACAGGGCACCACCCCAGAGAGGCCCTCTGGCTCCCCAGGCCTACAGCCTATGGTGGGGGAGCAAGTGAACGGAGGTGGGCCGCAAGGCAAAAACAAAGCCAGCCTCAACCTGGCGGCTGACGACGCGCACCCACACAAACTGTCAGGAGCACAAGTCGTCCGCTCACGATTCTATCAGTATCTATGAAACAGCAAGGGTGTGTTGAGTGTACAAGAGTGAGTGCATGAGATAAGACAGAACGGGTTTACGTATGTATTAAGATACCTTACCAAGGGTTACTGCACTTCTTTTTTTTTTTTTTACAAAATATATATATTTTGTATATATATATATATATATATATCTACTGTACATATGTGTATAGGCTCATAAGAAATGTAACTGGAGTCAAGTTAAACAGGTTTGTTTGTGTGTCATCGCTTTAGTTGACTTGGTGACTTTGTACTGGAACAGACATTAAAAATTCACTTCCATCCTTGTGCTCAAATCCCAGTAATACAAGAACATTCATAGGTGGTTTTGTGTGATCGACAGCACACACATCAATGGGACGTGAAAGCCTGGACTGTGATGCATTAACTTGAGTATTACTAAAGAATACATAACTAATTCTACAAGAGGTAGACATTTAAGGAAATTACGTTTTCAATGTATATTCTTAATTATGTTGACTAACACAGTTGCTTGTTAGAATTACATTTTTAAAAAATCAGTACTTGAAGTATGCTCATTTCTGAGGGCTGCTTTCTGAGCTGTGTACTGTGGGGAGTTATTTTTTACAGTGCATCATAACAGACATATTTGCTTGAGGGACAGAATTATGGTTGTTTTTATCAAATAAAAAAAATGTAGTGTAATGTATGATAGATGCTTGGTACGCTTGGTATTCGGAACCCTCTGTACAATTCAAGTCCACATTTTAAAAAAACTTTAGTAATCATGTTTGATTCTTTATTAAAGAAAAAGTGCCTCTTGAATTGATTTATGGGAATAGATAGGGTGCCATGTTTTTTCCCACACTTGTAAACACAATATTTTGTTTAATTACTTAATTGTATCAAGGAAACACAATTATTTTACTGTTTTAAAAAAGTAACATGCAAAAATCCAAGCTTCCAATTCTAAGGCATTCCGGTCTTGTTGTTTTTTGGGTCCTATTAAGTTCATATTTCAATGTATATATTATTTTTTTCTCTTTGTATTTTTCAAGTGCAGTAAAAAAGCATGGTTACTTATGACCTGGGAGAAATGTTCATCTCTGAAAACTGTATGAAACAATGCTTCCTGGACAGTGAACAGCTTGCCTGTGTACAGCAAAACAAGGGTGCAACACCCTCCCTCAAGAAACACTGGAAATAAATAATCTTTATTTGATTCTGTTTGTCCTGTCCAGGTTGTTTTACTTTAGACTTAGTTTTCCCGATTTGCAAAGGAAAGCCAATGGAGCACTATACCATGTGCAACCTTTATATAATGTTTAGTTTGGTTGATTTGGGCTCATTTAATCTAAAAATACATTTAGGGTTTCATTCAATCCGTGGCACTGAAGACCTGCGCCACAGTGCAATATAAATGTAAAGGAAATGTTTGTGGCAACTGCATTCGCTGTAAGCGCTGTATACTGTATGTTGGCTCAATCGGAAATAACCTTTAAATTGCACTACAGCACAGATCTTAATAATATAATAATAATATGCCATTTAGCAGATGCTTTTATCCAAAGCGACTTACAGTCATGCGTGCATAAATTTTTGTGTATGGGTGGTCCCGGGGATCGAACCCACTACCTTGGCGTTACAAGCGCCGTGCTCTACCAGCTGAGCTACAGAGGACCATCTTCAGTGCTACAGATTGGGAATCGAGCCCTTAAATAGTTAATGGTCCACTGATATAGATGGTGAAAAGTGAATTGCTGGCTAAAATGATTAGTTTGGGGGAGGTTCCCTGACAATTCTAACACCACAAGTGATGAAAGGTAATATGAGCCTTGAGCTTGCTACTCAAGGAGTAATACAAAGTGGTAATAGTATGGCATTTGTAAGTCATGGATGGGATTACCAGCTGCTGTGTGTCATCGGAATTGCAGTCCAACCTCAACCACCAGAAAGCAGCTGACCAAAGCAGGTATGTGCACAGATAGGGTTCTACCAGAGCACATGCCCGTTTGCCCTATCAGTCTCCAAAGTGCCCTTTTTGGTGGCGGTATTATTTCCCAAAAAAGGTTTTATTTTATTTATTTACAGTGCCTTCAGAAAGTATTCACACCCCTGAACATTTAAATGGTGATTTATTTGTCACTGGCAAAGTGGAATTATGTTTTTTGAAATTTCTACAAATTAATTACAAATGAAAAGCTGAAATGTCTTGAGTCAATAAGTATTCAACCCATTTTATGGCAAGCATAAATAAGTTCAGGAGTAAAAATTTGCTTAACAAGCCACATAAGTTGCATGGAATCACTGTGTGCAATAATAGTATTTAACATGATTTTTGAATTACTGACTCATCTCTGTACCCCATTTTAGTCATTTAGCGGACGCTCTTATCCAGAGTGGCTTACAGTTAGTGAGTGCATACATTTTTTCATACTGGCCCCCGTGGGAAACGAACCCACAACCCTGGCGTTGCAAGCGCCATGCTCTACCAACTGAGCTACACGGGGCCCCACACAGTTCTGTAAGGTCCCTCAGTTGGGCAGTGAATTTCAAACACAGATTCAACCACAAAGACCAGGGAGGTTTTCCAATGCCTCGCAAAGAAGGGCACCTACTGGTAGATGGGTCAAAATAAAATAAAAAGCTGACACTGAATATCCCTTTGAGCAAGATGTAGTTATTAATTACACTTTGAATGGTGTATCAATACACCCAGTCACTACAGATACAGGTGTTCTTCCTAACTCAGTTGCTGGATAGGAAAGAAACCGCTCTGGGATTTCACTATGAAGCCAATCGTGACTTTAAAACAGCGTTTAATGGCTGTGATAGGAAAAAAAACTGAGGATGGATCAACAACATTGTATTTACGCCATAATACTAACCTAATTGACAGTGAAAAGAAGCCTGTACATAAAAAATATTCCAAAACATGCATCCTGTTTGCAACAAGGCTCTAAAGCAATACTGAAATAAATGTGGCAAAGCAATTAACTTTTTGTCCTGAATGCAAAGTGTCATGTTTGGGGCAAATCCAATACAACATCACTGAGTACCACTCTCCATATTTTCAAGCATAATGGTGGCTGCTTCATGTTTTGTTTACCACTTTTTCCTCCCCAATTTCGTGATATCCAATTGGTAGTCAGTCTTGTCCCATCGCTGCAACTCCCGCACGGACTCGGGAGAGGCGAAGGTCGAGAGCCAAGCCGCACGGCTTCTTGACACGCCGCTCGCTTAACCCGGAAGCCAGCCGCACCAATGTGTCGGAGGAAACACTGTACAGCTGGCGACCGAAGTCAGCGTGCAATGCGCCCGGCCGCCACAAGGAGTCGCTAGAGCGCGATGGGACAAGGCCAAACCCTCCCCTAATCCGGACGACACTGGGCCAATTATGGGTCTCCCGGTCGGGCCAGGCTGCGACACAGCCCGGGATCGTGGCTGCATCGTGTTATGCGCATGCTCATAATTGTTAAGGACTGTGGAATTTCAGGATAAAAAAGAAACAGAATGGACCTAAGCACAGGCAAAATCCTAGAGGAAAACCTGGTTCAGTTTGCTTTCCACCCGACACTGGGAGATGAATTTACCTTTCAGCAGGAGAATAACCTAAAACACATGGGCAAATCTACAATGGAGTTGCTTACCAAGAACACAGAGAACGATCCTGAGTGGCTGAGTTACAGTTTTGACTTAAATCTACTTGAAAATCTATGGCAAGACCTGACAATGGTTGTCTAGCAATGAACAACCAATTTGACAGAGTTTGAAGAATTTTGAAAATAATACTGGGAAAATGTTGCACAATCCAGGCGAGGAATGCTCTTAGCGAGACTTAACTAGAAAGAATCAAAGGTGCTTCTACAAACTATTAACTCAGGGGTGTGAATACTTGCGTAAATGAGACATTTCTGTATTTCATTTAATACATTTGCAAAAATTTCTAAAAACATGTTTTCACTTTGTCATTATGATGTATTGGTTGTAGATGGGTGAAAAAAAATATTTAATAAATTTTGAATTCAGGATGTGTAACAAGTCAAGGGGTGTGAATACTTTCGGAAGGCACTGTATATGGTAACTTGGGGGTAAACGTCCCCCTCCTGTAATTCTCACAGAAACCACTGTCCCCTATTGTATTTTTACACTTTCCCTGGATGCCACTAGTCTTGCTCAACTAAATTAAAAAATCTCAACTGTCACTCCAACAAAATGATTGAGGTACTTTGATCTAATATGTCATTTAGAAAAGTTATAATCTAATGAAGTTAGATCTAAAAACGTTTTATATACACCATTAGGAGAACCTAAATATAAATAATCCACTTGGTTAGAGAGAAACATTTTAATCAGTTAATAAAATAGTCAAACTTAAAGTGAGTATGTTTGGGGCAAAACACACCCCAACCAGTCAGGCAAAATGCCCCCAGGGCAATCCAATGCAAGTCAATGGCACCTATATTAGCATTTTCCTAATCATGTCCAAATTATCGATAAGTAACTTCATTTAGTTACACAATACATTTTGAGATACTTTAAGATGATTTGGATAGAAAGTGCAAAACTAACAGTGAGGATATTTAGTGAGATGTGCAGTTTCATTTGGTTTCACTTTTGATTTAAAATAAGAAACCTAGACTTCAGCTTTTAAGAATCAATTTCTCATAAATGCCTAAATAAAATGTATAAAATGGATTTTACCACACTAATCTCCGGGGGGCATTTTGTCCTGCTAGTGGGGCAAAATGCCCCCATTCTAAAGTTTGTTTTTATTGAATAACAAAACAATTCTGCCCGCTTATTTCCCTTCAAAATGTATTTGCCTAAAGATAGCCAGTATGCACTATGCTTCAGACCAAAAAGTTGCAAGTCTTGATTGTTGACCAATGACCAGTCATCAGCAATATCGTGCAAAGATCCAGATTAGTGACCTAAAATAACTTTTTTTTTTTCATTTCCTCCAGATTTGCCTGGCAAAAACAGGTCTACGTTTATCATCCATGTCAAATCTATTACCAACTAATCTTTGCCAGAATAGGCTACCTGGCGATTTGAGTGATCATTTTCATATAGGCCTTTGAGTGGCTACACCAAAACGTGCACCTGGGGGGAGGGAGGCAGGACAGTTCTGTAGCCCATCTTGCGTTTTGAAAATGCATCACCATTTATGGCTTTAATAATATAAATAATGTTGTAGGCTGTGGGTCGCTGATCAAAAACCACTGGGATACATGATAGTGGCAACAAATGGAGTTGAATATAGTAATGGTAGGCTACAGTATTTATTAGAATCTTCAATAGAGTACCACAGTATGAGTCATAATACCCATAAAACCTAGTGATCAAACAGGGAAATTGTTTCAACATGGGTGGTTTTAGAAACACTTAAAATAAGGGCTGTTTCGTGTAGGCTTACCCTGGCTTGACGTTTTGATAACCATGTCTCTAGGACAAGGTGACTTACGAGTTGTGCATAATACTTCACTCAGATTGTGCTGCTTTCCCCCTTGTAATTGCTCAACAAGTATGACTGCAGTAAAAAAAATAATAATTGGGTTGCCCTTTAAGTTTGAGCACATGCCCCCCAAAAGGTCTGTGCAAGGCCCTGGAGCAAAGGTACTGGAGGAAGAGAACTTGTGACTAAATACCATTTGTATGACACCTGAATGTCAAAGAGATGTCCAGCTTTCTCCACTTTGACGAACCAACTTTAAACATAGCAAAAGAGCTGCAAAATGTACTTAGTATTGTTAGGCATTCCATGAGAAATTAAAACTACACTTGAAAGCCGTATAAATGGTCATATTCTTTCAGATATGGTCTTCCAATGAAATGCATCAGAAATATTCAATATACATTTTATTTAAGAGTTAGAAAAACAGAGAACTAAGAGCGCTTTTCAATCCGCATCGCTGAAGTTCAGCGTTAGTGTGATGGAAATGTTCCCGAGTTGCAGAGACCGCATTCATGTCGGATCAATTGGAAATTACCTTTATATTTCTATCACGCAATCTGTAACGCTTCAGCGATACAGATTGTATAGTGCCCTAAAACATTTAAAACGTGGGGAAGACTGTAGTTAGTGGAAGGGCTTTTTCAGCAAGGGTGTGGTCCTGACAGATTTCCTCAGTGTCCTGGCAATGGTGCTTGTTCGTGGCGACGTCACAGATTGCCTAATGTTGGCCATGAAACCACGCTTGGGCTTGGACTGGACAGGGGACTTCTGGGATAGCTTGGCCAGCTCTTCTTTTAACGCCGCCAGTTCTTTGTCCTTCTCCAGATTGCCCTTACCTATACTCTCCAGATCCTGTGCCTGAGAAACAGAGATATGACGCTGTGCACATCAGGTTTTCCTAAGTGACCACTGACAAACTAGGCTTAATTTGTACATGCACACAGGTTCATAGTCTTTACCTGGTCAGCTAGCTTCTTATGTAAAGTCTCTATTTCTGCCGTTTTTTCAAAGAAGCAGTCTCCGGCCTCACGTAGTGCATCATTCAGAACTGTTATCCTTTTTTCCAAAGACACAATCAGCTGGAAATAAGCAAGAGACATGCCAGGTTTGAGTTCCAACACCTGGGTTTCAAAATGTATTACACCGTTTTCCCTTATAAAAACACTGACTATAAGTTATGCCTTCAGGTTTCCTTACCGCTTGTTTCTGCTCACAGAGTTTCTCCACTGCACTTTTTTCTTTCAAAAGGAGTTTGCATCTCTCTGCATCTTTGGAAACAGCTGTGATGACATCACCTGCTGAGACTTCTGAAATCAATAGGTAGATATTAATATCCAGCCTTTCCTGTCATTTAAATTGATATAGGCTTATTGTGCGCACAGTGATTTGCAGTTTAAGTTTATGGTATAGAATATAGGCTCACTTTACACAATCAGATTGACAGTTTATGTTAATGAAATAATAGTTACAATACTGAGGCAAGGGAGATGGTGTACTGACCCGTTGACCCTTCCTCCATAGCCACAGGTGGTGGTGGTGAGATGCTCTCTGTCTGGCTCGAGTTATCTTTGGTTGGAACCATAAATGAACCCACTGTGGAACCTGACAGCTTCCGTTCCATCTCAGACAGCTTCTGTTCTAGTGCCTAAAGGGATTATGAGTTCATGGGCCAGATTTATCAACCCTTTGCACCTAGTACTAGTTGTTTACTTCCCAGAGGAAATAAACCATATAAAACTTATTATAAAACGGGTGCAAACACTTGGAAGATCTGGCCCTAAATGATACGAAACAGAACACATTGGTCTAAATTGACAGAATTAATATCTGACCATTTGAGCAGGTGGTTGTAGCAGGACCTTGTCAGTCACCTAAAGTCAGTGTCTAATACCTCTACTTTCTCCTGCTCAGCGATGAACTCATCAAGGGGTACGTAATCATCCTCTACGCGCTCCAGCGCCCGCTGGTAGGCATGGTCCTTTAGGGCATCCTTGTACATCTCAAATGTGTTCTCCAGCTTCTCCTGGTAGCTCTCCTTCAGCTCAGCCACCTGACGACTAGAGAAACATTTACACTGTCCTTTCATAATGTCATTTGGAAGACAGCTTATGGGTGTGGGCAAATGCACAAACAGTGAATTATAATTGAAGTGAAAACTACATGAATGGTATTCATTAGATCTTAAATTAATTGTAAACTATAGTGCAACAATGCACCCCATCCACCACCAATGTGTAGCACTGACATGGGTGTTGCATGGCAGCCATTTTGCATGAGAACACTAACATAGTGGAAAGGGGGAAGGTGTGATTGTGCCCAATGTGAAGCTCGGGGAACACTCACTTCCTGAGTTCCTCGCTCTCCATGAGTTGCTGCAGCATAGCGTCTCCCATCTCCTTGCGGATGTCAATCTCCTGGACCAAGTTCTTCCGTCGCTCAGCCAGGAGCTTGGTCCTGAGATTCTCGATCACATTCAGGAGATCCTAGAAAATGGGAGTAGTTCAAAGTAGTCAGACACCAGTGATTCTGGAAATTAACATATTAAATGTAATTGCACTATTTTAATTGCATCCGTCCCTATAAAATAAATCAGAAATAGCAGAACAATGGCAAAATATTTTAGACTTTGGATGGCAAATACCTCCTGGGGTAAAATGGACATGTCTGCTTCATCTTCATCCAGCAGCTCTTCTTCAGACAGGTAGTGCTCTAGAGCCTGGTCGTCGATGACCCCGTTCTTCAGCAGAGGCTTCCCATCGCGCCCCACCAGCCGCGGGGTTAGAGACTCTAGAGACTTTGTTGGGATCAGTTGGACCACCTGGGACAACAAAGGAGATTAGTACCCATAGGGCTCTGGCCAAAAATAGTGCACTATATAGGGAATAGGGTGCCATTTAGAAAACACTTCTAAGTGAAGGGTGTCACACTTGTTTACTCCCCCTACCATATTTCTCACACTAATCCTCATCAATGAGGGCGAGTGAACAAGTGCACTTTTGCTAGACATTTTGACAAATGGAATTGTTGACCGTGACACCTATAGGGTGATGAAGGGCATTGCAACTGACCACTACATTTTTCAACCATAGAGACAAGTGCGAAAATCATAGACTCAACTCTAAACCTAGATGGAGGGGCATGTTGACATGGTGGGCGAGAGAGACCAACCTGCTTGGCGATGGCAGAGAACTTCATGACGTGGAGAGTTTCGTCATATGTGGATGCACACTGATTGATGTTCACAATCATGGAGGCTCGGCCCTTCCCACAGAAGATGGACTGGAAGAGACGGGTCAGTTTGCTCTCCCTGAAGGGAATATAGCCGTTCTTCATCCTAATAGAGAAGAGGAAAGGACGACAACCTGTGAGTTTCTCAAATATCAGCTTTCCAATCAGTTTTATTCATGGTTTGGAAACATGTATTTTTATTAGTCTTGTAGATACAATACATTTACCTGACAAATCAGGTTTGTGTGCAACATTTCATCAAATTTGTCAAGGTGGTTTTTTTAGCAGTGGTGTTTATACGGTCATTCTGGTAATCAATGGCAGTGGTGTTTATACGGTCATTCTGGTAATCAATGGCAGTGGTGTTTATACGGTCATTCTGGTAATCAATGGCAGTGGTACTTCTTCTGTACCCATCACTCTGGTTGCTGCGCAGGGCAGCGATGCATTTCCCCAGGATGAGCAGAGAGTTGTTGATGTTCCCTGCTTCCTTCAGCCTCTCCCCAAATGTCTTAGTTTTGCCGCATCTTTCCGAGCCAGCCAGGTCACACAGAGAGAGTCTGGGGTGGAAAAAGACAAAATAATCCCATTCGGAGTATGAAATCTCACAAGGATGGGTTGGTGTCACATGGCTCTATGGTCTTGCAGCTTATTCAGACTTGGACAAAGCGTGGAGTCTTGACAAGTTGCAGCACAGCATTGTAGTTCATCCTAAAACTGCATTATGAATTTACTCAAACACTGAAGCTGACAAATTAAGGATAATGGAAGATTAGATTTCTGCTAACTGCAGTTAGATGAGTGAACCATTGGCTGGATTTTATGTATAAAGCACTTATGGTGACAACCATTGTTTGCCAGTGTTGATTCTAGCTTGAAATACACTTATTCATGTCACCATATTAGAACTTATTGATTACTTGTATAATGAATGTATATGTTGGGGTCAATGGAGGGTGGATAAGACTAAGTGTATGGAAAGTTAATCAGTGGATCCTATGGCGGGAGGCAAAGGGCAACAGTCTGCTTTTAGTCACTGATAAGGTAGGACAGCTGTGGATTAGGGATGAGTAAGGAATTTGGCCCGAGGTCAGGTCAGATGAAGTGAGGAACAGTCCTGTTACACACATGCTTACATGCCCACGAAGGTTCTAATAGGAGGCGGGGCCATAACTACACCAGTGTGTGGAACCAATTAAGGTCCTGACTAGCAACAGAGATGTGTTGGCTATCTAGATGTGCAAGGAGGTGACTCCTAGTAGGAGGGTATAAATATATGTGTTTATGGAAACATGTCTTTGTTTTTGCAGCTGTTTGACCCAGTGGGTGAATAAACTTGGTTTGAGCTTTTCCTAGTCATCCATTTGAGTTTCTCTGTTTAGAACCTAACACCAGGTACAATATGGATGAAAGTCAATACTCACTCTGACATACTCTGAACCACAGTTCCATCAATTCTCAGTAATTTGATGGTAAATATGCTGTGGCTGTGATAGGAGAAAAATTAAAAGATTACTACAATTATTTTATGCATCTCAGCAATCCACAGAGTATAAAATAAACATGAGTGAACATGCCTTCTGCTTGATGAATGGTTCATCTTAGTGGAAGCAGCACTTCGGTTTTTATTTCCAACTCTGAGAATTTTGCATGCCTCCTCTAAGTTGTGAACATTGATCCACTTTAGATCTGAAAGGGGAAAAATATTACCATCCATTTCAGGACTACATGAGCTATGGTCTGCATCAAAGCAACCATTGAATAAAACTGAAGGGAACTTGTGGGTACTTCGTTTTAATGGGCATGACATCCCACTGCCTACACACACCTCTGACATACGAGTTGCCCGCACTGTCCTCACACACACGGAGGGCTGTGCGTCTCTTTGTCTTGAAGGTAGGCGACGCCTGCAGCAGGTCATACACACTCTCGTTGTAGATCTCGTAGAACGACACCCACATGGCGAACAGGCTCCGGTCCCGCTCACCAGACGACGCATCCACAAACTCAACTAGGATGCAGAGAACCACATAGGATCCAGTTTAGGCATTTTTATCATTAGCCATTCCAGAATACAGATGTCTGACTTCAACAGAGATGGGCTTACAGATGTGATGTACCTGTGTTATCAGTGTTATCATAGGAGACTGAGAAGGAGAGGCTTCCCGTAGAGGACGAGTAGGATGAAACTCCACTGACTCGTGGGGGTTCATTTTCCTATGTGGGGGTGAATAATGAAGATAAGGGGGTTAAGAGATTAGGGTAAAACAAACAGACAGTAAGATGACATCTTCTTTACATGACCCATCAACTAATTAGGCTACTCCATATTATGCGTCCATGTTCACCTCTTTGAGTAGAGCAAATACAGCTGCTTTGGTGTTTCTTTCCTGTTTGACCTGGTCAGGCCCTAGGTACTGAGCGTCGCTACTGAGGTACGGCTTCAGATCCATGTTCTCATACTGTCTCCCTTTGATGCGTCTGAAGATGACATCCAACGCCTGGGGGAGAATACCAGGGTCTTTCTGGGATCCTGCAACATACCAAAAAAACAGAAGATTGTCTGTCCCTTGCGACCAGTCCTTCATTGACTACTATCAGTCACAGCCAGGTGCATAGATTTCAACCGATGTGTATAAACCCTGGATGACTGAGAGGGGGCGCTGTATTGAAGCTACTGCACAGCCATTGTGGTACTCCTCCATTGTAAAAAATATTTAGGAAGCTATATAAATTAATGTATTAATGTTTACAGTCATTTGACAAGTATGTTCTATTACAGACACCTTAATGCATATTTTGAAATCATATGTGAACTGAACACAAAATAAAAACATTCCTGAACTTTTTTGGGGGAGTACCAATGCTATGGTCCCCACTACAAAGAAAGTCAAATAGACGCAATTTTCTCTTATTGAAATACTGTAGAATTCCATTAATTCCTATGGAGAACTGCTTCTTCTGAGTACCACCAGTATTGTGTCGGGTGGCTTCAAAGCCTCTAATTGGCCAACACATAGCATTAACATCATTGGTTTCAACAGGTCAACTCAGAAGGATAGAGAAGTACACAGGATATGGGGCAAAAATCCTATGTTTTTCAAGTGTGAGGTTCTCTCGCTCTTACTTGTCCTCCAATATACAAAATGCAAGAACCTAACACAAACAACCCCAACACAGCTAATCCTATCCAAACAGAAGTTGGGAGGAATAATTAGCTTTGATAAGCAGGAAGATTACTATGAGCAGGGAGGTTACTTACTAGTGGACTTACCTTGAATTGTGTGGGTCTTGCCTGCATTGGTCACACCATAGCTGAAGACCAGAGCATTCTTCCCCTCCAGATAATCGTTTACTTGGCTTTTGATGGTGCCGTCGAAGAGATCTGCCTGCTTCGTCTCAGGCCCAAAGATCTGAGTGAAATTAAAACATGACACCAATAACATTACATTTGAGTCATTTAAGAGGCACTCTTATCCAGAGCGACATACAGTCAGGATCAGGAACTGCCCAATCCTTCCTAAACAAACAAGGCATTAAATCACATTACATGTTAGCCAAACCTGAGAGAATGAGAATTGATGCGTCGCCTGGCCAATGCCCTTCTCACTGCTTTTCATGGTAGCAGAGCCTTTGGGCGCATGTAACATTACCGTGCTGGCATTCTCAAGAACCACACAACCCTGCAGAGAGACGAGGAGAACGTGGGAGAGGTGTGGATCAGGGAAGATAGTTTATAGGACATTAGGAAATGGCACCTTCAAATAGTTTGTAGACCTGGGGTCAAGACAATTACGTATATGGTACATTTGAAACCTGACCGTATACACTGAAATATGACTGTTTAGATTAGGATTGGCATTTAAAAATGGCCACATATATACCTGGTCCTCATTGTTGGAGATCTCATCCTTGGAAAAGGGCCTCACCCTTAGGTAGACCCTCAACTGCTGGTGTTTCTGCTGCCGCTCTGCAGTGTCCAACACCTCACTCTGGCCAGGAGACAAAGATCCATTATGAGTCAATACAATCATGGGTTGCATCCTAAATGGAACCCTATTCTCTCTGTAGTGGTCAAAAGTAGTGCACTATACAGGGAATAGGGTACCATTTGGGACAACTATACTATTCATTACTCAAACTGTCAATCAATAGGCCATTGTAACATTTAACATAGGGAGTACCTGCATGGAAGCAATAGAGGAGAGTTCTGAGAGCACGTCTCGATGGGGATTACACGCATGGAGATCATTGCACGTAGACTCCATTGCATCAAGTACTGTGTCATCATGGGTCAAATCAATGATCGTTGCCATGTCTAAGCAAGAAACAGACGTTAGGGACTCAAATGTATGTGAGAACCAATAATTTTGCTGTATTAGGATTTCACGTTTACTTACGACCGGAGGAAGCCATAGTACTGAATGAAATAGATTGATGGTTTACGAGTCAGGAAAAATACACTCCAACAAAAAAATTGATAAAACTAAAAGTATTGTTTATGAACCTCAACACAAGATAACATGCAGTCAGCGTTTCCAATATCAGTAAGCCAAAATACTCTACTGAGGACCAAACAACTTCAAGTTAAAATCACTACTTAATTGAGAACAGGTGGAATCCTGGGTTAACCAATCACTTTTCAGAAGGTTTGCACAACCTCTAATTGGCCCCTAGGCCCTACCTACTACCTAGGGATGTAGATGGTTTTTTAAATATAAATATCAAATAATTTTTTTGTAACAATTAAGTACTTTACTGTAATAGTTGTCCATTAAAATAGACAAAAATAGCTTCTTTAGTAACAAAAAATTCTCAACCAAGAATTTTGCTAGGACTGTCTGTGAGTGGTCTGAGGGGAAAACTGAAAACTGTTATTTGCAGAGGTTTGGAACTCTTTGTTATTGGTCAATTCACCAATTGGTGATGTCACCAGGCAAGCCGAAATTCCCGCCCATTCAAACCAGCTGATTAGAAGGTTCTGTCTATATTGTATTTTTCACACTTTTACAGTGTTCGTTTAATCCGATGTTGTACAATATGATACACAACACAGGAAAAATAGGATTTTGACTGCACTTGCCTTTAAAGGATTGTCCTGGCTTAAGCTAACCTAATGTAGTTGGTGTAAAAGTAAACGACTGAGCGGAGTTCCCACACCCGGTTATCAGCAGAAAAGGAAGCTAGATTGAATTAGCTGTATCCCTGAAAACCAGATACATCAGTTATCGAACTCCGTTATAGAGTTAGTATGGTAATAGTTCCACCTTACCCTCTGATAGGCTATGTAGAATGTCAGCCATATTGTATTCACGCCTTTCAGACATCTTCACGTGTCTAGGGTAGGGGCTTGAAGTCCATTTCATAGGCACTATATTGATTTACAAGGAATGCATTAAGTCTCTAACATGTGAGACTTAATCCAGCCAGTAGGTGGCACCCGGGTTAAATAAGCCAATTCAAAATTAATGAAACGTTCTGGTTAGATATAAGAAATTGACAGGTGAAAGAATCTGTTGGTATTCCATTTTCATATCGACTAGACCGCTTAACTATTGAGATGTACGCAGAATGAATTGCATTTCTTTGTTTTAGGTGAGGGAGGATGCGAGAGGAAGCGAACGCCACAGAATGGTCAGTTCAACTTAGTTCTAAACATTTTGCAACAAGGTCTATTACAGGTATGAAAAGGGGGCTGCCATCAAAGACTATGATAACCAACCCAATAAGGCTTCCCCTTTCCTCAGTGGTAGCATTGGAGGGCTTACTGGTTTCCCATTATCAACAAATTTGAGTTCACATCATAACCATCAAGTGTTACTCTTATTAAAAATGTAAATCCACCAATGACTAAACATCCTGTACTGCAACCCCACTTATGTTATGAGGACCAGGCTCAGTCAAGTTAGGAGAAAAGCCATTGTTGATGAAATAGTCCTACATTGATTGTGCCAATTCCATAGAATAACACTCCATTTTCCAATAAAAGCATCCATCTCCTCATGAGTAGTACAAGTAACCACTGCAACATTTAAAATCCCTCGACATTGAATAATAAGCCAAGACATCCACACAATTCTGTTTCCAGGTTTTATTGCATGGGGTACAAAACAGCTTATGCGTCAGCGATGGTGACCTCAACCTCTACACCAGGCTCAATGCTGATGGAGGTGATCTGCTTGACAATCTCAGAGGGACTGTGCAGGTCGATCAGACGCTTGTGGATCCGCATCTGGAAACGATCCCAGGTCTTGGAACCCTCTCCACAGGGGGTCTTCCTGGTGGTGATGCGCAGAGTCTGAAATGAGATTAGAAAATAAAACAGGATGCCACCCATCAAATGGTGAGAGGAAGAGTCATTAAATATTTTGACTAAGTTAACACCAGCACACCTTCTTAACACCTTTCCCTGGAGCTTAATGCCATCTGGTGGAAAACAAACTACCATTTCCCCTCATTCCAGTTTAGTCCTAGTGACCGTTTTGTTTTCTTAACAAATTGTCATGTCGTCCCCTATTCAATCCGAGCCGCCACTGGGGGAACGGGCAGAAAGCGAAGGGTCATTGATTTGGCATCACCTCTATAGAGACCCGGGGTAGACCACAGATGGGAGTCCCAGGCTGTCAAGGATGCGGAAAAGTCTAGTCCATTGTATATATCTGGTATACATACCTTGGTGGGCATACGGACGGGTCCCTTCACCTTGAGGTTCTTCTCCTTAGCTCCACGGATAAGGTCTGCGCATACTAAGGACACAAAGTAAAATGGCTGCATGTCAAAAGAGGGCGACATTGTGCGCGTCAACGTGCTATCAATGGGCCCACATTGCTCAGAATAGCGTATTATGAATCAGAATTTGTCATAGCTTAAGCTATGTCATATCAAGTGTTTATCCTCATAGCCAAAGATGTTGACAAAGTTAATATAGTATTTAAAATAAGCTTACCCTTTTCCAGAGACTTGACGTTGCGGCTGGTGAGTGTGATACGGATGCGATGGATGGCAACCTCCGACTCAACAGGGGCTTTACCGGTGTCCTTGAACGCCTACAGGTGCAAGGAAAGAATGATGCATGTAAAAAGAGGGCAACTAAGTTGAATGTGTGCTTCAATGTGTAGTCCTGCTCAGAATAGCGTATTATGAATCAGAATTTGTCATAGCACGTTTGTATCCTCAGCCATAAGTGTTGAAGCAATGAATGCATGCATGCAAGGTAGCCAATTCTGACGGTTCTAAATCCAAGCTCCAGAAATAAAGTGAGGGATGAATGATTATTTCAGTAACTGCACCATCTGGGATACATCCTACTGTTTCAATGGCCACTTTAAATGTAAAGAGAATCAATAGTTAACTACCTAACTAGTGCTAACTGAAATATTAAAATGTACAATGCCATGGTTTGGTGACAAGATGTATAAACAATCTACACTTAAGGATTCAAAGTCCGTTAGCCAAGCCTTCATGTCAAAAAAAAGTTATTTAGCATATGGGGGAAGCAATACTGAAAAGGGAGGGAAATGTCCTGTTGGCTAACAAGCTAACGTTAGTTCGTTAGCCAACTAGGCAAAGCCAAAAATCAGGCAGATTGGGTCATACTTCAGTTCCTTGTCTCATTTAGAAGCTACCCAACTATACCTCCTCACATCAAGACAACGCAGAACTACTTCAACATGATCTGATTACACCCATTAATTGGCAGAAAGCCATCCCCCAAAATGAATCGCTACCTAGCCATCTTCGCTAGCTACTACACGTGCAACTGCCCGGATTCAGAGCGACCAACGCTACCGGACTGTTCGTCCATCTACCGTCTCCGCATTGTGAGCTAGTTATATGATGATTTTTGCGTATAGTTCAAGAAAAATAAATTTACCATTTTTCTTTATATTCCTGACCGACTTATTCGTAAGTTCCAAGCGAACAGCGGTGAGTCAGGAACCTGTCCTCACTATCAGTTCTTCGCGAAAGGGCATAAGAGAGGCCTGCTTCCGTTTATATACACACTACATCATGGCACCACGTGACCTTTGTGCCAATAGAATAGCCTGAACACCAAGGAGGCGTATCTGAACCAAATCACCCCTAAAGGCCCCGTTCGAATTATTTGAAAGGGCACCTATCCTCCTGTACTCCCTACTTTGAACACTTGAATAGAATAAAATATAATAGAGACTTTATTATCCATGTTTTCTATTGAGTAATGTAATGTATGTTTCTATGTAATGTATTGCACTGGACCACAATGGAAATAAATCATTGACTTTGTGTTATCCCTGTAAAGTTTTAAAAATGTACTGTGTGTATTTTTTGGGGGTCAAATAAAATCAGTTCTTCCAAGGGACCTAACTTTCCACCTTCCACCTGAATAAGCCTGTATTGTCTCTGTTGTGTGGAGTATGGTGCTGTGGCCAACATCAACTTTTCTGCCTTGTCTGATATGTGATTTTTGCCTGCTATGTAGGCCTGTTATTTCTTTTTATGTTCTGCTGTTTAAACCACCTACATCTAGCTGAAGATCAGCCATTTCATAGCCTAAACCAGGCACATTTGCAGCTATGATTATATTTTTTCCCCCCTTATGAAAATAAAATTTGTTTCATTTTCTTCTGAGACATGACACACCCGTTGTATACATTGTTGTAGGTTAGACCATAGATCAGTCAACTTAAGTTTTAATTTGTAAGTGTAAGCCTAAACACACAATTACCAAACAAATCATTTCAACATGAGCAACACAGGTTAAGCTGTTTTTCTGTTGATACTGTAGAAGTCATCCCACTAATTCAGTTGCAATACTAGAAACACCATTCCAGTACAAATCAAGGATGTTTAATGAAAACTCATCAAATATCTAGAACTTTACATACATTTCAGATGTGTTGCACGCACAGACTGCTGCCGACATTAAAATTTATTTGACATTTAAACATTTTTAAATCCTTATAAATCAAGTAAACAAGTAAAACAATTTAGTCCACAGTGCAAAACCAACTTCAGTATCAGACATTTAAATCGTTCGACGTTCTGCGTTTAAAAAATGAGTAGATTAGGTGGCATGTGTTATAATACACTTAAGCAGTATTGGCAGAAGAATGACAGCATCAAACTAATCTGTGGTGTTCCATTGGGGCTTGCCATTCACAATTCACTTAAATTCAGTAAAACATGGGAGTCTAACTGGCTGTGCGTAAAAGCTGTGCGTAAATTTAAAATGTGTAAAAATGTATGGACACAACTGACGGATCACACCATGAATAGGCTGGCTTGATAATGACAAATAAAAAGATTAAGGTTCGGACCGGATCTTGTCCAGATCTGTGATTACATCTTGAGCGCTTGGTCTCCAGCTTGGCTCGCCGCTCCAGCACTTGGACACAATGGATCGGCAAAGGTCCCCTTGGTGTGAGTTGAAGAAGGACTCAGTGACCGAGGGGCGTAAATCGTATGCAACCACTGCATATAAAACATGCTGCCTGTCGCCTGTATAGGGCTGCTCTCTGGTGATCATTTGCCAAAGAGTGATGCCAAGGGAGTAGATGTCTGATTTTGGAGACACGTCTTCCCCCTTCAACAGCTCAGGCGCTCGGTGGGTGTAGGTGCCCCCGCCATGACTCATTTGGGGCGTGAGGCTGGACAGATCCCCCCCGAGCTCCAATTTCAGTGAACAGCCAAAGTCAACAATCTTACACACATCCTCCCTCGAGACCAATACATTGGCCGGTTTGATATCCAAATGGACAATACCATGGGAATGCAGGAACCGAAGACCATGCGCAATGTTTTTGGAAAACTTAATCCACCTGTCCACTTCGAGCGTCTCGGCGCAACCGTAGATGACCTGGTGGAGATTTCGTTCACCAGCGTATTCCATCACTATTGTGCCAATGTTGTCCCCGTTTTCTAAATTCGCCGGTATGCACGTGGTAGCTGCTATAATGCGCACAATGTTCTCATGGCGTAAATGAGCTGCATTTAGCTCAGCCCAAAAACTTTGCCTGGATGCGAGCTTATTCTTGACGCACTTCTTCACTTTTTTGACAGCGACAGTCTCTCCAAAGTACACACCTCTGTAAACGGACCCAAACCCCCCAGATCCGATGGGCTGCATGGATTGTAGTTCCTTCCAATCAATGGTGGACGACCATAGCCTGGTTGCAACCTTGCCATGGAACCGTTGAGTTGGGACTCGTAGGGTGGAATCGTTGGAATACTTTGCCAGTGGACTGCTGCAAGCTCCAAAATCGAGAGATGGATAAAGGTCTTTAGGCAACAAGCGTGTCGGGGGAATTGGGGATGGCATGTTCGGACCACCTTGTGCGCTTGCTGTAAAACGAGAGCTTGCGCGTGTTGGCTGTCTATTCACACAGCTGTCATTAGATCAGTTGATTGCTGGACCAAGAGGAAGCCCTAATGAGGAATAGCCTCTCATATTTAAAGTCACAGTCTGTCAATTTTCCAGTCATTTCAATAATGAAATATACGTCTACCCTTTGATTTTTTGAATAATACAACTTTTGAAGATCTATAGGCTACTCCATCGTTTTTTTTATGGGAGAGACTTCAATCATGTTTGAAAAGGTAAATGTTGCTCTCATTGAATGCCATTCCTTGAGCACTGTATATAATATAAATCAAGTGCTGCATGTAAAAATGTCATTGGATGAATAGATTTTCTGTCAGTAACCTTCTTTGTTGATCTGCACATCTAACAGAACCAGTGGCTAAAAGTACAAATTGGTTCAATATGCATAGGCTTATCTTTCCTTAAAATGTATTAATTATACATTCTTTTAGCTTGTAGAACTTGAAAATTACCAAGAAAGTCAATTAAAATATAACATAAAAATAAATAAAACTCCAGGACAATTCTCATGCACTTGTTTCACTATAAACATAATTTGTTTCAGTACTCATTTTACACACATACTGACACACACTTAAAAATGGACAAACAATTGTGGACTTTTGCATGAATCCTTCTTTTATGTTTATTGAGCTTTCATTACACTGTGTAATAACACTGGAGTTGAAGACTGCAGCTCTTCTCTCTCATAGCAGCAAGGTATTATGAAAACAAATCAGGTTACTCAGCCAGACAATAAATATTCTGTCTCTTTGGGCGATGTCAATGTTAGAAAATTTATAAAAAGCTGCAGCGTTAATTTCTATTTTACACAACTTATACACAAATATATGAATTATTTTGCCTATATTTATACAAGTACAACAGTAGTTTGTAAAATAGATTTTAAGTAAAATATACATGATTAGCAACATGAGTCCATTCTCACAGGATGGCATTGCAATGAACAACAAAACCAACATGGCTGGAATGCAGTTTGCCTCTGAACAAATCCCTCGGTATAAGTACTACTAGTCCTTTCAAAAAATTTGTCCCCTATCGTGGAGTCAAGATCTTCTTTATCTTCATCAAGGTAATCTCAGCCTGATTTTATACTGAGGCAACAAGTGAACACTCTCCCAAGCCCTTTCATGTCAATCACCAGGATGACAAAGGTTCCCCCATCACACCACCATACAAAGTGAAGGAGAGAAGCATGTGACATTACAGGCAAGTCCATACAAGACCACAAAAAGTCACAGTACAAAAAATAAATGTATATGAAAACAACCAGACACACATGCCGACCATTCAGCTCAATTTTATATTTTTGTAAAAACAAAACAAAGAACTAGAAAAGAGGTCTGTAGCACCTTAAGGAGCTTTAGAAGTATCAGTTAGCAGCTTGATCCAATACCAAAATATTGCAATATTGCAGTGTTTCTTACATACACATTCAACATGGTTCACTGGCACCACTGAAGCTTATAATGAAGGTTGACATGAATTGCTAAAGGTCTGTGTCTCTCACTGAAGAAACCCCTCCAACCAGATCCTCGGTCATCCATCAGGGAACAATAAAAGTGTAAAATATTGGGGTTAAAAAGTATATGAAAATATCAGTGTCCCAAGCACTTGAGCCTTATAAGTTACTCCAATACATTTAGTCCAACCTGTCAATTAAAAAAATAATGGTTAAGTCAACTAAGTGTGTTTAAGTGTAAATACTGGGATAGCTATATACACTAGCTCTCTGAATACTTTATCAAGGGTTAAAAGTCAAACAAATTGCCAGCGTAGATATAGATGGTAAGAAATGTGGCATATTTGAAATGGCAGCAATGATATCTTTACTATCCGACAGATAGATCCCTCAATGAGACACACAGAACATTTGTGCAAGTAAAGCAAAAATGACACTTAATGATAGTAAAACACAGTAAAAACTGTACCTGTAAAAAATAAAACATTTAATATTGTATTTACACATTAACTTTTTCTAAAGAGCTAAATATGACATCTATACTTTATGTAATAAAGGTATTTTAAACAAGAAAAAAAAGTACTGGAGGAAACAAAGGCATAACATTTTCCCAAAGTGCTACGATTATAGAAGAACCTGCCCTATATAGAGGCTTACCAAACATTTTATGTAAAACCACAAACCTTCAAGATACATTGATAGCACACACCCCCATAACACTTGAAAACATTATACAGGCATTCAGCTTCCCCTTTCAATGACATCCCGTGGCCCTTACTAAAGTGATATTTTCATTCAAGAAATGTTTGAAGGAACATGGAGGATTCAAAGCAGTTTTCTGCCTTAATGATTATTTTTAACAGAGTAAAACAATGTGAGTTTGCAAATGTTTTGCTCCAAGGGAAAACACTGCTGGACAGTCTGTGTTATGTTAAATACATTCACACCATTTGAAAGGTTGTGATATACAGTACAAACTGAGCATAGTCTTTTTTGAAACATACAAGTTGGAGATAAAGCTGAAGTTGCAACCTAAAGTGGACCTCACTGTAAATGAACAGCCCAGCTACTGTACTTTTTCAGTCATTATGATCAATCAAATCAATATCCACTCCCATTGGTTACATGAACTTACAGAGTTGGTCTACATGAGAATTGAGTGTTTAAGATTTAGTATAAATATATCCAAATAGTTCATCCCCTAAGACAAATGTTTTTAATATAATATATACCTATTTCAATTGGATCTATGTATAAAACTGATTATACATTTTACATTTTAGTCATTTAGCAGACGCTCTTATCCAGAGCGACTTACAGTTAGTGAATACATTTGTTTTATTTTTATACTGCCCCCCCGTGGGAATCGAACCCACAACCCTGGCGTTGCAAACGCCATGCTCTATCAACTGAGCTACATCCCTGCCGGCCATTCCCTCCCCTACCCTGGACGACGCTGGGCCAATTGTGCGCCGCCCATGAGTCTCCCGGTCGCGGCCGGCTGCGACAGAGCCTGGATTCGAACCAGGATCTCTAGTGGCACAGTTAGCACTGCGATGCAGTGCCTTAGACCACTGCGCCACTCAGGAGACACAATTATGGTTTACATGAGAGAATGAAATAGTAAAACTTGATTAATTCAACTGGATATGCAGTTTGTTGCAGCTATTGATCAAAACGCTATAGGCTTGCTTGTAATCAGCCCTGCTATACTGAAATGAACGAGGTTGAAAGGTGTCTGTGAGGTCCTCATTTTCAGAACATCTCCCTTTGAGTGAGGCAAAGACACTTATAAATGGCACTTCTCTAACGAGGGTAAAAAATACTGTAATATATATCCATTAAGGCCAAAGGTTGACTTTTATCTGAAACCAAACCTCTATCATCATAGCATTACATCCCAGGGGTATCAATATAATTCCTTCAATGATGGGATAGAATTGATCTGGCAACTAAGATCTCAGTTGTAACTGAAAATATCTTCCATACACTATCACTGAATAAAGCAGAAACATAGGCGTTTAGATTTACAGATGCACACGCATGCATACATGCACACACACAGTGCCAAGTACACAAGTTCCTAAAGACTGACATTATTCTGGCAGTGACCTACGCTGTTTCGTCTGACATAGTTGTTCAGGAACTGTTTGACGGCAGCAGGGTCACTGTCTCTCAGCACAGTGTCACAGCATCTCGCTCAGAGACAATTCTGGGAATGTCACTTCTTGACCAGACCAGACCAGTCATCCATAATCATTGCTGGGATTTTCCTCTAGTTTCTATATCATACAGCACTATATAACACATCGTACAAAATTGACAAGATCCTTTTGAGACACTAAAAACCAAATCCTTCATGAACACTCTTCAACCGTGGCAGCCTAGTACGGACTCCAGCCGGGTTTGTATCATGCAGAGGTGTAGAATACAGTACTTTATCTAAACTTTACCTACAATGTCAAAACAACTGCTATCTAAATTGGCGCTAAGGAGCTACTTCAGGGACTGGTAAGCTAAAGTAGCTATGTTTCTGTTTCAGCATTTGTGGAGAAGCATTTTCTGTACTGAGCTGATATGCTGGTTGCCGTTGGTTGGTATACTTCTATTTGAGAGGGTTCCTTCTTTGTGAATAATATAACAAGAGGAATCTGGCAGGCTGTAATATTGTATTTACATTCTCTACCTGTTAATAAAAAATGTGCTCTGTCTTCACCTGTCAAACTGATGACTTTTGTAGTTAAACCTCTAAAGATAACTTATGTCATAAGTATACGAGCTTATGTCATTTTCACAAAATAAAAAATAAAATATTGTAATTGTATTATTATGGGCCTTGAAGATAATCTTGGATTACTGGATCCTGACTTGAAATGTAAAGTTGGGACATCCCTTTGCTCTGAGTGAATGAACAATTTGTCACATATGACATTAAAAGTGCTTTTGCATTCACTACTCTGAATGTCTGCATGTGTGAGGCAAACATCTACGTGGTCCTCTGTAGCTCAATTGGTAGAGCATGGCGCTTGTAACGCCAGGGTAGTGGGTTCGATCCCCGGGACCACCCATACGTAAAAATGTATGCACACATGACTGTAAGTCGCTTTGGATAAAAGTGTCTGCTAAATGGCATATTATATATATTATTATCTACCATTCAGACATGACTAATCCATCACACCACCTAGATGAGTTGTAACAGGCAGTTCTGTTCTGACCCCTCTACACAGCCTCCCAGATTTTCTATGTGAGGGTCCTCTCCTCTGCAATCACATACTAGCCCTTGACTGGAAACACAAACACGTGATGTAGGCTCACACAAACCTGTGCATACAAAGTGTCCAGATATCTGTTTAAAGATACCCATCTAGCTCATCAAACTGCACACTGGACATAGTTTTCTTTGCAACTGGTGTCTCTACTTCACTGTTTCCTGCGGTTTAAATATTGCTAACATTATCCTTGATTTTATGCATGTTTGGGTTTGCCTGATGACTCAAACTGAATTCTTCCACTGCTCTATGTTCGCTACGTACTTTAGTCTGAGACTGCCATCGTTGAAGTCGTTTGTGGTGACGTCAGAATGAGGGCTGTTGTACAAAACAGTCATCAGCGATTGGATAATCTCTAACCAATCAGAAGATCAAAGTCAATGACACATTTTCTAAACGCCGCTTTACCCACGTGTGTTCTGGCTCTGGCCCAACTCGGTTTCTGGGACCAATCAGAACGGTTAGAGTGCGTTTGCGTTCTAGAAATCGTCGGGGAGGTACTCAGACCCAGACTCATTGCGGAGAAGAAACTAATGTCCGTTGGCATGGCGTAGCGTTTGGCCGGAGAAAGGAGTTTCTAACCTCATATCCGGTACTAAAACCGGTAGAATGTGGAAAGACAAATTGCCCCTAGTTACGTGGCAGTGCTTTAATGTTGTTTCTACTGTCTGGTTCCATTTCGGTCCTTCAGCAATTTTGCTTTCAAATCCAGTCCATAAGACCAAGGGGTAGGTGGCAGCAAAGGGCTAGGGGCCAAAATGGGATCAGGCCTATGTTTACATTCTTGCCATAAAAGTAAAAATTATCTTGTCCCTTTTATATGAGATAAAATTACTTGAAGAAGAACAACTTAGTCTATCTATAGCGGAGGTATTCCATGGGCCTATAGGGGAACTACTAGGCAGCAGCAACATTTACAACCATCAGCGATACCATGACACTATTCTGCCTGGCAACTCAGTCGATATTTGGTTGACTTTGGTTTTGATGGGGAAAATGGATGGTTCTCACACTACATTCCACAAGGGGCTTTTCAGTACCTTATGTCTAAAAATGTATGATTGCATTGCTTGAAATCTTAAAACAAAACAAAGAGATAAAGACATTTTAAAAATGGTTAGCGGTGAGGACATTCAACATCACACAAAAGTACAAAGTTCTATATGAAAATATGGTTAAATCGACATACTAGGTTCAATCTATTCCAAGGCAAAGGGGGTTAAGAATATAGATAGGTAGAAATACATCACTGCAATCACATTCCTAGATAAATTCCTCTATGTAAAACTCCAAAACCCTAGTCATGTTTAATTGTTGTTGGTACTAAAATGGACTGTGTTGGTCATCAGCATTATAGTGGTGAATTTGCAAGGGCGGTGAAGATATAGCATCGTTGACACTAACCACATGAAATGTCAACCATTATCCCATGGCTTGAGCTATGTGGTTGAGCTAAACCACTTGTGTATGTGATATATGTCAGTGCTGATACACACCCATACATCTACTACACTGTATCAGTATCTGTATGTGTAGAATCCCATAACTGTTGAACAGAAGTGCTATTACGTCGTAGTTTTGTGCAGACATCAAAAAATGTGTTACTGGCATAAAAATAATAATTTGCAGAATATCAATTTTTATCAGCCTGTGTGTGTACTGTACGTGTGTAATTGTGTGCATGCGTGTGTGTGTTGTCGTGTCACTGGAAGGCCTGGTGAAAGCGGGGCAGCGTGGTGGTTGTGCTCAGGTTAGAGGTGTAGGAGGAAGAGAGGCTGTGGAGGGGGCTTACATCCTCCCCGCTCCCTGTCGCCTCGTGGGAATCCGGGGACTGGGGCGGCAGCTGGACGAGTGACAGCGCCTCCTCTGGCGGGAAGGGGACTCCGCCTAGACCCCCGCCAGCTGTCACCTGGTGCCCATAAGGAGGGCTGTTCAAGGGCAGGAAGTTGAAGAGCTGTGAGAAGTCGAGCAACGAGGAGGAGGCCAGCGACTCGCCCACTGCCGCCGCTGCCGAGATTTTGGACAGAGACGCCTCGTCGGGCGAGGTCTCGTCCAATGAGCCCACCTGGGAGTCCAACTCCAGTTTGGAGGCGGAGGATAGCTGAGCCCCCTCGGCCGAGGAGGAGGGCATGCCGCTCTGCAGTTCCATCAGATACGTCTCCAGTTCTCCCTTTAGATGCTGCTCCCTCTCCAGAGTGGAGACGGAGTATGAGGTAAGGTTAGAACCCAGCTGGTACTTTAGGGAGAAGGGGTTTGGGGGGTTGGGCTCTGTGTCCAGGGGAGGCATGGTGGGGCAGTGGTGCTGGGGCAGGAGAGGGCTGCCGTACAGGTTGAGCTGGAGCTGCCTGTGCGGCGCTGATATGGTGGCCAGCTCGCCCTTGACGCCTCCGGCTAGCCCGCAGGAGAAGGGCAAATCCAGCGAATCGGCCGGCTCCGTCTTGACCCTCAGCAGCTCGCGGGCGTGGCTCTTCTTCATGTGGCGCGTAAGGTGGTCCTTCCTGCCAAAGCGCTGGGCGCAGTACTGGCACAGGAAGTCCTTGCGGCCCGTGTGCACCACCATGTGGCGGCGCACATCCTTGCGCGTGTAGAAGCGGCGCTCACAATGCTCGCACCGGTGTTTCTTCTCTTTGGTGCCGCCCGAGGACTTGCCGGCATGGGTCTTAAGGTGCTCCAGGAGCAGGCCGGTGCTGGCGAATGGCTGCAGGCACACCTGGCAGGTGAGGTCTCCGCTGTTGGCCGCGTGAAGGGCCAGGTGACGCTTGAAGCCCAGCTTAGTGTTGTAGCTCTTGCCGCACTCCTGGCAGGCGAAGGCCTCCTTGTTGGGGTCGTGAGTGTGCAGGTGGTTCTTCAAATGATCCTTGCGGTGGAACATTTTCTCACAGTAAGTACACTTGTGGGTTTTCTCCGACGAGTGTGTCGCCATATGCCTTTGAACACAGATGACATTCCATCAACACATTATATTTCAGCAATAACTCTTTCAGCTTATGTAGGCATGCTAGTCAGGAGGACTAGTGTGATTTTAACACTTCAATAACACATTAATGTATAAAATGATAGACTACTAAAGATAACAACTACATATTACAGTAAGTGTTGTACATATGAATACAGTATGGCCTACTAGAAGATAACAGGTGTTTGTTCTGTTACCGTTGCAGCTTGTATTTGGAGACAAAGGCCTTGGTGCAGTCCTGATGGGAGCACCGGTACGGTCTCTCTCCTGTGTGTGAGTAGGAGTGCACCTTTAGCTTCTCCACACTGTTGAAAGCCTTCTCGCACAGCTGACAGGGGAAGTTCTTCCTGGGCTTGCCCCCCTCCACTCTCTTGCGCCTCCCTGTGGCCGCCGCGAGCCTGGCTTTATCCGGAACGTGGTCTAGGTGCCCCTGGGTTCCCGTGGCCATGGCACCCTAGGGCAGCACGGCTGGTTGGACAGGGACGCGGTGCCCACCTATTGTCAACGACGCTTGTTCTCTATCCAGTTTTATGTGCTCAACACCGCCAGGACTCAGGCGCCTGAAGATGTGTGTGAGAGAGAGAAGGGGAAGGAAAAAGGTTAATGTTCACATTCAAAAGTGTAAGAAGAGTTCTACTGCAATTCCATACCATTCTACAAGTAGGGGAATACGTTTATAATTTGTATTACAGACCAGTACTGATGAGAAACCCTGTATGGGCCATTCATAGATTAGACGTATGAATGGCCCAGAAAAGGTTCTAAAAAAAGTAATCAAGCCATTGCGTTTAAATATGGAATTCAATCCATCTTGATCCTGTATTTCTCCACTATCGGGACATGATTCAGAAGGCTTCCAGTGTAACATTCCCACAGCAACAGGAATGCAGCTTCTGCCAAACCCGCATGGCTAATTACCCATGTCCTCTCAAGTTGGATCATCCCGGACCTGGAGCAACTAGTCACGACTCCAGATGCAAGCCGGGAAGGGAAGTGTGCAGGAAACAGGGAGCAAAGGAAGTACACAGGAGCTCTCATTAAAGAATATGGGGAGAGCATACATGTTTTGTAATGTACAAAATTATTGGAGACGGTTATTAATACCAAGCTCAGGTGTGTTAAGACAGGCATCCATAGCTTGATAGTTATGTCTTTAGATAGAGCTAAAGCATTTGTCATTTTTCCTTGCTCTACGCTATTCAATACATAGGTCATGTTGTGTAAAGGTTTTTTTTCTCAAGCTATATGTATGGTAAAAGCTTTGTAAGGTCACTTCTCTGATGCCTTGCTTAAAAACTCTGAGGCTGCACATTAAACCATCTTTGTAAGGAAAACAGTCAAAGCAGCCTTATACAATTAATGATAAGGTGAGCAAATCATACTGAAAAGTGATAGTTGAATTAATTATCCAAAAACAATATTAAATGGTTGTGATACATTTAGTCACATAAACATGTATTATAATGCTATAAAAAATGTTTTTGAGGTTTTCTGGCCGTTAACCTTCATCTTTAAAATGTTATGAAATAAAAAAATAACACTTTCTGATCTAATTATTATCAAAATCCTTTCTGGTGATCTGTATTCACAATGCACAATTCTATAAACTGACTAATTAAAGCAGTTCAAATCAGGTAATTAGAATTTCAACAGGGTTTACACATTGATGTTTGGATTGATTAGAACTGTCTTTGATAACTGATAATGAGGTTTGCAAATCATCTCAAAATGACCATGCTTCTCGTTAAGACAAAACCTCTTTCTTAATGCAACATTAAAACAAACGTTTGTCTCTTTCTCAACCCTCTCACTATCTGTTTAAGAACATGACTTTATAGACATATATTTGATCATTTCTGTTAGATAAGGGTAATTCCACAGTAACAGAGTGACACTTTAAAATGTCATCGAACAAAAACCAATGATTGCTAATTTAAATAAACCATACAACTCTATGCACAAGGACTTCTTTTAACAATTTCCACTGAATATTTTGCAAAAACACAGTTACTTGAAGAACAGTGCAGATGCAAAGTTTGGTAACAGAATGACTGTAACTCTGACACAATTCTCTTGATATTCATACACAGAAAAAACATGAAAAAACAATCTCAGAGAGACAAGTTGGTAAGCGTATACAATTGTATTTGATACATCTTACAATCGGTGAGCATTTGAGCTCTAGCCTCATTGGAGTACTCCAAATTCAAACATTAACCAATGATTAAACTATAAAATATGACATTATACATAAAACCTAGACAATACCAGAGGCCATCTGCCTTGAGTATTCCAAAAGAGACTGGATCACTGGAATAGGTCAATTAAAATGTGAATTGTTAGGTCAATAGCATGTCTTCTGATGTGAACAGATGAAAAAGACACTACATCAATAATGTAAAGATATTAAGTATATCAAATACTATATCAATATCAAAACTTTAGAGCCAATTGAAGAGTTTATTTCCAAAACGCTATATCCACCTATTTTTCACATTTGTGTTTTTTCATCAGAAATGATTGCTTATGGGTACCTTCATGTGTGTGTAAAATATTACTGATCTCAGATTTTGTATCATTAGATTTGAGATGTTTATGAAAATGTTTAGTTTTTTTTGCAAAATGCTATATATCCATTGTTGAGCTGGAATGGGATGTTCATATCCTGTATATTTGACTGTGATATGTGGTTGTCTCACCTAGCTATCTTAAGATGAATGCACTTACTGTACGTCACTCTGCATAAGAGCATCTGCTAAATGACTAAAATGTCAAATGTAAAATGTTTTACATACAGATCTCTTATTACTGTAATTAATTATTATATATATATATTTTATATTGATATCACAAAAGTATAATTTGTTCTTTATTAAAACTGTAGTTATTTGTTACATTTGACTGTGTAAAACCTAGCAGTAGGCTACTACTTATTTCTCTGAGAGTGAGGCGGATATATAGCATTTTGCAAAAAAACATTATTTGTCTCTCTAAAATGAAACCATCAAGTGATAGATTTGAGAAAAATCTGTCATTGAACAACCCCATGCCATGATTAGATCATGAAAAAACACACCAATCTCTTCAATCATTTATTTAAACAATAAAAGCTAATTTACCAACATTTCTGAAAATTGATATGTAGCATTTTGGAATGAAACTCTTCAATTGTTGACTCCATTCTACCTTATACCAACAAGAAAATGTAACCTAATTTGTTCAATGTAACTGTACAGTTTTTAAAGATCTTCTCAAAAACTGGTATTATCCCACCATCTAAGACATAAAAGTTGCATGAAAACAAGTGTTTCAATGCAACAGATTCATTGTATTTAGATCAATTTCACATTATAAATGTCATAGTAACAAAGTTACTTTTTTCCTCATCATCTTCTGGTGCAAAGGCTTCTAGAATAAAAACTAATAAAATATATAAAATAAACAAAAAGTTTATCTGTAATACAATATAATGCACCCCAAAAATTAATGCATATAGTCAAGTTATTACAATATGAATAGAAAAATATGTGGACCACAGTTAGCCTAACTCAGATTATAAGAATGCAATGACTTGCACACACTTCTGTGACATTACGTAACAATATATAATTAGCATTTCATTTAAAGTTTTTTTTTACAGCTGCATCTGACATGTTTACAGTCATGTAAATGCCAATCGAACCCGTTCATAAAACGATAAAACGAAAGGCAAGGGAAAGCCTGTCTCTTTAAGATGCAAAACTTGTCCCCATGTGAAAACCAATTTAGGAGAGCAAAGCACCCACTTCAAAAGCAAGGTTTACCCATCTTGCCATTCACCATATAAGCCAAATAGTTATTACATAGGAGACAACATCCACATATTGGCTGAACATGCACAATTGGATATCCATAGCGCAATTGTGCCATTCAAGAGAAACCTCCCCAAAACGACCAATAGCCTACATGACTGTAAAACCCAAGCCAAACAGCAGTGTGAACCCATCTCGAGTTCCCTTGTAGAGGTTCTGCCATGTTGCTATAGGCTCCTCGTGCGTCCTATAGCCATGAGCAGCAGCAGTCAGATAGCAGGGGCTCAATGCTATGGCTAACAATAACCTGGGAATAGCTTTATACACGACACATAAAAAACAGATAGCCTACTATATCAGTGCATCATCCATGCAATGCTACTGATCATCATGTCCAATCTGAATATGATAATATACGCAACATGCAAATATAAACATTTTAATTAATCGCATCAATGGGACGTGATTTTGATATAACATAGCAGCAGCAGCTTGTAACAGCATCCAATGCATGTTGTTAAACTTAGTATAACTCTCTGTACAAAATAGACGGACATGAACACATGCATAATCAAATGTTTAGCATCGCCTAATTAGTTTGCCCGCAGTTCTCCCTCCATTTTGGTTGTTTATGGTATTGACAAGCAACTTCTTCTCTTCGATACTTGTCTATTTAAACTAACTCAAAGTTGCACTGTCATCTCTGATTTTAGTCAAAGACGTGTTCTGTCTATATGGCCTACATTCTGGATGAAAACATAACATAATACAGAGATAATAAAATCACAATTCACATATTAAATGTCGTGTTTTCAAGTTTCGGCAAAATGCTTCTATCGATAAGGGTATGTTTACAGTGGTTTCTGGTGTAGCCTACATGTGAGTAAAAATAAAAACGGTATGCGCACAGCATGCATTTTAAAATAATTTTGATATATCTAAGTGCGCGTGTGTTCCTGTCGGCTGTCCTCGCATCACTGTTGTTATTATATTCGGGAAAAACTTAAACGAAACAAAATTGCTAAACTTTTCTTAACTTTTCTCAATTCAACTGTTTCCCATGGTTGTTGACATTCACTATCACGCAACGTGCCATGACTAGCGCTAATGACACCATTTATTAAAATGTTCTTAATATTTCTGTCTTCTTTTGGTTTCCTCTGAGGTCCCAAACTGGGTGCTGATTAACACAAACTTTTTTCTCTAGCTCACCCCTCTCTCATAATTTGAATAACCCCGATATTTTAATTGAAGAACTCCGTAACAATTTACTTAAATTACGTCAAACTCACCCCAGGAGCCTTAACATCCTTTCTACGTAGTTTTTCTTGACTTTCAACTATTTTCCGAATTTTTTATAATTTTTTTCTCATATTTTTTGCTAGACGCGGCGGGCCTGAAAATTGTTTGCTTTCCCCTCTTTCCAGCAGCCATTGTGTATGCGCTGCGATGCAACCAAACATACATTTTAGCCACGCCTACTCAATATCCCGCCCACCTCTTATTTTTGATTTGTGTAACGTCTTGTCACTTTTATATTTCAGTGTCATTGTTTGTCCCTTTTAATAAAGCTCAATTTTCGGACTCGCTAGTGATACTGTCAATCGTATTGACTTCGTTTTGGTTTTATTCTTAACAGTAGGTGGACTAAGGATTACATTAGAACCGTCCTATTGGCTTATCGACCTGTCCGTTTATTGAAAAGTACACAGTCGTCGTTTCTGTATTTTGTCCTGTTGGTCAGTTTTGCTGTCAGTTTGTTGCAGACGTCATGAACGTCGTAGTGCGATGTTATTAAATGACGTTCGAACTGACATGAGGGAATAGATGCACACGAATTCAACCAAGATTTCCCCATAACATCAAGAAAAGTAAGTGCGGCGCGCGGTGGGCAGTCATTTAGATTTGACCAAACACAAAGCGCACAGTGATTTGCGAAAGGTTCGATGTCGCGTGTTGGAAAACATCATTACCAAACGATTCGACTTCCTTACTAGCTAGCTATGCTAGCAACGGCACTATTAGACAACTTGGAAAGTCATACAACACTTTTGTGGTAACCTTTTGCCTTTGCAGTGTCGCTTTTTGTCACATCAGTTAGCAGAAAGCCTCGTTACCCTCTTGCGGGCTTATTTTTTTTACTAGCTAGCTGCTATAGTTGCAGTAGCTAGCTAGTCCACTCATTCGAAGGTCAATGACAAAGATCGATTATATTGACAAGATAGTCGAGTGACGGCTATAACAATGGAAATATGTCCTCAAAGATGGAAGGTAGACGAGATCAGGTGGGACCATTCTAGCCAATGAGAGAGCAGATATGCGTGTGAACGGGCTCAACTCAGATTTAAAGTTGTTTTTTCCAAAGTTGCCTAAATGCCACGTGCGTCCACTGTCAGTTCATTCGTAACAACCTAACCATTACGAAACTTCTATTAGATCAAATAAGCCTCACGAAGGAAATTAACGATTACATTTTCTGTTGGACAAATTCAACACCGACTTCCATACAAAAAAAATCACGTCGTGGTCTTATTTTCGTGGACACATTTTGGGCGGCCTAAACACTCGCTTCGCCTCGTCTTCTCTTCTCTGACGTTCAATTTTGTAGCTCGAGCTGTTGCAACGACGCAAGGTGCAATTATGAGTTTGCTGTTCCTGAAATTATGAAATGGAAGTTTTTTTGTATCAGATGTTTATCCAGTCATTGATGTTGCCGCACTTGAGAATGCATAGGTCAATGGGTCCATCCCTGACCTTATGTTTTATTGTAGCCAACCGTGATCATATCTTGATGAATTGTTTAATTGCACGAGACAATGTATCGACTTAAATGTATTGCACTTTTTTTTTCAGAGACGCAACAAGAAATGGACAAAAACGTGCGGAAGCTTCGAAGTAAAGATATAAACCCATGCATTGAAGTATGTGTTAGTATGCAGGCTACATGTTTGAATGAGATTATGCCTGCTACATTTGAGATCTATACTGGTTTGAATGTTGATGTCATTTCTGTCGAATTCAACCACATATGACATTGCTCTTTTCCAGGAAAGCGATGGCTCTCAGAAATGTTTGGATGCCAATAACTATGATAAGAACATGTGTTCTGCATATTTTCTGAGATACAAAAACTGCAGAAAATACTGGGTGAGTATGCGTTGGAGCAATCCATGAGTACCAATCTAATGTAGCCTAATGCATTGCGAGATCTAAAATAGATATTAAGTATTGCATGTAGGCCAACATGAGGCAAAGATTAACAATTCAAACTTAGGGATGGTCCAAAGGGAATGTTTAATGCTAAAAAATAAAACACAATATACTCAAATCACATCAAACTGAAATTGGAAGGACCAGCAGCATGCCTCCCTGCATTCAAAGCTCGTTCCCTGTAGAGTTATTCTGTGCCAGTCTTTAAATTATGGAATCAGCTTAATTGATTAGCACCTGCTGAAGAGAGGCCACCACTTTATTATTTTTGTATGTTACCCCCCTTTTCTCCCCAATTTCGATCTTGTCTCATCGCTGCAACTCCCCAACGGGCTCGGGAGGCGAAGGTCGAGTCATGCGTCCTCCAAAACATGACCCGCCAAACCCCGCTTCTTAACACCCGCCCGCTTAACCCGGAAGCCAGCCGCACCAATGTGTCGGAGGAAACACTGTTCAACTGACGACCGAGGTCAGCCTGCAGGTGCCTAGCCCGCCACAAGGAGTCACTAGAGCACGATGAGCAAAGAATGGACTTAACACTGGAGTCATGTTGCTTTTTCTGTAATTTTTTTCAGCACAACATCATGGTGAATCGGAGACAAGACGGCGTGAAGCCTGACATGCCCACTGCTGAGGAGCGCCAGCAGATACTAGCTGCCATTGGAGGCAAGCCCTACTGAGGCAGTGGCAAGACCAGCAGAAGGAAACACTGGAGCGGGGTGTAGACCATACTTTCCAGTAAAGCTCTGGAACAGACACTTTCTTTATGAAGGTCTGAGAGTTCCTCCACACACCTCACCATTATGAAGCTGACCGTGCCCCAAGAGGTGCCTCTGCCACACTGTGTGCTGCTTGCCACTGAAGGCTGATGGGGGTGCTGAAACCTGTGTCAAATACCGATATCAATGATCAAATCACTACAGTATGCCTAATGCTGCAATCTGGCAATGAATGTGCATAGCTGGTAAGTATGAGTGGAGCTATATGGAGAAGCACTGCAAGTTGCCTTGACAAATCAAGTATTTTAATAGTCTTTAAAGAAAGAACTGGAAAGACTGGACTTACTCACCTTTATTTGCAAGCCTTGCCAGCATCTCTGAAAATAAACAATGTGTATTTGTAAAAAGTTACTTATTTAGGGCACTTTTTTTCTCAATCGCATAAAAGCATTTTTTGGAACAATGTTGTCGGTTTAAAAAAAAAAAAAACTCTGGCCTTTTGCAAAACAGTAAATGTGTTTTCAAAATGTAATTGCCTTCTTAAAACGCATACGTTCATCAAAACTATTATACAGTCAAAATTGCAATTACAAAAATAAAAGGATTGCCTGCATAAACATTAACGCAACCATATTTATCTCTGGAGTCCAAGCAGACAAAACAGAAAGTTAGTATTTATTTGCAGTCACTAAATTATCAAAATTGGAAGTAGCCAACAACCATTCAAAGGTTCAGAATTATGGGCGATTACTCTCCTTTTATGCATATTTCACCAAACGATTTCATACACAAATATTATTCCTGATTTTAAAAAACAAACATTTTTAAAATAAGCACATTGTGTGCAGGATTCATTCATCGCTATCATCAATCTAATTCCTTGTATTCAATACATAGGCTGGTTTGCTCATAGTTTTGTAGACTTTCCTTTGTTGCACAGAATAGGAAATAAGGAAAGGTGAATGTATAGCCTCAATCCACACCAGAGCAAAGCTCTATAATGGAAGTTCACCATGTTGGAGATGATGATTTAGGAGTAACCCAAATGTACTTACTTGTTGGAGAACTGCCGATTTTTGCAGGTTTTCCTACTTAAAGCATGTAGAGGTCTGTAGAGGTCTGTAAAAATCCAGAAAATCACATTGTATGATTTTTAAGTAATTAATTTGCATTTTATTGCATGACATAAGTATTTGATACATCAGAAAAGCAGAACTTAATATTTGGTACAGAAACCTTTGTTTGCAATTACAGAGATCATATGTTTCCTGTAGGTCTTGACCAGGTTTGCACACACTGCAGCAGGGATTTTGGCCCACTCCTCCATACAGACCTTCTCCAGATCCTTCAGGTTTTGGGGCTGTCGCTGAGCAATACAGACTTTCAGCTCCCTCCAAAAATTTTCTATTGGGTTCAGGTCTGGAGACTGGCTAGGCCACTCCAGGACCTTGAGATGCTTCTTACAGAGCCACTCTTTAGTTGCCCTGGCTGTGTGTTTCGGGTTGTTGTCATGCTGGAAGACCCAGCCACGACCCATCTTCAATGCTCTTACTGAGGGAAGGAGGTTGTTGGCCAAGATCTCGCGATACATGGCCCAATCCATCCTCCCCTCAATACGGTGCAGTCGTCCTGTCCCCTTTGCAGAAAAGCATCCCCAAAGAATGATGTTTCCACCTCCATGCTTCACGGTTGGGATGGTGTTCTTGGGGTTGTACTCCTCCTTCTTCTTCCTCCAAACATGGCGAGTGGAGTTTAGACCAAAAAGCTCTATTTTTGTCTCATCAGACCACATTACCTTCTCCCATTCCTCCTCTGGATCATCCAGATGGTCATTGGCAAACTTCAGACGGGCCTGGACATGCGCTGGCTTGAGCAGGGGGACCTTGCGTGCGCTGCAGGATTTTAATCCATGACGGCGTAGTGTGTTACTAATGGTTTTCTTTGAGACTGTGGTCCCAGCTCTCTTCAGGTCATTGACCAGGTCCTGCCGTGTAGTTCTGGGCTGATCCCTCACCTTCCTCATGATCATTGATGCCCCACGAGGTGAGATCTTGCATGGAGCCCCAGACCGAGGGTGATTGACCGTCATCTTGAACTTTTTCAATTTTCTAATAATTGCGCCAACAGTTGTTGCCTTCTCACCAAGCTGCTTGCCTTTTGTCCTGTAGGCCATCCCAGCCTTGTGCTGGTCTACAATTTTATCCCTGATGTCCTTACACAGCTCTCTGGTCTTGGCCATTGTGGAGAGGTTGGAGTTTGTTTGATTGAGTGTGTGGACAGGTGTCTTTTATACAGGTAACGAGTTCAAACAGGTGCAGTTAATACAGGTAATGAGTGGAGAACAGGAGGGCTTCTTAAAGAAAAACTAACAGGTCTGTGAGAGCTGGAATTCTTACTGGTTGGTAGGTGATCAAATACTTATGTCATGCAATAAAATGCAAATTAATTACTTAAAAATCATACAATGTGATATTCTGGATTTTAGTTTTAGATTCCGTCTCTCACAGTTGAAGTGTACCTATGATAAAAATGTCAGACCTCTACATGCTTTGTAAGTAGGAAAACCTGCAAAATCGGCAGTGTATCAAATACTTGTTCTCCCCACTGTAGAAGTAACCCAACTTCATTCTCTGCATGTCTACAATATTGTACAGAATCATACAAATTAGTCCCTATTGCTTAGATCTTTCCCGATATTGTACATGGTATTACACTGATGGGGTTGAATTAGAATTCAGTGCAGTAGTATTTACTGGTTGCATGAAACAGTGAACGCAATTGCACACATTTCCCTTCTGATGAAAACAATGTATTCATATTCTGTGAATAAAACACTACGGTGAATTTTGTATTCACTGATGACATTTGTATTTAAAGTTTTGCAAAAGGTGGTCTATGATATGCAAGTCAGGCACAAAGACAAGAAAATGATAATAACTTCAGTACATTTATTTGAGCATTTGATCACTGCTGAGAAAAACCATAACATATTGGCACCAAGCCTGATCCCAGATCTGTATGTGCTTTGGCCAACATCTGATTCGTTGTTATGCTAAACAGTCTTGCAATGTAAACGTCTACTCTGTTGGGCAATTTTAAATAAATGAGCGCAAGGAGTAGAGTGGGCCATATTCTGATTCAATAATCCATGCTGCCGCGGTGTTTACACCAGCACATACAGTATATGCAGTTAGCTAGCCAAATCCATTGGAATTTCACTTGGCTAGTATTTTGAATCACATACTCTGAGAGCACATGCACATCTGGGACCAGACTAATTTGGACCCCAAAGGGAAAATATTTAACTTTGTACGGATTGTTTCAAGTGCATGCATTATGTAAGGTAATAGCCTATGACTTGATACAATAAAACACATCTGAAAAGCTTCAGTTCTATAGTATTCCGACACATTTTTATAATGTAATGTAGTGTAGGTTGTATGCCAGCAGAGAGCGCTATTGCTTTGCATTAGTGTTTCAGAGCCATTTACACTAGGTGGTGGTGTTGCTTTACTGACTGAGCCACCCACACATTACCCTGCTTTCTCAAATCTGGCTATAGAGGTCTGCAGCAATGTTGGTTTTCAGTGTTCCCCTCTAATCGGCGAATGATAAGTAGGGTTGTTAAATGTTTTAATGGTGACTGACCACTGTCAGATTGTGAGGATACACCCACTCTGCTGATTACTAGAGTGTGTTTTTCCATGGCAAATGTTGAGATGATGCCAACAGCAGATGTGCACTACAACATTGTGGCTCTCAGAACACAGATTAAGAGTTGCAATCAGTATCAAACAAGCAATCAAGCAAATAATGTCTCTTACTCAGTGTCAATCTATTACTTTGAACAGATGTCCTACTTTTTTTCAATGGCATAAAGAAGATAAACCATGTGGTATGTTCATTTGAGATCATGTATTTATTATGCGATCAGACAGTTGTAAGGCTTTCCAAACATTTAACTTTCCAGCAAGCAAAGATTAATATGAGGCATACATGGTAAATCATTAAGAAATGATGTACGATTGGGATTATATAAAAAGATAACCATGGCTGCACCTGTAAATGAATAATGATGATATGTGCCATTATTTCACACTATCACATAACAAGTTGAAACAACAGCAACCTTCAAAGTGTACTTTGGCATATTAAATTAAATTATTAAAGTTTCTTAACAGCTTTATTGCCATGGCAATATATCCCAACTAAATTTTTGATGTGGATACTGACAAACAAGCTACATAAGACAATAACATAATTAAGGCTAACAATACATATACTTCAAATAAAATGCATAAAAGCAAGAAATCATTCAACAACTGCTTTAAGGCAGTAGCTTTTGTAAAAAATGAATACATTTCAAGTGACTCTGGAGAGAAATCTCATTGGACATAAAATAGCAGACATTTACTTCATACTGTATCCCCACACAATAGTAAAATACACAAAAATGTATGCACGCATGACTGTAAGTTGCTTTGGATAAAAGCGTCTGCTAAATGGCATATTATTATTATTATTATAAAACAAAAGAGTTAACAACATATATGGTAGAATTAGTAACCATAGTTTCATACGAGTGCATCATCTCTGTATACTGTTTCATCTCTGTATACTGTTAATGGCTCTTTAAAACATCCTTCATAGTCAATAATTATTTGTGCACTAACAATTAAATTCTACAATGTATTTCATATTTGTATATAGGTAGTTAGGCACCGGTATGTAGGATATACATATTACTTTCATTATAAAAGCCAGAAAAGCTTTTTAAAATGTAGTCTAGATTCACAGAGGGTTGTTAACTGCAGCACTTCATGCGGGAAATGGATTGAGCCCCCCCTCCTGAGCACTTATTGGATGCTTCAGTCCTTCTTCCCATGGCCTTTGAATGCATCCATGAAATTGAATGCCCCCAGGTAGTCTCCCAATAGGAGCCCGATCTTAGTGGGCAAAATGCTGTGAGAAGAGAACACACTTGATAAAAAGAGACAGGGGTTATTTATTCAACTTCACAGTAGCTGTAAATTATTGACCTATTTTTTCCTCAATGCACAAAACCCAATAAATACTGAACAAAATAATTGAATAATCATGTACATATACTGTACGTCATGTATATGTGCAGTAAAGCCATTATGTGAAGAACTGCTGCACTTCAAACATCAATAATCAAACATAAATTGTCTTTATGACTGACATAAATGCTAGGGACTCCATATGATCATGCACCACATTAACTTTTACAGTGAGGGAAAACAGTATTTGATCCCCTGCTGATTTTGTATGTTTGCCCACTGACAAAGAAATGATCTGTCTATAATTTTAATGGTAGGTTTATTTGAACAGTGAGAGACAGAATAACAACAAAAAAATCCAGAAAAACGCATGTAAAAAATGTTATAAATTGATTTGCATTTTAATGAGGGAAATAAGTATTTGACCCCCCTCTCAATCAGAAAGATTTCTGGCTCCCAGGTGTCTTTTATACAGGTAACGAGCTGAGATTAGGAGCACACTCTTAAAGGGAGTGCTCATAATCTCAGCTTGTTACCTGTATAAAAGACACCTGTCCACAGAAGCAATCAATCAATCAGATTCCAAACTCTCCACCATGGCCAAGACCAAAGAGCTCTCCAAGGATGTCAGGGACAAGATTGTAGACCTACTCAAGGCTGGAATGGGCTACAAGACCATCGCCAAGCAGCTTGGTGAGAAGGTGACAACAGTTGGTGCGATTATTCGCAAATGGAAGAAACACAAAATAACTGTCAATCTCCCTCGGCCTGGGGCTCCATGCAAGATCTCACCTCGTGGAGTTGCAATGATCATGAGAACGGTGAGGAATCAGCCCAGAACTGAGTGGCGCAGTGGTCTAAGGCACTGCATCGCAGTGCTAACTGTGCCACTAGAGATCCTGGTTCGAATCCAGGCTCTGTCGCAGCCGGCCGCGACCGGGAGACTCATGGGCGGCGCACAATTGGCCCAGCGTCGTCCAGGGTAGGGGAGGGAATGGCCGGCAGGGATGTAGCTCAGTTGATAGAGCATGGCGTTTGCAACGCCAGGGTTGTGGGTTCGATTCCCACGGGGGGCCAGTATTAAAAAAAAAATGTATTCACTAACTGTAAGTCGCTCTGGATAAGAGCGTCTGCTAAATGAATAAAATGTAAAATGTACACGGGAGGCTCTTGTCAATGATCTCAAGGCAGCTGGGACCATAGTCACCAAGAAAACAATTGGTAACACACTACGCCGTCAAGGACTGAAATCCTGCAGTGCCCGCAAGGTCCCCCTGCTCAAGAAAGCACATATACAGGCCCGTCTGAAGTTTGCCAATGAACATCTGAATGATTCAGAGAAGAACTGGGTGAAATTGTTGTGGTCAGATGAGACCAAAATGGAGCTCTTTGGCATCAACTCAACTCGCCGTGTTTGGAGGAGGAGGAATGCTGCCTATGACCCCAAGAACACCATCCCCACTGTCAAACATGGAGGTGGAAACATTATGCTTTGGGGGTGTTTTTCTGCTAAGGGGACAGGACAACTTCACCGCATCAAAGGGACGATGGACGGGGCCATGTACCGTCAAATCTTGGTTGAGAACCTCCTTCCCTCAGCCAGGGAATTGATAATGGGTCGTGGATGGGTATTCCAGCATGACAATGACCCAAAACACACGGCCAAGGCAACAAAGGAGTGACTCAAGAAGAGGCACATTAAGGTCCTGGAGTGGCCTAGCCAGTCTCCAGACCTTAATCCCATAGAAAATCTGTGGGGGGAGCTGAAGGTTCGAGTTGCCAAACGTCAGCCTCGAAACCTTAATGACTTGGAGAAGATCTGCAAAGAGGAGTGGGACAAAATCCCTCCTGAGATGTGTGCAAACCTGGTGGCCAACTACAAGAAACGTCTGACCTCTGTGATTGCCAACAAGGGTTTTGCCACCAAGTACTAAGTCATGTTTTGCAGAGGGGTCAAATACTTATTTCCCTCATTAAAATGCAAATCAATTTCTAACATTTTTGACATGCGTTTTTCTGGATTTTTGTTGTTGTTATTCTGTCTCTCACTGTTCAAATAAACCTACCATTAAAATTATAGACTGATCATGTCTTTGTCAGTGGGCAAACGTACAAAATCAGCAGGGGATCAAATACTTTTTTCCCTCACTGTACAATCATTTTCGGTATAAAGTACACTACCGGTCAAAAGTTTTAGAACACCTACTCATTCAAGGGTTCTTCTTTATTTTTACTATTTTTGTAGAATAACAGTGAAGACATCAAACTATGAAATAACACATGGAATCATGTAGTAACCAAAAAAGTGTTAAACAAATCAAAATATATTTTATATTTGAGATTCTTCAAATAGCCACCCTTTGCCTTGATGACAGCTTTGCACGCTCTTGCCATTCTCTCAACCAGCTTCACCTGGAATGCTTTTCCAACAGTCTTGAAGGAGTTCCCACATATGCTGAGCACTTGTTGGCTGCTTTTCCTTCACTCTGCGGTCCGACTCATCCCAAACCATCTCAATTGGGTTGAGGTCGGGGGATTGTGGAGGCCAGGTCATCTGATGCAGCACTCTATCACTCTCCTTCTTGGTAAAATAGCCCTTACACAGCCTGGAGGTATGTTGGGTCATTGTCCTGTTGAAAAACTAATGATAGTCCCACTAAGCCAAAACCAGATGGGATTGCGTATCATTGCAGAATGCTGTGGTAGCCATGCTGGTTAAGTGTGCCTTGAATTCTAAATAAATCACAGACGGTGTAACCAGCAAAGCATCCCCACACCATTACACCTCCTCCTCCATGCTTTACGGTGGGAAATACACATGCAGTGATCTTCTGTTCACCCACACCACGTCTCACAAAGACACGGCGGTTGGAACCAAAAATCTCAAATTTGTACTCCAGACCAAAGGACAAATTTTCACCAGTCTAATGTCCATTGTTTCTTGGCCCAAGCAAGTCTCTTATTATTATTGGTGTCCTTTAGTAGTGGTTTCTTTGCAGCAATTCGACCATGAAGGCCTGATTCACACAGTCTCCTCTGAACAGTTGATGTTGGGATGTGTCTGTTACTTGAACTCTGTGAAGCATTTATTTGGGCTGCAATTTCTGAGGCTGGTATCTCTAATGAACTTATCCTCTCTGGGTAACTCTGGGTCTTCCATTCCTGTGGCAGTCCTTATGAGAGCCAGTTTCATCATAGCGCTTAAAGGTTTTTGCGACTGCACTTGAAGAAACTTTAAAAGTTCTTGAAATTTTCCGTATTGACTGACCTTCATGTCTTAAAGTAATGATGGACTGTCATTTCTCTTTGCTTATTTGAGCAGTTCTTGCCATAATATGGACTTGGTCTTTTACCAAATAGGGCTATCTTCTGTATACCTTATTTCATAGTTTTGATGTCTTCACTATTATTAATAGTAAAAATAAAGAAGGTGGAGGAATAGGTGAGTCATCTCTCTCTCTTTCTCTCTCTCTCTCTCTCTCTCTCTCTCTCTCTCTCTCTCTCTCTCTCTCTCTTTCTTTCATGGAGAGCTTTCCAGCTAAAGCCCAACTGACTAAATGTCCACCTTAGAATCCAGGTTCTCTTATGTGAGTTAATCATCTCTCCAATTTATGCATTTTTGGCACTTCAATCAAATTCAAGGAATACATTTTCATTAAATTAGTTGCAATTAGCAATAGGATTTATTTAAAAATGCAGCATTAAGAGTGGGAGTTTTAGGCCTGTATGAAGGGCTCAAATGCAGTTTAGAATTAATGTCAGTGAATCCTTAGATGAATCAGTGTGCTCAGATTAGTAAGTGTGGGTGTGGGTGTGTGTTGAAATATTAATCCCCTCTTGCAATGGGGTAATAGTCCTACTAAAAAGTTAAACTATGTCCCAGTGTTACAGCAGAGAAGCAGAGTCTGTGGTAGAGAAAATATCTGTCTACATTCCCAGTTCCTGTCTAGGCTGTGTTGTAATCACTCACGTGTTATGAACTTCCCCTACCACCTCTGAAGGCAATGCCTGTGTGTTGATATGTTTGTGATATAAATTATTAACATGAACCACTATCCAAAGCATTCGTGTAGCTCAGTTGGTAGAGCATGGCGCTTGGAACGCCAGGGTTGTGGGTTTGTTTCCCACGGGGGACCAGTATGAAAATGTATGCACTCACTAACTGTAAATCGCTCTGGATAAGAGCGTCTGCTAAATATGTAAAATGTAAATCCTTTAACACTAAATAAACATGACATAATGGCTAGAGGTACATAGACAGTTATTTTGACATTGAATCGTGTGGTGTGTGTCACCTTGTTTTTGTGAGCATGTTCATGTTTATTGTGTGAAATAAGTACACATGGGTGGGTGTATACGAGTTCATGTACATGTCGGAAAGGTGTTTGTGTATGTGCGTGCGGTCGAGTGTACTGTAAGTATGTGTGCGATGCGTGTGCATTTATTTGTGTGTTTGCATGTGCGCTTGTGCCCGTGACCTGCCTTCGACTCTCTGTCCCTCGCGCAACCACCTCTCCACTCTTTGTTTACACATGCACCTCTCCACCTAGGCAGCTGTCAGGTCAAGTACCCTCTGTGGCAGGCCTGCATGAATCACTCAGAGCAATCTGTAGTGTTTAGACAAGCACCACCACAAACATGTTCTCTCTCTCTCTCTCTCTCTCTCTCTCTCTCTCTCTCTCTCTCTCTCTCTCTCTCTCTCTCTCTCTCTCTCACTCACTCACTCACTCACTCACTCACTCACTCACTCACTCACTCACTGTGATATAACTAATTGCACCTTTGCTTATAGCCCCCACACCATTTGACACAATGTAGTACCAGATCAATTTGGTTGGTGTCTGTCCAGTTTAGGGACAAACAACAATGTTTATGCATGTAGTGGCTTTATTTACACAACTCCCGCTTCTGCACACACATAGGTCCCTAAACCATTCTGCTGTTTTATTTAACCACTATGTTTATATTTTGCTGTGAAAATCCTGCAATGTGGATTTGGTTGAATTGAGCCCAGTGATTAAAGTAACACTCCCTATACTTTCAATGCATTTCTGCGCAAAAGTTGGGTATCCGCTTGCCAAAATAAAAAAGGTTTACCCTTCACTACACCACTGTTCTCAGTCCAGTGTCAACAGTTTTCTCTGTTTCGTCCTCTCCATACATTATTTCTGTGTCACCAATCTAGATCATTGCTGATTACAAAGGTTTGAAAGTCAGTGTTGGTTGGATCATAATAACGCCTTAATAAATACAAATAAATACACTTTTAAGACACATTTGACTAGGTATCCCCCTTTCCCTTTTCTTTCGGAGTCCTCAGTTAGTATATTTAACGTAGAATATAATGTATCCGTTTTACCCAGTAGTCAAACAAAAATGCAGAATGCTTTTGGGTACTAGAGGCAGGTAGAGCCCCTGTTGTGTAAACAAAGATGCTGCATATATATATGGAAAACCTGTTTGATTACATCTAAACCTAAGACACGACTTGGGCTGGGGAGGTAGCGGCTAGGGCCTGGGGGTTCATGTAAATCATGTATAGTGTTTGGTACAGTTCTTACTTCTTGAGGGCGAGGACGAGGTAGAGGATCCGAGGCATATACAGGTACACTTGGTCAGTTTGGATAGCACGGATGATCTTTTTGGCCACATAGTCAGGTTCCAGGATGGGCATGATAATTGGCCATCTGCAGGAAGCACCCAAAACAAAAACAAACATTTCTCTCACTGATCAGCAGTTCAAAGTAATGGTGTGAATCTACATCTAAAAACACACTGCATGCACTGACGCCTTCAAAAAGGATTGTCTAAGCCCCTTTTTCATTTCACTTCATGGATCAAATCATTAAAATGTTATGCCACTATGAACATTGCACTTTGTAATCAGTTTCTGCCTTCAGTCTGTTCCTTAAAATACATAAAACCCATAAACTTTGGAGAACAAATATCTCTTTGGAAATCAAGGGCTGTTACTTTTTCAAAGGAACCCATCAATTTTTAAAAACCATCGTAGCAACGTGATAAAAACATAGGACTTTTGTGTGGGAACTTTCAACATCAGAGCATCACAATCTCATTCAAATCTTATTGTGATTAGGTCCTGATTTGCGTTCTGAAATTCTACAGAGTGTGTGTGTGTGTGTAACAGGATGTGGTAGGCATTGTTCTGCTCTGTGGCCAGTAAAGAATTGAACCAAGCAGCATGAATAATTAAGTGAAAAAACGGAAGGGCCCAAATAGTTAAAGAGGAAGACTGAGCGATGCTAGCATTGTAACTCATTCTGACATCACACACACACACACACACACACACACACACACACACACACACACACACACACACACACACACACACACACACACACACACACACACACACACACACACACACACACACACACACACACACACACACACACGCCACTCAAACGACCATGATCACTAGTGACGTCTAAGGACATGGCCCTAGGCAGTCCAGGTAGAGCTGGCTCAATGGCGTCTATGATGGTGTCACAGAAGTAGTAGGGCGAGGTTGCCCCTAGACAATGATCGAAGGTCATCTACACACCATGGTATACTGCCATTAATTGTATTTCCACTCCCTGGTCTAAATCGTATTTAATCTACTGCTCAAGACAGACTGACAAAGTACAATTTCACTGCCTAGCAAAGTGAAGCAGAGATTGCATTTGATTGCCTAGCTACACATAGCACAGTGCAACATTGTACACATTTCCATATTGTGTCTACTGTGGCAGCACTTCCTCTAACAAAGCTTTTGGTAGCAAAACGTGTGTGGGTATGTGTGTGTGTACGTCAGAATGGTGGACCCACTTGGTGATTGCGCCGTCAAACATCCCCGTGTTAATGAAGAAGGGACACACAATGGTGGTCTTCACTCCATTTTTCTTTGTTGCTAGCAGCTCCAGCGCCACAGACTCAGCGAAGCCCACAGCTGCAAACTTACTGGCACAGTAATCTGAGCACAGACAGAGAGTAGAGGAATGGGAATGCATTACTCTGAGTGTTCACAGCAGAGAATCAATGATTGCCTTCCCTTAATGGACATCGGGCAATGACATTTTACATTTTTACATTTTAGTCATTTAGCAGACGCTCTTATCCAGAGCGACTTACAGGAGCAATTAGGGTTAAGTGCCTTGCTCAAGGGCACATTTACGTCATTTAGCAGACGCTCTTATCCAGAGCGACTTACAAATTGGTGCATTCACCCTATAGCCAGTGGGATAACCACTTGACCAATATTTTATTTTTATTTTTTATTTTTATTTTATTTTTTTTGGGGGGGGGGGGGTTTCAAATGTCTCCGGAAGGTGGTGAGTGACTCCGCTGTCCTGGCGTCGTGAGGGAGCTTGTTCCACCATTGGGGTGCCAGAGCAGCGAACAGTTTTGACTGGGCTGAGCAGGAACTATGCTTCCGCAGAGGAAGGGGAGCCAGCAGGCCAGAGGTGGATGAACGCAATGCCCTCGTTTGGGTGTAGGGACTGATCAGAGCCTGAAGGTACGGAGGTGCCGTTCCCCTCACTGCTCCATAGGCAAGCACCATGGTCTTGTAACGGATGCGAGCTTCAACTGGAAGCCAGTGGAGTGTGCGGAGGAGGGGGGGTGACGTGAGAGAACTTGGGAAGGTTGAACACCAGACGGGCTGCGGCATTCTGGATGAGTTGTAGGGGTTTAATGGCACAGGCAGGGAGGCCAGCCAACAGCGAGTTGCAGTAATCCAGACGGGAGATGACAAGTGCCTGGATTAGGACCTGTGCCGCTTCCTGTGTAAGGCAGGGTCGTACTCTCCGAATGTTGTAGAGCATGAACCTGCAGGATCGGGTCACCGCCTTGATGTTAGCGGAGAACGACAGGGTGTTGTCCAGGGTCACGCCAAGGCTCTTCGCACTCTGGGAGGAGGACACAACGGAGTTGTCAACCGTGATGGCGAGATCATGGAACGGGCAGTCCTTCCCCGGGAGGAAGAGCAGCTCCGTCTTGCCAGGGTTCAGCTTGAGGTGGTGATCCGTCATCCATACTGATATGTCTGCCAGACATGCAGAGATGCGATTCGCCACCTGGTTATCAGAAGGGGGAAAGGAGAAGATTAGTTGTGTATCGTCAGCGTAGCAATGATAGGAGAGGCCATGTGAGGATATGACAGAGCCAAGTGACTTGGTGTATAGGGAGAATAGGAGAGGGCCTAGAACTGAGCCCTGGGGGACACCAGTGGTGAGAGCACGTGGTGCGGAGACAGCTTCTCGCCACGCCACTTGGTAGGAGCGACCGGTCAGGTAGGACGCAATCCAGGAGTGAGCCGCGCCGGAGATGCCCAGCTCGGAGAGGGTGGAGAGGAGGATCTGATGGTTCACAGTATCAAAGGCAGCAGACAGGTCTAGAAGGACAAGAGCAGAGGAGAGAGAGTTAGCTTTAGCAGTGCGGAGAGCCTCCGTGACACAGAGAAGAGCAGTCTCAGTTGAATGACCAGTCCTGAAACCTGACTGGTTTGGATCAAGAAGGTCATTCTGAGAGAGATAGCAAGAGAGTTGGCTAAAGACGGCACGCTCAATAGTTTTGGAAAGAAAAGAAAGAAGGGATACTGGTCTGTAGTTGTTGACATCAGTGGGATCGAGTGTTGGTTTTTTGAGAAGGGGTGCAACTCTCGCTCTCTTGAAGACGGAAGGGACATAGCCAGCGGTCAAGGATGAGTTGATCAGCGAGGTGAGGTAGGGGAGAAGGTCACCGGAGATGGTCTGGAGAAGAGAGGAGGGGATGGGGTCAAGCGGGCAGGTTGTTGGGCGGCCTGCAGTCACAAGTCGCAGGATTTGATCTGGAGAGAGAGGGGAGAAAGAAGTCAAAGCATAGGGTAGGGCAGTGTGAGTAGGACCAGCAGTGTCATTAGACTTAACAAACGAGGATCGGATGTCGTCAACCTTCTTTTCAAAGTGGTTGACGAAGTCATCCACAGAGAGGAGGGGGGGGGGATTCAGCAGGGAGGAGAATGTGGCAAAGAGCTTCCTAGGGTTAGAGGCAGATGCTTGGAATTTAGAGTGGTAGAAAGTGGCCTTAGCAGCAGAAACAGATGAAGAAAATGTAGAGAGGAGGGAGTGAAAAGATGCCAGGTCGGCAGGGAGTTTAGTTTTCTTCCATTTCCGCTCCGCTGCCCGGAGCTCTGTTATGTGAGCTCGCAATGAGTCATCAAGCCACGGAGCTGGAGGGGAGGACCGAGCCGGCCGGGAGGTTAGGGGACACAGAGAGTCAAAGGATGCAGAAAGGGAGGAGAGGAGGGTTGAGGAGGCAGAATCAGGAGATTGGAGAGAGAAGGATTGAGCAGAGGGAAGAGATGATAGGATGGAAGAGGAGAGAGTAGTGGGAGAGAGAGAGCGAAGGTTGCGGCGGCGCATTACCATCTGTGTAGGGGCAGAGTGAGTAGTGTTGGAGGAGAGCGAGAGAGAAAAGGAAACAAAGTAGTGGTCGGAGACATGGAGGGGAGTTGCAGTGAGATTAGTAGAAGAGCATCATCTAGTAAAGATGAGGTCAAGCGTATTGCCTGCCTTGTGAGTAGGGGGGGACGGTGAGAGGGTGAGGTCAAAAGAGGAGAGGAGTGGAAAGAAGGAGGCAGAGAGAAATGAGTCAAATGTAGACGTAGGGAGGTTGAAATCCCCCAAAACTGTGAGGGGTGAGCCATCCTCAGGAAAGGAACTTATCAAGGCGTCAAGCTCATTGATGAACTCTCCAAGGGACCCTGGAGGGCGATAGATGACAAGGATATTAAGCTTAAATGGGCTAGTGACTGTGACAGCATGGAATTCAAATGAGGAGATAGACAGATGGGTTAGGGGGAAAAATTGAGAATGTCCACTTGGGAGAGATGAGGATTCCTGTGCCACCACCCCTCTGACCAGATGCTCTCGGGGTATGCGAGAACACATGGTCAGACGAGGAGAGAGCAGTAGGAGTAGCAGTGTTTTCAGTGGTAATCCATGTTTCCGTCAGCGCCAGGAAGTCGAGGGACTGGAGGTTAGCATAGGCTGGGATGAAGTCAGCTTTGTTGGCAGCAGAACGGCAGTTCCAGAGGCTGCCTGAGACCTGGAACTCCAGGTGTGGGGTGCGTGCAGGGACCACCAGGTTAGAGAGGCAGCAGCCACGCGGTGTGAGGCGTTTGTGTAGCCTGTGCGGAGAGGAGAGAACAGGGATAGGCAGAGACATAGTTGACAGGCTGTAGCAAATGGCTACAATAATGCAGAGGAGATCGGAATGAAATGAACTAAACATCTGGCAAAGGAGAGAGTAGGGCCTCCCTCACCAAAACTTCCACCTAACATTAAGTTCCTCTTGTATCTAATGTATCTAATGACATGGTGTTATATAGTAATTGCATAGTTATGGGGTTTAGCGTTTTTTGTTATCACAAAATAACCTGTTTTTGTTATCACAAAATAACCTGTTTTTGCTATCACAAAATAACCAGTACATGGGTAAGTGATGTTGGGTAAAACATTTAAATCCCACTTTAGAGGGGCAGTGAGTGAGATGAGTATATCTAACCTGCCAAGCCGTTGACTCCAATCAGTCCAGCAGAGCTGGCGATGCTCACCAGGTGACCATGGTTACTGGCTACCATTGCAGGGAGAAACGCCTTGTAAGTCTGGGGGAAAACAGATGATCATTGTTGAGAATTACTTTGCTGGTGACATGCTATGCATATCATTTAATCACATTGGAAGTAAAAATACCCCATGGGCACTGATATTTGAACATGTTCTTCGTCTCTCCTTGTCTAAGTCTTTTATGTTTATCTTACACCTATATTGATACAAGCATGTTGTGTTGTGTTTAGAGTTATTTCCATAGGCTGGTCTGGCACATCCTGCGGCCTTGGGCCATCTATCATTCCCTATGCTACTCTTTTACTCTTAGACTTGAAAAGATGGTGCTGCAGATCCTCAAAAAGTTATACAGCTGTACCACTGAGAGTATCTTGACTGGCTGCATCACCGCTTGGTATGGTAAATAATTGACATCCAAGTGCAAGGCGCTACAGAGGGTAGTGTGTACGGCCCAGTACATCACTGGGGCCGAGTTCCCTACCATCCAGGACCTCTATACCAGGCGGTGTCAGAGGAAGGCCCTAAAAACTGTGAAAGACTCCAGCCAACCAAGTCATTGACTGTTCTCTCTGCTATCGCACGGCAATCGGTACCGGAGTGTCAAGTCTGGGACCAAAAGGCTCCTGAACAGCTTCTACCCCCAAGCCATAAGACTACTGAACAGTTAATCAAATGGCTACCCAGACTATTTGACCTCTTTTTTTGTTGTTGCACTGACTCTCTTGCACCGACTCTATGCACACTCACTCGACTCTCTCTACCCACACACTCACACCTACTACACCGATAGTCCAATACATACACACACACACTCAAACACACAAAACACACACACATGCATATTGACGCCACACACACACACACACTCTCACACATAGACACACTTTCACACTCTTTCACTCTTCACACACGATGCTGCTACTCTGTTTATTATCTGTTTATTATCTATCCTGATTGCCTAGTCGCTTTTACCCCTACCTACAGTATATGTACATATTACCTCAATCACCTCAACTACCTCGTACCCCAGCACAATGACTCGGTACCGGTACTCCTTGTATATAGCCTCGATATTGTTATTTTATTGTGTTACTATTTCCTTATTTTGTGTGCAAATGTTCTTACTTTTTAGGAATTTGGGGAAAGGGCTCGTAAGTAAGCATTTCACAATAAAGTCTACACCTGTTGTATTTGACGCATGTCACAAACAAAATGTACCTGGTACCCTGACGAGACTACGTTGGCGAGCAAATAGACCCCCATTATCCTCTGTTCTATTGGTGAACGTGCAATCACTGGAGAACAAACTGGATGAGCTCCGTTCGAGACTATCCTATCATCAGGACCTGAAAAACTGTAATATCCTATGTTTCTCAGAGTCTTGGCTGACCGAGGTCATGAATATAAATCTCGCTGGTTTTTCTATGCATCGTCTAGACCGCACGGCAGACTCAGGTAAGATGAAGGGAGGAGGGGTGTGTCTCTTTGTTAACAAAAGCTGGTGCGCAGTCTCTAATGTTAAGGAAGTCTCAAGTTTTTGCTCGCCTGAGTTAAAATACCTCATGATAAGCTGCAGACCATACTATTTACCAAATGAGTTTTCATTAATGCAGGGAAACTGGAATCCGTTTGACCTCATTTTTACCAGCACCTCTGTGCAACTAGCGGTGACAAAACTCTAGATCACCTTTACTCCACACACAGAAACGCATACAAGGCCCTCCCTTGCTCTTCCTTTGGCAAATCAGACCATAATTCTATCTTCCTGGTTCTTGCTTAAAAAACCAAAAGCTCAAACAGGAAGTACCAGTGATGCGCTCAATACCGAAGTGGTCAGATGAAGCAGATGCTAAGCTACCAGGACTGTTTCGCTAGCACAGATTGGAATATGTTCCGGCATTCATCCGATAACATTGAGGAGTTTACCACATCAGTCACTGGCTTCATTAATAAATGCATCGACAACATCATTCCCACAGTGACCATACGTACATACCCCAACCAGAAGCCATGGATTACAGTCAACATCCGCACTGACCTAAAGGCTAGTGCTGCCACTTTCAAGGAGCGGGACACTAATCTGGAACCTTAAATTAAATCCCACTATGACCTCCGCCGAGCCATCAAACAGGCAAAGCGTCAATACAGGACTAAGATCAAATCCTACTACGCCAGCTCTGACGCTCGACGGATGTGGCAGAGCTTGCATACCATCACAGAATACAAAGGGTAACCCAGCCGCGAGCTGCCCAGCGACGTGAGCATGGACCTACTCCAATTCGCATACAGCCCCAACAGTTCCACAGAAGACGCAATCTCTATTGCACTCCACACTGCCCTCACCCACCTGGACAAAAGGAATACCTATGTAAGAAGGCTGTTCACTGACTGCAGCTCAGCATTCAACACCATAGTCCCCTCCAAGCTCATCACCAAGCTCAGGATCCTGGCACTGAACACCTCCCTCTGCAACTGGATACTGGACTTCCTGACGGGCCGCCCCCCCAGGCGGTGGAGGTAGGCAACATCACGCTAACCATCAACACGGGGGCCCCTCAGGGATGTGTGCTAAGTCCCCCTCTGTACTCCCTGTTCACCCACGACTGCGTGGCCGCGCACGACTCCAACATCATCGTCAAGTTTGCTGACGACACGACGTTGGTAGAGCTAACCATCGACGACAATGAGGCAGCCTATATGGAGGAGGTCAGAGACCTGGCAGTGTGGTGCCAGGACAACAACCTCTCCCTCAACATTAGCAAGACAAAGGAGCTGATCGTGGACTATAGGAAACGGAGGGGCGAGCACGCCCCCATCCACATCAATGGGGCTGTAGTGGAGCAGGTCGAGAGCTTCAAGTTCCTCTGTGTCCACATCACTAAGGAATTAACATGGTTGACACACACCCACACAGTTGTGAAGAGGGCACAACAGCACCTCTTCCCCCTCAGGAGGCTGAAACTTTTTGGCATGGGTCCTCAGATCCTCAAAAAGTTATACAGCTACACCATTGAGAGCATCTTGACTGGCTGCATCACCGTTTGGTACGGCAACTGCAAGACACCCATTCCGCAAGGCGCTACACAGGGTGGTGAGTACGGCACAGAACATCGCTGGGCCAAGCTCCCTGCCATCCAGGACCCCTATATCAGGCGGTGTCAGGCCCAAAACATTTTCAAAGATTCCAGACACCCAAGCCATAGACTGTTCTCTCTGCTACTGCATGGCATGCGGTACTAGTGCACCAAGTCTGGAACCAACAGGACCCTGAACAGCTTCAACCCCCAAGCCATAAGGCCGCTAAATAGCTAACCAAATGGTTACCTGGACTACCTGCATTGACCCTTTTTTTTACTAACTCTCTTGCACTGACTCTATGCACACACACTGGTCTATACCCACACACTCACACATACTTCCTCTTACACCCCAACACACACATACCCACACTATATATGCCCACACACACATTACATGCGCACACATGCATACTGACACCACACACACACTCTCTCACACACACACACACACACACACACACTCACCACATACACTGCTGCTACTGGTCCACATACGCTGCTGCTACAGCTCAGTCTATTATCTATGTCACTTTACCCCTACCTATATGTACATAGCTACCTCAATTGCCTCGCACCCCTGCATATCGACTCGGTACTGGTACTCCCTGTATATAGCCATGTTATTGTTTTTTGTTATTCACTGTGTATTTATTCCTTGTGTCACTATTTATATTTTTTAGATTTATCTTTAACTCTGCATTGTTGGAAAAGGACCCTTAAGCATTTCACTGTTAGTCTCCACCTATTGTATACGAGGCATTTGACAAATAAAATTAGATTAGATTAGATTTTGATTTGACTTGTCGTGTAAAAAGCCAAAATGTTCATGATAAAAATTCCAACTCACCCAGAAGTGAGCATTGGAGTTGACCTCCATAGACTTCTCAATCAGGCTGTCGGGAGCATCCATGAACTTCCTCCCTGTGACAATGCCTGCATTGTTTATAAGGATTGTCACGTCTCCCACTTCCCTTTTCACCTGTCAATCAACACATAATATAGCATGTTGTATAGAAGTAACAGGCTAAGAACAGAAATGGAACTGGGCCTAAATATACCATACAAGGAGCACAGAGGTCACACAGATTACAACTAATCTCTGCAGGCCCTCTACACTCTTAGAAAAAAAGGTGCTAAGTAGAACCATACAGGATTCTTCGGTTTGTCCCCATAGGGAACCCTCTATGAAGGGTTCTACCAAGAACCATTTTATCATCTAAAGGTTCTTCCTAGAACCGTCTGTGAACGGTTCTACCGGGAACCCTTTTATCTTTGGAGGGTTCTTCCTAGAATCCTCTATGAACGGTTCCACCAGCCTTACTTTAAAATGTAATTATTTATGACAATACATTACATATATCATAAGGCCTTTATTTGAGGGCCTAATTATACCCTAACACAGTGGTGTTAGGAATCTCCTGGTTTACAAGGAGCTGTAGTCATGAAGTGGACCTGAACAGAGCATACATGGAATGTGTGGGAGTCTTTCAGCATTTGCCCCAAAAGCATGGAGGCCCTTTGAGTTGTTGTACAGTATAATAGACATTGGGTTGATCATTCATTTATGTAAATATCTTCCCTCTCACATACATTTGCATGGTTTCAGGAAGGAGCTTTGCGGTATATTTGCAACAGCTCAAATTACAACTACGAAGATCAGTGTATGTTCGGAAAATACAGTACTGTAGGCTTAATACTACAGACCTTCAAACTATTACCTGCTGTAGGAAAGTGGTAGAACATGGTTGATAACATCCATACCTGGCCAGGTATATAGACCATATAAACTCACCTGGTCAGCCACTGAGTACACCTCTGCCTTGTTGCTGCAGTCACAGATGTATGAGTGCACCCTGGCAGCGCCCTTTTCCTTCACCAGTCGAACAGTTTCCTTGTTGCCATCCTGGCTAATGTCCCACAGCACCAGCGTGACGCCCATGGAGGCGAACTCAAGCGCAATCAGCCTGCCGATGCCGCTACCCGCCCCTGTGATGAGGATAGTTTCTCCCGCAACACTCTTCTTCCGCGAAGGGATGAAGAGTTTTACAAGTGCCTCCAGGTTATAATATATAGACATGGCCAGCACCTGAAGCGTCTCCAGAGCGAAGTTCATCTTGAATAGAAGTAGAGGACCTATCAAACCGCATGGATTAAAGTTGGGTTAAAATGAAAATGATGCGTTATGCATAGGCTATAATCTATTCTGGTGGTATGGTTCAAGGCAACTGTCTCTCATTTCCCAAAATGATATAGCATTGTCAGGCCTGTTGTTAGGCTATTGGTTTCCATAGGTCTTATTCTGAATTAATAAAAGTAGAACCATTTCAATTGATTGTTTTCTTCCCCTCTATGTTGATTGTTTTCGTTCCCTCTGTCTTCACTGTCAGAATCGGTTTAGAATAAGAAAACTAATAAGGATTCAAACGTCAATAATAGCATGTTGACAAATACTACGTTTCCTAATTCAGTTTATCGCTTCAAATAAGGCTACACAGCGTTTAACTTACCCCTTTCCTTACGAGAACAAGTGTTAGAAACCGATACTGAGCATCAAAGTATAACAAATTATAGCGCTTATCCTATTATAGGATAATTTTTCCGACCTTTGCACAATGAGGTAGTAGTGACCGACACCGTGTTTACCTCTGGACAAAGTTCAATATTATATGGCAGGCTATGGCTTTAACCACACACAGGGCGCGTCTCCTATGCACCATTTGCTCTGCATTCTCTGTGTGATGAGTTGATGGAAGTAGCCTCTATTTAGAAACGGCCCGTTTAATCAGTTGTCATTCAGTTTAACGGAAAGATACACTTACCTTAATCTATAGGCTATATATTGGTTCCCTTTCTTGAAACACTGTCTGTGTTCTGCGCGCGAAACGCATCCAAATCGCCACAGCCAGTCGCGGCTACCTTTTAACTTTGACCTAGTAAGAGGCATTGTGGGGAGACGTCGATTTTCCTACACGCGACTCATTCGTGCGAATCATTGGTAAGATAAGCCATTGGTAAGATAAGCCATGATGATGCCCTGAGGATTTCCTAATGATTCATGCATTAGGAAATCAGTGTATAACTACGGTCAAAAGGAACCGCTGTCCAGTGTCCACTTCAAATCCGTGGTCCACTTACAAAATAACTGAATTATTAATTAAATAAATTAACATTAATAAATCAAGTGCTTTTATCTTCACTGCCCAGACAATTAAGATCTATTCGTATCCTAAAACCAAGACAATAATCATGACACAGGAAGCAATGTGATGTTTGTGATGATGATCTCATTTATGACTGCGGTATAAGGGAAACAATCTTTTCACGCCACTTCAAGTAGTAGGTTAGGATAATTTATGGAGCAGGTTAGGAGATGCAACATAGCAGGTTAGGAGACTGAGGTTAATGTTAGGAAAAGGGTTAGGGAAAATATCAAAGTGGCGTGAAAAAAGTGTGTCTTTATGGTATAAAGCAGGAGCCTAGACCATGTTTGGGGACAATAAAGATTGACGGTTTGATTTTTATTATTTTAAATGTATTTCAATAATATTTACTAGTGTGTAGTTTGAGGTTTCTTTGTGAGAACATCTATTGATTTATTGATTGCATGTTGAGCCGGACTGGCCTCCCCGTACCTTGCTGTTGTATTGCCAAGTCCTAGATGTTTAGGCTACTCAACTGTGCTGGTAATATGCAAGGTCAGTGGGTGTTGGGAGATGTGGGGGACCTCGGTAACACTTTACATGAAGGTGTTTACAAGTAGTTGATAAACTGTTAACTAATACTGCATAGTTTATTCATCTATAACGTTTTAAAAATATTAAATAATTGTAGATGAGTGTTGGTTGACTATTTATTCCCACTACTGCAGAACTCTTGGAAGACAATGGAAGTTGGATGGAGGAAAAGGCTTCTTTAGTTCTCAACAATAAAGAAACATTTGCCTTTCAACTTCCATTGTTACAATTTTGACTAAATGAGTCGAACATGTCAAATCCCTCAAACAGCTAATTTGAGGAAGAAGCCATCTGTTCTGCCATCAAATGTTGACACAAGGTATTCATCTCCATTAGGGCTTTGTCTTTTAATCTTGCCATGGTGCACGCTTGTAACGTTTCAATCTGTGATGTTACTCGCTCTAATATCTTGAAGCCGTGGCTTTTGTGGAGCCATACACTGTAAAAAAAAAAAAAAAAAAAAAAAAAGCCTGTCATTATTTCAGTAAATGACTGGCAGCACAATACCCAGTAGGTTACTGTACATTTACAGTAAAACTGGCAGTACAGAAGCCAGCATATTACTGTAGATTTACAGGACCTTTACTGTAACACAAATTTACAGCATATTGCTGGATCACCTAACTACAGCAACATGCTGTATTTCTAGAATTTACAGTGCATTACTGGAAGTACAGTGGTTTGTCACGGGCTGATGTGGATGCGGTGTTGGAGTCAGGCGCAGGACACAGAAGCTTAGTCGAACCGACTTTAATTGTCACAAAGACAAATACAAAATAACGGGCCTCAAAACACAGGAGGCGAGCGATTACGCAAACGGTGCGTAAAACACTAAACACTAGAAAACAATAAACATACACCAACGGACAGGCGTTCAACAACACACAACTGCAAACAAAACCAAAGGAAACTTATAGGTGACCTAATCAATACATAACACGAAACAGGTGCACCAACAAGACAAAACCAAACAAACATAGAGAACAACAAGCGGTAGCAGCTAGTACTCCGGGGACGACGAACGCCGAAGCCTGCCCGAACAAGGAGGAGGAGCAGTCTCTGCGGAATTCGTGACAGTACCCCCCCCTTGACGCGCGGCTCCAGCCGTGCGCCGACCCCGGCCTCGGGGACGGCCAGGAGGACGTGGAGCAGGGCGCGTAGGATGACTCCGGTGGAACTCAGTCAGGAGGGATGGATCTAAAATGTCCCTCCTAGGCACCCAGCACCGTTCCTCCGGACCGTACCCCTCCCACTCCACGAGATATTGTAGACCCCCCATCCGACGTCTCGAATCCACGATGGACCGGACTGAGTACTCCAGAGCCCCCTCGATGTCCAGTGGGGGCTGAGGGGTCTCTCTTATCTCACTCTCCTGGAGTGGACCAGCTACCACCGGCCTGAGGAGAGACACATGGAACGAGGGGTTAATGTGATAGTCATTAGGCAGTTGCAACTTGTAACACACCTCGTTCAATCTCCTCAGGACTTTAAATGGCCCCACAAACCGCCGGCCAAGCTTCCGGCAGGGCAGGCGAAGGGGCAGGTTTCGAGTCGAGAGCCAGACGCGATCTCCAGGGGCGTATACTGGACCCTCACTGCGGTGGAGATCGGCGCTCGCCTTCTGCCTGCGGATGGCCCGCTGCAGATGTACGTGTGCAGCGTTCCACGTCTCCTCCGAGCGCCGAAACCACTCATCCACCGCAGGAGCCTCGATCTGGCTCTGATGCCATGGTGCCAGAACCGGCTGATACCCTAACACACACTGAAAAGGGGTCAGGTTAGTAGAGGAGTGGCGAAGAGAGTTCTGAGCCATCTCTGCCCAGGGGATATACCCCAACCACTCCTCCTGCCGGCCCTGGCAATATGATCTCAGAAACCTACCCACATCCTGGTTCACTCTCTCCACCTGCCCATTACTCTCAGGGTGGTAACCCGAGGTAAGGCTAACCGAGACCCCCAAGCGTTCCATGAACGCCCTCCAGACTCTAGAGGTGAATTGGGGACCCCGATCAGACACTATATCCTCGGGAACCCCGTAGTGCCGGAAGACGTGGGTGAACAAAGCCTCAGCGGTCTGTAGGGCAGTAGGGAGACCCGGCATTGGAATGAGATGACAGGCCTTAGAGAACCGATCCACAACGACCAGAATAGTGGTATTCCCCTGAGAGGGGGGAAGGTCCGTGACAAAGTCCACCGAGAGGTGAGACCACGGCCGTTGTGGAACGGGCAGGGGTTGTAACTTCCCCCTGGGCAGGTGTCTAGGCGCCTTACACTGAGCGCACACCGAGCAGGAGGAGACATAAGCCCTCACGTCCCTAGCCAATGTTGGCCACCAGTACTTAACACTAAGGCAGTGCACTGTCCAGCCAATACCTGGATGTCCAGAGGAGGGTGACGTATGAGCCCAATAGATGAGACGATCACGGACCTCGAGCGGCACGTACGTCCGACCCACTGGACACTCTGGGGGAGTAGGGTCGGTGCGTAACGCCCGCTCAATTTCCGCATCGACCTCCCATACCACCGGTGCCACCAGACAAGACTCCGGCAGTATGGGAGTGGGCTCAATGGACCTCTCCTCTGTGTCATACCGCCGGGACAGGGTGTCTGCCTTACCGTTCTGGGACCCTGGGATGTAAGTGATCTTAAAAACGAACCGGGTCAGAAACATGTTCCACCTAGCCTGACGAGGGTTCAATCTCCTAGCTGCCCGGATGTACTCCAGGTTACGATGGTCAGTCAGAATGAGAAAAGGGTGTTGAGCCCCCTCAAGCCAATGCCTCCACACCTTTAGGGCTTGAACCACGGCTAACAGCTCCCTGTCCCCTACGTCATAATTACGTTCCGCCGGGCTGAGCTTTTTAGAATAGTAGGAGGCGTGCCGGAGCGTTGCGACAGTACTGCCCCAATACCGGCCTCTGACGCGTCCACCTCTACCTGGAACGCTAAAGCGGGGTCCGGGTGCGCCAGCACCGGAGCCGAAGTGAACAGGTCCTTCAGTTTACAAAACGCCCTGTCCGCTTCAGCCGACCACTTCAAACGCACCGGGCCCCCCTTCAGCAGGGAAGTAATGGGAGCTGCTACCTGTCCAAAACCCCGGATAAACCTCCGGTAGTAATTGGCAAAATCCAAAAACTGCTGCACCTCTTTAACAGTGGTTGGGGTTTGCTAGTTACGCACGGCTGACACACGGTCAATCTCCATCTTCACCCCTGACACTGACAACCGATGACCCAAGAAGGAGATGGACTCCTGGAAAAACAGAAATTTCTCTGCCTTGACATACAAGTCACGCTCCAACAGCCTCCCCAACACTCGGCGCACCAGGGCTACATGCTCGGCTCGTGTAGCAGAGTACACTAGGATGTCGTCAATGTACACTACCACTCCCTGCCCATGCAGGTCCCGGAAGATCTCGTCCACAAAGGATTGGAAGACTGAAGGAGCATTCATTAACCCGTATGGCATGACAAGATACTCATAATGACCTGAGGTGGTACTAAATGCCGTCTTCCATTCATCTCCCTCCCTAATGCGCACCAAGTTATAAGCGCTCCTGAGATCCAGTTTTGTGAAGAAACGCGCTCCACTTAATGATTCAGTCATACTCGCAATCAGAGGAAGAGGGTAACTGTATTTCACAGTGATCTGATTGAGACTACGTTAATCAATACACGGGCGCAACCCTCCATCCTTCTTCTTCACAAAAAAGAAACTCGAGGACGCAGGGGAAGTGGAGGGCCGTATGTATCCCTGTCTCAGGGACTCAGCTATGTATGTCTCCATAGCCGCCGTCTCCTCTTGAGACAGAGGATACACATGGCTCCGCGGGAGTGCCGCACCTGTCTGGAGGTTTATCGCACAATCTCCCTGTCTATGAGGTGGCAATCGCGTCGCCCTCGTCTTGCTGAACACGAGTGCCAAATCCTCATACTCAGGGGGAATGTGCATTGCGGGCACTTGGTTCGGACTCTCCACCGTGGTCGCCCCAACGGAAACACCTAAACATCGCCCAACACACTGGCCAGACCATTCCTTGAGAGCCCTCTGTTGCCACGAAATGGTGGGGTCATGGGTGATTAACCAAGGAAGCCCCAGCACCACGGGATACGCAGGGGAGTCAATTAGGTACAACTGAATAATCTCCTCATGACCCCCCTGCGTCTTCATCTTTAGTGGCGCTGTGACCTCCCTAATCAACCCAGATCCCAACGGGCGGCTATCTAGGGCATGGACAGGAAAGGGTGCATCAACGGGCAGGAGGGGAATCCCTAACTTAGAACAAAACTTACGATCAATAAAATTCCCAGCTGCGCCTGAATCGACTAGCGCCTTATGCTGGGAATGAGATGCAACCTGAGGAAATACCACAGGTATACACAAGTGAACAACAGAGAGCTCTGGGTGAGTGGGGCGCCTACTCACCTGAAATGACTCCCCAGTGCGCGACCTGTTGCCCCGATTCCCTGGAGACCCTCCCCAGCACCTAGCCGCAGTGTGTCCTCCACGGCCACAGCTGGTGCAGGGGACGGCCCCCTCGGGTTCTCTCTCCTTCTCTCTCTAGCGCCAGCACCCCCGAGCTCCATAGGGCTCGGCTCGGAGGTGCTGGGGGATGGAATGGACGGCCCCAACTCGGGACATCCGCGGGTGGCCAGCAGGGTATCCAGACGAATGGACATGTCCACTAGCTGGTCGAAGGACAGGTTGGTGTCCCTGCAGGCCAGCTCTCGACGAACGTCCTCACGCAGGCTACACCGATAGTGGTCGATGAGGGCCCTCTCATTCCACCCCGCATCCGCCGCTAGAGTCCGGAAATCCAGGGCGAACTCCTGTGCGCTCCTCTTCCCCTGTCGGAGGTGGAACAGACGCTCCCCCGCCGCTTTACCCTCAGGAGGGTGATCGAAAACAGCCCTGAAGCGGCGGGAGAACTCCGCGTAGCTGATGGTGGCGGCGTCTATTCCCCTCCATTCGGCGTTGGCCCACTCCAATGCCTTGCCGGAGAGACAGGAGATAAGGGCGGAAACGCTCTCGTATCCCGAGGGCGCCGGGTGTATGGTGGCCAGGTAGAGTTCCACCTGAAGGAGGAACCCCTGACACCCGGCTGCGGTGCCATCATACGCCCTCGGGAGCGAGAGCCGAATCCCACTGGATTCTGGAGCTGGTCTGGTGGGGCTGGCCGATGGTGGTGGTAATGTAGGAGGAGGTGTGGGCACGCCTCCCCTTTCCCATCGGCGCAGGGTGTTCATAACCTCCTGCATGGCGGAGCCGAGTTGCTGGATCCTGGCGTCCTGGCAGCTGACCCGATCCTCCAGCGACTCGGTCGCCGCTGCTGCTCCTGCTGACTCCATATTCTGGTGTGTTGTTCTGTCACGTGCTGATGTGGATGCAGTGTTGGAGTCAGGCGCAGGACACAGAAGCTTAGTCGAACCGACTTTAATTGTCACAAAGACAAATACAAAATAACGGGCCTCAAAACACATAACGCATAAAACACTTAACACTAGAAAACAATAAACATACACCAACGGACAGGCGTTCAACAACACACAACTGCAAACAAAACCAAAGGAAACTTATAGGTGACCTAATCAATACATAATACGAAACAGGTGCACCAACAAGACAAAACCAAACAAACATAGAGAACATCAAGCGGTAGCAGCTAGTACTCCGGGGACGACGAACGCCGAAGCCTGCCCGAACAAGGAGGAGGAGCAGTCTCGGCGGAATTCGTGACATGGTTAGTAAACTGTTGCAGGTTTACAGTGCAGTTGGCTAGTGCGAACGACGGGCAGTATTTCTGTTACATGTATTTGATATATGTATTTCAACACTTTCAATACCTATTTTGTAATTTGTATTTCACTGGCCTGAACTATATACAATTCTACTATTTCATGACAGTTTAATTAGAATACATTTTCTAATACAAATATACAGTGCCTTCAGAAAGTATTCATACCCATGCCCCCCCGCTTCTCCTTCACACAAATTCAGACAGCTGATGTTCTGAAAGAGCTGCAAAATCTGGACCCCTACAAATCAGCTGGGCTAGACAATCTGGACCCTTTCTTTCTAAAACTAGCCGCCGAAATTGTCGCAACCCCTATTACTAGCCTGTTCAACCTCTCTTTCGTAACGTCTGAGATCCCCAGAGATTGGAAAGCTGCCGCGGTCATCCCCCTCTTCAAAGGGGGTGACACTCTAGATCCAAACTGTTACAGACCTATATCCATCCTGCCCTGCCTTTCGAAAGTATTTGAAAGCCAAGTTAACAAACAGATCACCGACCATTTCGAATCCCACCGTACCTTCTCCGCTATGCAATCCGGTTTCGAGCTGGTCATGGGTGCACTTCAGCCACGCTCAAGGTCCTAAACGATATTATAACCGCGATCGATAATAGACAGTACTGTGCAGCCGTCTTCATCGACCTGGCCAAGGCTTTCGACTCTGTCAACCACCGCATTCTTATTGGCAGACTAAATAGCCTTGGTTTCTCAAATGACTGCCTCGCCTGGTTCACCAACTACTTCTCAGATAGAGTTCAATGTGTCAAATCGGAGGGCCTGTTGTCTGGACCTATGGCAGTCTCTATGGGGGTGCCACAGGGTTCAATTCTTGGGCCGACTCTTTTCTCCGTGTATATCAATGATGTCGCTCTTGCTGCTGGTGACTCTCAGATCCACCTCTACGCAGACGACACCATTTTGTATACATCTGGCGCTTCATTGGACACTGTGTTAACTAACCTCCAAACGAGCTTCAATGCCATACAACACTCCTTCAGTAGCCTCCAACTGCTCTTAAACACTAGTAAAACTAAATGCATGCTCTTCAATCGAACGCTGCTGGCACCCGCCCACCCGACTAGAATCACCACTCTCGACGGGTCTGACCTAGAGTATGTGGACAACTACAAATACCTAGGTGTCTGGTTAGACTGTAAACTCTCCTTCCAGACTCACATTAAGAATCTCCAATCCAAAGTTAAATCTAGAATCGGCTTCCTATTTCGCAACAAAGCCTCCTTCACTCATGCTGCCAAACATGCCCTCGTAAAACTGACTATCCTACCGATCCTTGACTTCGGCGATGTCATTTACAAAATAGCCTCCAACACTCTACTCAGCAAATTGGATGTAGTCTATCACAGTGCCATCCGTTTTGTCTCCAAAGCCCCATACACTACCCACCACTGTGACCTGTACGCTCTTGTTGGCTGGTCCTCACTACATGTTCGTCGTCAAACCCACTGAGTCCAGGCTATCTATAAATCACTGCTAGGCAAATCCCCGCCTTATCTTAGCTCATTGGTCACCATAGCAGCACCCACCCGTAGTCTGCGCTCCAGCAGGTATATCTCACTGGTCATTCCCAAAGCCAACACCTCCTTTGGCCGCCATTCCTTCCAGTTCTCTGCTGCCAATGACTGGAACGAATTGCAAAAATCACTGAAGCTGGAGACTCTTATCTCCCTCACTAACTTTAAGCATCAGTTGTCAAAGCACCTTACCGATCACTGCACCTGTACACAGCCCATCTGAAATTAGCCCACCCAACTACCTCATCCCTATATTGTTATTTATTTTGCTCTTTTGCACCCCAGTATCTCTAATTTGCACATCTAGCATTCTAATTGTAATTATTTTGCACTATAGCCTATTTCTTGCCTTACCTCCATAACTTGCTACATTTGCACACACTGTATATATATTTTCTGTTGTATTTTTTGACTTTATGTTTTTTTACCCCATATGTAACTCTGTGTTGTTGTTTTTATCGCACTGCTTTGCTTTATCTTGGCCAGGTCGCAGTTGTAAATGAGAACTTGTTCTCAACTGGCTTACCTGGTTAAATAAAGGTTAAATAAAATAAAATAAAAAAATTGAGTTATTCCACATTTTGTTGTGTTACAGCCTGAATTCAAAATGGATTAAAAAAAATTTTTTACTCACCCATCTACACACAATCTGTAAGGTTCTGTATTTGTTTTCTTAGTTCACCTTGTGTTCTTGTACGTAGCCCTGTTTCTTTGTGTTCTTGAACGTAGCCCTGTCTTTCATTTTTGTTCATTGATTTCACCTGTGTTAGTTACTCACCTGGTCTCATCAGCTCCTTATTTAGTTCAGTTCTTTCTGTTTGTGCCTTGTGAGGTATTGTTAGTTTTGACTCTACTAAGCCTTTTCCTAGCTCGTTTGTGAGAACCAGTTTAGCCTTCAGTCCTAGTTTTGTTTCACCTGCCTGTTTGCCTACCTGTGTATGACCATTGCCTGCCTGTGACCACGATTCCTGCCTTCTGCGAAGGCGTAATAAACACCTGCCGCACTCTGCGCGTGAATCTATACATTTTTCTCCCTGAGTATTCATTACAGAATACCTCACCTAAAATGGAATGGATTCAGCGGAGCTACAGTGGCGCCTAACCCGCCAAGAGGAGCGTATGGAGGTAATCGGCCATCTTCTCCGCCAACCTATCCCTACTCCTCCGATGCCAGGTATCGTAACCCATAGCCCTCCTTCATTCATATCCATGCCTGGAAAATATGACGGTTCACCTGGGAAATGTCAGGGATTTCTGATGCAATGCAGCAAATACATTGAGCACAACCCCACTAACTTCACCACCGGCAAGAGCAGGGTGGATTTTGTTGTCTCTACTCAAAGGCAAAGCCCTGGATTGGGCCACCGCTATATGGACTGCCAACAGCACAGAACCCATTTCCACACCCTCTTCAAAGAGGCAGATCCAAGAAGGGCTCTGCCTATACTGTGGAGGGAAAGATAATCTACTCAGCCATTGCCCTGTTCGCCCCCCACGGAGATGAGAACGGTCCCTACGCTGCCATGCAGGTAGGCGAGTCCGTATTTCTAAATATCTCCCAGAAGCAATTCTCCATCCCAGTATTGATAACCGTGAAGGGGGTTACGAAGTACGTAGAGGGCTTGATAGATTTGGGAGCAGCAGGTAGTTTTATCGATCACTAGCTAGTATAAGAGCTTGACATTGATCTTACACCTGTCACCCCTCCCTTAAGGATTAACACCCTGGACGGGCAGCCATTGGGCACAGGCTTCATTACGCACCTGACGCAGAGCGTTACCCTCCAGATTGGAGTCTTCCACACCGAAACCCTTCAACTCATGGAACTCTCATCTCCCAAACAGCCACTCATCCTCAGACACCCCTGGCTTTGTCGTCACGACCCTGCCATCTCGTGGCGACAAGGTGAACTACTTTCCTGGTCTTCTACCTGCTTCACCAGTTGTCTCAGCCTACCCTGCAGAGCCACCACCATTGAGGACTCTGCCTCTGTAGTGCCACCCACCATACCATCTGAATATGCCCAGTACAGCAATGTCTTCAGCAAAATCAAGGCCTCCACTCTGCCACCACTTCACCCAGGGGACTGTGCTATTGACTTACTCCCTGGAGTGTTCCCACCGAAGGGCCGTGTTTACCCCCTATCTATCCCGGAAAATGAGGCAATGGAGAACTACATTGATGAAGCACTCAAACGGTTTCATTCGTCCTTCGTCTTCCCCGGCTGCGTCCAGCTTCTTCTTCGTTGGAAAAAAGGACTGTGGTCTTTGTCCATGTATTGATTACCGTTCCCTGAATGACGTTACGGTCAAGAACCATTTTCCTCTGATCCCAGCGACCCTTGAACAAGTGGGCCACGCCAACATCTATACAAAACTCGACCTGCGGAGTGCTTCTAACCTTGTCCGTATACGTGAAGGCGACAAATGAAAGATGGCCTTTATCACCGCATGAGGGCACTACAAATACCTGGTCATGCCCTACGGCCTTACTAATGCCCCCGCCGTCTTCCAATCCTTTATGAACTAGTTTTTCCAGGATATGATCAACCGCTTTCTCATCGTCTACATTGATGACATCCTGATTTACTCCCACTCCCTGAAGGAACACATACAGCATGTACAAAGGGTTCTTCAACGGCTCCTTGACCATAACCTTTATATGAAGACTGAAAAGAGCACCTTCCATGTAACCTCAGTAAACTTCCTCGGTTTCGTACTGACACCTGGAGGGGTCAGCATGGATGAGAACAAAGTCACCGCCATCAGTAACTGGCCAAAACCCACCACCGTTAAGGAACTCCAACGTTTCATTGGGTTCTCCAACTTCTATCGCCGGTTCATTCGGAACTTCAGTTCTACTGCCGCTCCCCTCACTGCCCTTACCAGCCAAAAAACCCGGACCCTTCAATGGACAGATACCGCACTGACTGCTTTCAACACCTTGAAATGCCTCTTCACCTCAGCTCCTGTCCTTCGCCAACCTGATCCGACCCTTCCTTTCACCCTGGAGGTGGATGCCTCCGAAGTAGGAATAGGAGCCATACTCTCTCAGCGGGTGGGAACACCTCCAAAATCACATCCTTGTGCCTTCTTCTCCAGGAAGTTATCCCTTGCTGAGAGGAATTATGATGTGGGGAACAGAGAACTCCTCACCATCAAGCTGGCCCTCGAGGAGTGGCGCCACTGGTTGGAGGGCGCACAACATCCCTTTCACGTCCTAACATATCATCATAATCTGGAATATATCACAGGGGCCAAGAGGTTAAACTCCAGACAAGCCCGCTGGGCTCTCTTCACACACTTCCATTTTCATTTTACTTACATCCTTGGAAAGACAAACGTAAAAGCTGATGCTCTCTCCCGCCAGTTTGACCTTCCGACCAGTAACTCAGACCCCATTCTTGCATTATGGGACCGGTACAGTGGGAGGTTCACTCTGCCATACAAGAAGCCCTAACCTCAGACCCGGCTCCTTCTGAGACACCAGCTGGGAAGAGTTACGTACCAGCCGCTGTTAGACCCCAACTGATGCAATGGTGTCACACGTCCTTGGGGTCAGGACATCCGGGCATTACACGAACCACCGAACTTCTAACCCGTAAATTCTGGTGGTCCTCACTGGCATCCGACGTCAGGGATTACGTACTCTCCTGTCCAGTCTGCGCCCAAACCAAAAGCACTCGTCATCTCCCTTCCGGTAAGCTTCAACCTTTGCCAATCCCTCACAGACCCTGGTCCCACATAGCTGTTGACTTCATCACAGACCTTCCTGAATCCTCTGGTAACACCACCATCCTTGTCATAGTAGACCGTTTTTCAAAAATGTGTAGTCTGGTTCCTCTTCCTCATTTACCTAACACCATGGAATTGGCTGAGTGTATGTTCCAACAGGTGTTCCGTCTGTATGGGATTCCGGAGGACATCGTCTCTGACCGCGGGCCCCAGTTTGTCTCCCGGGTGTGGCGAGCCTTCTGTGACCGACTGGGGGTCGCCCTCAGCCTGTCCTCCGGGTACCATCCCCAGACCAGCGGGCAGACGTAAACGCCTGAACCAATAATAATAAGCCATTTAGCAGACGCTTTTATCCAAAGCGACTTACAGTCATGCGTGCATACATTTTTTTGTGTATGGGTGGTCCCGGGGATCGAACCCACTACCTTGGTGTTACAAGCGCCGTGCTCTACCAGCTGAGCTACAGAGGACCACCCAGTCGAAGTACCTTCGCCAACAATGTTCTGCCTCTCCACAAGACTGGAGTCGGTATATGGCCTGGGCCGAATACGCTCAGAACTCACTCATGCATTCATCCCTCTGCCTTACTCCGTTTCAGTGTCTCCTTGGTTACCAACCCCCCATGTTTCCCTGGGAAGCGGAGCCTGGTACTATCCCAGCTGTTGACGACTGGTTTTGGCATAGTGAGCGGGTATGGGAGACCGCTCACCGGCATCTGTAGGAAGCCTCTAATACCCAGAAATGCTTTGCCGACAGACGCCGCCGACCTACGCCACTCTTTCACCTAGGACAGCGTGTGTGGCTCTCTACCAGAGACATCCTGATCCCCTGCAAAAAGTTATGTCCTCGCTTCATTGGTCCCTTCAAGATAACCCATCGCATCAACCCTGTCACGTACCGCCTCCAGTTACCCCGTCAGTATAAGATCTCCTCGTCCTTCCATGTGTCTCTGTTAAAACCAGTCACCTACAGTCCTCTTCATCCTCCAGTCTCAACCCGCAGTGCGCCCCCACCGATGAACGTTGGAGGGGAACCTGCCTACGCCATTCAGGCCATCCTTGATTCCAAACGCCTGAGGGGTCGCATCCACTATCTAGTGGACTGGGAAGGTTATGGGCCTGAAGACCGGTCCTGGGTCCCCGACCAGGACATCCTTGACCCAGAGATGATTCAGGCATTCCACCGTAACCGTCCGGATGTTCATGCTCCCCGACCTCTGGGTCGACCCCCGAAAAGACCCAATCGACGGGACCGCAGTGGAGAAGGTAGAAAGCTTCAAGTTCCTTGGCGTACACATCACCAACAAACTGAAATGGTCCACCCACGCAGACAGTGTGGTGAAGAAGGCGCAACAGAGCCTCTTCAATCTCAGGAGGCTGAAGAAATTCGGCTTAGCACCTAAAACCCTCACAAACATTTACAGATGCAACATTGAGAGCATCCTGTCGGGCTGTATCACCGCCTGGTACGGCAACTGCACCACCCACAACCGCAGGGCTCTCCAGAGGGTGGTGCGATCTGCCGAACGCATTACCGGGGGCAAACTACCCGCCCTCCAAGACACATACAACACCCGATGTCACAGGAAGGCCAAAAAGATCATCAAGGACATCAACCACCCGAGTCACTGCCTGTTCACCCCACTATCATCCAGAAGGCGAGGTCAGTACAGGTGCATCAAAGCTGGGACCGAGAGAATAAAAAACAGCTTCTATCTCAAGGCCATCAGACTGTTAAATAGCCTTCACTAGCACATTAGAGGCTGCTGCTGCCTATTGAAATCACTGGCCACTTTAAGAAATGGAACACTAGTCACTTTAATAATGTTTACATATCTTGCACTACTCATCTCATATGTATATACTGCATTCTATTCTATAATATTCTACTGTATCTTAGTCCATGCCGCTCTGTCATTGCTTGTCCATATATGTATATATTCTTAAATCCCATTCCTTACCAGTTTTGTGTGTATTGGATATATGTTGTGAAATTCTTAGATATTACTGCACTGTCGGAGCTAGAAGCACAAGCACATCTGCTAAACACGTGTATGTGACAAATAAAATTTGATTTGATTTGATTTGGTAAGCAACTCCAGTGTATATTTGGCCTTATGTTTTAGGTTATTGTCCTGCTGAAAGGTGAATTTCTCTCCCAGTCTGTTGTAAAACAGACTGAACCAGGTTTTCCTCTAGGATTTTGCCCGAGCTTAGCTCTATTCCATTTATTTTTATCCTAAAAAACTCCCTAGTCCTTGCCGATGACAAGCATACCCATAACATGATGCAGCCACCATTAGCAGCCACCATCAAGACGTCCCAGAAATAGCCCCCACCCCTGCCTGCTCCTCCACCTTTGCCCCCCCAACAAATTCCTCCCTTGCCACCTCCACCCCCTCCAAACCCCTGGTCAAAGGGGAGCCAGTTTCGAGAGAGGCCATACAACCGGAAGAACCCCCTCGCCTCACAACTCCAGTCCTTAGATGATGAAGACCCAAACTGGACAAAAATTACCAAACGGAAAAGACCAGACAAACAACAGACCAACAAGAGACCAGACCAGAAGAACACCCCAGAACCCAAACCCAGACTCCAGCAAACACGACCTGCAAAACCCCCTATCCCCTCTGAGAAACAATCTCCCCCTCCTAGACCCCTCACCATACCACCCCCTTCCCCCACCCAGTCCATTACTTCCTCTGATCGCTCCTCCCTGCCCCTTACTGTCCCTGATTCCCCACTCCCACCACCACCAACTGCCCTTGACCCCCACCTACCATACCCCTTACTGCCCCTGACTCATCCCCCCTGCTCCTTATCGACCCAGATCCACCCCCCCTTAGCCCTACCTGCCCCTGATCCCGCACAGCAGCAAGCCAGCCTCAGTCCGGACCCTCCGAACCGCCTTTACCCCTCCCAGCACCCTCCAATCCACTACCAAGTCAGTACAGGGGGCCACCAGGCAGTCAGTGGGGAGGCATGTCAAGACCTGTGAACAGCCAAGAACCACCCAACAACACAAATGACGCGCTAGAGGCCCTCATCCAAATCCGCAATGAAATAATCAGACATGGCCCCCGACCAATAACCCATTGTCATGACCCTGACAACACACTCTGAACAGAAGGACTTTCCTCAGACGGCTGTTCATAGTCGCCTCCCCACTAGTAAATCCATCTATAGATGGCACAAGGTTCGTACAGAGAACTGTCCCCACGGAGGCACTCGCACTGAACACACCTACCAACTGAGTGCTCCTTGGCTAGGTGGGTCTGTGCCCTGTTTGTTCCCTCTGTCCTCCAGCCTCCAGTGTCCAGCCTTGCTGCCGCATCGCTCCTCCTCCAACACCAGCCCAGGCCAATGGACATACCACCCCACCCCCCTGCTCCCTCTAAACGTATCCCTCTCACAGAACCAGACCAGAACTAGGAACCTTTCATCACCACACCAGAAGAGGTGCAGAGGAAGGACCAAATATCTAGACCTACACCCGGAACGAGCAAAGTACCATAACTGACATCCGGGTCTTTGGCTTCCAGGTGCGTCTGCCCGCTCCTCAGGTTGTCCTTCCTTTCTTCTGCAGATCCAACACCAGTCCAAGATCCAGCACCAGACACAGTTCCAGTACCAGACACAATCACAGCACCAGAACACAGGAAGAGGCGCGGAGGAGGGACCAAACACCAGACCTTCACCTGAAGCGAGCGGACCACAGGGGAGTGCCACAATTGACCTCCGGGTCTAGGGTTCAATTGCGTGTCTGCTTGCTCCTCAGGTTGTCCTTCCTCCCCTCTGCAGATCCAGCACCAATCCAGATCCCGGTTTCCAGGACCAGTCCCAGCACAATACCACCAGATGAGACGCCGATGAGGGACCAAAGATCACACCTTCACCCGGAGCAAGCAGGCCACAGGGAAGTACCACCATTGACCTCTGGGTCTAGGGCTCCCTTGTGTGTCTGCTTGCTCCTCAGGCTGTCTTTCCTCCCCTCTACAGATCCCAACACAGCACCCACAGCAGCCGTTTCCAAGTTCCTATTTTTTCCCAGGTCCCCAGTCCCAGACCCAGCACCAACCCCTGGTTACAGCCCTGGTACCAGCACAATTTCCAACCTGGCCCCAAAACCAACACAGGTTTTCCCAGTCCCAGACCCAACACCAGCACCAACCCTGGACACAGCACCGACCAACCACAACTGCCACCTCCATCCAGCAGCTGCCAGCCCAGACCCCACCACTTCCCCTACCGCTTCACCTTCCCCAACACAAAGACACTAACACACCAACAACCACTCTACCAGACCAACCATGACTGACTGACTGATTAACTAATTGATGGACTGATTACCGTTTTTTTTATTGAATGCATTAGATTCTTTGTTGTTTGTTTTTCTTTTGATTTGTTTAGCGTAAGTTGGATTGATTACTTATTGTTTGAATTGTTTGTTTTAAATTGTAACTAAATTGATTTGAAATGTTGGAACAACCAAATAAATGTACCTTAAACCTTTACTGTTAAGTAAAAAGATTGTTACCGTGAATGTTGTTGTAGTTAAGCCGGCTACTTGCAAGTTTCGTTTTTTGTATTAGAAAAAAACAAAATACATGTATTCTAATTAAACTGTTTTCAAATACATTAATTGTACTTCAGGTCAGTGAAATACAAATGACAAAATAGGTATCAAAACTATTGAAATACCTATGTCAAATACAACAAATACTGCGCATTGTTGGCACTAGCTGCCTGCAACAGTTTAGTTTAACCACTGTGCTTCCAGTAATGCTCTGTAAATTCTAGAAATACAGCATGTTGCTGTAGTCAGGTGTTCCAGTAATATGCTCTAAATGTGTGCTTCAGTAAAGGTTCTGTACACGTACAGTAACCTACTGGCTATGGTGCTGCCAGTAAATTACTGTAAAAATTATAGGATATTTTTTTGTGTACAAAGTACATGTGATGTGCAGTACAATAAAATTACCAGAATCTCACACTATCCCTTTAACCTTATAGAGAACTAATACGAGATATGTGCAGTGCTAGAAATGTAGCATACTTCAAATGATTGCATACACTTAAGTGGATGATTGCGGCAAGAAAGTGAAAAATTGGACATCGATTCAGAGCAATTAGACATTTTATTAATGACAAACACATTATTCTGCAGTTAGAGCAATTTATTTATTCTACATACAGATAAGCAGGTGTTTACAATGATTTCAATAAAATGAAATAAATAGATGCATCTAGAAAATCGACAGCTGTTAACTACAGTAAAGCAAGATGTGTGAAAAAGTATTCCAGTCTATCAAATATCTTATTCTGACTGTAGGCTATTTCTTCTGTTTGATAAGCCTGAGAAGCCTTTATTTTGGGAACATCTAGGTTTCTCAGTCACTACAATGAAAACAGTCCCCATATCAGCAGATTAGTGCTTTTCCAATTCATAGAATAACTGAATGTGTGTGTGCGTGTGTGTGTATGTGTGTGTGTGTGTGTGTGTTTGTTTGTGTGTATGCATGTGAGAAAATGAGTCTCATAAAGCCTACTGCACACAGAGATCAAAGGTCATAGAAGTGCTTAGGGAAGTCTCTTAGAGATGGAGAGTGAATGTTACAGTATGTCACACCACTAAAATAACCATTTAGGCTTCAGTATGTTTACTACAGCCAATCAGTAAAAATGCAGGCAAGACAAGAAAACAGAACATGACTGAGCAGTGGTAGGTATTTAGGAAGGTCAGTATCCCAGGAAGCCTCCGTATCTCTTCTCTACCACGTCAGGAACATCTTCCAACTCCACACGCTCCTTTTCCATCTCGTCCTCCTCTTCCTCCCCCCAGGCTCGCTTGTTGAGGAAGCCTCCATAGCGTTTCTGCTCCTCCCTCCACTTGGGCCTGCCCACCCTCCTCATGAAGCCGCCGTAGCGCTTCTGCAGCTCTTGGATACCATTCTCTAAGTCAGAGCTCTGTCTAGCGCTCCTGAGAAAGCCTCCGTAGCGTTTCTCCACCCCGCCATCGCCGCCATCCACATTCCTCATCAGTTCCCGGAGCAGACTCAGTGTGTCTTCTGGCTCGCCACTCTTCTTCATGAACCCGCCGTAGCGTTTGAACAGGATCTCCCTGCCGTGGTCGACATCGTCGGGTTCAGGACCGTACAGTTCTGCCGTTTTCTTCATGAAGCCCCCATAGCGTTTCATGAAGCCGCCATACTTCTTTACTAGTTGATGTGGGTCGTTGTTGTCCAGCTTGGAGGTCTCTGTGGTAGCCTTGTCTTCCTCTGTTGGACTGTCGGCATTTCTAGCCTGCAGGACATCCTCACACAGCTCCCAGGACTTCTTGGGGCTAAGAGCTCCTTCACACTCTAACGTACATGTCTGGGGGAGAGATTGAGATCAGAAGTCATAAGGCAATATCAGTGTTATGAAACTATTTTCTTTACATTTAAATTGATCACATAGGATGATAAACCAGGTTATTCCTCTATCCAATATTTCAACTGTCCACCCTTGAAATCTATTTGTCTCTTTGTGGTTCTCCTTTCCAATAACCCATAAATCTCATTATCCACTTGAAAAGCACAATGCTCAGGTTTGCGGTAGAACTACAGTACGCTTGATGGAGAGAGACCCAGTGATCACAGCCAATCAGACGTTAAGTGCTCTCTGTTGGGTGATAAATGTCACTCTAAATCCGCCAGCACAGTGCCATTGGTCGTGGGAGTTGGGAGGCTGGGGGCTCCACACAAACACCACAGTGCCTTGGGTGTTTCATCGTTCCATGTAGTATATTTACCAGAAGCAAATCAATCCTGAGCATCTAGAAAGCTCAATCTCTAATGGTCTGTGACATTGCTTCTCACCACCATCAACCCCCTCCTTTGCCTCAGGCAAAGCTTTAGGAGGCGATTGGGGAGGGTATTCCCCATCTGCTATAATTCTACTTTGGTGAATTTAAAACAACATTATGACATAATGCAGATAATAGTTTCTACAGAGTCAGTCAAAGTGAGCCATATTCATGTGATCAAATCTGATACTTAACTGCAATCTAGTGGTGGAAAATAGAAAGTACACTATTTCAAACTAGGCGGTCCATACTCTCCTATTCAAATGATTTAGGGTTTCTCTTGAGAAATCATGCAAGTTTGCATGTCATTCTTGGCACAATTTAGACCCAAATAATTGAACAAAAATTAAGCATATGCTTTAGGTTGCTCTGTACACTTACAGTAGCCATACTGTTTTTAAATCAACATTTTCCTAAATGTAAACTTTTTAAACCAGACTTGCATTGTTTCCAAAATAATTATAGGCATGCCGAGATTCCCTTGGCAAATAAATATGCATTTACAAAACAATATATTTCTTTGTAGGCTACAAAATAATAGCCATCAATGCTATCAGCAGAAACACAATTTGCCAAATGTTTAGTCAACGGTGGTTTGTGGTTCAAGTCGTTTTTTCCTGACAAGTCCTTGCCCACTGTTTTTGACTCGCTCTAGTTAGTGTATTGGCCCCAAAATCTATTTTACAGCTGCTTCTCATAATTTTTGTAATTTAATTAATCAACTTATAGTTTGTAGGTGTCATAATTAAATCATACATCTATTTATTCAATTCCCAAGTGATCAATACAGTGGAAGTAGCCAAATCACAAAACCAGCGAATGATTGTGATGCGCATTCATCTCTGGTATGAAATCTATTGTGTGGTAGTAGCAAATTCTTGGAAATCTAAGCGGCTCTACGAAAAAAGTTCTGAGAAACCCGCGTGCAGATAGCCTAATAGAGAGCGAACATTCAGTAATCCCCTATTAATACAAACTTCATGTCATGAAAAAGGAACAAAAAGGGTGTTGTAGTTGTAGGCCTACTTACGAGAGAGTTGATGTCTGTCTTTTGAAGTTGTAGGTGATGAATACAATATGCGCAGTCTGCCCCGCAGTCCGCACTCACCGTCAACACAAGGCACGCGCTCAGAGCCAGCGTCCAGCAGGAACGCATAGATACCGCCATGGGCTGCGAAACAAGAGAGTCAGCAATGAAATGATCGATGCTTTCCAAATCATGAAGTTTGCGCGTCTAAACTATGTTGGCTTATATGAATTATAAACTAAATGCAGAAGATATTAGCCTAATTCACAAAGGATAAAAAATTTTCTTCTAGTTTTGTTAGACATTTGACATGAACTAGCCTAAACAAATTAGGCATGAACATATTAGACAAATGAATAGACATATTAGACACATTAATGGAAGTATCTTCAAGTCCAACATTAAACTGTTATGGGTCAGGGACAAAATAAAATGAATACAATTATTAACTCACCTTTCTCGTTTTGTCGTGTAGCCTCCTACTAATTCAAAATAATACTGATGTTCCAAGTTCTTCTGTTGCAGTTGTAGCGAGGAAAAAAACGGTTGGATTTAGCAAACTACTATATAGTCAGTCACTGCGTGGCTAGTATATCCCTAAAACAAACTTGATCACTTTAATTTCTGAGTTCGAATCTTGGAAGAGAACGCAGGCAAAGCACCTGCCACTTCAGTCACTATAGCAGCATCGAAACGTTTCAATGTGGGCTTGTTATAAGTGCGCGGACTTCTCTGTCTTGCTTGTGCGATCAAGACACCCCTTAAATGCTGTACTATAGGAGACCCGCCAACAACCGTGAAGTGATCCCTCGTTGTCACGGGAAAGCTCCTCCTGACGTATGATGAATGACGCACACAACATCAAGTGAGGTGCTCAGCATAATGGTAAGTAACATTTATGGGGATAAGTACTGGAACTAATATTTTTCAAGGTGAGTGGGATCTCCCACTTATATTGCATTGTATGTTTATAGATGTGATGTAGTTGTGCCAGATTACACAATACTGTAGGCCTACAGGCTGAGTATGCAAAAAATTTTCATTGCCATGTCAATGGATAATTGTGTTTATAAACACAGTCCATGAGTTTAGTTTCCAAAAGTGCCAGTTACTTGTTCTTGTATTTAACCACTAACTGATCTAAGCCTCAGCCAAAGTAAACCATCCACAATATCCATAGAGTAGGTTTAGGCCTTAACCCCCTGGATAATTTATTTCCAGGGATTCTCCCAGTGTGGAGTTACTGGAGTGGCTGCACCTGAGATGGTCGCTGTGTTCACTGTCATGTGGTGCTGAATCTCAGCTTGTTTGTGTAGGCCTACTTTTGCGCCATCGGACCTTACACAAGTGACTAAGTCACGACACAAAGTTAACTGAATCACCCCTCCACACCACAGCCTAGTGGTGCCTGGACAGCATCCTGTGCTGTGACAATGCATTGATCTGATTTACAATACAGGGCAGCAGAAGCAACTCTTTCTAAAATGTGAGGGCCTAGGAATTACCTGGATTAGCTAACAGCAGCAGGGAATCATGCAAATTCCACATAACCATACTACTTACAGTGCCTACAGAAAGTATTCACACCTCTTGACTTTTTCCACATTTTGTTGTGTTACAGACAAAATGTAAAATGGATTACATTTTGATTTTGTGTCACTGGCCTACACACAATACCCCATAATGTCAAAGTGGAATTATGTTTTTTGAAATCTTTACAAATTAATTACAAATGAAAAGCTTGAGTCAATAAGTATTCAACCCCTTTGTTATGGCAAGCCTAAATAAGTTTAGGAGTAAAAATGTGCTTAGCAAGTCACATAATAAGTTGCATGGACTCACTCTGTGTGCAAAAATAGTGATTAACATGATTTTTGAATGACTACCTCATCTCTGTACCCCACACATACAATTATCTGTAAGGTCCCTCAGTCGAGTAGTAAATTTCAAACACAGATTCAACCACAAAGACCAGGGAGGTTTTCCAATGCCTTGCAAAAAAGGGCACCTATTGGTAGATGAAAATAAATAAATAACAAAAAGCAGACATTGAATATCCTTTTGAGCATGGTGTAGATCGGGTGTAATAAGCACTGATACAACCAACCTGTGAGACAACCAACCCCAATCTACCTTACATGATAAACAGCTTTCAAATACTGTAGCCATAATACCTTGCTTTACAAGTCCTTGTATCATTTCTAAGCAAAATGCCAGGTAGACATGGTGATATCTGAACAATTTTTACTTGGAAGGCAACGGGGACTGCATGGGCCCTTTAGATAACCATACAAATCAAGTACTGGTTTAAAATTGACTAAAGTGGGAGTGAGTGCAACTCGACATTTAAAAGCATTCCGCTCTTCGTGTGGTACTTGCTCCATGGCTGTGATTTCTATAAATTCCAAATAGCAATATTGATTTCTTTGCTCCCCTACAGTACATGCTCTAAAGCATTTTGTAGATTTCATGAATAGCTTTTATATTATATCAGCAGGGAATTCGGCAAGGAAAATACCCCCCCCAAATTTTTTTTTTTAAAGCCTATACTTTGGTAATGTTTTAGTTTTAGCCTTGAGTTCTGTTTGTTCAGAGCATAATGGTGATAAGTATTACAATCTACAGTACAGTACATTTGTTTAGTAAGCAGACCGTTGTTGATGCTTTGCATAGATTGGTTTTGGAAACACTACAACAATCATGATCGTAGGCTTCTAAAGCTGCTTCTAAATTGCTTACATTAGTTTCATTTATTATATTTTTGGCATGGTTGAGCACTAGCATGCTAGAGGTTGCTATTTCGACATCTAATATTGAGTGACAATGCAGAATTGGGAGTTAATAATAATAATCAGAATCAGAATTATCATCCACATTGGTATACAGTGCCTACAGAAAGTATTCATACCCTTTGACTTTTCCACATTTTGTTGTGTTACAGACTGAATTCAAAATATCCCATAATGACAAAGTTTAAATATGTTTTTAGACATTTTTGTAAATTAATTGAAAATGAAATTAAAATGTTTTCACACCCCTGACAATCACCTTTGGCAGTGATTACAGTTGTGAGTCTTTCTGGGTTAGTCTCTAAGAGGTTTGCATACCTGGATTGTACAATATTTGCACTTTTTTATTTTATTTATTATTCTGTCAAGTTGGTTGTTGATCATGCAAGTTGGTTGCTAGACAGACATTTTCAAGTCTTGCCATAGATTTTCATGCCGATTTAAGTCAAACTGTAAATAGGCCACTCGGGAACATTCAATGCCGTCTTGGTAAGTAACTCCAGTATATATTTGCTCATAGAGTGAGTCCATGCAACTTGAGAAATACACACAAGAGTAAAAAGTGTGACAACCAACCCCGTTCTCCCCTACATACCATTTTAAGCTTGCCCTCAGAAAGTGTATGTCCCTTTGCCTAAATACCATGTGCTACATATCTATTGATTTGTCTGTAAGGTTTAAAGATGGAATCCGCAGTACGGGGAAAAAGTGCCACTGGCCGCACCCCCACCCCACTGGGCACAGACGTCAATTCAACTTCATTTCACGTTGGTTCAACTTAATTTCGTTGAAATTACATGGAAACAACGTTGATTCAACTAGTGTGTGCCCATTGGGACTGTTGTTATACTTTTTGTTCCTGAGCTGTGGAGCATCGCGCAGCATGGTAAAAAAAATGGCAGTACATATTGTGCTCTTCTATCGCACGTGCAATGATGTCTGTGGGGAAAAAACAGTGTTTTTTGTTTGCAGTAACTTATTTATTGTTGTAATATCGCAAATGGATGTGGCTTTCACCATAAAGCATTCCAGCTTTAAGTAATTCCATAATAATCTCAGGACTAATAAAGTTGGAAACATACCACACTGTGTTTGCAAACACTTTCTATACAGCTATAGGTGAAGCCGTACTAAGTCATATAAAAATAAATACTTTGTAAGGCTGCTGGTCCAACCTACATTTCCAACATCCCACCTAGACTCTCCTGTAGGGGGGATTGAAATAACTATTTCCAAATGCATTCTGCTCACGCAATGCAGTTTGTTTGGCTCAGCGGGAGACTGCTATTGTGTTTGTTGGAGAGACACAACAGGCAGTACAAGAGCCCCTCCGGGAGAAAAAGTAACCTCACTGTAAAAGGTGAGGACATTGATTGATTAACTAACAGAACTACCTGACAATCCAAAGAGGGTTCAACATTTCTCTTTATGTGTAAAATGTCAAAGGTGCATCAAGTTCATGTACTCACATGTATTAAGAGTTGATGATGTATTAGAATGAATTGGTGAACAGTCTGTATGCTGCTTATTGATGTACTGAATTATCCAATTAGAATTAATTGGTTAATTTGTAATCCCGTCAGTGTCTTATAATATGTTGAAATACAACCAATTTTTAGCACATCTCAAACACGGTCTAGCTTAGTACTCGCCTAACCAGTTATGTCTATGACTATACTGTGGTATATCTCCCCTAGGGCAAATACCAATGTGTAAATGTTCAATGTAATGCCTGACCCTATCAGAATAATTTTTTATCCTGGCGCAGATAGCATCTCCAAATGTGACACATATGACAAAACAGCACTGATGCCCAGACTAATTTTTAAATGAGTAATAACATGAATATTCGTAATTCCATTCCATTTCCCTATAAGGGATATTGACCTGTCCTCTCAGGCAGGAAAGAGATGTCAGTGACTGTACTCCTATAGGGCAAAGCTATTATCTCAGCATCCAATCATGTTCTCTAATCAAATTCTCCAATCACGTTCTCCAATTCTAACACAGGCCCCTTTTAATTAAACATGTCTTCAATTTATCTCAATAAAGAAAGCATATTAAGTAGATTAATGCTGAAGACTGTATTTTTTTATTATGAATACTGAGAGGACGACGTAGACATAGGATAGATAGATAGAATAATCACTGTGGATCATCTGAGCTGCATATCTTGAGCCTCGAGGTCTAGTCACAGCCCACAGAGGTCCCCTAAAAGTTTGTTGATTGCTTGGTGCTTGGGTAGATGGAGTTGAAATTACCAATGACGGTAGATAGTGGTTCGCGGAGTGGATAGTGCCATCGCCACATGGCCCAGCCTCTAGTAATAGAGCAGTCATTTATGTCGCCAAATCAATCTCATCTGAAGTAAAGCCTGCAGTCAGAGCAACCACTGAGAAAATAATAGACCACTCAGATGCCATATTGATTTAAGATGCCGTTTTAAAAGGTGTGCAATACAATGCACAGCAATTGATGTAAACTCCATTGTATGTGGGCTCCAGTGACTCAAACTATAACCTTAATGTTAACACTTTGAATGATGGGACGAGAGAGTAGATAGATTCATATACATGCCTCAATTCCTTCTAGGCAAGGACAATAGGGTTGTAAGCCATAGATATGTATTTCAGGACAGGAGCAAAGAACAAGCTCATTGTACATAAAATGCCACAACTAAGTATTTATCTTTGAATAATCGCAGTGTCTCGAACTCTCTTATGTCATAGTATTGCTGGTGTTTTCATTTTCTGCATAAAACGACCTCAGAAATCACAATAATATTAAAGTAGAGCTCTGTTTAGTCTATTCATGAGTCAGTGACCACCAGGGTTAAAAGCAACAGCGAATGACCATAATTATAGACCAGTTTGATATTCCTGGAGAGGTTGTGGTTCCCTTTCAGTCATACTCTCGGTACAACACAACTAGGGCGGAGTCGCACTCTCGCAACTTCGATTGAAGAACTAAAATCACGCCTGATAAGGCCAATGAAATCCCCACCTTCCACAGGTGATAACCATGAGCTTTGGATTCATTCCTTCAATTCTTCCGCTCTTCACCTCGATGTGAGCAGGAATGATTCACGCCAAAAACAAACATTTGACTTTGCACCGACTAAACTGTCCCTTTGTGGTAAAGCTTGCTCACCCCCTTGATGTTGTATGCTGGAGTTTGTAATTGTTCTCCTAACCACAAACCAATTAGTTATTCTTTGGATTGCTTGCCATGGCTGTAGCAATGAGCAAGATGGCTAACATGACCGAAACGACGAAGGCTAACAAGCTGGATTCGGGTTTGCGACCATGCCCAAATTAATGAAAAGATACTCAGGCTTGTTGTATTGTATGTCTCGACTCAGTGCTCTGGCTGCCCTCGCTTGAATCAGTTTGTGCCCGGGACTAGGGGACGGTGGCATTGTTCCCCAAGTCCATGGCGCAGGTTCTCTTGATAATCGTTTATCATTCTCCCGGGTGCCTGTACCTCGTCTGAGTTGCGGGACGCAGAGATGGATTGGGTCTTTGGTTGGAGCAAATGTCTTGTCTACCTGGGATTGGTTTAAGCGGTAGCTGCCTATGCTCAACCTGGCTCCTGTGCACTCTGCCTCCGGTTACGGGAGGCTACTCGAAGAGAAAGGGCAGCCAGACTCACCCAGGTTCGTTGGGTACACCCCCCTGCATAACTTCCAGCGAATTAAGCTTACTAGCTGTCCCACAGTGTTATGGCAACCCCATTTCTATTTCCAATTCCAGTTGGAGGGAGTTGAGGAAGTGGGGCTTGCATGCACCTCTGATGACGAAGCAGCCCCGAGCACTTGGCTCGGGTAACCCCCAGAGTGAGGGGCCTTAGAATGGGTCTAAGCGACCAATGCGCCCCTCCACAAAAACATTACTGTGACAACAGTGCCCCCACATTTGGTTATGGCCAAACGGGGTACTACGTCAGCCATTGCCAGAGCCCCCTGTTCCTATACATTGCTGATTCCAGCCTGTTGTTCACCAGTCCCTATGAGGCGTCAATTGATACAGGTTATGGGCTATATAGGCGATTGGTTGTTGGTAGCGGAGATTAGGGAACGAGCAGAGTTGGACGCGACCATGCTATTATCCCACACACAGTCTCTGGGGTTTAAATGTCTCAAGCTCAACGCTTTTCATTCCTGTCTGTTACCACAGAAGGGGTCCGTTGTTCAGAGCTGTCTGTCCCATTCCTGGTAGGTTACAAGGCACTTTGTTGCCAGTTCCTACAACTGGTCAGGGGGGTAACCTCCATGGGATATAGTTTTGTTTGTATTTGTATTTTTTTAAGGAGTCGTTAGAGCGCGATGAGCCAAGTAAAGTCCCCCCAGTAAACCCTCCCCTAACAAGGATGATGCTGGGTGTCACGACTTCCACCGAAGTTGGTGCCTATCCTTGTGCGGGTGGCTATCGTCGTCACCGGTCTTCTAGCTGCCACCGATCTACGTTTCTGTGTTCTATTTGTTTTGTCTTGATTGTACACACCTGGTTCCCATCACGTTATGATTATTTCCCTATTTAACCCTCTGGTTCCCTCATGGTTTTGTGCATGATTGTTCTTTGTTTGGTGTTTATGACTGCTGTGAGCTGGTGTATTTCCCTGCGTGGAATTAGTATTTGTTTCTTTCCGAGTAAAGTTTGTCTGTTACTCAGTTCTGTGTCCTGCGCCTGACTCCATCCTATCGCTGCACACTGACACCTGACAGAATCACGCACCCCATATGGAGTCAGCAGGTGCACCCAGTCCTCCGTTACCGGTGGAGGAGCGTGTCCAGCAGCATGCGAAGATGCTCCACAATCTGGGCACAGCCATGGATCGCGTGCTGCACACCATGGAGCGATGGGAGAGAGAGAGTTTTCCCACACCCCCATCAACTTCACCTCAACCCACACCGCTGTCCACCCCTCCGTCACCTGGACCCAGTGGGATCCGGCTCTCGCTCCCGAAGGCCTATGAAGGGACGGCTGACGGGTGCCAGGGGTTCCTGCTCCAGGTGGAGCTCTACCTGGCGACCGTCCACCCGGCTCCCTCGGGATACGAGAGAGTGTCCGCCCTCATCTCCTGTTTGTCGGAGAAAGCGCTGGAGTGGGCCAACGGCGAATGGGGAGGGATAGACGCAACGTTGGTTCGCTATGAGGATCTCACCCGCCGTTTCCAGGCGGTCTTCGATCATCTGCCTGAGGGGAAAGCGGCGGGGGAACGCTTGTTCCATCTCAGACAGGGGAAGAGCAGCGCACAGGACTTCGCACTGGACTTCAGGACCCTGGCTGCCAGCGCGGGATGGAACGAGAGGGCCCTGATCGACTATTACCGGTGTAGTCTAAGGGAGGACGTTCATTGGGAGCTGGCCTGCAGGGACACCACCCTAACCCTCGACCAACTGGTGGATTTATCCATCCGGCTGGATAACCTGTTGGCCACCTGCGGACGCTCGGATTGGGGTCCGTCCGTTCCATCCCCTAGCACCTCTACACCTATGGAGTCTACACCTATGGAGCTCGGAGGTGCTGCTCTAAGGCTGTTTCCTGCACCACCTGTGGCCGCAGAGGGCACACTGCTGGTCGGTTCTGGGGAGGTTCCCCAGGGAGTCGAGGCAGCAGGCAGGGCACTGGTGGATCATCCCAGGTGAGTAGGCACCCGACTCACCCAGAGCTCCCTGTTGCACACATGTGTGTCTGTATAGAGTTTCCTGAGTTTTCCTCACATTCCCAGCATAAGGCGCTAGTAGATTCAGGCGCAGCTGGGAACTTTATTGACCGTTCCTTGCACTTAGATTTGGGATCCCTATTGTTCCTGTTGATGTGCCCTTTCCTGTACATGCCTTAGATAGTCGTCCTTTAGGGTCGGGCCTGATTAGGGAGGTCACAGCTCCACTATGTATGATAACGCAGGAGGGTCATGAGGAGATCGTGATCCTGATTGATTCTCCTGCGTTTCTTGTGGTGTTGGGGCTTCCCTGGTTGGCCTATCATGACCTCACTATTTTGTGGCAACAGAGGGCTCTGAAGGGATGGTCACGTCAGTGCTCAGGGAGGTGTTTAGGTGTTTCCATAGGTGCAACTTCGGTGGAGAGTCCAAACCAGGTCTCCACCATGCACATCCCCCCCGAATATGCTGATTTGGCTCTCGCCTTTTGTAAAAAGAAGGCGACTCAATTACCACCCCATCGAAGGGGGGATTGTGCGATAAATCTCCAGGTAGACACAGCACTTCCCAGGAGTCACGTGTATCCTCTGTCACAGGAGGAGACGGCGGCTATGGAAACATATGTCTCTGAATCTCTGGGACAGGGATACATTCGGCCTTCCACTTCACCTGCCTCCTCGAGTTTCTTTTTTGTGAAGAAGAAGGATGGAGGTTTATGCCCGTGCATTGACTATCGAGGTATAAATCAGATCACGGTGAAGTACAGTTACCCGCTGCCTCTCATAGCCAGTGTGACCGAGTCATTGCACAGGGCGCGCCTCTTCACCAAATTGGATCTCAGGAGCGCGTACAACCTGGTACGTATCCGGGAGGGATACGCACCAGGCGGCATTTAGTACCACCTCTGGGCACTATGAGTACCTCGTCATGCCGTACAGGTTGATGAATGCTCCATCAGTCTTCCAATCCTTTGTAGATGAGATTTTCAGGGACCTGCACGGGCAGGGTGTAGTGGTGTATATAGATGACATTCTAATATACTCCGCTACACGCGCCGAGCATGTGTCCCTGGTGAGCAAGGTGCTTGGTCGACTATTGGAGCATGACCTGTACGTCAAGGCTGAGAAATGTCTGTTCTTCCAACAGTCCGTCTCCTTCCTGGGGTACCGCCTGTCTGCGTCAGGGGTGGAGATGGAAAATGACCGCATTTCAGCAGTGCGTAATTGGCCGACTCCAACCACGGTAAAGGAGGTGCAGCGGTTCTTAGGGTTTGCCAACTACTACCGGAGGTTTATCCGGGGCTTTGGTCAGGTAGCGGCTCCCATTACCTCCTTGCTGAAGGGGGGACCGGTGCGACTGCAGTGGTCAGCTGGGGCGGACAGGGCTTTTGGTCACCTGAAGCCTCTGTTTACCTCGGCTCCCGTGCTGGCTCACCCTGATCCCTCCTTGGCATTCAAAGTAGAGGTGGACGCATCCGAGGCTGGGATAGGAGCTGTGCTGTCTCAGCGCTCGGGTACGCCACCAAAGCTCCGCCCCTGTGCTTTCTTTTCGAAGAAGCACAGCCCGGCAAAGCGAAACTATGATGTGGGGGACCGGGAGCTGTTAGCTGTTGTCAAGGCTCTGAAGGCGTGGAGACATTGGCTTGAGGGGGCTAAACACCCTTTCCTCATTTGGACTGACCACCGCAATCTGGAGTACATCCGGGCGGCGAGGAGACTGAACCCTCGCCAGGCAAGGTGGGCCATGTTTTTCACCCGTTTTGTTTTCACCCTATCCTACAGACCAGGTTCCCAGAACGCTAAGGCAGACGCTCTGTCCCGGATGTATGACACAGAGGAGCGGTCCACGGATCCCACTACCATACTTCCGGCTTCTTGCCTGGTGGCACCGGTGGTATGGGAGGTTGACGCGGACATCAAGCGGACGTTACGTACGGAGCCCACTCCCACCCAGTGTCCAGTTGGGTGTCTGTACGTTCCGTTTGATGTCCGCAATCGATTGATCTGTTGGGCCCACACATCACCCTCCTCTGGTCATCCTGCCATCGGTCGGACAGTGCGCTGTCTTAGTGGGAAGTACTGGTGGCCCACTTTAGCTAAGGACGTGAGGGTTTATGTTTCCTCCTGCTCGGTGTGCGCCCAGTGCAAGGCACCTAGACACCTGCCCAGTGGGAAATTACAACCCCTACCCGTTCCACAACGGCCGTGGTCACACCTATCGGTGGACTTCGTGACGGATCTTCCTCCATCACAAGGTAACACCACGATCCTGGTCGTTGTGGATCGGTTTTCTAAGTCCTGCCGTCTCCTTCCTTTGCCCGGTCTCCCTACGGCCCTACAGACTGCGGAGGCTCTGTTTACCCACGTCTTCCGGCACTACGGGGTGCCTGAGGATATAGTGTCTGATCGGGGTCCCCAGTTCACATCGAGGGTCTGGAGGGCGTTCATGGAACGTCTGGGGGTCTCGGTCAGCCTGACCTCGGGTTTTCACCCCGAGAGTAATGGGCAGGTGGAGAGAGTTAACCAGGATGTGGGTAGGTTTCTGCGGTCCTATTGCCAGGACCGGCCGGGGGAGTGGGCGGCTTTCATGCCCTGGGCAGAGATGGCCCAAAACTCCCTCCGCCACTCCTCCACTAACATGTCTCCATTTCAGTGTGTACTACGGTATCATCCGGTCCTGGCACCGTGGCATCAGAGCCAGATCGAGGCACCTGTGGTGGATGAATGGTTTCGGCGCTCGGAGGAGAGCTGGGACGCTGCCCATGTGCGCCTGCAACGGGCCATCAGGCGACAGAAGGCGAGCGCCGACCGCCACTGCAGTGAGGCCCCGGTGTATGCACCGGGGGACCGGGTCTGGCTCTCGACCCGAAACCTGCCCCTTCACCTGCCCTGCCAGAAGCTGGGTCCGCGGTTTGTGGGGCCATTTAAAGTCCAGAGGAGACTGCTGTACACCCTCGATGTACAGCTCCCCCCTGATTACCGTATTAACACCTCGTTCCATGTGTCTCTCCTCAGGCCGGTGGTGGCTGGTCCGCTCCAGCAGTCTGAGGTACGGGAGGTTCCTTCGCCCCCGCTGGACATCGAGGGGGCCCCGGCATATACTGTGCGAGCCATCATGGACTCAAGGCGTCGGGCGAGGGGCCTTCAGTACCTCGTGGAGTGGGAGGGGTACGGTCCGGAGGAGAGGCTGGGTGCCGGTGGAGGACATCCTGGACCCTTCCTTACTGCAGGAGTTTCACCGTCTCCACCCGGATCGTCCTGCGTCTCGTCCTCCGTGTCGAGATTGCTTAGATGTCACTGCTCCCAGTGTATCCCACATTGTGCTTAGAGCTGGGACAGGAGAAGGTCATTAGGCAGCGCGCTGTGTGTGGAATACCCAGACTACCACATTTTGTGGGGTGTAGATCTGGGTGGTCTGCAATGAGCCATTTCATTTGGTATCCATTGGGGCAGACTTGGGGCGGGATTCCATTTACCCATTGTTGTGTTGTACCGAGAGTACCAACTGAGAGGGAATGTTATGACTATAACTACTGTTCCCTGAAGGAGGGAATTGAGGTACAACACCTGTTTGGCCCCACGCCAACTGGTTCTGGGCTCGTTGAAGAGCGGTACTGAATTGAATAAATGAATCCGAGCCTCAGGTTTATAACCTTTGGAAGGCGGGGCTTCCTGCGAGGCGTGTATTTCGTTGGCTTTGTCAGGCGTGATTTTTGTTCTTCAATCGAAGTCGTGAGAGTGCGACTCCCCCTATAGTTCGGTTGTACCTCGTTTCCCTCCTTCAGGGAACAGTAGTTATAGTCATAATTTTACATTTGTTTGTTTGTTTGTTTGTTTGTTTGTTTGCTTACATATATGAGGTTGCCTAACTCAAATGAAAGGCAAATAAATAAAACATTCAACTTCATATTCATCATCTCCAGCACCACCCCAAAATCAACATATGAGAAAACGGCGCGTTCCTATGTTTTGTAGTTAAAAAGATAAAGATAAGTGTTTCCAATGACATCATCAACCAATTAGTAGACAATTAGTAGGCAATGCCTACTCATAATTGGTCAAAATCACACAATGCACACAGACGATGTCATTGGAAACACTTATCTTCCTCTATCTTATTTTCACTACAAAACATAGAAACGTACCATTTTCACATATGTTGATGTTGGGGTGATGCTGGAGATTATGAATATGAAGTTTCCCTTTAAGCGTGTTATAAATGCATACTTTGATATCCAGGTTTCAGGCCCTTTTTTGAAATAACTTTTTTTATTTTAGAGTTTTTATTGGTTCCTTTCACAATTCAGCAGTCACATCAATAGTAGTGTTGTACCTATACTCAAGCCACTCTTAATGACTTGATCATCTCTAACCTGATCCTTTAATAACATCAACATTACTTTGAGAGGGTTTCAAGCACCCACTTGGTTAGAGCCATTGCACTTGGTTGAATGATTTACCCACATCCCACTGGGCAAAAAACTGGTGTAGAATTGAGATACTAAGTGTGAACACTTAAGATTATCTCTGACTTGAACATTTAATGAATGGGCCTTTATATGATACACCAGCACCATGATACTAACTGCTGTATAGCCCATCAAAAAAGCTAGCGAGGTGTGCGACTTATTGAAAAATATTGAACAACTGGGAATAAAGGCTGATAATAAAAAGCCTAATTCGTAGCTCTATTTAATAATAAAACTGAGCTGCATAGTTCAGGAACACAATACAGGGCATGCCCTCACTGAGTTCAGAATGTAGGAAATCACATCTAGGTGATGGCAAAGTCACCATCTCAGCCATAAACTTTTATTAATAATAATAATATGCCATTTAGCAGACGCTTTTATCCAAAGCAACTTACAGTCATGCGTGCATACATGTTTGTGTATGGGTGGTCCCGGGTATCGAACCCACTACCTTGGCGTTACAAGCGCCGTGCTCTACCAGCTGAGCTACAGAGGACCACATTAACTTTCATTGCAATGCGGCATACAGCAGGATTGGTAGCAATTTCAATAGGCTCGTCTTGTAAATTATTTTCCATATAAACAAATGGAATAATGTGAAATGGAGATGGTTTAACTCTGATAAAATATGCAGATGATGTGACTTTTAGTGGGATGCCTCTGATAACCTTTCTTTAAACAGATTTGTTGACTATGGACACTAGTTTTCTTTTAAACTGAGCTTTACCAAGATAATAGAGATTTGCCTGGGAGGAGACAGACAGCACATCACAACCACTATCAGACAATCATGGGGTAGAGGATGAAACCATACTTTTCTGTTTTTAAAAGGCTCAACAAAGCCTCTTGAGAAAATAGATTTGCACGCTATTCTAGATCATTACAGCAACTGAGAGCATCAACTTTTATGCGGTTTCCTGGTTTAACAAACTCATCAAAAACATGATGAGATTGTGAAGGACTGTTAACCAAGCAAATTAAATAACAGGACAACGACATAACCAACTCAGGACCACAACAGACTCACAGCAGTCAGCAGGACCTCAGACAAAGTTTTGGAGGACCAGTCCCGCCCACTCCACATCTCTTCTGAGTTACAGTATTACCCTCGGGCTGCAGGTTCATGGACACCTTGGCAAGAAAAGCTGCTACAAGAAACATTTTATCCTCAGTGCAATACTTGAATACTTAAATGTGTTTCAGGTTAGAAATATACCTATGGGAAATTAGGAGACATGTCCACACCCATGAGTTTGTTATCGGAATCTGTGTCATATTGAGGAGCAAGTTATCGAGGTGGCCGTGTAATTATACTGAACAAAAATATAAACACAACATGCAACAATTTCAAAGATTTTACTGAGTTACAGTTCATTTAACGAAATCAGTCAATTTAACTAAATTCAGTAGGCCCTAATCTATGGATATCAAATGACTGGGAATACAGATATGCATCTTTTGGTCACAGATACCTTTAATAAAATGGGCCTCAAAATGGCCCTCAGGAACTCGTCATGGTATCTCTGCATTCAAATTGCCATTGATAAAATGCAATTGTGTTCGTTGTCTGAAGCTTATGCCTGCCCATACCATAACCCCACCGCCACCATGGGGCACTCTGTTCACAACGTTGATATCAGCAAACTGTTTGCCCACACGACGCCATACACGTGGTCTGCGGTTTTGAGGCCGGTTGGAGATACTGCCAAATTCTCTAAAACGACGTTGGTGGCAGCTTATGTTAGAGAAATTAATATTAAATTCTCTGGCAACAGCTCTGGTGGACATTCCTGCAGTCAGCATGCCAATTGCACGCTCCCTCAAAACTTGAGACATCTGTGGCATTGTGTTGTGAGACAAAACTGCACATTTATAGAGTGGCCTTTTAATGTCCCCAGCACAAGGTACACCTGTGTAATGATCATGCTGTTTAATCAGCTTCTTGATATGCCACACCTGTCAGGTGGATAGATTGTCTTGGCACAGAAGAAATGCTCACTAACAGGGATGTTAGTGTGTGCACAAAATTTGAGAGAAATAAGCTTTTTGTGCGTATGGAACATTTTGGGGATCTTTTATTTCAGCTCATGAAACATGGGACCAACACTTTACATGTTGCATTTATATTTATGTTCAGTGTACTTTGAATAAGTAAGTGGTCAGCATGTAAGTCACAGCAAATGAGTGTGATGTGACGTGCTACTGCACTGAGAAAGAAAGAAGAAGATCAAGTACCATTCAGGTATTTGTATCACAGCATAGTCAGAGCTTAGTATAGTCATGATCCATTTAGCCTAGCTCATAAAGACAGGCTGCTGAACGAAACCTCCCACTGGGAACAGACGTCAATTCAATGTCTATTCCATGTTGGTTCAACATCATTTCATTGAAATGACGTGGAAAAAACGTTGATTCAACCAGTGTGTGCCCAGTGTGCTGTGCCAGTCACTGCCGCTTTTTAACACCTACTGTAGCATTCTCTCCTCTCTCTTCCTTACAATCAGGAGAACGAGTATGGATGATTAGGCAGATCTCCTTTGTCAACATCAATACAGCTGCTATCAACTTCAATCCACTCTCAATAAACTTTCACCAGTTCTCGCAGGATTGGATTCAAATGTATTTTGATACAATTCAGTGCAATAGCCATTTCAGTCACAATAGTCTATCATTTGGCCTTCTAAACATATACAGTATGTTATAGTTGAAATATGGGGTCACATCTATGTCCGAGTGTCATTGCTTTTTTTAAAGCTGGCTTTATGGGTTTGACTTTTTCCTGATGGAGGGATTAAGAAGTGTGTTTATTTCCTGTGATTGTTTTAGACTGACGCGATTGCCTTCATGGTATACTCCTGAGTGGCGCAGCGGTCTAAGGCACTGCATCTCAGTGCTTGAGGTGTCACTACAGACCCCCTGGTTCAATTCCAGGCTGTATCACAACCGGCCATGATTGGGAGTCCCATAGGGCGGCGCACAATTGGCCCAGCGTTGTCCGGGTTTGGCCGGTGTAGGCCGTCATTGTAAATAAGAATTTGTTCTTAACTGACTTACCTAGTTATTTTTGTTTTTTAAAAGTATGTTTCAAGTCTTCTGTCTAGCCTGTGAATGAACCACTCTCTGCAAAACCCAGAATTACCAACTACCATTTGCCAAGCTTCTAGCATAAAAATATAGGTAGCTGCTTGGCATTATGCCAGTTTTTAATGTCTATTATTTTAATTTAAACGTTTTATGTGCCATGAAATCTATAAAACACGCTCCACTTGCGCTATACAGGATATGCCATCTTTATATACTTTTGATAAGACTTAGTTTTAGCTTGGTGTGTTGAGCCTGCCAGGCAAAATTGGGAGCCATCATGCTCCCCATAGCTGTGCCTATATTGTTTAAAGGAAATATTGGTATTTGAATGAATGAATTGGTGGGAGAGTCTAAAGGGTAATACTTGATTTTGACTCTGGAATAGTTGCAAGGTCTCTGTTACAGAGATGATGCTACAGAAATGAAAACTTGGTCTAGTACCCACTCCTCTGGACACAGACGATCCTACCATATACCTAAAATGCTGGTTTTCAAAGCCCTGGTTTTCCCCAAATGACCGTCACATCATCCTAAAAGCTGATCTAAAAGGCGGGTTATCTTGGTGCAGGAGAGAACAAAGGGAACCCACCTGTCATTACCAGACCTGTGTACCAGCCTCATAATTAAACCGACTGTGTTTGTTTTGGAAAATGAGGAGGAAGGCAGAGATGAAGGGGGGTAATTTGAGGCAATTAGGCCCAATGTGATCCCATTACAGTGATTTTACAGAGGGGGGAGTTGAGGTGGTGAGAGTGGAGGCACAAAGGGGGTCATGCCAATGGCCCTATTCAATCTAAACCAGTAGCTAACCAGGTTTCCAGGGATAGCTGGAAATCTATTTTTCCCAGCACAGCGAGAGAAATGCAGTAACATTTCTCAGTTGTTTTTTCAGTCACTGTGGTTTTATTAGTCTGTGTTTGTATTTGTCTTTCTGAGACAATCAGAATTTTTTTTGCCATTATCATCATTTTCACAATTTCATAGTTTTATTCCAACCTCAAGCTCAATGGAAATTTAAAGGCAATGTTCCCGCGTTCATGGAGACTGCATTGACGGTGAATGCTGCATACAGTGCATTCGGAAAGTATTCAGACCCCTTGACTTTTTCCACATTTTGTTACGTTACAGCCTTATTCTAAAATGGATTAAATAAATAAAATCCTCATCAATCTACACACAATACCCCATAATGACAAATCGAAAACAGGTTTTTAGACATTTTTTAAAACAGAAATACCTTATTTACATAAATATTCTGCTGCTTGCACCCGTCCGCCCGACTAGAATCACTACTCTCGGCCGGTCTGACTTAGAATATGTGGACAACTAAAAATACCTAGGTGTCTGGTTAGACCGTAAACTCTCCTTCCAGACTCTCATTAAGCATCTCCAATCCAAAGTTACATCTAGAATCGGCTTCCTATTTCGCAACTTCACTCATGCTGCTAAACATGCCCTCATAAAACTGACTATCCTACCGATCCTTGACTTCGGCGATGTCATTTACAAAATAGCTTCCAACACTCTACTCAGCAAATTGGATGTAGTCTATCACAGTGCCATCCGTTTTGTCACCAAAGCCCCATATACTACCCACCATTGTGACCTGTACGCTCTCGTTGGCTGGCCCTCACTACATATTCGTCGCCAAACCCACTGTCTCCAGGTCATCTATAAATCACTTCTAGGCAAATCCCTGCATTATCTTAGCTCACTGGTCACCATAGCAACACCCACCCGTAGTATGCGTTCCAGCAGGTATATCTCACTGGTCATCCCCAAAGCCAACACCTCCTTTGGCCGCCATTCCTTTCAGTTCTCTGCTGCAAATGACTGGAACGAACTGCAAAAATCTCTGAAGCTGGTGACACTTATCTCCCTCACTAACTTTAAGCATCAGTTGTCAGAGCAGCTTACCGATCACTGCACCTGTACACAGCCCATCTGTAATTAGCCCACCCAACTACCTCATCCCCATATTGTTATTTACATTGTTATTAATTTTGCTCATTTGCACCCCAGTATCTCTATTTGCACATCATCTTCTGCACATCTATCACTCCAGTGTTAATACTAAATTATAATTATTTTGCACTATGGCCTATTTATTGCCTTACCTCCATAACTTACTACATTTGCACACACTGTATATAGATTTTCTATTGTGTTATTGACTGTACGTTTTGTTTATTCCATATGTAACTCTGTGTTGTTGTTGTTTTTATCGCACTGCTTTGCTTTATCTTGGCCAGGTCACAGTTGTAAATGAGAACTTGTTCTCAACTGGCTTACCTGGTTAAATAAAGGTGAAAAAAATTAAATAACATTCAGACCCTTTGCTATGACATTTGAAATTGAGCTCTGGTGCATCCTGTTTCCATTTATCATCCTTGAGATGTTTCTACAACTTGATTGGAGTCCACCTGTGGTAAATTCAATTGATTGGACATGATTTGGAAAGGCACACACCTCTCTATACAAGGTCCTTCAGTTGACAGTGCATGTCAGAGCAAAAACCAAGACATGAGGTCGAAGGAATTGTCCGTAGAGCTCTGAGACAGGATTGTTTCGAGGCACAGATCTGCGGAAGGGTACCAAAAAATGTCTGCAGCATTGAAGGTCCCCAAGAACACAGTGGCCACCATCATTCTTAAATGGAAGAAGTTTGGAACCACCAAGACTCTTCCTAGAGCTGGCCGCCCGGCCAAACTGAGCAATCGTGGGAGAAGGGCCTTGGTCATGGAGGTGACCAAGAACCCGATGGTCACTCTGAGAGAGCTCCAGAGTTCTTCTGTGGAGATGGGAGAACCTTCCAGAAGGACAACCACCTCTGCAGCACTCCACCAATCAGGCCTTTATGGTAGAGTGGCCAGACATAAGCCACTCCTCAGTAAAAGGCACATGAGACCCGCTTGGAGTTTGCCAAAAGGTACCTAAAGACTCTCAGACCATGAGAAACAAGATTCTCTGGTCTGATGAAACCAAGATTGAACTCTTTGGCCTGAATGTCAAGAGTCACGTCTGGAGGAAACCTGGCACCATCCCTACGTTGAAGCATGGTGGTGGCAGCATCATGCTGTGGGGATGTTTTTCAGTGGCAGGGACTGGGAGACTAGTCAGGATCGAGGAAAATATGAATGGAGCAAAGTACAGAGAGATCCTTGATGAAAACCTGCTCCAGAGCGCTGAAGACCTCAGACTGGGGCGAAGGTTCACCTTCCAACAGGACAACGACCCTAAGCACACAGCCAAGACAACGCAGGAGTGGCTTCGGGACAAGTCTCTGAATGTCCTTGAGTATCCCAGCCAGAGCCCGGACTTGAACCCAATCTAACATCTCTGGAGAGACCTGAAAATAGCTGTGCAGCGATGCTCCACATCCAACCTGCAGAGCTGAGAGGATCTGCAGAGAAGAATGGGAGAAACTCCCCAAATACAGGTGTGCCAAGCTTGTAGCTTCATACCCAAGAAGACTTGAGGCTGTAATCACTGCCAAAGGTGCTTCAACAAAGTACTGAGTAAAGGGTATGAATACTTATTTAAAAGTAGTTTATTTTTATTTTTATAAATTTGCAGAAAATTCTACAAACCTGTTTTTGCTTTGTCAATGTGAGGTATTGTGTGTAGATTGATGAAAAAAAACAATTTAATCCATTTTAGAATAAAAGGCTGTAACGTAACAAAATGTGGAAAAAGTCAAGGGGTCTGAATACTTTCCAAGTGCACTGTATGTCGGGTCAATCAGAAATTACCTTTACATTTTAACGCGGATCTTCCGCGAACCTCATAGTTTGGAAATATACACTCATTGGCCAGTTTATTAGGTACCCTTTCACAAAAATCAGTCACGTGGCCGTGGGTTGCTATATAAATCAGGCAGACATGCATCGAGCCATTCAGTTACTGTTCGATTGAATGTTAGAATGGGCAAAACGAATGACCTAACTGACTTTGCGCGTGGTATTATCGTCGATACCAGGCACGCAGGTTCCAGTATCTCAGAAACGGCCGGCCTCCGGGGCTTTTCATGCACAACAGTGCCTAGGATTTACCGAGAATGGTGCGACAAACAAAAAACATCCATTCAGTGGCAGTCCTGTGGGTGAAAACAGCTCGTTGATGAGAGGTTGAAGGAGAATGGCAAGAAGTTTTGCTCTAATGTAACTCGAGAGTGGTTTTCCAATGGCTAATGAAAGACTGTTACCCCACTTTTAAATGTTCAAATATGCCTCAAGACTTTTATTTGTCAGCTAAAGTGAGTGGTGCTATTATAGTGGTCAGTGAATCCAGTCAATGACTCTACCCCCAAGGCCTTACTTCCATCTTTATAGTTGGATCAAAGCCAACGATTGTAGATGACAGAGATAGGAAGGCTATTTTCCATTACATGTTAGACCATGACTGTTATATTGCGGTCATTTCAAACACAGCTGTGTTTATCACAAAACTGAAATGACAGTTGTAGAATTGCTTTACACTATTGGCATATGCGTTGACCCCAATATAACTATGAAAAGTAGAGTATAGATATTTATTTAAGAAAGAAAGGATCTTGTAAAAGCATACTGTGCATTCTGGAATTCTCTGTGTCCACAGATAGACCAGTGACTAATTTTCAGCAAAGTTACAACTGATCAAAACTTTGAGCTCAGCACAGAAGTCAGGCAGTTACCTCATGCCCTTGACTGCTGATGGAGACTACCTCTCAGACAGAAATACATTAAATCAGAGAGAGCTCAGCTTTGCCCACCAAAAGATGAGCCTTCTCTTTCTTGGAATATTCTTCAGTCTAGACAAAAAAAAGTTATATCATTCTCAACCTCTCAATAGTTTTATGATAACTTGATCTTTGTCTCGGTATTGTCCAATGTTTCCAATATCAAAATAGGTATTCCTAATTTTTGTTGAAATACATGAAAACACCCATGTAGAATAAGCCAAAAATGATTGAAGATACAATTTTCCGAAATCAACATTTATCCAACCAATATATTTTTTATCTATCGTTCTGCTTGCTGAAATGCGTTTCCCGTTGGTATGGATCCCACAGAGTGGAGCGCTGCAGGTGTCCCTCCTCGCTCTGCTTTCCTCTCTCCATCAGCCCATCTGCCTCCCACATTGATGAGAGCTGATTACTCCTTAGGTGAGCTCTTTTAACCTGGAGCGGTTTTCAATAAGAGTGACATCAGTAATGATGATTAGAATCATAAAATGTCAAATGACAGATGCTACAGATAATGAAATACAGTCCCACCTATCAGAGGTACAATGCTGTTCCCTTGAAGTGTTCTGATCATCCCGAAATACACGTAATTGGCGTCCTATAATCTTATTTTCTTCATGTCCCCTAACGTGGGACAGTCACTGGTGATAGATTGAAAAATAAGAGAAATTAGGTGTTAGTTGAAGCAAATGCCATATATTGTGAATTACAGAATGGAACTGCATTTCATGGGAAAGGGAATTGAATTAGTGAATTAGTGGATTAGACACCAACCTCACTCTCTAAGTACCCCCTGGAGAAAGCTTACATACCCCCTGTTAGTACCTGTACCAAGGCTTAGGAAACACTAATCTAATACTGTATTTAGCATGATTTAAAGGCCCAAAGCAGCTGTTTTAATCTCAATATCGAATCATTTCTGGGTAACAATTAAGTACCTTACCCTTACAAAAGAGCAATTTCTTAAGCAAGAATTTTGCTAGTACTGTCTGAGAGTGGTCTGAGTGAGGGGCTTAATTGGACGAGCCTAATGGAAGGGATATGTAACCTGAAAACGATCTGTTATTGGCAGAGAGGTTTGAAACTCTCTTTGTTATTGGTCTATTAACTCATACCACCTGGTGATGATGCCAGGCAGGCCAAAACGCCATCCCACCAAAACAGGCTGAAATTTCAGGCGGTCTATTCAAACAGTTCTTACACTAAAAGGGCATTATCATCATTTTCACAATTTCACAGTATTATTCCAACCTCAAGCTCGATTGAAATTTAAAGGCAATGTTCCTGGGTTCGTGCATTCACGGTAAACCTTGCATATGTCGGTTCAATCAGAAATGACCTTTACATTTTAACGCAGATCTTCCACGAATGCCTCAGTGGCCCCTTTCATAAAAATAGCCGCTCCTACAGACAGTCACGTGGCTTGCTATATAAAGCAGACAGACAGGTATTGAGGCATTCAGTTGCTGTTCAATTGAATGTTAAAATGGGCAAAAGGACTTTGCGCGTGATATGATCGTCGGTGCCAGGCGTGCCGGTTCCAGTATCTCAGAAACGGCCGGCCTCCGGGGCTTTTCATGCACAATTAGACACTAGGGTTTACCGAGAATGGTGCGACAAACAAAAAACATCCAGTCATCAGCAGTCCTGTGGGCGAAAACAGCTTGTTGATGAGAGGTTGAAGGAGAATGGCAAGAATCGTGCAAGCTATCAGGTGGGCCACAAACAGGCAAATAACGGCGCAATACAACAGTGGTGTGCAGAACGACATCTCGGAACGCACAACTTGTCGGTGCTTGTCATGGATGGGCTATTGCAGCAGACGACCACACCGGGTTCCACTCCTATCAGCTAAAAGCAAGAAGAAGTGGCTCCAGTGGGCACGCAATCACCAACACTGGACAATTGAGGAGTGGAAAAACATCACCTGGTCCGACGAATCCTGGTTCCTGTTGCGTCATGCTGATAGCAAGTCAGCATTTGACATAAGCAGCATGAATCCATGGCCCCAGCCTGCCTGGTATCAACGGTACAGGCTGGTGGTGTAATGGTGTGGGGAATGTTTTCCTGGGACACGTTAGGTCCCTTGATACCAATTCAGCAACGTTTCCATTCCCTGAAGAATTAAGGCTGTTCTGGAGGCAAAGGGGGATCCAACACGGTTCTAGATGGGTGTACCTCATAAACTGAGTGTATATAAAACACAGGAAAATCACATTTTTGACCTCACTGGGCTTTTAAAGGCAATTGATAACCATGCAATGTTCTAGGTTTTTGTTGGTTGCTTCTATACTTAGCCCCATAGTCTCCATACCTACTTCAAAGCACTGGCGGCCTTCAGAAGAACGAGCGTTATCTGCGTAGGAAGAGACATGCAGAGGAGTTTGGCTCCTCGTGTTAAGACATGTCACATATCCTCCCCCTGCTGCCCTTGTGTGTTGCTACGGTTAAGGACGTGCTAGAGGAATGAATGCAGATGTGCAGCTGACGGCTAGATGATAGTCACAGTTCTGATAGACAGATTGCAATGTGGTGCATTTAGAGGATCGTTGTATCCTTTTGAAATGAACGCGTCGTCCTCCTGCTCTTGGACATATTTGGTACCTAGTCTTGGTCTTCATTACCTTGGATACATTTTGCAATTTGTTATCAGTCGTTCTTCATAAATTAGATACTTCATGTGTTGTATTGTCTGTGTCACAGGTGTGACTTGTTTACATGTTTAATTTAACGAGTGATCTCATTGGCTGATTAAAATATAATGTGATTTTGAATTAAACCACACTGTTTTGTGTTGAGACTGATTGAAAATCATGCCTTACAAAGTAAATGTTGAAAAGGGTACTTTGTGTTCTGCCTCTGCTTCACGCTTCCTGCTCAATCCCAGACCTAGAACCTGTCACTTATCTACCATGTGACATCTGCATGAAGATACAGAACCATACATCCAAATGGAGATCAGAGAGTAACAGAGTATTAATCACAATTCCAATTCAGCTCTAATGACTTTACAGTAATTATGTCTCCATCTGTTTAGGCTGTTTAGTAGGCCATGCCCATTCACTGATTCAAATGCACATTTTTCATCCAAACAAAAGGCACTGCTATGGGGAGCATAATGGCTACCAATTTCACCATGCAGTCTCAAAATGTCATTTCATTAGATTTACTTAGTGAGAACTAATTGTGCATTATATTAACAAAAGTTATCTACACAGATAGATGTAAACGTTTCATTGGTTACAGTTAAAATCTCTTATGTGAGTAAATATTTGTGTATGCTTTACTGTGTCAATTGTGTCAATGTCCATCATAAAATGTGGTGCTGACTTTTCAAATCAAATCAAATCAAATTGTATTGGCCACATGCTCCGAATACAACAGGTGCAGACATTACAGTGAAATGCTTACTTACAGCCCTTAACCAACAGTGCATTTATTTTTAATAAAAAAGTAAAATAAAACAACAACAAAAAAGTGTTGAGAAAAAAAGAGCAGAAGTAAAATAAAATAACAGTAGGGAGGCTATATATACAGGGGGGTACCGGTGCAGAGTCAATGTGCGGGGGCACCGGCTAGTTGAGGTAGTTGAAGTAATATGTACATGTTTAGTGTCCTTGGGCACGGGGACTATGGTGGTCTGCTTGAAACATGTTGGTATTACAGACTTAGTCAGGGATATGTTGAAAATGTCAGTGAAGACACTTGCCAGTTGGTCAGCACATGCTCGGAGTACACGTCCTGGTAATCCGTCTGGCCCTGCGGCCTTGTGAATGTTGACCTGCTTAAAAGTCTTACTCACATCGGCTACGGAGAGCGTGATCACATAGTCATCCGGAACAGCTGGTGCTCTCATGCACGCTTCAGTGTTGCTTGCCTCGAAGCGAGCATAGAAGTGGTTTAGCTCGTCTGGAAGTCTTGTGTCACTGGGCAGCTCGCGGCTGTGCTTCCCTTTGTAGTCTGTAATAGTTTTCAAGCCCTGTCACATCCGACGAGGGTCAGAGCCGGTGTAGTACGATTCAATCTTAGTCCTGTATTTACTCTTTGCCTGTTTGATGGTTCGTCGGAGGGCATAGCGGGATTTCTTATAAGTGTCCGGGTTAGAGTCCCGCTCCTTGAAAGCGGCAGCTCTACCCTTTAGCTCAGTGCGGATGTTTCCTGTAATCCATGACTTCTGGTTAGGGTTTGTACGTACGGTCACTGTGGGGACGACATCATCGATGCACTTATTGATGAAGCCAGTGACTGATGTGGTGTACTCCTCAATGCTATCTGAAGAATCCCGGAACATGTTCCAGTCTGTGCTAGCAAAACAGTCCTGTAGCTTAGCATCTGCGTCATCTGAGCACTTTTTTATTAACCGAGTCACTGGTGCTTCCTGCTTTAGTTTTTGCTTATAAGCAGGAATCAGGAGGATAGAGTTATGGTCAGATTTGCCAAATGGAGGGCGAGGGAGAGCTTTGTATGTGTCTCTGTGTGTGGAGTAAAGGTGGTCTAGAGTTATTTTTCCTCTGGTTGCACATTTAACATGCTGGTAGAAATTTGCTGTGCCTAAAGGGAGATGCAGGTGTCAGACCTTTCCCACTGACCACAGACGTCAATTCAACATCTATTCCAAGTTGGTTCCACGTCATTTCATTGAAATGACGTGGAAACAACGTTGATTCAACCAGTGTGTGCCCAGTGGGTTGTTTGGCTCTGTCTCTCTCTCTTTAGCCTCCTCTCATCGATCGCACACGTCATCTCTCCCACAGTCTCTCTTTGTCTCTAACTCTTGACATGAGAAGAAAATAGTTAATCATGGAGAAAGTCAACCTGAGATACTCCTGCGTCCTCAAAGCCATCAAAGGAAATTTCCCCGACCATGCACCTTTGTTCTTTCATCTCACTTCATTCATTTTTTAAATAAAGAGATTCGTGACTGGATTTGGGCGGAATTTAAGATTGCCACCCGGCGCCACAATGGAGTGGAGTGTGTCTTCCTCCTGTTCCCTGTCTCCCTATGAATATGTAACAGCTTCCTCTTTATCCTCCTCCTCCCGCACCATCACAGAAAATCCAATTATGTCAATTTCACCTACTGTGAAGATGGGAATAATCCCAATGATAATCACCTCACACAAAGGAGTGGGTTGATCACCACCAGTAGAGCAGAGCACTTTGGAAATGCTAGAAGTCATGATTTTTTTCTTTAGATCTCAATAATCGTATCTGAGTTTATGTTACAGCTATTCTGCAGACCTACATAGGTCAAATACATGAGGAAGTATGTATTTTGAAATACTAATTATTTGTAGGTATTTGCAAATACAATCAAAACCATTAATTGACTGTTCAAGCATTTGCAAATACAAGAAGTGCTTGTAACATACTCAAAAGTATGAATCAGGTCTGATATTCCTACAAGTATGTCACATGTCATTGACTAAGTTCTAAAATAGTTTTTCAATCTTTCTGTTTGACACTAGCATGTCCTGTCAGGACAAAGATTAAATTAAATGACAAGTTGCTGTGTACAATCTTGAATATACAAAGATGATGCCTCCTCCAATATCGGTCCAAAACCAATATTTACCCATAAGTGCCTTCAGAAAGTATTCACACCTCTTGACTTTTTCCACATTTTGTTGTGTTACAGCCTGAATTTAAAATGGATAAAATGTAGATTTTTCTGTCACTGGCCTACACACAATACCTTATAATTTGAAAGTGGAATTATTTTTTGAGATTATTTTTTAACAAATTATGAAAAGCTGATATGTCTCGTAAATAAGTAATCAACCCCATTGTTATGGCAAGCCTAAATAAGTTCAGGAGTAAAAATGTGAATAACAAGTCACATAATAAGTTGCATGGACTCACTCTGTGTGCAATAATAGTATTTAATGTGATTTTTGAATGACTACCTCACCTCTGTACCCCACACATACAATTATCTGTAAGGTCCCTCAGTCGTGCAGTGAATTTCAAACACAGATTCAACCACAAAAACCAGGGAGGTTTTCCAATGCCTTTCAAAGAAGGGCACCTATTTGGATGGTGTATCATCAATACACCCAGTCACTACAAAGATACAGAGGAAGGAAACGGCTCAGGGATTTCACCATGAGGCTAATGGTGACTTTAAAACAGTTACAGAGTTTAATGGCTGTGATAGGATAAAACTGAGGATGAATTAACAACATTGTAGTTACGCCACAATACTAACATAATTGACAGAGTGAAAAGAAGGAAGCCTGTGCAGAATAAAAAGTATCCTGTTTGCAACAAGGCACTAAATGTGGAAAAGCAATTAACTTTATATTTTTTTACCCCTGTTTTCTCCCCAATTTCGTGATATCCAATTGGTTGTTACAGTCTTGTCCCATCGCTGCAACTACCGTACGGACTCAGGAGAGACAAAGGTTGAGAGCCATGTGTCTTCCGAAACACGACCCTGCCAAGCCGCACTGCCTCTTGACACACTGCTCGTTTAACCCGGAAGTCGGCTGCACCAATTTGTCGGAGAAAACACAGCACAACTGGCGACCGCAGTCAGCGTGCATGCGCCCGGCCCGCCACAAGGAGTCACTAGAGCGCGATGGGACAAGGACATCCCTGCCGGCCAAACCCTCCCCTAACCCGGACTACGCTGGGCCAATTGTGCGCCGCCTCATGGGTCTCCTGGTTGCGGCCGGCTGCGAAGCAATTAACTTTTTGTCCTGAATACAAAGTGTTTTCTTTGGGGACCATATTTTCAAGCATAGTGGTGGCTGCATGGGTATGTTATGGGTATGCTTGTAATTGTTAAGGACTGGGGAGTTTTTCAGGATAAGAAATAAACGGAATGGCGCTAAGTACAGGCAGAATCCTAGAGGAAAACCTGGTTCAGTGTGCTTTCCACCAGACACTGGGAGATTAATTCAGGACAATAACCCAAAACACAAGGCCAAATCTACATTTGAGTTGCTTAGCAAGAAGACAGTGAATGTTACAGTTTTGACTTAAATCTGCTTGAAAATCTATGGCAAGTGCTGAAAATGGTTGTCGAGCAATGATCAACAATCAATTTGATAGAACTTGAAGAATCTTGAAAAGAATAATGTGCAAATGTTGCACAATCCAGGTGTGGAAGCTCTTAGAGACTTACAGCTGTCATCGCTGCCAAAGGTGATTTTAACATGTATTGACTCGGGGGGTTGAATACTTATCTAATCAAGATATCTTAGTGTTTTATTTTTGATATATATATTTTTTTACAAATGTTAGAATTTTTCTTACACTTTGACATTACAGAGTATTTTGGTTGATGTTATGTAGCAGTTAACCTATGACTTATTATTGTCATTATTATCCAGGCTCTGTCGTAGCCGACCGCGACCAGGAGACCCATGGGGCGGCGCACAATTGGCCCAGCGTCGTCCAGGGTAGGGGAGGGAATGGCCGGCAGGGATGTAGCTCAGTTAAATGACAATTAAATCAATTTTAATCCCACTTTGTAATACAACAAAATGTGGAAAAAGTCAAGGGGTGTGAATACTTTCTGAAGGCACTGTATACATCACTGTATGTCAGACATTTCTTCCGTGCCATTCTCAAACTGAAAATGAGAGTGCATACATGAACACTGTGAAAAATGTTATTTTGTGTGCATCAAAGGATAGATAAGAACAAACGATGGTAAACTAACGGCAGGTTTACAGAAAGTTTGTGCATGTAACCCTTTGCATGACATTTGCAGACAGTCATGAGAATGTGGGACAGAGACACAGTGTGTTTGTGGAAGGTCAAGGGGAACTATAACAGGGAGAATGAACAGACTTTTCTAACTCAGTATAGTGAACTGGTCTGCAGGGTAGCAGCGTACACTCTTAATTTCCAGGCCCAAGGGCCTCTTCAGGAGATGAACTCATTATGATTCACAGTCAGAGACCAGCCCTGTCACACCTTGCCTCCTTGAGTAGCACTTTGTCTCAATGCAAGTGTAGATGGTGGACCCGCACGCGCATACACACATTTCTGAAGTAAATGAAGTAGAGGTTCACATCTACTGACACATTCCAGATTTAGGCATGCATTTCAGACAATTCTTAACACTAAACAGGTGACATTTACTTCCATGGTAAATAAAAGATGACACAATTATGAAATATGTACTGTATGTTGTACAATTTACCACCATTTTGTTTACCTCTTGATCATTTGCTTTTGTTTTCAGTACAATGGGTTTTTACAATTACATTTACATTTTAGTCATTTAGCAGACGCTCGTATCCTGAGAGCATACATATTTTTTGTATTTTTTTCATACTGGCCCCCCGTGGGAATCGAACCCACAACCCTGGCGTTGCAAACGCCATGCTCTACCAACTGAGCTACATCCCTGCCGGCCATTCCCTCCCCTACCCTGGACGACGCTGGGCCAATTGTGCGCCGCCCCATGGGTCTCCTGGTCGCGGTCGGCTACAACAGAGCCTGGATAATAATGACAATAATAAGTCATAGGTTAACTGCTACATAACATCAACCAGTTCCTGAGCCTGTAATTGTGTAGCCTGTAAAATACATCCCCTTAGCAAGCTAATCCTCTGCTAACACAGATAACAAAGTTCCAATTAAGCATGTCCTCACATAAAGTCTAAGCTATAGAAGAAGTTAATTAATATTGAGCCAATATCCTCAACAATGCTAATTGAATTTGCAAACACAGTGATTAATTAAAATAAAATAATGTCTTTAACGGCTTACGTTTTATGGACACTGTGTGGTTTTCTACTTAATACGCGCATGCTACGAAAATGAACTGAAGATTTGAAGTACGCCTCGTCAGACATCACGTCAAAATGGGGGAAGGAATTTGAAATGTAAATAGGGTTTTTGTCAGGTGCATAATTGATCATTTGAGACATACTGGGGTCTGTCAACATTTGCATGAGAACAGACTTTCTGCTCCTATACAGTCATATCAAATGACAGAATAGTAGTCCTTTTTACTCAATACATTACAGACAAACCATACACCAGTTGAACACAGAAACGCTGGACATTTGTCAAAAATAAGCATAATATTGTAGCATATAAGTAATATCATGAGGAGTTCACTACAGAGAACAGAGATTTTACAGCCGACCAGAAAAAGACCCTTGAAATGATCAAAACAACCTCCTAAACTCTAAATTAATTTGGTTATCACACTGCTTTATGGCAATATTCCAACAACTAACCTATCTACTAGCTTTGGATAAATGGGTTTGCTTAACAATGCGGGCCACTGGTATTATGTTTTTGTCCTCAAGGTAATTTCCAATTAAATTGATGGCATATTTTTCGTGCTTGTTGATGTGGATCGCTGCTGGAGTTTGTCTTTGTTGTATAGAGATTTATTAGACAATATTGTTCTATATCTATATACGGGGCAATCTGCTTTAAAAAAAATATATGATACCGTATATACTGACTGATTATTGAAGAATATAACTTGTAAATGCCTCATGAGCTTAGTTCAACTGTCATACCCCATCAGAACCCAAAATATACGCTTGTTTTACACCTTTGTTTGTAAACAACACAATTATAAACAAACACTGTATAGCCTCAAAACATCGATAAAGCTATTATTTTATTTTGTGTATATCATGGATGGTCAGTTGCATCCATAGCTTAATCTATGAATTTGAGAGTGGTTACATTTCTCTAGCCCCATCCATCAGCTGTTTACCAAAACAGCGGAGGGGTAACCACTGTTATTGTTTGAACTGCGGATTGCCCCTTTAAGACTACCTTTAACTTATGCTATTCTTGAATAGCTCACACTGGCTTCTGCCAGTAATGAAACACAAATGTTTAGGTTTTACTATGTCATCCCTACTGCTCTGTAATCTCCAAATCTCACTGCTAATTTCAGTCACCAATGATTGCTTTGTGGGGGGTTTTCTTTCGAGCAGCATGCTGAATTTTTCTTAGCCAATAGCAGGATGTGAACGTTACCTTGCAAAACCTCCCCTCGCTCAACTGGTTATTGTGCAGTGAAATCGCATATGATTTACATTAGCTACCGGGCTACCTGTAACTACCCAACTTAATTTTAAGGTATTTTCTAAAGAGGAGCAGTTGTCCTTCGGTCCGGTCTTCAGTGCTATTGCTTTTTGAATACAGGACACAGGGACAGCCTACGGAGAATTCCAGCTCTGTGTAATATGGCTATTTTTGCCTTTGACAAGTGTAGCTAGCTAGGGTAAATGTGGAGAAGTTATTACTCATCAATTCAAGCACACCAACCTTGATCCTCTTGAGCAGATAGAAGTGACTGCAATTGATTTCGAGGAGGCCACATTGTGTTATATTTCAAAATATAAAAGCACAAAGGTTTGATTTGCATGTGTCTCTGTCTTACTCCTTTGGCCTTTTTAATTCTCTTAATACACCTTTTATTTTAATTTTATTACACTGTCTTCCTCTCCAATTTTCCTAACTTCTTTGTAGTTGTTTGGTAGGTAGGTGAGAAAGCTAGCTAACTATAGGGTACCAGTAGCCAAGAACTAACTACAATTGTAGTTGATATTAGCTACCAAGATCAAGTTCTCATACGCAAGCTAGCTATACCTAGCCACAAACTCGCTATATGTACTTGCTAGCTACATACTCACTATCTTAGCTAACATCAATATTTCACAGGAGGCAAGTGAGGAGACTATCTTTCCGAGTTAATAGTTTCTTTTCGTGAGGGAGGTCATATTCCTCCGCGGTTCTGCAGCTCTGGGCATGACACTGGAGCATGGAGTACTTTCTTATTTCCGTCTGTTTGAATTATTTGAGCAGATGGCTGGGTAATTATTCAGGTTGTGGGTGAGACACTCAGACACGACGACCCTGGAGGGCCAGTGGTCAAAACAACAGCGACGACAACAGACCGAGCACGACCGCATTAAGGAACAATGGAAGACGAAATGTCTGTCTGGATGTGGCCTAACCTATTGACGATATTGGGTCCCTAACCTATTGACGTCAATGGGGCCCGTAGGAGCAGTCCTGATTGGGCCCAAGAGGTTTCACCTCTGCACCCTCGTCACGGCAAGTCATTCTCACCCTGTCACCCCACCCCCACCTACACACCAGGTGTCTGAGTTTGCCACACTGCCCTGGAGGTACACTAATAGAGGTTGACGGGTTGAAACAAACACCTGACACTCAGATATCTTTATGTGTAACGCATTGCTACCAGGACCAGAGCCCTCCCTCCAGCACCCATGTGAGGTTGAGGGACTAGTTACACTGTAGTTGCTAATATATCGTATGCAACTTGGAACACATCTTCTAAGTAAATGTAAATTCAATAGTAGTAGTATTACCCTGTAGTACGTTAACGTGCGCTAGTACCAACATATACGTACCTATTTGGCTAACTAAGCTAACTAGCTTTGGTTAAAAATCATAATGTCAGTGTGGCTAGGATAGACCAATCAGCACACCCACTGGGAAAATATACATTTACGGCCCAATGCCGTGACCCTGCTGAATGAATACTGCCAGAAATTGAAAATACCATCGAAAAACTGGTTCACATTTATAATTTTTGTTTGCTCTACTACGCAACATTTCGAATGTAATATGTCCTTACTTCTGAGGTAACCTGTTACAGAACATTAATGGTTTTTAGGGACAGGAAAATAGGTTATTCTGTTTGTCATGCTGTCAAACAGCTGCTAACTGCAGGTTGGTCCATTCAACATTGTGTGGAAATGACACACTTTGTTCTTCTGTACGGTAGGTCGAGCATTTTCAACAAGCAATCGTTTTTCTTTGCGCATACAGTAATTTTCAGTCAATAATGTGGTCCTGTTTATATAAGAAAAAAATTATAGATGGGAAGGGTTTGCACTTTTGGGATTATTCCATTGGTTCCATTGTGCCAGGCTGGGCTCAGTCAAGTGCAGCTAGAGTATTTGAAGGAAAACAACCTAGGTATGGGCCCCTTACATAGGCAGCAGTCCAAAAATAGGCAGCCTGCAAGATGCAAAAAAGAAACATTGCTAAACAATATACTTATATATATATTTTTTTACAATAGCACAATCAAGTAATTGTTATGCAGTTACATGTGGCTAGCCAACAACTGACTCAGACAACAAAATAAAAACAACACAATTAATTTCACATTTGCTGTAAATCAATGAAGTTCAGGTTGTCAACACAGTGTTTTGCAGTAATGAAAGTAAATTCATCATCCATTTAGTCAACTTTCACAGACAGAATGGCGAAATATCAGCTTCATCAGTTGGTCTGTTCAGAGACATTTTCATAATTGGACCAGAGTCAGTTATTTAGATAGGCCTACATCGTAGGAGGGAAACATCTGTTGGCTATGTTTCTATTAAATAAACCTGCAGAGACAAGACACACAAACACACATACACGGCGAACACACACATATTCATTCCCGTTCTCCCCCATCTATAATAAATGCTTTTAAATACTTAGAGAGGTAATCCTCAAAGTGACTGACATAGATAAATACATCGTAATACAAATTAAACACCATAATGGCAACTTGTGTCTTTGGAAACTAGTGATAAGGGGTCTGCATAGTAGCCTACAATTGCTTTGACAGCTGGTAAAATGAAAGATAAACTTGGTTTAATGAAATTATCTATACAAGGGCTATAGGTGGTGGCTGGCGATGCATGGTATGCTTATTGAGAGGAACCAGCTGTGTACAATCCACTGAACATGTTTCTTGTACCTCACACTGAAACAACTACTGATGTCCGCAAGCTGTAGTTGAAAGCAGTGTGAGGTCTAAACGCAGAGATGCATGTGCTATAATTCACACTTGGGCAATAGCTTTTGACAAGTAAATCTGTCACATTAATCAATAACAGCAACAATCCCTGAAGGGTGCTGACTTGTGAGAATAGATCCACTTGCTGCTTATTTGTCGCTGCCAGCTAGGGGACAGATAGAGAGAGGCATGTAAAAAAAAACAATTTGCATGGATCTATTGCCTCAAGCACTGCTAAACAACACAGTGAGTTAGTTGCCAGGCAACATGAAGACATTTTGGCATGCATTATTCCATGGTGTCTGGCTGGTCGGCTCAGTGGGCTATGGTGGGTCGGGTGCTATTGTGGTAGTACTGTTCAGTCTCTGTTTCTCCCTTCTCTCTCGCTCCTTGTTTACTGAAAAAATGTCTAATTCATCTCTTGACACTTAGGAGGCACAGACTTGGTCTTCACGGTGGTAATGGCCTTGTGTGTGTGTTGGGCCAAGCTGGTGTGTAAGTTGTAACAGAGGTCATGGCTGCTTTGGTAAAGTGTGTTTTGACACATTCAGTCAGCCACAAATGCAACGTAGAGAAAACGATTTGAGATCAGATCACAACCCAGCCAAAGAGCTCTCTTCAGTAGACTGTTTCATTGACTAATAAAGCAAAACTTGACACTCCACTTAATGTCTCTTCAATCTTAATTTTGTTCCACCCTCCACACCTTTTGTCAATGTTGACCTACCGATTTTTTAAAACTATAACCAGAAATGGACTATTGAAAATGCATGGCTGGGGGTTCACTCCAATCTGACCGGCCATCACTCCAGGGGCAGGATTTCAATCTTGAATCAGCAGGAAATAATTGCCACTTAAACAACAACTGGTCAAGTGAACAATGGGAAACCATTAATTTGACTCTTTCAATACCATGCTGTGCACAGAAGGACTACCATTAAATTGAATCGTCTTGCTTGGCTTCTCATATTCCATCCCTGCATGTAGGGCGGCAGGTAGCGTAGTGGGTAAGAGCGTTGTGCCAGTAACCGAAAGGTCGCTGGTTCTAATCCCCGAGCCTCCTAGGTGAAAAATCTGTCGATGTGCCCTTAAGCAAGGCACTTAACCCTAATTGCTCTGGATAAGAGCGTCTGCTAAATGACTAAAATGTAAATGTACAGTACATGAGGATCAAAGTGAAAGCCTTCTGAGGCTTGCGTATGGTTCAGAAAATACAAAGAGGCATTATTGATTCTCATTTCTAATACATTTATGGCCCAATTCTGACGTAACCATTTTTCAATTTTTCCTGCTTTATAGTCTTTGCATTTACACCATGTATTCTTGACTATTTGACGTTTGTGTGCATATTCATAGCAAAATGAAATGTGCCATATCAGATCGGTTGGGTAGTACTTTGCAGTGATCTATTTTAATGCTAGAAAGAAATTAAATGCTCTTTTTTTTTAGAAAAGCAAATGGTATTTTACCACTTATTCTGCAAAGAAAATATGATTTTTATAGCAAATGTATAGGTTAAATGCCTGAAAATCTTTTGATGTGTGTTTGTCGAACAAGCACAATGCCTCATGGCAATATCAGTATTCAAAGCAATATCCATCCTTGTATGTTGCCCCCACCCAATGGTAACACAGGAGTAAAACATTCATGAGGCTGTCATTACATTGGGATAGGTATCCATCCTCTCTTACCATGCACTACATAGGGGTAACTGTGAATTTTACCCTAATTTACCGGCAGCTGGTTCGAATCCCAGGACTGACTAGAAAAATCTGTCAGTAGTGAGCCAGATGGTTGCTGGTGTTACTGTCTGGCTTAGATCCTGGGTCTCCACTTGCACCACAAGCCTATATGTTAGCCTGCTGAGTTAAAGCCTGCAGACTGAGCTTGAAGACCTAATGCAAGTATTCAGGTCTCAGGCAAGGTAACTCAATTGTGGCTTTGAGCAAGGCACTTAATCCATATGGAGCACTACATCCTGTGTAGAACATGGTATGTTGTCGCCACCCAATGGTAACATATGAGAAATACATTTTATAAGGGCTGCCATTAAATTGGGATAGGTATCCAACCAAAGATGGTGGATAAATTAAGATGTCTTACTCAGGCAGTTCACCACTGGGGAAAAAATTGTAAAGATTCCTGTCTGTGTAAGTGGGCGTTCCCTCTCTTGTGTGAGCACTCTTTCCTGCTTGACCAATGGCTCTGGTCTACTTATTGTCCCCTCCCCGCTCTCTCCACCCGCCCCGCCACGACCAGAAAAAATTAGCCAGTGAGATGTCTCGCTTCTGGGGCACCCCCTCCATGGGGTGGGGGCAATAAGTAGACCAGACTGGCCTTGCACGACCGTCTCTGTATCCAACTATCCATCCTCTCTAACCATGGCAACAAGACAAACACAGGAGATGATATTCAGTCAGTTCTGAATATGCTTCAGGGCAATAGTATGTCCATGCTGGAAGGGGAAGGCCTTGGTGTTATTATATTTGTGTTAATACATATTTCTGACGAACAATACATAGCGGTTTGGTGTTGTTTTGGGTAGTTTGTTGTAGCTGTTTTGGGCATTTTAGAATTTTTTGGGGGTTGTTTGGGATGTTTTCGGCAGGACTTGTTGAGCTGAATCTCAGGAGTGAGTCAAAGAACTACACTTCCCAGAGTGCACCAGCAGCAGCAAACCGGCTGCTTGTCACCTGATCAGTCATTTTCACTGATTTGGAGCACCTGTGAAGGCATGGAGGGGCTCAGTCATTCAGAAGAACAAACTTCAGAGAGAAGACTCCAAGTTCACTCACATGTTCAGTCCAAAGACGCCAATGGTAAATGGTTAATTCATTTAAGTTATTTAGAATGTTTATTTAAATGTTTAAACTAATTTAAGTTCATTAAAATGTTTAATTAAAATGGTAACTTTTTGTTCTGTCTTTAAAGGTTTACAACCTAATTTACTGGCTAATTTACTGGACAGACCAATCAACTGAAAGCAAACTAAAAATAAAAAAGATTGAGTCGGAAATTTGAGTTGTCCCTGTGTCCTTTGGATGGTGAACAAGAGGAGGACTTGACAGTTGTAAACCACGCGGAGCGGCCTGGCCCTGAGGATAAACGGCTTCAGATCCAGAAATAAGCTGTTGACGCAGAGGAAGTCAAGATGGCGGAAGATGTCCTGGGGAAGTCGGTCCAGCAGCTCAAAAAGGAGAGGACCACTGCAAAAAGCAGCTTCACCAGACAAGCCAACTTCATTTCAAGAGGAGCAAGCAGCATGCTTCAAGTGGAGTTAAAGGAGGAATTCGCTAAGCTTTCAGATTGTTTCAGAAAGATGCACAATGCCAACGATGACTACAGGATTGGACTGGAGGCTGACATGACTGAGGATAAGGAACCAGGTCTTAATGAACAGCAAGAGGCTGACATTGATAGATCTGTAAATGAAGGTGAAACAAAGTTGGCGGAGATAAGAGACATTGTTCAAACAAACCTGTGGTCGAGGTATGGAAGGAGTGAACTTCTTGTGGCAATCCTGGAAGCAGAAAAAGCCAATGATAAAGCGGCTGATGTACCTGTGGAAAGTGCCAATTTAGAGGGCTATGAAGTGCACCTCGCTCTCTTGGACAAGAGAAAAAAAGAGGCCATCTCAGCAATGTCAACATGGGAGCGATGGATCCCTGTAGGATTAAAGGACGAATTAGATGGAAGAGTCAAGTACGTAAGAGCATTCTACTACAGGCTTGAGGTAAGGAGACCTGAATTTGCCACTGCACGGACGATCAATGAGCAAGGCACAGGAGTGAAACTACTACCCCAACCGGCAACATCCACACCAATAGTGAGAATCAAGCCAATCTCTCTACCTATCTTCAATGGAAGCAAGAGATAATATCACAGATGGAGGAAAGACTGGGAAAGGCTACAAAAGCAGGGAGAGCCATCCGGATCAACTGAAGTTAAGAAAATTCAACTCCTGGAGAGTGTGGATGACAAAATCTCAAAAGACCTCAGACTTTCAACCTACACCACTACCAATGACATGTTCAGAGTCCTGGAGAACAGGTATGGCAACAAGTCAACCATCATAGTGGAAATCCTGGAAGAGCTGGAGAAGATGCCACATGTGAAAGGGAACCAACCAAGAAAGGTGATTGATCTCATACAGTCAGTGGAGAAGGCTCTAGTTGATCTCACAGAGTTAGGAAACTCTGGAGCCATAAATAACCCACTGGTAATTAGATCCATTGAAAGCAAGTTGTCTGCCTTCATTAAAAGAGACTGGGTGATGTTCATGGTTGAACCCAGAAACAATGTCACATCAGACAACCACTTTGTCATGCTCTTGAAGTTCCTGAAAAGTCAAGAAGAAATACTAGAGAGACTCGAACAGCTCAGAACTGTGGAGAAGGTGGAAAAATCAGATCGTTTGGACAAGAAGTATGACAGAAAGATTGCCTCAACAAAAACCACAAAGAAAGAAGAGCTTGATGAGGTATGTGGTGATAGTGGGCACAACAACAAGACTTAAGCTACCTGAAAAGAAAACTGTATTGAGAAAGCTGGGAGCATGCAGAAAATGTCTCGGATGCCATGATGAAGATGGATACTGCAGAGACACTTTCCTATGCAGAAACAAAGACTGTAAAAGGGAAGGTGGTGCCCCAGACCACCATTTTTTTCCTCTGCCCAAAAGGAGAAGTCAAAAGAGGGGAAGAGAGAAAGAGTGGAAAAGACGGCAAAGGTGAAAGCAAGCTAACGGAGGAACAAGAGGAGATCTTGTCTGAACTTTCCCAGGAAATGGCAGATCGATGCAGAAAGGCTTTCACCAACACCAACAAAACCGCAGTGACACTCGATGCTTCAGGCCAGTCTGAGCTACCGCAGAGAAATGGGCTCTCTGAACTTCCTGTCATCATGATGTTGATGCAAGTCACGGCAAACGCAGGGCAGAAGATTGGGACTTTAATTGACCTTGCTTCAGACACAAACTACATTACCCATAAGGCTGCTGAAAGACTGAGGTTAAGACATGAGAAGATAACTTTAGTTGTGCATGGGGTTGGTGGTATGACCATGGAGGTGAACACACAAAGGTATCTCCTCAAAGTCAGAGTCAAGACACCTAAAGGGACAGAGAGAACTCATGAAATGGTCTGCTACGGCTTGGATGAAATCGCCAGAGTGCATCAAGTAATTGAACCTGAGAAGTTGAAAAAATTATTCCTAGAAGTCAAACTTACAGAATTGGAAAGGCCAGAAGAGGTTGAACTTCTCATTAGCCACCGAGAGGGAAGACTCGCTCCTCAGAGGGTAAAAATAATCTGAGACCTTGTCTTGTGGGAGGGTCCATTGGGGAAAACAGTGGGTGGAGCACATCCCGACTTATTTGAAGAAGTGGAGGTTGCAGCATATGAGTCCAAAACACACTTCGCTCGCTCCATGAGGACAGCAGCTGTCAAATATCAAGAAATCACAAGTCCAACAACTGACACAGCCCAGCTACAACAGGAGGATGTGACTCAGACCAAATTTACAGCTGCCAGTAACCGTGAGTTCCTTGAGTGGTGGCACTGGGACAGCATCGGAGCTGCATGTGAGCCAAGATGTGGAGGATGCCGATGTGGAAACTGTCCACCAGGAGGAAAGGAAATGACCCTGGCAGAGGAGAGGGAACTGGAGATCATTAAAGAAGGCCTCACCTACAAGAAGGGGGATGCTCACACACCGGCTCCACATTGGGATGCAAAGTATCCTTGGACGGTAGATCCAACCTCTCTCCCGAACAACAAAAGTGCAGTCCAGGCTTGTTTCTTAAGGATGGAAAAGCAACTAAGCAGAGAGCCAGACTGGAAAGTCGCATATGCTACCCAGATCCATGAAATGGTCGAGCGAGGCGCAGCCATAAAACTCACCAACAAAATCATGGACGAGTGGAACGGACCAGTGTGGTACGTAAGCCACCTGGTGGCACCAAACCCTCATTCGGTGACAACACCGGTTCGTATTGTATGGAATAGTAGCCAGAAATACAAAGGCGTGGGTATGAATGATCTTCTTCTGAAGGGACCAGACGTTCTCAACCCTATAAGAGCTGTCTTGCTGAGGTTCAGAGAAGGGACGTATGCATCTCTAGGAGACATCAAAAAGATGTACAACTCTGTATGGCTGAAGGAGCGTGAGATGCATCTTCACAGGTTCCTCTGGAGGGACAGCCCAGATGAAGAGATAAGTGAATATGCAATAACCAGAGTCAACATTGGGGACAGACCTGCTGGTTGCATTGCTCAGTTGGCTATGAGGGAAACAGCATGCCTGCCCAATTTTCTTCACTTGGAGGATGAGCGCAGAGTCATTGAAGAGGACAGTTATGTGGATGACCTCTTAACCTCCCAAAATGACCTGAATAAACTTGACAAGATCACAGCAAATGTCGACAAGATCTTGAAAGCTGGAGGGTTCTTCCTCAAACCATGGGTCCGGTCAGGGCAAAGTGGGAGGCAAGGAATGGAGATGGAGGTTCTAACAAAGACACAAAGTAAAACCTTAATTCTTCCAAATCAAATGAGGGACGAAGACAACAAAGCCTTGGGTATCGGCTACCAAATGGATGAAGACAAGCTCTACATGTTAACCTCAGTTAACTTTTCCAAAAGGAAAAAGAAGATGAGAGTTGGAAAAAATCTTCTCAAGGAGGTGGTGAGAACTGAGACACCTAACCCACTGACTAGGAGGGCTCTCTTAAGCCAAGTGGCTGGACTGTACGACCCAATTGGCTTAGTTACACCTGCCAAACAGAAGGGAGCAATTCTTGTTCGAAAAGCATTCCAAGAGGGAGGGGGGGAAACTAACCCAAGAAACCTGGGACCAACCTCTCTCAGAAAGCCTCAGAGAAGAAGCCATCCAGCTTTTTGAAGAATATGTGCAGCTTGGAGAGGTGAAATTCCACAGGAGCCTCACACCAGCTGGCTGGGAAAGGAAACCTTGGGGCATCACATTCTCTGATGGAAGTGACAAAACCTATGGAGCTGTGATGTACTTAAGATGGGAGACAAGTCAAGGCACTAAAGTTCGATTCGTTGAATCAAAAGCCAAGCTGACACCCCTGGATCAGAAGGGAGAAGCTGTAAAAGCTGAGATCTGTGGTGCTGTCTTCGCAGCCAGGATCAGGAAGTATGTGGAAAAGCATGCTCGAATGAAGATCGAGAGATGGTTCCATCTACTTGACAGTCAAACGGTCTTGGGAGCCATTCAAAGAGTCAGTTATGGGTACAAAACCTTCTTTGCAAATAGAGTGGGTGAAATCCAGAAGGCTGGACAAGTGCAAGACTGGTGGTGGATCCGTGGGGATCTAAACATAGCTGACATCATAACAAGAGGGGGTGCTCCTGAAGATTTGAAGGAGAATTCCACATGGCAAAATGGACCAGAGTTCCTAAAGTGGCCAGTGGAGGAGTGGCCTATAAAATCAGCTGGAGAGGTTGCAGCTCATGCCAGGGAGAGTGTAAACAAGCTCCAGAGGAAGGCATTCTCTCCAGAGGAAGGCGGTCCTCTGTAGCTCAGCTGGTAGAGCACGGCGCTTGTAACGCCAGGGTAGTGGGTTCGAACCCCGGGTCCACCCATACACAAAAATGTATGCACGCATGACTGTAAGTCGCTTTGGATAAAAGCGTCTGCTAAATGGCATATTATTTATTTATTTATTTATTTATTATATTCTCAGGTACATTAACAAGAGCTCAAGCAAGAAGTAGTCAGCAGAAAGAAGACCTACAAGGCACTCAGGAAAGTCCAAAGAGTGAAACTCAAGAGGGAATACCTGTGGTAAACCCAACTCTTCTTAGAAGGAAGCCCACTGGCTGGGTTAAATATCTTGTGGAAGTAAGAAGATTCAGTAGCCTGTCCAAACTGGTGAGAGTCGTTGCCTGGGTTTGTCTAGCAGCCAAGCAGTGGCTGAAGAGGAATGGCCGGGCCCCTAAACAGGCAAAGAGGGAGGTAAGATCACCCAAGCAAGCTGTGCTGCCTGTCAAAGAACATGAAGATGCACTCAAATACCTTTTCCTCGCAGCTCAAGAAGGTACAGATTTTTCAGACACAACTCTAAGCAGACTGACAGTGTACAAAGATGTGAACTCTGGGCTGCTAGTTTGTGGAGGCAGAATTCAGACATTCAACGAAGATAAGACAGCAGTGCCAGTTTTACCCTTTGAAGCATGGGTGTCTACACTGCTGGCACAAGAATCCCACAAAGCAAACCACGAGGGAGTGGCGGGAACCCTTCTCCGGATGAGGAAGAAAGCCTGGGTAATAAAAGGCCATAGACTTGCCAAGGAAATGGTTGACAGCTGTGTGGTCTGCAGGAAAAACAAGGCAAAACAGTGTCAACAAATCATGGCTGACCTGCCTCTAGAGCGAACAGGCCCAGCTGCACCTTTTGAATTCACCACCATGGACCTGTTCGGCCCTAATGAAGTGAAAGATGAGGTCAAGAAGAGAACTAGACTCAAAATATGGGGAATAGTCTTCTGCTGCATGGCTTCCCGAGCCATACACACTGAAGTGGTGAGTGACATGTCATCTGAAGGATTCCTGCTAGCCTATCAAAGGTTCACTTCACTGAGAGGACACCCCAGGAAACTCTGGTCAGACCCTGGCACTAACTTTGTAGGAGCCAAACCCGCACTTCAAAAATTCCTTAACCAACTAAACAAGTCTGAACTTGAAGACACAGCTGCCAAGCATGGTACAGAATGGTCATGGAAGATCCACCCTGCAGACTCTCCCCATAGGAATGGTGCCGCAGAGGCAGCTGTCAAAGTAGTGAAGCGGGCGTTGAGCAACCTTGGTGGAGATGGTGTTTTCACGTGGGGAGAATTCCAAACTTTTCTCTTCATGGCAGCCAACCTTGCTAATGAGAGACCCATCGATGCAAGAACTCAAAGCAGAGAAGACTGTGTAGAGTACATCACCCCGAATTCTCTGCTTTTAGGACGTACCAATCCAAAGGGAGACCCTGGAGATTTCCAGTTTGATGGCTACCCTTACAAAAGACTTTAACACATTCAAGCAGAGTTGAGCCATTTCTGGAAGAAGTGGAGCCAATTGGCTGGACCTAATCTGTTCATAAGGAACAAATGGCACACCAAAGAGCGAGATGTTGCTGTTGGAGATGTGGTCTTGTTGGCTGACCAAAACGCCCTAAGAGGACAGTACAAGCTGGCTAGAGTGGTCGGTGTCAATGCTGACAGCAAAGGCATCGTAAGAGATGTGCTTGTGAAGACTTTTCCCAGCTATCCTGTTCACATCACAAAGTCAAACAGCAAAAAAGGGCCCACAAGAGCAAACGGTGAAAGAACGAAGAGGCTTCAAACCAAAATCCCAGCCACAATTCTTCATAGAGATGTCAGACGCCTTGTCATTCTACTTCCCATTGAATAACAAACAGAGGTGGGAAGGGCTTGTGTGACCTCTCTGGATTTGAAAAAAACAGGAGCTCAAGTGGGAGGTGTTGAGCTGAGTCTCAGGAGTGAGTCAAAGAACTACACTTCCCAGAGTGCACCAGCAGCAGCAAACCGGCTGCTTGTCAACTGATCAGTCATTTTCACTGATTTGGAGCACCTGTGAAGGCATGGAGGGGTTCAGTCATTCAGAAGAACAAACTTCAGAGAGAAGACTCCAAGTTCACTCACATGTTCAGTCCAAAGACGCCAATGGTAAATGGTTAATTCATTTAAGTTATTTAGAATGTTTATTTAAATGTTTAAACTAATTTAAGTTCATTAAAATGTTTAATTAAAATGGTAACTTTTTGTTCTGTCTTTAAAGGTTTACAACCTAATTTACTGGCTAATTTACTGGACAGACCAATCAACTGAAAGCAAACTAAAAATAAAAAAGATTGAGTCAGAAATTTGAGTTGTCCCTGTGTCCTTTGGATGGTGAACAAGAGGAGGACTTGACAGGACTGTTTTGAGTTATTTTGGAGTAGCTGTTTGAGATAGTTTCTGGTAACTTTTTTTTTTTTTTTTTGGGGGGGTAGATATTTTAGGTATTTTGTTGCACAAATGTCTTTGCAGGTGAAACACGTCTTTATTACATGAGGTTTTTTCACATGCAAAATAATTTCTAACCCTAAAGGGTCATAATTGAACAGTTTCTTTTTGCCATTGGCCAACAGACTGATTATTAAAAAAATGTATCCTAATTTATTATTCCCTTACAGAAAAACCACATGATTTCACGTGAAAACGTGGTTTTGGAACGAATGTCATATGTGATACACGAATGTCATATGTGATACACACAGTGTTTTTAACTTACATACTTGACGTATGTTTTTTTATACAGTAATTATTATTCCATGTGTCCTTACCTGGGATTTGAACTTACAACCTCTTGGTTCACAGCATTCAACTCTTTCTGCTACGCCACCACACCTGTGCTAATAACTTATTTCACCTGAATTAAAAGTGAATCTCAGCTTTGTCAAAAATAAACTTAATAAAAACAAGTAACATTGAATAATATGACGCACCAACATTAGACAACTATACAGAAAACCCTCAAATTGGTGAAATAAGTAAATTAAATCAATGATATTCCGATTATTTGATAACTAATAAAATGGCACTCTTTTGCTAAGTGCAGTAATGAATGTGTATGGGAATGTCACAATGTGAAGTTTTCCAAAAACGTTTTCACATGTGACATTTCACAGGCAAAGTATTCCAAAAACACGTTTTCACATGCTTTCGCATGTGAAATTTAATGTGGTATTTCCGTAAGGGGGATGCCAGCAATGTGAATTTCCTGCTATGCCACCAGATTGATTGGCAAGATTACATTTCTTCTTCTGCACTGCTAAAAGTTGCCCAGAATCAAGTAAATAATTGTGAGATAATAATATTAGCAGTGCTCAGAGACACTTGACATTAATGCTCTTGGAATTTGAACTTGCAACCTTTTAGGGTACATGTGCGGATAATCTATACTGAACAAAAATAGAAATGCAACATTTTCAAAGATCTGACCTAGTTACAGTTCATATAAGGAAATCAGTCAATTGAAATAAATTAATTAGGCCCTAATCTATGCATTTCACATGACTGGGCAGGGGTGCAGATGGGTGGGCCTTAGAGGGCATAGGCCCACTGGAGAGCCAGGCCCAGCCAATCAGAATGAGTTTTTCCCCACAAAATGGCTTTATTACAGAAATAAATACTCCTCACCATCCCCCCCTCAGCCGATCCCGCAGGTGAAGAAGCCGGATGTGGAGGTCTTGGGCTGGCGTGGTTACGCATTGTCTGCAGTTGTGAGGCCAGTTGGACATACTGCCAAATTCTCTAAAACAACGTTGGAGGCAGTTTATGGTAGATAAATGAACATTCAATTCTGTAGGTGGGGCAATGTGCTGGCTCGGAGACATTAGCATATTTGGGGGCATGGTGTAAAATATGTTGTATTTGTGGCAACCTTCATTAGAAATGTTGTATCAGTTTAAGTGGTTAATCATTATGTTGATAAAGGTTATTAAACACCTTTTGACACTGTCAGTTCTGAAATCTTTGTAAGAACTTATGACACTCACGAGCTGCACTGTTAAGAGAGTAGTGTGCATTCTCCAGTATTTTAATGGCTGCTGGTTTACAGAAAGTTAATGTTACATTTTAAATTATTTACTGTCAACTAACTGCACATATGATATGTGGCAGGGAGACTAGCTATTAATGAAGTAGTGTAAAGCTAATTGGTTTTACACTAGTTTAGATTGGAGAACTGACAGTGTACAAGCATTTTGTAAATGAACAGAATACAACAGACCATATTAACTGGGAAGCCATTCCCACTTGTGGTAAACCAAAAAGAGATGGCCAAAAGCCACGCCTCCAATAAGCCACACCTGCAATATTCTGATAGGCTGCCAATTAGCAAGTAATGTTGCTTGTTGTCAACAGGAGGCGCTCAACTTGCAACCACATAACCATCAAACACTTAAAATGCTACAACACTTCAACTGAAGGTTGACACAAATACAAATATATTTGACCACCTTCCCAAATATGCTAATGAACCCACCAGGACATTGCCCCCACCTATCAAAGCAGGGGGACCATGACTGTTTAAATTGAAATAATGTCAATTATGCATTTTAAAGTAGTAAAGTAAAGTAAATGTGGACAGTATCATCACCATAGTGGAATTAAATGTTTCACATTGAGTAGATTTCCATGTGAAACATATTTTATTCCACTCTGGAAAATCCTATTCACCTCTCAGAAGAATCAGTAGTGCTCCACAGTGTAATATTTTCCCACATGCTCCTTTACCCAGCCCTCCCCTTGGTGCCTGATCAACCAATCGGATCATAGTGTTTGCTTTAACAGCCAACCACAAGCCTCTCTTGCCCTCTCTTCCTGTTGTTGCTAGAACAGTGATGTCAACTCTCCTGTGACTCGATTGGCTGTGAAGGCTGTGCTGTATTTCAGGTCGCTGCCTAGGCTGAGCAGCACAAAGGACTGGGGGAGAAAGCTGCATCCATCTCTGCATTGGAAGAATCCACTGGATTGGGAGAAGAAGACAAACGCCACAGGCTCCATTACCCACGTCTGCTCAGAGACTCTGACCGAGACTGCGCACAGCCAGAGAAATAGAGAGAGATATTCCAGGATGTAGAGAGAGAGTGGGATAGAGACAGGGAGAGTCATAGATTTAGCACAAAAGAGAGATAGATAGATACTGGTATATAGACGGGAAGCAAAACAGGGCCGGTGCTACCTGCTGGGAGGTGCAATGAGGCTGGGTTATCGATACTGGCCAGAGGCAGGTTGCAGCAGCAGCAGCAGCAGCAGCAGCAGGGCCTTCCTCCAGCTGGATGTCTGTTATTCTGAGGCAGTGTTGTGAGTGGTGCGTAGTACCACCAAATCCAGCACGACTGTGGCGGGGGAGAAAATCTCTGACATGCCCACAGAGATGCTTCAGTCAGAAGGCGTGGGCAAGGATGCCACCCTACCTGCTGCCACAGCCGGCCCGGCTCAACCTGGCGCGGTGCCGTTGCGGATCCTCAACAAGGGGCCTGAATACTTCCGCCGGCAGGCTGCAGAGCAGCACCAACCCCATCGTATGAGCGCCGTGGAGAGGCTGGAGGCGGACAAGGCCAAGTACGTGAAGAGCCAAGAGGTGATTAATGCCAAACAGGAGCCTGTCACGGCTGCTCTTCTCCTGCCCAGCCCTCCTGGACCCCCTGGTGGCCTTGCTTATGGTCCCAAGAGAGCTGGCAGCAGCCCTGCCCTCAAAGCCTCCAACAAAAACAACGGTAAATCCGAGGTGGGCCAAGCCAAGCGTGCCAACCTCAATTTAGAGATCCTGCGGAATCTTCTCAACAGTTCAGAGAGCTGCATGGCGGGCCAGGGGAACGGGGCGAGGAGCTGGGCCCCACAGCGCTCCCGGTCCAGCGAGCTTCACCGCCGCTCCTTTGCTGAGTCGCTGCGGGTGTTCCCCACGCAGGGTGCCAACCTCAACCTGAGCGCCAGCCTCCTGCAGGAGCGGCCTGTCGAGGGCCTGCTGCACCTCTCGCTCAGCTCCTCAGACTTGCGCTTGCCCCTCCGTGTGAAGCCTGGCATTAGCGGTGGCTCCGGCCCGCCCCCGCCACCCAAGCCCCATGCCTCTGTCCCCCGGAGACCATCCCTGAACCGGTCCAAATCTGACCTGAGCGAGCGCTATGCCCGGGCAGGTGCTGACGTGGAGCGCTTCTTTAACTACTGTGGGCTGGACCCTGGGGAGCTGGAGGGCCTCGGTGTGGTGGAGAGCTTTGCCCGCGCCAACTCCGACCTCCTCTCCCTCAACTTCCGCAGCGCCAGCATGATCAGCTCCGACTGCGAGCGCTCACTGCATAGCAACGACAACCTGACAGACGACGCGGACTCGGCTGAGCGTGTCCCCTACGGAATATCTGCTGTCGAGCGCAATGCTCGCGTTATCAAATGGCTGTATAGCATCAAACATGCACGAGAGTCTCAGAAAGTCTCCCATGTTTGAGATGACTCAAGCTTTATTAGGTCATGATTAGCGGAACTAGCTACATAAGGCATTCATAACCCATCCATAAGCACTTAATAAATATAACTACTACATAGGTAGTTGTTAAACGCTTTGTGATGTATTCAACATAGCATCTTACAGTGCATTTATGTCAAAGTATAATATAATTATTGTTATTTCTGAACCATTTGTTAACCAATAGTAAACTGTAAATAATAATGTATTATGCATATGTTAATTTATTAACAGTACGTTAATACAATTGAATTATTTTTATTCATTATCATGTCAAATGTCATAGCACTAATGTCACTCATGAAGACATCCAGAGACACTATGAAATATCTACATGATAAAGAAATACATAAACCAAACTCATAATTACAAATGCTTGAAAAAAACAACATAAAACACTTGTTGGACTACATGCATATGTATAGTAAAACATGTATATGTGTAAAGTATGTATTAAAGACCCTGTATGCATATGTAAATCATCAACAACAGGCCTTATACTGTATAAAGGTAAACACAGTTATATGGATTAGTGTTTATAAGAAGTTTAAAAGCAGGCATTCAAATAATTTTTTTTCCAATTACATAACCTTCCCACAATTTAAATTGGACCTAAATTGGACCTAAGGACTGCTAACCAAAGTTCCAACTAAAGTACAAGACAGACCTACACGCTGGTGGCCGTCCTATCGCCTCTGACCACAGAACATTGGCAGTCATTTTCTGTTCATTTCCCTAAGATTCTACATGTTGAATCGACACCGTTCGTTGACACCCAGCAGGTGATCTACTGCACACGGCCAACATTTGTGGTGGTCTGTCTTGTCCTTTAAGGATAAGATGCACTATAGGATGCTGCTGTGTCAAACTGTGAAGTTCTCATACAGTAACCTTATATGCTGCTGTTTCATCATGTTTACCTAGTGCTTACAGTAAGGTTGTAGATGCTTCATGTAGATACAGTGGATGTAATTCATTATCCATTATTTGGTCTACAATAGATATTTGTGGTCCTGAAAACATTGTCCTGTCAGCCTGCATGCCTCCCCGAACCTGCAGTTGTCAGACAGAACCGTGCTTTTAACCATGCTTTTAAGATGGCTGCTATAGTACCTTACTATCTTAAAAAAAAAAAAAAGAGTTAAGCAGCATTGGCACAGTCAACATTGTCTGAGTACATGGACTGTTACTTAAGTCATTCCTGAGGCTGAGCGCATTATGTTCTGCTATTTGCACATCAGTGTTAATGCTTAGCTCCAGTGTGCTTTTATCAGTACCCAAAAGTGTGTCTGTGTGCAAGCACTGTGTGAATAGAAACTCTTTAGCTGGCAAAGCATGTTATCAACTTCTATGTGGTTTTGTACTGGTTCTGTAGTTCCCTCCATGTGGTCACTGTTGTGCTCAATGGCGAATTAGGACAGGATAGTTGCGTTTGGGGACTATTGGCTTGTTCTACGTGTCAATGCATCAGCAATGCAACGTACCAGTGGCCCAAGATCTTTTTGTATTGTGTAATGTATACTGTATAAGGACATGCATAGCACTTCAACTGCTACCATATCTATGAAAGGCTCAATTATGCTTGTTACTGTATTAAATAGCTTATTAACTGCTTAGGCCTTGTCTTTTATATTTCTTTACATTTGAATTATCCTGCAAAACGTTTAGTAAGTTCTTGTTTTCACACAAATGGCAAAACCACATGGCACATGTGTTGCGAAACCCTTCTCATAAAACCAACAGCCAATAAACAAGGAGTTTGCCTTTCTAGTCAGTCACCATTCCAACATATTGGCACTTACCAGTAATCAAATAAATCATGCTCTTGCATGTGTTAAAGACCAAGGCCAGGTAAGATTTCCGGCTGTTTAATTGTCATTTCATGTGGTTCTATAAATAACCACATTGCCTTTGCATGCCTTTATTTATAATTTGAGAAAAAATGTGTGTGTGTGTGTACCTCCCTCCATCCTACTCCTTTTTGATGAGGTCAGGGATGTAATTACTGTAGCTGTCCTGTCTGGGAATCTGACCATGAAAGAAAGAGTTTGTGTCATTACCTCATCATTGCTTTGAGGTGGTTTATGCATCCAAACAAGAGTATGCTACCTGGGATCCATTCAATCTCAAATGATTGTGTCTCTGGTTATGTATATAACCTAATGTTAGTGAATAGTGTCTGTGGCAATAGAGGCACCTGTATAGTGTTTTTATTATATTCATATAGCTCTGGCTATGTGCAGTATACAAAACTGAGTACATACAGAAGGTCATTTGAGTGAACTATCTCGTTATGTGAAGTTTCTGTACCTGTATTTTCCATCCCCGGTCTAATTTACTTTGATAAGTCTGCGGATCAATTCCCTCTTCTCATCCTGCAACTCGCTAATTTTCATCTCATAGTCCTGCTCTCTCTTTCTCTGCTCTGTCTTTGAGCATCTCTCGCCCTCTCAACACACTGTCTCATGTCTCCCAGGTTCTGTCTTACATTCTCCAGTATATATATTTTGTTCTCCAGCTCCATCAATGTGTCTATGTATGCTTCCTTGTCTTTCTTTTTCTCTCCTTCCATAGTCTCGCTCACTCTCCTTTTCTCCCTGCACCTCCTCTCTCACCCGCTCCATTTCCTTCTTGACCCTCTTCTCCATGTACTCTCTCTCTCTCTCTCTCGCCTTTTTCTTTTCCATTTCCTCTTTCTACCTCTTTCTCTCTCTCCTTCACCCTCTCTAACTCTTTCTCTCTCTCCTTCATCCTCTCTACCTCTTTCTCTCTCTCCTTCATCCTCTCTACCTCTTTCTCTCTCTCCTTCATCCTCTCTACCTCTTTCTCTCTCTCCTTCATCCTCTCTACCTCTTTCTCTCTCTCCTTCATCCTCTCTACCTCTTTCTCTCTCTCCTTCATCCTCTCTACCTCTTTCTCTCTCTCATTCATCCTCTCTACCTCTTTCTCTCTCTCCTTCATCCTCTACCTCTTTCTCTCTTCCTTCATCCTCTCTACCTCTTTTTCTCTCTCCTTCATCCTCTCTACCTCTTTCTCTCTCTCTCATTCATCCTCTCTACCTCTTTCTCTCTCTCATTCATCCTCACTACCTCTTTCTCTCTCTCCTTCATCCTCTCTACCTCCCTCTCTATCTTTCATTCTCTACCTCTTTCTCTCTCTCCTTCATCCTCTACCTCTTTCTCTCTTCCTTCATCCTCTCTACCTCTTTTTCTCTCTCCTTCATCCTCTCTACCTCTTTCTCTCTCTCTCATTCATCCTCTCTACTTCTTTCTCTCTCTCATTCATCCTCTCTACCTCTCTTGCTCTCCTTCATCCTGTCTACCTCTTTCTCTCTCTCCTTCATCCTCTCTACCTCTTTCTCTCTCTCCTTCATCCTCTCTACCTCTTTCTCTCTCCTTCATCCTCTCTACCTCTTTCTCTCTCTCCTTCATCCTCTCTACCCATTTCTCTCTCTCTTTCATCCTCTCTACCTCTTTCTCTCTCTCCTTCATCCTCTCTACCTCGTTCTCTCCCCCTCATCCTCTCTACCTCTTTCTCTCTCATCATCCTCTCTACCTCTTTCTCGCTGTCTTTCATCCTCTCTACCTCTTTCTCTCTCTCCTTCATCCTCTCTACCTCTTTCATCCTCTCTACCTCTTTCTCCCTCTTTCATCCTCTCTACCTCTTTCTCTCTCTTTCATCCTCTCTACCTCTTTCTCTCTCTCTTTCATCCTCTCTACCCCTTTCTCTCTCCTTCGTCCTCTCTACCTCTTTCTCTCTCTCCTTCATCCTCTCTACCTCGTTCTCTCTCTCCTTCATCCTCTCTACCTCTTTCTCTCTCTCCTTCATCCTCTCTACCTCTTTCTCTCTCTCCTTCATCCTCTCTACCTCGTTCTCTCCTCCCTTCATCCTCTCTACCTCTTTCTCTCTCATCATCCTCTCTACCTCTTTCTCTCTGTCTTTCATCCACTCTACCTCTTTCTCTCTCTCCTTCATCCTCTCTACCTCTTTCTCTCTCTCTTTCATCCTCTCTACCTCTTTCTCCCTCTTTCATCCTCTCTACCTCTTTCTCTCTCTTTCATCCTCTCTACCTCTTTCTCTCTCTCTTTCATCCTCTCTACCTCTTTCTCCCTCTTTCATCCTCTCTACTTCTTTCTCTCTCTCCTTCATCCTCTCTACCTCTTTCTCTCTCTCCTTCATCCTCTCTACCTCTTTCTCTCTCTCTTTCATCCTCTCTACCTCTTTCTCTCTTCTTCATCCCCTCTACCTCTTTTTCTCTCCTTCATCCTCTCTACCTCTTTCTCTCTCTCCTTCATCCTCTCTACCTCTTTCTCTCTACTTCATCCTCTCTACCTCTTTCTCGCTCTCCTTCATCCTCTCTACCTCTTTCTCTCTCCTTCATCCTCTCTACCTCTTTCTCTCTCTCCTTAATCTTCTGCTCTTCTTCTCCACTTTTTTGTCCTCCTTCATCACTGTCTGTTTGTCCTTCTCTCTCTCATCTCCTTCTCCTTCCTCTCTACCTCCTCCTTCCTCTTCTTCATTTCCTTCTTTGCACTCTTCAATCCCTTCTCCAACACCTCCTTTATTTATATGTTCTCTCCCTCTTTCTGGATCTTGTACAGCAGTCCATAGAGAGCCTTCAAAGTTTCTTCCTTCATCTGTGCATTTGCACTCTCTTTAACTCTCTCTGTCTCCCTCTCCAGTTCTCTCCTCCAGCCCTCTCACTCTATCTGAGGATCTATTCTATTCAGTCTAGTCCAGTCTACTGGTCTAGTTCAATCTAGTCCAGTCCAGTGTAGTCTAGTCTAGTCTAGCCAGGTAAAATTAACATGGCAAAGTCAGATTGAATCACTAATTCAACAGAGGGGAAGTTGTATTACAGCTAGATTGTAATAGCCCACCAAAATACCCACCAAATAGGCTACTTAATTACAGATGATTGATTAGGGAAACTCACAGCACAAGAACATTGTCCGTTATCCTCTTTCTGTTTTTTCAGGTCTGTGGGGAAAAAAATTGATGGAAAAAATAAACTAAATCTATTGATTTCCACCTGATGAGTTTAAGTATTCAGACTTATGGGTGTCATTCAGGCTGATAGGTTTGCATTGTGCTCTGCTCCAAGTGTTCAGCAAAAGTCACTCAGAAGTGAAATTCATTTTTGCAACATCTAGATTGTTGGGTATGTTGTCATGACAATGGCATTATGACGCTCCAGAACCAGAATGATGATATTATGATACTCCAGAGTTCTGGTCCTGTCCTGTCAGTGCTGGTCTACTCCCTCTGTAAACTAGCATTTCATCCTCACATGTATGCCCCTACACCAAATATTCTCAGAAATAAATCTATAAAATAATGGGTTCTCTTCAATTTCTTTCTCCAAAACACAAACCATAGAGATTAGGCTAATAGGCTATTTCTATGACACAAACTGCTTTCTCAGTTGACTAAAGATTAATCTCTGCTAGGCTACTACACATAATTGTTCAGTATTGTTATAAGCCAATCCAATCAATTAGCAGTTAGATGAAGGACAAAGCAGTTAGATGAAGGACAGAAAACTAATAAAATACTGAAAAATAAATGTTTTACTAAAACCTCTCAGATATATTAATTTAATGAAAATATATGTTCTTATTTTCCACTATGTTTACTTATGTAGTTATCTAACACAGTAAAAAGCCTTATGGTTGTATTGTTTTTGTGCTTTTAGGCTTTACAGCGGCCGTTCTAGGTACCTGATCTGACTGTTACGTTGCCTTGTCCTATAATGAACGAGCTGGACAAGGTCGCGCAAGATTCGCATAGCCGCCTAGCTGTCACAACGACAAACGTCCGGATATCAGAAACGGTTACACTACAACTCAATGGAACAAACAGCACAGTATAGAAGACAATTTGTGACCGTGCATGTATAACGGACAGTCAATATATCGCATTATAAAAACACATTTAAGTAGGCTATTCTCTCGGACTTCCTCGCGCTTGCCAGGTGAGTTTTGGTGTTTTCCTCATATCTTTTTAATTTTCTCAAACATAACAATGTAGGCAATTTCTCAATTAAGCCACACACATCCCCATCGATATTGCAAATAGCCACAATGAAGCGTACAATATAGTCTTTAAACTGATGCTTTAGAGAAAGAAAAACGCTAAATAACCGACATGAGTTATTTTTTGTCGGGCATATTAGGGTGGTAGCCTATTGTTAGCATACTATTGCGTTATATATCTGCCTCCCGTTTCCTTCTCTTACATTTTGGCTATAGGGTTTAGTTCAAGCTTTTATTGGTATCAAATATGAGTAGCCTATTATATTCTTAGGTCATATCTGATGAGTTGGCATATTGAATCGTCCCTCTGGTTTAGGTTCACTGCGTCTAATGCTCCCTTGTATAAAAATAGCTGAAGCATCTCAATGGGGTTCGCGTCATAATGCGGTTTTCGATGGATTTTTATACTAGGCTTATGTTTCGATGTCTCATGAATAAATCCCTTACGGTGAATGAGAGCCTAACTCATTATGTGCAGTTTGATAAACATCCACTTCAAATAGACAGGAGCTTGTTTTCAGGTAATCGATTTGGTGCAGCCCTGGAATAATGAAATAACAATATTGGGTGTAGGCCTATCCGTGCATCCTATAGGCCAATTTAGCCAATATTTGGTAGGACTGCCAGCTAGACCAAGACGACCTTTGATGAAAATTTTTCAGACATAAATGAGGTAGTTGTTGATGTATTAGACATTAAGAGTTAGGCCTACACAGATGCTGAAAGCCTGTAATTACACCGATGAATAAGGGAAACCTATTAGAATAGCTATAAGAGTCTTTGCAATCAATCTTTTGTAACTTTTCTCTTTAGAAACCACCATGTCGCTGTATCCGTCATTGGAGGACATGAAGGTGGATCAATTTATACAGGTAAGAGTCCTACATTTGTTTCAACACTTCAAAAACACCTAATGCATTGTTATTGAATACATGTATAACTAATTGGCCTCATTATTTTACCAGGCTCGAAGTAGTACTTACTCCGCCAGTCCAACCAAGACACCTGCTCTACCTGCTGTACAGGATGCCCCCAATCCAAATCCTGTGGAGGAAGAAACGGGTAACCAATTCCCCCCAAAAGTCTTCCATTATCAATAATGCAGTCTGGATATGTTGTCATGTCTTCATTTTCTGATTCTACTAACCTTTTGATATCATGTCTCACAAATGATGGTAGAATTGTATCCACTTTTAGAGCAAATGGAAAATAATGATTGATCGTAGCTTGCCTTTGTTTCTCTAATTTCACTGTATCTGTTGGTTGTCTTGCAGGACTCTACCCCAAACTGTACCCTGAGCTCTCAGAGTTCATGGGGCTGAACCTCAGTGAGGATGCACTTCGCCAAGCGCTGTCCGTGGTACCAGCAGAATACTACTCTGGGGTAATCACTCTCTGGGTCTATAATTTGATATAAAATGGTGGCAGTTATTGTCAGGGGGGATTTTGTTGAACTTTCAGTCCACAGCCCTAAAATAAAATATAATTGACACCAACCCTGTTTGCTATTACTTTACTATCATGTCTCTGTTGAATCTAAAACTGACAAAATTAACCATATAGTAGACGTACATTTGTATCTAGTCCATGGGATACTGATGAATGTTCTCGCCTCTGTGGCTCTTTGAGAGTAACATGTTGGCTCTGTGTGGTTTCTGCAGGCAGTGGCTCCCAGGACTTCCGCTCTGAGCTACATGAGCGCTCCGATCACAGGGAATGACTGTGGCATCCGCAGGGCTGAGATCAGGCAAGGCATCAGGGAGGTCATCCTCTGCAAGGACAGCGACGGCAAGATCGGACTGCGCCTCAAATCTGTGGACAATGTAAGACACTGGCACTATTCAATGACATGTCAATTAATATAAAACGATCCAGTTGGAAATATGAACAAAATAGCAGGCTACCTTAGGTTTTCCCTTTAGCAAGCCTGACTATAGCGCCACTTTTGTTCTCTAAATGTCTCCCTTGGATACAATTCTGTTGTTGAGAATCAGTGTTGCTTGGCAGGGTGTGTTTGTTCAGCTGGTACAGGCGAACACTGCCGCGGCATTGGGTGGCATGCGCTTTGGAGATCAGGTGCTGCAGATAAACGGGGAGAACTGCGCTGGGTGGAGCACGGACAAGGCCCACAAGGTGCTGAAGAACGCCAGCGCAGAGCGGATAGCCTTTGTGGTACGGGACAGGTGAGCTCCCACCAGCCATTCATAATTCAACTGAGGATCCAGTTACACCACTGAATTATTGACTTGGTCCATCATGCTTCTGGATGAGGACACTGTGTGCCAAAACATTACTCTAGCTGCAACAGATATCATTATAGTACTATGGTGTGTATTATAGTGTGCGCAACTGTACATTTCCTCTGACAGACCATTTGAGCGCACCATCACCCTGCACAAAGACATCAACGGCCAACTGGGTTTCATCTTTAAGAAGGGGAAGATCACTTTTATCGTGAAGGACAGTTCTGCTGCCCGCAACGGCCTCCTGACTGATCACCACATTTGTGAAGTCAATGGGCAGAATGTAATTGGACTTAAGGTAAACAAGCTGTCCTGATTGGTTGCATCTGTGGTAGGAAGCCAAATAGCAAGGTCTACTGCACTAAAAACAACCAATGTTTTCACATTGTAGGTGACATTTTTTTATTTGAAAATTTTGCAGTGTATTCATCAGAAAATGTGTATTTTTGTCAATTTGCTGTTCTGTTCTTTGTGCCAACAATTGCTTACTTTTCCCCTCTGTTTTTGTTCCTGGGTTCAGGATCCACAGATTACAGACATCCTGAACTCCGCTGGTGGAGTGATCACTGTCACTGTCACACCCGCCATCATCTTTGAGCACATGACAAAAAAGTGAGTACGATGTATCAAGTGGTGTTCAGGGATGAAACAGACACAAAAACCGCCCCAGAAATCTAAATTTGACAGAATATTGATTGGTTTTCAACAGTAATACTGTGACACCACATAAGGAGTGAAAATGCCTATGGGAATATGCTAATATAAGGCTGTCTTTGGAGGACACTAGTCTCGCGATCCCAGATCTTGACACCGTTTTCTCATTTTCGTTCTGGAGAAACCTAGATTGGCTTCTCGAGGCTAGTAGGACACTCATGCCCACAGGATAGTCTGGGAGGAACAATCATTGATATACTGTCCATCTATTTCTCTCTACTTGTCTATAGGATGTCTTCCAGCATTGTGAAGAGCCTAATGGACCACTCTATCCCGGAGGTGTGAGGCCAGCAGTCATGTGATAGGAAATGAAGAGGCGTACCAATAACGTATGAATTGATGAGAAATTATGATTCTGCTGAGTAACCCCACGTCTCAACGCTGCATCCTGCGTTCGTGAAACAGACCAGTCACATATTCATCTTTATGCCCTTACTTCAATCAAAACCCATAACCATGTTTCTGTGTGTAAAATCATCTCTGTACAGTATGTTTGTTTCAAGCTGTAATATAAACAGTAACAGTCCATATGAATTCAGACGTCTATTCCTGCAGCGCTAGAGGAATTATGGTTTTGAATTAACCCACAAATTCGGATGAACAGGTTTGATTTTATAGGGTCCTGAGCGAGAGACCCCATCTTGCCTAATGGAAGCTCCATTGTAGCCACAGTCTTTGGTTTGAATGATGCATTGAGCTCATCATTTAACAAATATAATTCCGTCCTTTTTGTCAGTGGAGATTACTTTCCTCTTTTATGACTTTGTAGTCATGTGACACAATCTGTCTTCTTCTGTACTTTGTGTTACTTGGATTGTCTTTTTTCCCCATCTTCTATGGTACACATTTGAAATGTTTCACATGTATGCCTTCTAGTACATGTTGTAAGCTTTAAGAAAAAACTATTTACCTGAGACAAAGTGAAAATGCTTTGGTGTCTGAGGGTATCCTAACGTAATAATATTCTAAACCAGCCCACAATAAGATGTAGATACTATAAATTAAATTTAGTTTAATCTCAACTGTATGATGTAATTTTTCTCAATCCATTCCTGCATATATTGGTTGGTTAAAATGCCCTGCATGATCTATGGTCATCAACATGTCATTTTCGCACAAACAAAATAATACATAATCAAGTTTACTATGACAGCTACTCAGTGTTACTTAAATAAAGCCATACAAACTTTCCTCTTTGTTTCATGTCTTCTGCTATGTTTACAGTGAAACCTAACAACACCACAAAAGGACACCAGGAAAAAACATGTATTCACAGATGTGCAATATTTTATTGACCAGGATCTGTACAGTACACAAAAGCTGGGACATACTGCATCAATGTAACACTGTTAGCCCCGAGGCATGAAAAAGAGTAGACATCCCGATTTACAGCATATTTTTTCTCAGCAACCTCACTCAAATACATTCACTTACGTCACTAGGAGAGCACTGCTTCATTTTTAGCTACTTCCCATTAGACCAAATGCTGCTGGCAGCTTTTACTTACAGTGCTAGTAGTGGTAGTAGAGTATGAGTACATTTTGTTACATATTACTTACAACTGTTACACCTGTTTAAGGATTACAAGGACTCGTAAATAAACCGATCACAGTGGAGACAACTGTGCAATTTAAAGCAATATTTCTAGGACAAGGGGAGGTTAAACCACATCTCATTTGAGGTTTCCCCCTCACAAATCCGATGCATATAAAAAAAGTCTAAATGAGTAAATTTTACACAAATGGCAAACGTATCATAGTACTTAAAACTATGTTCCAATACTGCAATTACATTCTACAGTACTTGCCTATGTAACTACCTTGTTAATACAGGTTTAAGCTCCACATAATGTAAATAAAATCAAAAGTAATAAAACAAGATGGGTCATCTCTATTAAAATGGGTGTACAGGGTGGTATATAGTTAGTTACACAGTGCATTGGCAGTCTATGCCATAGCAAGATGCTTCAGTAACACTCACATTTATCTTGCTATAATAAGGTTGACAAACTTGAAAGAAATGCACTCTTTGCATGGGTGAGAGTTCCTGAGTCTACTCAGTCTCAGTAAAGCAGTTCCCCAAATATAGTGGGGCCAAAGCGCTTATAAACATTATTTTGAATTATGCCTCACTGTAAGTTAAATAGTTAGGTATATTAATATACCTATGTTTTAATCTACAATAACTATTGGACATTTCCCATGCATTAGCAATTAATGCTCTCAAATGAAAATTGTGGGGAAAATAAATCTAATGAATATATTTTTATGTAGCATGTGTGTGTTACTGTATGTATTTAATAATACTATTAATGGAGTGGATTTATATAGAGCTTTTCCAAGTACTCAAAGTGTGTTTCATTGTACATTTATTTAATGTCATGATAATCTCTACTGCAGGTATTTCTGAAACACTGCTGGCTATACAGTTTGTTTTGTGCCAGAGGTTTATTCCGACCACTATGCGGTCAATTACATCATGATTAAATGGTCAGTCACTAAGGCACTATGATAACTGAATGAACGCTTAAACAATACAGACAGAAAAGCAACATATGCTCTACAGTAAGATAATGTAAAAAAAAAAAAAAAAATCTAAAGAAACCTGGGTTGACTCACTGTCTGGCAAAAGCATAGAAGTGCAAAATTAGCATGGGAATGCTGCAAGAGGGCATGTGCAGAATCTAATCATCGCCATACCACCCTCACTGGGTTGAAATTGATATTTATATTGGCTAACATGATTAACGATTGCTATGTTATGCTAACATGATTGAGGATGGTCAATATGCTACGCTAACGTGATTGAGGATGGTCAATATGTTACGCTAACATGATTGAGGATGGCCAATATGTTACGCTTACATGATTGAGGATGGCCAATATGTTACGCTTACATGATTGAGGATGGCCAATATGTTACGCTAACATGATTGAGGATGGCCAATATGTTACGCTTACATGATTGAGGATGGCCAATATGTTACGCTAATATGATTGAGGATGGCCAATATGTTACGCTAATATGATTGAGGTTGTCAGTATGTTACGCTAACATGATTGAGAATGGTTAATATGTTACGCTAACATGATTGAGAATGGTTAATATGTTACGCTAACATGATTGAGAATGGTTATGTTATGCTAACATGATTGAGAATGGTTATATTGTTCATAATTATATTTTGTTTGAGAACTCCAGACAGGTGTATGATTGTTGTCCCTGCTAACTGGACCAGTTTATTTGTAAGTCATATGTGCAATGATTTTGCGTTGCCATCTTTGGGTGAGCCAGCCAGCAGGCCAGCCAGCCTAAATAGTTACCTTGACCGACGGTGATAGCCTCTTTGGTTGGAGCCAGACAGTATAAAGATGTCTCAGAGTGAGTGTCCCTCTTGGACTTCACCTGTGTACATAAACATACAGAGGGACTTTCGAGCACTGTGGTCAACAGTCAAGTTTCCAGAAGATGATCTGCTTGTCTTCGCCGCCTGTGATCACCGTGCTACACTGCTCGTTCATCCACATCGCTGTGACTGCACCTGGTCAGGGCCGAAGAAAAATGAAAGATTAACAATAATTGATTCTGCACATGTATACAAGCCCACAGGGACCGTTTGAATGATACCAGATTTAATTGAAATGTATTGCTATTCATTCATTGCCATTTCATTTGCTGTTTCATTTGTGTTTTGACATTTTAGTGATGATTATTGGTGTACCTGAATGTCCAGGGATCCTGGTGGTCACTTTGCTGCTCAGCAGGTCCAGGACCTGTAGGTGTCCGGACTGACCCCCCGACAGGACCATGTTCCCGTCCCAGCAGAAACATCTGTTCCCAGGGACACGGCAACAGTCAGGCAGGGGTCATTATATTTGTGTAGATGCACATTATGAGCCAGAGACAAATGAGGATACAGACATAGTAACCTGTTCTATTTTGGCCCCTAGCCGCAGTTCACAAATCCAGGGCTGGATAGGTTTAAGAAATATGGCAGAAGCTCCACTCAGCTCATTAGAGGGATTCAAGAGGACATCACCATATTGCTTACACCCGGGAAGTTCCTTCCAGATCTTTGTGAGCAGGGACTAAATGAAGTTGCCATGGACTGAAATGGAACTGGGACAGAGTGGGTGTGGTCTTACCGCTGCTCCTCATCAGCTTGCACAGACGAGATCATCATGCCTGTCTGGACGTCGATTACCTTCAGACACGAGTCCTCTCCTACACTCAAGATGTGTCTGCTGTCTGTGAAAATAAATACAAGTTGGCTCAGTCATGTTTAGTGTTTATTATACAGAGGTAGTGAAGGTTTAGAGTAACAGTGAGTCAGAGAAATCCGACCCAGACCATGTAATTATAAACCCCATTGACAATGACCAGCAGACCTTAATCATATTACTGTAGTACAGTTATTCCCAAACTGTGGGTGGATGCATCAATGATAAGGATTATACTACCAGTCAAAAAAAAGTATTTAGTCCCATGTATAGTCCATACTGGGACTGAGGGATGTACTAGTTAGTATTACATACGTACCAGGACTAAAGGCCATATCGTGGATCTTTCCCGAGTGGCAGTGGACTTGATGGAGTTGTACTGAACTACTGGTATCCCAAATGGTAGCGGTTCCATCCTTAGTCCCTGATACCAGCAAAGTACCTGCTGGGTTTAGGTTAATAGTGTTCACCTGGAAATGGAGAAAACATAGGTTAGGGTTAGGCTGTTGGACAGAAAGACTCAAACAGATCGCAAACAGTAAAATAATTTCTGAGAGGTAAGTAAGGATGTCATGTTCACTCTCAGTCCGACATGCAATAAGACAGGTTAGTATCATGTGAGATGATAGGCAGGCACTTACCCCCGCCTCGTGTTCAAACTCAGCCAGCAACTCGAATTGGCATCTCTTATTATTTGCGATATCGGCAGAGTCACATTGCCAAACCTTCAATAGAAATAGAAATATTAGCATTCATACAGGCCTATTATATTGTCAAACAGACGAATTAGAAATACATTAAGCCATTAAAAGATCATTTGAAAAAAGGCTCATGTCATTTTACACCCATGGTGTTCATCATCATCATCAAGATTATGATGGTGTCCCTAACCTTGACTGTAGAGTCCCAGGATGCCGTGTAAAGCTGGTTGTCCCTCCAGCACATCTTACTGATTGCATCATCATGACCCATCAACGTGTCCTGACGCCTGCCAAATGGTATCGAGTAGAAATACCTGGGGAGGAAGAACACTGGATGTGATGAAATGTCATGGATATGGAAATAGAGCTGTTATGATGACTGGAATAGGTAATGTTGTGATGACTGGAATAGGTAATGTTGTGATGACTGCAATAGGTCATGTTGTGAGGACTGCAATAGGTCATGTTGTGAGGACTGCACTGTAAAACCATGAAACGTGACACGTTTATAACCTAAACTTCAGTGTTTAAAACTTAAATATTAGGCATTTATATTTGCCAATAAGTGTTCTGATCTTAAAAGACAGGTGTTTAGAATGCAAGATTAACAATGAAAGTCAGCTTTTTCCAGTCAGTTTCCAACCAGGAGAACACCTATATCTCCTAAGTGTTCAGATTTTAAACACTATTGTTTACTTCCCCATCTTCCTGTTTAGAGTGCATTTTGTCATTAGAAATGTGACTTCCATGCCTTTTATTCAGATCAGTGTTGGAAAATTGTCTGTCACCTTTACTACAATTCAGCACAACTGAACAGGACATTTGATTCAATAAATCTTTTCAATCGCGTAGTGTTGTTGTCACTCGACTGTGAGATAGTTTGAAAAATGTATGCACTCACTAACTGTAAGTCGCTCTGGATAAGAGCGTCTGCTAAATGACTAAAAATGTAAATGTAATAGTTCATTTCTGTTAACGCAGAGTCAAAAAGACGTGGGAAGGGCCTCTATCAGATTTCCCAGCATGCTTTGTTTTTTTTAATAGTTTGTTTTAACATCTATGTTTCCTCATTGATCTTATACTATACAAAGATAAATAACTTACGTTTTTCTAAACTAATCCAATCTGTTAGTAGTTGGATTTATTGCACCCGTTACTGAGATGGTTGTTCCAGTTTAGATGGTTTATGTAGTCTAACCATATAAGTTATTCTGAGTGCAGGTTGTGGGTGATAAAATATTCAAATTATTGGATATCTTCCCTATGGCTGGATTCCGATAGGAATTGCTAATCACTTCACAAATCAGTGTATTATGACTTGCAGGTCTGATGTGGCCCATTGGCCAGGATTTTCAGACCACAATGCCGAAGATAACTAGGCCATACCTAAAGGCCTTATGAAACGTATCATATGTGGTTATAAACAGTGTACTTTTAATTGAAACACATTCACTTAAGCAGTCACTTTGTGACAGCTTAAGTTATTGAATGGAACAAATAGGTCACTGTCACTAACAAACACAGTCATGGGTGGGTATCTCTTACATTCACGCGAAAGGCATGCTGGGAAATATTTAAATACAGCTTTACACCCTACAGTGTTAAAACAATACCCCCAGTGTTTAAACCTTAACTCCTTGTACTGAATAAATGTGTTCATGTGTTTAGAAAGTGTTACAGCGAATAAACATATTCTGGTGTTTACAATCGAAACACTGTGACGCATTTTCATTGAAATTCTAAATGACTTGACGTATTTAAAAGGGTTACAGAAAAGTGTTCAGATTTTAAACACTGTAAAAAAAAAAAAAAAAAAAAGTGTGGAATAGGTATTGTTGTGATGACTGGAATAGGTCATGTTGTGATGAATAATGGTGAGATAATGGTCAAGTGATGAACTGAAAACGCTCACACATTATTGTCCCACGAGGAGCAGACTACGGCCTTATCCTCTGGTAGCATCAAGCACGATGATAATGCCTGCAGGAAAAAAGGTATGAAAAATGTATGCACTCACTAACTGTAAGTCGCTCTGGATAAGAGCATCTGCTAAATGACTAAAATGTAATACTTTCATCTCATAATAATGGAAATGGTTTCACAATAAAGGGGGCGAGAGGGGACCACATTCTGCTCAGTACCATGTTGGAGAAGGACATGCTTCTCTGCAATCCATTAGACTCTCTGGAGAACATCTTCAGTGTTGAGTCTGTGGAGGAGAGTACTTTTAGTCCTTATCAGACTTCAATAGCAAATTATACTCATATTAATTGCACATTAACGTTCACATGGAAAGGCTCAGCAATATTTTAATTCATCATATTCTAAAACATAACCAAAGTTTACTTTACAAGCTGATTTCCAGACCTTGTGATGTTGTGAAGACAGATGATGCAGTCCGAGTCACTGCGATGCCTGTCACAGCCCTGTGTTTTTACAGAGAGTGTATTCAGTCAGAGATGATCAAGTTGAAAAGTCACAGTCCAATAACAGGGTGGATACATTTTAGGGGTGGACAGAAAAATTACATAGTTTAAATTCTCACTCACTCTTTATGGATTTTGTGGCTGGACATCAACTTGAGTTTAGCTATGTTGTTCCAAGCCAGTCTCCTACTCTCTTCGGTTAGGTCTTCAAAGGAGGAGTCCTCACTGGTGGAAGCTAAAAAAGAACAATGGGTAAATTAACACTACACCTCCAAACTTCAACAACTGGCATTTGTGATTATATCGCAAAAGCAAAAATGTTGAGTCTGACTGGAAAAGTTTTGCAATGTCAGCATTAGATTAACTGTGTCTGTCTGTGAGTGCAAGTGAGTTCCTTCGTTCCCTGTGTTTGTCTGTCAGTGAGGGTGTTACCTGGAGAGAGTTCCTTCGTTCCCTGTGTTTGTCTGTCAGTGAGGGTGTTACCTGGAGAGAGCTCGTTGAGGGGTGTGTTTACACTGGGTGTCCTCGATATGCTCTGGAATCTGGGTGTTATCCTCTGTGGGTGTGGGGTGGTGAACAGTTGCGTCGGGGTTTGCCCAAACTCCAGGATCTGAATCAACATGGCAATCTTCTCATTGGGGTCCTCTATACTGTTCAGAGGGAGAGAACAGAGAAGGAGACAGTATTTCATAAATCATTTAATCAGTTTACTGGATATGTACGAAATATGGAGAGGTGGATAACACTGAATGGTTAACACTGAATGGTTTCATTACCTATCACAGTCGATGCCTCCCTCATATGTCAATGGATGGAACACTGCCAATAAAACCAGGAGAATCAACATCATTACATCACATCGGTATTCATTAAAAACGTTTCATCATCAGGCAAATGGATACTCAGTCTCTGATGCAATCTAGGTGTCTCGTACCATTGTGGGCTGCCACGGCATCACTTCCTTTTTGCTTGAAGCCAAACACTAGGTCGATCCACTCGTGCAGGTGTTCTGACACGTACTGACTCTCCAGCGCTTTCTGGTTCTTCTGAAGAAAATCACTGGCGTCTACATCATACATACAGGAAAATAATGAACACAAACACACACAACCAAAATAATATCACCAAAATATAACACACAAACAAATTGTTTCCATGTTGTAGTTGTTACCTGCAGCCCATGGCGGAAGAACTACATCTTGAACCGAGCTTCCACCTTGCCTCTTCCCCAAATCCAGACTCAGGCAGTTTAGCAGAAAGCTGGCGTCATTCCCATAGAAGTCTGGGATCAACTGAAACAGATGGTTGACAAGGAAACGTCCACATGAGACACAGAAATAATGTGCAAAGGGACATTTGGTATTATACAATTCTGATCATTATAAAATATTTTTCATTCAAGGTACTTTTTACCTCTTTGAAGTCAGTTGCACCCTCTAAGCAATTTTTCCATGTTTCTCCAATGCTGCAAACACATTAATAAATCCATGTTGGCATGGGTGATTCAGACAAAGATTGTAAACATAATTGGCTAACACTTTACATTAAAGCTGCAATATGTAACTTTTTGTGAGACCCCAACCAAATTAAATTAGAAAAGTTTGTTATAGATCTGTCATTCTCATTGAAAGAAAGTCTAAGAAGTGGTAGATCAGTTCTATATGAGCTATTTCTATGCTTCACATTCTTAAGTTTCTTTTTTGCGTCTTTTACGTTCGGTTTTGTACACCAGCTTCAAACAGCTGAAAATACAATATTTTTGGTTATGGAAAATATATTTCACAGTGGTTTAGATTGTACAATGATTCTCCACACTATACTTGCTTGTTTTGTCACATAAACTGAAAATAAGCGAACTATTAGAATTTTGGCAACCAGGAAATGGCGGAGCGATTTCTGCATAGTGCATCTTTAAGTTACCCCTATTACTATGTAACTACACAGTAACAACATAGTAGTTACACAATTGGAACAAGAAATGTGTAATTACACATCTACTTGAAGGTTATTCCACAAGTGTAATTACTGATGTCATTACACCTTTTCTTGTTCCACAATGTAGCTAACGTTTTGAATTTACATGTTTGAAAGTCAGCTCTGAATTACCATGTTACTAACTCGAACAAAAATCTGACACTGTTACATTAACTACAACGTGCCACTACCATCGAATCCACATGTAATACCAAGGTTGATAAATAGTCTAGGACCTTTACCCCCCTGTGTTAGTATGTTTTACAAACTAATTAGTACATTTTACTAATAGTTATTGCTTTGAGTCTGGAATGGGGATTTGAATTTGAATTTGAATCTTTGTCAAATCCATAAGAGTCTAAGCACTGTCTAAGCTGTGGGAGGGTACTACTAAGCTATATGGAATTGTTTTAAGGTCATACCAAGGATCATTTTGCTATTTGATTTTACGTTTTCAGACCCCTTGAAGTATAAAAAAAAAAATGTTAAAAAAAAAATATATGTATTTGGCCTTACTGCTACACGAACATCTCATTCCAAAATCATGGGCATTAATATGGAGTTGGTCCCCCCTTTGCTGCTATAACAGCCTCCACTCTTCTGGGAAGGCTTTCCACTAGATTTTGGAACATTGCTGCGGGGAGCATTAGTGAGGTCAGGTACTGATGTTGGGCAATTAGGCCTGGCTCGCAGTCAGCGTTCCAATTCATCCCAAAGGAGTTCGAAGGGGTTGAGGTCAGGGCTCTGTGCAGGCCAGTCAAGTTCTTCCACACCGATCGACAAACCATTTCTGTATGGACCTTGCTTTGTGTACGGGGGCATTGTCATGCTGAAACAGGAAAGGGCCTTCCCCAAACTGTTGCTACAAAGTTGGAAGCTCAGAATTTTCTAGAATGTCACTGTATGCTGTAGCGTTAAGATTTTTGTATATATAGTGTATTAGCCCATACAAACACATTGAATAACAGCTTGACTACATGGAACAGATAATCCCCCAAAACAAATCTAAAGGAAGTTTGTTCTGAAGTGTCTGTCCTATATCTGAGAGATATAAGAAAAAACAATTGTAACATGTATTTAACCCCTTATTTTTGGCACTAAACAGTCTCCATATACAGTGCATTCAGAAAGTATTCAGACCTCTTGACCTTTTCCACATCTTGTTACGTTACAGCCTTATTCTAAATTGTTTTTTTCCCTCATCAAGCTACACACATTAATGACAAAGCAAAAACAGGTTTTTAGATTTATTTGCAAATGTATTAGAAATAGAAAACTGATATATAACATTTGCATGCGTATTCAGACCCTTTACTCAGTACTTTGTTGAAGCACCTTTGGCAGCGATTACAGCCTCAAGTCTTCTTGGGTATGACGCTACAAGCTTGGCACACCTGTATTTGGAGAGTTTCTCCCATTCTTCTCTGCAAATCCTCTCAAGCTCTGTCAGGTTGGATGGGGAGCGTCGTTATTTTCAGGTCTCTCCACAGATGTCCGATCGGGTTCAAGTCTGGGCTCTGGCTGGGCCACTCAAGGACATTGAGACTTGTCCAGAAGCAACTCCTGCGTTGTCTTGGCTGTGTTCTTAGGGTCGTTGTCCTGTTGGAAGGTGAACCTTCACCCTAGTCTGAGGTCCTGAGCGCTCTGGAGCAGGTTTTCATCAAAGATCTCTCTGTACTTTGCTCCGTTCATCTTTCTCTCAATCCTGACTAGTCTCTCAGTCCCTGCCGCTGAAAAACATCCCCACAGCATGATGCTGCCACCACCATGCTTCACCGTACGGATGGTGCCAGGTTTCCTCCATATGTGACGCTTGGCATTCAGGCCAAAGAATCTTGGTTTCATCAGACCAGAGAATCTTGTTTCTCATGGACTGAGAGTCCTTTAGGTGCCTTTTGGCAAACTCCAAGCGGGCTGTCATGTGCCTTTTACTGAGGAGTGGCTTCCGTCAGGCCACTCTACCATAAATGCCTGATTGGTGGAGTACTGCAGAGATGGTTGTCCTTCTGGAAGGTTCTCTCATCTCCACAGAGGAACTCTGGAGCTCTGTCAGAGTGACCACCGGGTTCTTTGTCACCTCCTTGACCAAGGCCCTTCTCCCGATAGCTCCGTTTGGCCAGGAGGCCAGCTCTAGGAAGAGTCTTGGTGGTTCCAAACTTCTTCCATTTAAAAATGATCGATACAACTCTGTTCTTGGGGACCTTCAATGCTGCTGACATTTTTTGGTACCCTTCCCCAGATCTGTGCCTCGACACAATCCTGTCTTGGAGCTCTATGGACAATTTTTTTCAATCTCATGACTTGGTTTTTGCTCTGACATGCACTGTCAACTGTGGGACCTTATATAGACAGTTGAGTGCCTTTCCAAACCATATCCAACCAATTTAATTTACCACAGGTAGACTCCAAGTTGTAGAACCATCTTAAGGATGATGAATGGAAACAGGATGCACCTGAGCTTAATTTCGAATCTCATAGAAAAGGCTCTGAATACTTATGTAAATAAGGCATCTGTTTATTATTTTTAATACATTTGCAAAAATTTCTAAAAACCTGTTTTTCGCTTTGTCATTATGGGGTATTGTGTGTAGATTGATGAGGGAAACATTTCTTTAATCAATTTCAGAATAAGGCTGTAATGTAACAAAATGTGGAAAAGGGGAAGGGGTCTGAATACTTTCCGAATGCACTGTATACTTCCATAAATGTTTTCAACCGGTACCAGGGGACCTTCAGACGAGTCTTGTGAGGCCTGTGGGCATCCTGGAGCAAAACAGTCTCACCTTTCCACAGAGGGGTCATATTTATGTGTAGCCCAAACAGTTCGGATGCTACAGACAGTTGGCAGATTGGCTGTACCTACTTCAGACAAGTCCCAAGACGTTTTCGTAGAGCAAAACAGAGAACACCATCGTGTTCGTGAGTCTCATCTTTCAATAGAGTAGGCCAAACTGACAATTTTGTGAGAAGACCGATTTTCGGAATGTCTCATGGTCTGACAAACACCGCTCTAGCTCGGTCACCTTTCACCGCAGATGCGGAAGTGCGACATCAGCGGATGTGGTGGACTGAGACGCATCCAATGCAAAAAACATTTATAGCTTAAACAAGCAACAAAAACAACTAACCTATTGAACATGCGGTCTGCATTGTCATAGCGGCCATTTTGAAGACACAGCATGTGTTCTGGGGCTACAAGGGAGAAGATGGTAAAAAAAAATATATATATATATATGTCATGTAAGCCTTCTCAGTAATGTCATGTAAGCCTTCTCAGACAACACATGAAATAATGTAAAAGGCTTACTTTTGCAATAACCACACAGTCAAAATCTCGTACTATATGTCAAACAATATCAGAAGGCGTCGACATACCAACTCTGACTAAGTAGAAAAGCACATAGCCTGGAGAGGAGTAATGACTGCCGTACATGAAACGAGGATCAGGCATGTCTCTGTACCGGGACTGTAAGGAAGAGAGAGATCCACCCTAGTTAGAACATTTTATTGTGGTTTTTCTAGGGATGCAAATTTCAGTACATTTTGCTGCCGACTAACCAAACTTTATTAACCGGTCAACAAACGGTTACATTTTTTCCAAACAGTAAAATTATGTGACCAACAGAAAATACTATGCATGCATACAAGAAACTGACATTTTTCATTACGAGCTTAATGAAAACATGCAACAATAGCAAGCCTTACGTCTTACAGTCAAAAGGCTATAACCTATTATTGAACATGCAACTGCTGTAATAAAACAGCTAATTAAACGTCATTTTCAATAATTTGCCAAAATGCAATTTGGGGGGAAAAATTTTTCTAAACTGCACACCTAATGCGAGTGGTTCCATATGTGACAGAGATGAAAATATCCATTAGAAACACAGAAAGAGGTTGAATCTACTAGCAACAACTAGGATGGGGGTTGCTAATATGACTAGGATTGTGCCTTCGGCTTCTGGATAACGAAAGAAAGTTGATATGAAAACCAATAGTCTGAAGTCATGAAGGCTTTATAAAATAATTGCCTCCACGTTTCTATGGATGGATTTTTGCAAGGCTACTTTGAAGCAAGGTAAGACATGCCTCATTCGAAGTAAAGTAAAATGTTCAGGTTTCAAACAATTATACTGCCTCACATTGTAAAGTTGTAGGTGACGCGCTGATAGCCTGCCTACCGTTGACTACAGCCTATGCAGTCAAATGGCGAATGGGAGGCGCGCTTTAATTAGCTCTTTTTAAATCGTGGCCATCAAAATAGTTTAACATGCGATTGCATTTAGAATTGTTATTTGTTGCGCAATGACTGGGCTTGCAAAAGCAGGTTTCACTCCAGTAGCCTACAGGCTTTTTGAGGAGCTACTCTGGCGCTGTCTGACAGGTGATAGGCTATTCCGCTCCTCAAGCTAGGCTTTGTATGCTGTGCGCCTGTGATAAATAAGATACATAATGACTAACGAAAATACACACGCGCAAATTTAATTCCACAAAAGTATGCTAATTAACCTATAGACCGATAAGCATGACCGGTCAAATGTCTTTTCGGGGGCTAACTGATTAACATCCCTAGGTTTTACAAATATAAATGATGTAATATTATTTTCTAAACTGTGGCACATCAGTCCTGACACAAAGGGAGAAATAATGCAGGGGTCATTGAGCATGGGATAAAAGGTAGTCTCACCAACAATCTCTCTAGTCTCTCTTTATTCAGCGCTCCCACAGGCTTGCTCAGGTCACGGAAAGTTGCAGGGTTCATCATATCTGAGACAGAATCAAAAGGATCCATTACAAAACAATTACCTAATAACTATGGAACCACATGCTAATACAATGGTGTTACTATAATAATTACAGTGTTACTACCGTTACTACACAGGTATAGAGCAATTCCAAATGAATAGGAAAGATGGACAACATCCAAATATGCTAATATTCAACACTGGCTCAAAATAATTGAGCCCGAAGCTCCAGTGCTACATGAGTCATGACCCCAATGTACCACAGTCCGTCAAGTTTCTGTCTGTCAAAAGGTGTTACCCAAAACTAGACCTTGCGCCCCACTCACCCAGCTCTGTGCTGCTGTAGTCAGCGATGATCCAGGGGAAGACGGGGTACTGAGACAGATCGTTGCTGCTGCGGTCAGCCAGGTTGTTGAGGTGCAGCAGGTACTGGTAGTTACTGAGGTGACCCCGCTGCCACTGCAGCATGTAACTCTCCGCTGTGTGTTCCACCATGTGGTTCTCTGTGAGAGGGAGAGAGACCAATCAGGAATCTGGTATAGTTATATATCATTACAGATGCATCCCAAATTGCACCTTATTCCCTAAGTGCAGTGCTTTTGACCAGGGCCCATAGGGGGATGTGCACTACTCTGTGCGCATTCTCAATGTATGGTCTCACCAGGATCAACCCAGAGAGAAAGAGCTGATGTGAGGTACTCCTGCAAAATGTGTTTGTATGTTTGCTATGTAACTCGCTGTGTGTTACTGACCCAGAAACGTGGCGATGTAGTAGTAGAGGTCATTTCTGTCGGTGGTCTTGTAAAACTTCAGATAGATGTCCGAGCAGAAGTCGTTTTCAGTACAGAACACCTCTAGCCCCTGATCAAGACAGAGCGAGTCAGTTAGTTTGGGAGGGAGAGTAAAACACGTTATAGTCGGGGAGGGAGCATCCTCAGGGGTCTACATTTATGGAACTGAACTTGGTTGGGGTATGAAAAAGCGGCATAGTCTGACTAGTTAGGTCAACATGATGCAAATATTTAAGAGTAATGACTTGGCACGAATACAAACACTACTCTTCAGGTCACTAGATAATAAACAGAATGAGAAATTAATCCTGAGCATCACACTCACCAATGGCCTGAGTCCATGCCTTCTCTTGTAGATTTGTTTAACTCGATGGAGCTCAATTCGGACTACCTGTTCCTGAAATGAACATTGTGGAAGAGGAGACAGACATCATATTGTATCTTCACAAAATCCCAACAAGGGTGGTATTTTCCATTTTAGAGTAATCGCAATTAATAATAGCAAACTGGCATAGCACTCACTAACTGTAAGTCGCTCTGGATAAGAGGGTCTGCTAAATGACTAAAATGTAAATGTAAATGTATGGATAACTCACAGGATAGCCATTGAGTGGTTGGAAGTAGAGGCTTTGGTCAGTTATACACACGTGACCAGGGTTTGTAACCAATGGAGTGACCATCTCCGCCTCGCATTCCATGTGTGGTATTTCTGCAACATTCTGAAAGCTAAGAACAACCCAAAAATATTGTATTATATGCATTTGAATCTAAGAATCCATACATTGTGATATATATTGTAGCTAGCTGGAGAGGAATTAGACAATCAGTGCATTATTGAAGTATTTCATTATCACACCAAGGTTGTGACTAAGAACTTATTCTCACATTATTTAAGTACATACCTGTTCTTGTCAAATGAAGTTCTTGCCAATCTGGATTGTAAATTAGCAGCAATCTAGAAGCACAAAATTCAACTGCTTACATGTACTGTATACAACAATGCTGTGGCAAACAGGGAAGCTAAATGGGTTTGAAACAACATCTTATTCAACAGTTCAATCCAGTTTGATGAACTGTATGTAGACAAACAATATTCTCTCTCAATTGCATGTTAAAACCATCTGTTTTCACAATGTTTTGGTACTTCTAGTGTTGCAGTTTTGTACAGATATGACTTACCATTGCAGTCTGATCTCCAAGCTTGTCCAGACAAGATGCCCTATGCAGCTGGAGAAGTTGATGAAAACAATAAATGAGAACAAACAAAAGCTGCATTACCACATGGAAGGCAAGCACTTTCACAGTTCTAATAATCCGGCTATGGTACTGTTACATACCTGAAGTAATGTTTGGACAACATCCTCCGTTTTACTGGAAACTTCCAGATGGAAGAGAAAGGTACTGTCTCCCTATTAGAATGGTTTGAAAAGTCATACAATGTGCAAAATTATAAATGTTCCTACCGCTGCTGATTATAAATCATGTTGTGTTTATAATCTGACATATGGACAACCTGCATTACAAATCTAATTGACATTTAATGTACTCACCCTTTCAACTCTGTAAGGTGCAACGACATTGTTCTCTTTGATAAGGTAAACCTGAAGTTAAAATGTGCATTAGATTAGTTGTACTAAACATATTTATACAGAATAATGTCAGCAACTTTGTAAGATAAAATGTTGGTAAATGTTCCTTAATTAAAATGTAAACACTTTAATTAAACACACCTGTTTGCATAAAATGGTGAGGCCAGCTGGTTTGCTCCTATAAAAAAATGTAACATTCAAATCAATTAAGTTTTCATCTTATTGGTTTATGTATTTGTGCATAAACCCAGTTCAATTGCAAAAATGAGACTCACTCATTGAAAGGATTCTGGTCCTTTTCCTCAACCGCTTCAATCTTTTTGCAATCTCTGAGAGGAATCTGGCAGAGGTTAAAATCAGTATGAATAACAAACCTATGTACACAATGTGAAAAATAACACAGAAGTTAATCAGAGCCCTATTTATAAAGGAACAGTCTGATCTAGGATCAGGTCCTCCTGTCCATCCATTCATTATGATTTTAAAGGCCAAACTGATCCTAGATCAGTTCTCCGAGCTCCATTTGAGTAAATCCTCCTTGGTGAGTGGTGCTGTACTACTGTGTGTAGACTACAAAGCACAAAAACACACCTTTAAAATGGGCTCCACATGGTCCTCAGGTTCAAATATGATGGATTTGGAGCATACTTTGAGTGACCCTCTGATCTTTCTGCAAAGAGAAAAGAGTGTCAGTGCTGCAACTACAGCGCTGCTATCCACCATGACTTAGAAAGGGGATAGAATTGGGTGGACCTGTCAGTCAGTCAGTCAATTTCAGACATTACCTTTTCTTGGCTGAACTGGTTGTCACATGGTACACTGTGTGCTGTTCAAAGTAATACTCTTCCAGGTCCAGCAACAGGAGAGAAAATCTAGGGGAAAGACACCGAAAAAACAATGGCGGTGAAGAGCGCCTTCAATTCAGACATTTTTGTTCAATTTTCACACAGAACTACCTAATGTTTGAGGTCATGACTTCAAAAGAATGACCTAGAATAACCTCAACTACATTTGTCATCTAATGACTAAGTAGCATAATAACATTAAGTTCCAATTGATTTGCCATTTGGGAAATGCCACTGGCATGCTATAAGGGATGGTGCTGGAGAAATGTAAACCACTCTCAAATTCATAGATGGGGCTATAGATGCAAGGACTGACAGTGCATGAGATCAAAATAACAGTTTTAAACATATTTTGAATCTGAAAGGTTAGATTTCATAGCAAAAATATATATAATGGAATAGGCCTATACACAACCTTATTTGGGGTTATGACGATGGAGGATAGTTGTACTAAGGTCATGAAGCATTTATCAGTTGTATTCTTCAAGAATCAATAGATAAACAATGAATGCAACAAATGTAGCCTAATTATCGCAGACTGTACCTTAAACTGAATTATAATGTCCTGGAAAAATGTATACGTTGTAGCATCTCATCTACTCTAGTAGGCGTGTAACAATGCATCAATTCTCTTCACGACCAGACAGTCAAAATAAACAGCATCTACCGTCTAGTCATAAGACAGACTGGCCTACTAACACGGAAATCCCAGGATCTCAATTGCATTTCCTTGCCCGAAGTCAGACCTCTGTGCTCGGTCAGAGTAGACAGCACGCGCCCTGGCAATTTCCAAGTGGACGAGGACAACATTAGATTGCAAAAATCACTTCCCACACAACCCCATAGGAAGCCTATAATGTTTTCCAACTACGAACCTTTCTTTCGATCGTTCTTTCCTCTTTATAAAAGCCATCACTGCACACCAACCACTGCATATGTGAGATGTTGTTGTAGCTAATGCTGCGTTCAAACCACTGGGAACTCGGATATGTCTGACTTCCGACATCAGTGGGTTCAAAACAACTGGGATCTCGAAAACAAAAACGAGCTCCGACTGGGAAAAATCGATTTCAACGGTCATCCAACTCGGAATTCCAACTTGGAAACTCGGGCCTCTTTCTAGAGCTCCGACATTCCGACCTGAAGATCACTGACGTCATGATTTGACCTTGTATTTTTCCGAGTTCCCAGTTGTTTTGAACGCGGCATAAACACGGAAACTCACTGCGACAGAAGTGACGAAAGCAAGCTTTCAATGCGATACAAGGCGCGGGTTAAGTGGAATTTGTCCGAAAGGGGAAAACGGTGTTTTTGAAATGCAATAGGCCCTTTTCACGTGACGTCAGACAACTTCCGTTCTGCCGCGATGCAGGTTATGTTTACATCCGGTGTCGCTTAGGAACGCTTAGCTAGTAGCACATCATTATGGAGTTCACCCAGTCCCTTTCACATCTGCCACCCACTACGACGTAGAACGACTTGCTGACAAGTGGTCCCTTACTTCAAGATCGAAGCTTGATAAAGGCTACAAGTTCTTCGTTGAAGGTTCACCTGTTTGATTATGAAGGTACGTGTTTCTCTTTATTTAGCTTAAATTAGCCCTATGCTAGCGAAGGTTATGAGCTGACGAAGTTTCTGTTTTGCAGCCTCTTTTTAATATTACTGCTGTTTGTGTAGACACCGTAAGATAAGAGTCAGTAATGTAATATTGGCTAATGCTTCGCCCTTTCTCCCAATCACTGTATTGAAACAGTCTCAAGTGTAGTTAACGGTGAGGTGACAGTGAGAGGGCGATGTTACAGGTCCATGAAGAAAAATGAGGAGGCTCATCGCTGCAGGTTTCTCAGATAAACAGTTCTCTAACATTATGATAAGATAGGTTAAGATAGATAAGTTTTCTTTTTGTTGTGTTTTGCTGTGTTGCAGATTTAATAAGAATGATTCCACAATGTTCCACTGTGGATCAGTTTGTTTCTCAGTCTGAGCTCTGAATTTGTATCATTAAACTTAATACACAACGAAATTCTAACAAACCGATGTGGGTTGTTGACGGCAATAAAGACTGGGAAAGATTCTGTGATAACTCAAAATGTTCAAATTTTCGATAAGTGTTGGCACTACTTGTCAAAGGTTTCAGAACAGCCAATTTTTCTTAATTAAAAAAGAAATTGGGTTTTGAAAATTGTGTACAGTAGTTTATAATGAAAGGCAGAGAAAATGTTTTGTAAGTACAGCACTAATTGTTATGTCTCTATGAACAGGTTACACTAGACTCTGCAGAGGTTCCTGTGGTACTCAATCACATGTCATGTTCCTGCTCTGCTGGGAAAGCACTATGTAATCACATAGTAGCACTTATTTTTCAAAGTGCTCTCACTATGTTACCATGGGCTTTAAGACAGTGCCATTGCCCTTCATGCACTCAGCGCACTGCAGACCTGGCACTGACCTAGACACAGGTCAGACATTATTTGTTACACTGATGCAGAACTTGCAGTTTGTATTGACTTTGACAATGTATTGTTCATCATTATTATATCACAGGAATTGTACCAGAGGCCACCAATGATATGGCGTGTGTAAACCAGCGGCTAAAAAAAACAAGTGTCAGAGCTGGTGTAAAGTGCATACTGTACCGAGCCTATGATGGTGAGTCTGAATGAGCCCCCGCCTGTCTAGAGCACAAAGACTTTAGTGCATTTCTAAAATAATACAAACATAAAAGTGATTATTATTTGTTACTTTTTATATAGACTTTCAGTGTATATTTTTTTATTTGTATTAGAAGCATGTACGAGACTGGATGAGTGTGGTTGTCTTTTTTAGTGAAAAAGATAAGGTGGCATTTAAGAAATCTAAACTTGACATATCTCACTTTCATGCCAGGGGCCTATTCCGGATCCTCACGTCATGGCCAGTGCTGAGAAACTGAAAGACATCCGTCCACAACCAGGGATTTGCAAATTGCTGCATGGCTCTGAGGGCCTTAATTTGGTGGACTCTAAATTTGGCCCTGTGCCATTTGGGTCTGTGCTTTCTTACCAGTGCCCTCTAGAATTAAGTAGAGATATTATTAAACACCCTGGTGCCAGTGAGTTTCCTCAGTTGCCTATTGAAGGTTACAACTTTAAATTTCCCATTGATTTTGAGCCCAACTACATACAACAATGTCATTTGGACAGCCTGATTGTGTCAGAGGAGATGTCTGCTGCTATTGAAGCAGAAACAAGAATGCAGTCAGAATGCCAGCTGTGGAGCCAGGTACTGCCATACCCCGACTGACAGCCAGCAGATTCCGTGAAATATGCCATGTTCGTGGGGGGAGTTGTCTGCCAAGGCTTTGGCAACCACGTTCTGAGAGGAACTCCTCAGACAGCTGCTATGAGAAGAGGGTTGGATCTGGAACCTGAGATACTGAGGCAATATTCTGATTTTTGTGATGTCTCTCTGAAACAATGCGAGGTCATCATCCACCCTGATTCACCTCACCTTGCAGCCAGCCCGGATGCTAAAGTCTTCTGCCCAACAGAAGCACCACCATTTGGTCTTGCTGAGGTTAAGAGTTGCGATGTTGAAAATGTTACCCAAGTTAAACACCTGATCACAGTTAAAGGCCAGGCCTGCCTTTAAGAAGAGCCACAAATACTACTACTAAGGTTCAAGGCCAACTCCCTTTAAGCGGACTTCAGTGGTGTGACTTCATTACAGATACCCGCACTGACTTCACAGTTGAGAGAATCTTTAGGGATGAGGAGATTATCCACTCAATGCGACAGAAGCTTGATCATTTCTATTATAACATCTACATGGATGTCTTCTTAAGTTATAAAACATAAGGCAGAATTATGTGTAAATAGTGTTAAGGTAAATGTGGAAGGTGAACCTTTGACATTTTTTTCTTTAACTGCAAAATTAACTTGTCGTCTTCTGTATATCTCCTATGTACTGAAACACACATTTTGAAAAGGATTGTCATGTAAATGTCTGACATGTTTTTCTTTAACTGCAAATGAACTTAATTGTGTTATATACTGTATATCTATGTATTGAAATACAAATTTTGAAAAGGATTGCGATGTTGTAAATGCTCTTACCAAAATCAAAAGGGATTGAAGCAGTTGCTTGCAAACATATATTTAATAGTTCCATCAGTGCCATGACACATAAGCACATAACATGGTTAATAGTTGGATATTTTTACAATATATCACATTAGGTTCATTAATAGCTATGAAAAAGTTATTACCCTTAACAAAAACATACAGTATAACATTAGATCAATTAAATTACCAACAAAGTTAATTCATATTTACATTTTTTGTACATACAATACAGTAATATAAAAGTCACTTCTATTTACAGCCGCCATCTAGCTTACTCAGGAAATATACAACTTCCAGTTGACAAAAACATCAGACTGGTTTGTCTCCTTTAATGTCAAGAGGTCCCTGATAGTTCGACGATGAGGCAGCAGATGGCCCACAGCTGATTCACTGAACCCACTGTGGAAAGAGGAACAAGCCCATCCCAGATATGGTACTCCTTCACCCTCCGTATGGCCCTCTCGACTAAAATCCTCAGCCGGGGCGATGGCCTGGGTCTTAAGAGTGTCCTCCCTGCTGAGCTGAGGAGATTTTTACGGGGAAGATACGGGAATTTCTGTTTGTTGTTTGAACAAAATGGTACACTGCAATAGCATCTTCTCGAAGATTGTGCCATGCTTCGGTGTTGGATGGGATACTGTTGCGATACAGACACCGGAGAAAAGAAACAGCTAAATTAACATTCAGCTTTGACCAGGAATCAATATTTATCTAGCTATCATGCACAACTGTAGTATTTGAATAGGTGAGTTACTAACATTCATGAATAAACTAACTGCCTAACAAAGGGTTAGATAGCTAGCTAAGTAAACTTGTTACATTACAGCCAGGCAGCAATGTAACGCTACCTTTAACGTTATCGGTATCTGGTACTAAGTTGTTGTTAGCTATGACGTTAGCCCACTTTTTAAGTAACTAAGGCAGTGAACAATTATGAATTAACAATAACGTTAGCAAGTTACAAACCATTGCATATACGTAAACATTATTACTCTTAACTTTACTAATTTAACTTAACAAGCGTTCCTCAGAAGAGAAGTCTCAGGTACACGGGCGAAGAAGTGAAGTTAACCTGCTACGCGGAAAGGCGGAAGTTAGATGACGTCATCGTGAAAAGGGCCTATAGAGCTCGCCAGCGTGTAGTCCTAAAACCCGGAAATGAGTTAGATCTAGTTCATTCAGCCAGCCCTATGGGAAAAACTAATAGGGAAAGAATAGGGTTTTGGAATAAACGCCGAAAATAAGGTCTGAAGTTAACACAGGTTTAGGAGATCTTATACGTTTTGTTATATGAGATCATAGCAGTCAGTTAACATGACCTTATGAATTATGAAGCCTTTATGTGCTTTTTTAAATAACATACATTCTTCAAAATGCACATAAAGTGATAGCTGATGAAGATAATCTCATAGAAAAAAACGTGTAAGATCGACTAAGCCTGTGTTTACCTCAGACTTTATTTTCAGTGTTTATCCAAAAACGCCATTAATTTTCCTCATAGACTTTGTCCAACAAACGATGGCGGAGTTAGTGTCTACAAAAAGACGCCATTACTATTTATCTTTATTGTGTCAAGGAAACATAAAATCAGATAGATGGATTTATGGATGGATACATTAATTAATAAATAAATGAAAGAAAGAAGGAACGAATGAAGGAAGGAAGGAAGGAAGGAAGGAAGGAAGGAAGGAAGGAAGGAAGGAAGGAAGGAAGGAAATAAGGAAGGAAGATTGAATGGATGTTAGGCCTATTAGTTGGATAAGGGATTGGATGTTCAGAATATTGGATGGATGGATGGATGGAAGGATGGGTGGATGAAGTGATCATAGATTAGTAAATGAAGGTTGGATCAAGGATGGATGGATGAATGGTGTTAAACAGATAAAGTGTTGACAGTTCATTCATCTCAAGTGACTTTGGATCCATTTGAGGGACCATCTCACAGTGCCCATGCCAAAATGCACGCAGTGTTTTCAATATCTAAATGGGCACGGTTGACTTATACATGCTTTACAATATGATCAACTTATGTTCCACAATTTATTGGGCATGAGCAGATGTTATTTATTTCAATAATCATTGACATTGAAGTGGTCGGGTCAAGCTGTTGAAATTAAAGATTGTGCCTTTAAGAATGCCCCCAAGCTGCTGGCTCTCACAGTCTCACTGCAGAATTAGACATTCATCCACGTTCTCCAAATGTCAAATTCCGAAGTGTTTTTCTTGCTCCTGCTGCTCTCTCTTTAAGGCACTCATTCTGAATGGTTAAGGTAAGGAATGGATCAACATGTACATAATAGGTACCGGGAGGAAAATGAGGCAGGGTCATGCTTTTTCAATTTCAGTCCAGGGGAGGGTCATGTAATGGATGAAATATCAATATTTCTCAGTGTTTTAGAATTTGTTGCTTATTAGGCTATATATCGATGTGTGCCCGATGCCGCCCCTCATCTCGGATTCTCTGCTGGGCATGAAATATCAAGTGCACCTATAGGCTATTTAGTGTTGTTTCAATAAAATGATCAACAGCCTACGAAGTGCATGCTTGGAGAAGCACAGAGAAGTTATATTTCTAAGATAGCTGCTGGGATGGTGTAAATAAAGCTATGCTGCATTTCACACTGCAATGGCTATTCCACTGCCTAACCAATGGCTGTGCTGTGTATGCCTATACTCAAAAAATTAGGGGTTCAACAAAGGTTCTTCTAAGATCGTCAAAGTTCTTCCAAGAACCTTAGGGTTCTTGGCACTGAAAATTGCACCCAAAAGGTTCTTCCACGAACCCCATAGGAGGTGGGGTTCATCAAGGAACCTCCTAAGTTGGTAGGGGTTCTTGCAGGAACCTAACTGCCCAACTGAAACATTTTGATTTTAATTTGAATGGACAGCAGGTGCAGGCACTTAACTGAAAAATGTAAAGATCTCCTCAATTTAAGGTAAGGTTTGTCCCTTGTATGATCTAAATTGATATTGTTTTCTGATGACACTATCCATCTTTTCAGATGTGTGCAAATCTTTCTAAAACAGAAAATGGACACAATTCAATGGATATCAGTCAACAAAGAGGTAAGAATATGTATTGTAGACTATAAGAATATGTTGAAGGCTAGCTGTATTGGGTGCAGATGACTGAACTGCTCACTTTTGTGTCAGTGTTTGCAGGTATACAGATAAGGAGGCATACAAAGGTATGTCAATTGGTATTGGTATGATATGCAGATCAGAGTTACCATCCTCCTCTCTTACTGCTACAATGAATATCCCACAGGCCTCTACATTATGGACAAGGTATGTGTATGAAAACCATTATTAAAACAGTTTTTTTTCATTCACATTTACCGCAAAAATCAAGGTATGAATACTGTTGTGTGCATGTTTTGTTAATCATCTGTATAACTACAATTTTTTGGATTCACAGACTTCACCCTCCCTACACCTCTGATGAATATAACAGGAAACCTGCTCGATCCCCATGCACTGCAAAATCATTCTGGCTATGGATATGGGGAACATCAACACATTAACATCAACATGCCAGAGGATATACCCATTGGACTTGGGGCTCTGCTGGGAGTTTACTGTGATGAGTGTGATAGAAGGAGTCAGGCGCAGGAGGGTATATCACCGAATACAGAGTTTATTCCGTCGTACACAATTGCGCTGGATAGCGACAACAGAAAACAGGCACAGGGGAAACCATCTACCCTGGCAATACAGGGTACGGGTAGCTCCAACAATATACAGGCACAGGGGAAATATCTACCCCGGCAATACAAGGTACGAGTAGCTCCACCGAGCTACACTACTCTCACAATAAACAATCACCCACAAGGACAAGGGGGCAGAGGGAACACTTATACACAGACTAATGAGGGGATAAGAACCAGGTGTGTGTAATTGACAAGACAAGACAAATGGAATGATGATATATGGAGCGGCAGTGGCTAGTAAGCCGGTGATGACGAACGCCGAAGCCTGCCCGAACAAGGAGGGGAGGCAGCCTCGGCGGAAGTCGTGACATTTACCTCATATTTAAAAAAAAATATTCTGCTTTGCCACTAAAATCATAATAAACACTGACAACTACAATATTGTGTTATTGTTGTTATTGTTAAGCGTATTATTAATAATAATATTAATGGGGGGGGGGGGGGGGTAATTCAAAAACTAACCCCAAAAGGTTCTTCAAAAGGTTATTCGAGGATCCATTAAAAGGGGTTCATTGAATAACCATTTTAAAGGGTTCTTCGAACAACTTATAGAGGTTCCCCCACAGTTTCAATTTGAATAACTCCTAAAGGATGCTCCAGGAACCTTTTATTTTTAGAGTGTATGGTGACAATTCAGGAGGAGACTCAAAGGCTTCTTCCGAAAATAATTTTTGAGTAGGCCTAGTCTTGCACATGAACTAGTCTATAACCTATGTTCTGTTCAGTTGGAGAGCGCGAAGATTAGAAGGAGGACCGGAGGTCAACTTCGATAGCATGCTACTACTATAATTGATTTGATTAAAAACAATATGTTTCTTGCCCATGATGTTGGCCTATTTATTTGTGTATAAAAGCCCCTTTGATATTAATTTAGAATCCTCTACATTTAATTAGATCTACAAGGACATTTTACTGATCTGCCAGTATTTTCATTTAGAGATTCCGGTAAACTATTTGATGTTTTCTTTCATGTGTCCTACCAATTATTATTGGATTATTCACCATGGCAACCACTTGTTAGTATAAAAAGGAAACCTATTTCTCAGTTCAGTTGGCTTTCGTGGAGATCAGACCGTTTTCATTTGCAGGGATATTTGTGAATTTTTGACCAAATGTAAGTCAGAACAAATACTTATTTTAGTTTTATAATATTCCTGTTGCTATTGTTATATGTAAATACAATACATTTGTATGTAGAGGGGTAACTTTCTTCACCAGTTCTCTTACCATTTTGTACAATTATGTAATTAGCCTACCAGTTTGTCACGGATTCAGCCGAGGCTGCTCCTCCTCCTTGCTCGGGCAGGCTTCGGCGTTCGTCGTCCCCGGAGTACTAGCTGTTACCGATCTATGTTTCGGTGTTTGTCTTGTTTGGTCTTTATTGTTTACACCTGTATCCAATTATGTTGTATTGTATTCCCTTTATAGCCCTCTGTCTCTCATTGTGTATTGTGTGTGATTGTTTTTCGTCTTATCGGCAGTTGCTAATGTGTGCGGGTTATTTTGTTCCTCTCTGCAAGGAGGTTGGTTTTTGTACTTTGTCTTCACTGTGTTCAGTAAAGTACGTGCCAGTAGCTCGGTTTCCTGCTCTTGACTTCGCCTACCGCATACACGTCGCTCTGACAGAATCACACACCAAGACATGGAGTCAGCAGGAGCGGCGGTGCCAGCTGGATCAATGGAAGAACGCGTAGAACAACAAGCGGCTATGATCCAGGCTCTCGGCACCGCCATGGAACGGGTGGTGAGCACCATGGAGCGATGGGAAAGAGGAGGTTTGCCTACACCTCCTCCGACGATACCACCACCATCAGCTATGCCCCTCGCTTCACCTCCGGGGTCCAGTGGGATTCGGCTCTCGCTCCCGAGGGCTTATGATGGCACAGCTGCCGGGTGTCAGGGTTTTCTGCTCCAGGTGGAACTCTACCTGGCAACCATCCACCCGGTGCACTTGGGATACGAGAGCGTGTCCGCCCTCATCTCCTGTCTGTCCGGCAAGGCGCTGGAGTGGGACAACGCCGAGTGGGGGGGGGGGGATAGACGCCGCTACTGTCAACAATGCGGTGTTCACCCGCCGCTTCAGGGCAGTATTCGATCATCCACCAGAGGGTAAAGCGGTGGGTGAGCGTCTATTCCACCTCAGACAGGGGAGGAGGAGCGCGCAGGAGTTCGCACTGGACTTCCGGACACTGGCTGCCAACGCGGGATGGAATGAGAGGGCCCTCATCGACCACTACAGATGTAGCCTGAGGGAGAACGTGTGTCGGGAATTGGCCTGCAGGGACACCAACCTAAGCTTCGACCAACTGGTGGACATGTCGATTCGCCTGGATACCCTGTTGGCTACCCGCGGACGTCCGGATTCGGGGCCGTCCATTCCATCCCCCAGCACTTCCGAGCCGACCCCTATGGAGCTCGGAGGTGCTGGTACTAGGAGAGAGACCAGGAGAGAGGCCGTCCCCTGCACCAACTGTGGCCGCAGAGGACACACTGCTGGTCGGTGCTGGGGAGGGTCTCCTAGGAATCGAGGCAGTAGGCAGCACACTGATGAGTCATTCCAGGTGAGTAGGCACCCAACTCACCCAGAGCTCCCTGTTGCGCATATGTGTATTAAAGTGGTGTTTCCCGAGGTTTCTCCTCATTCCCAGCATAAGGCGCTAGTAGATTCAGGCGCAGCTGGGAATTTTATCGATCGCCAGTTCACCTATAAGTTAGGGATTCCTATTGTTCCAGTTGATGTGCCCTTCCCCATTCATGCCCTAGATAGCCGCCCTTTGGGGTCAGGATTGATTAGGGAGGTCACAGCGCCTCTCAGGATGAAAACGCAGGAGGGCCATGAGGAGATAATTTGTTTGTATTTGATTGATTCTCCTGCGTTTCCCGTGGTGTTGGGGCTTCCCTGGTTAACTTCTCATGACCCCAACATTTCATGGCAACAGAGGGCTCTCAAGGGATGGTCTGATCATTGTGTCGGGAGGTGTGTAGGTGTTTCCGTAGGGGCCACGACGGTGGAAAGTCCGAACCAAGTTCCCACCATGCACATTCCACCTGAATATGCCGATTTGGCTCTCGCCTTCTGTAAAAAGAAGGTGACTCAATTACCACCCCATCGACAGGGGGATTGTGCGATAAACCTCCAAGTAGGCGCTGCGCTTCCCCGAAGCCATGTGTATCCTCTGTCTCAGGAGGAGACGGCGGCTATGGAGACATATGTCACCGAATCTCTGAGACAGGGATACATACGACCGTCCACTTCCCCTGCGTCATCGAGTTTCTTTTTTGTGAAGAAGAAGGATGGGGGTTTACGCCCGTGTATTGACTACCGTGGTCTCAATCAGATCACAATTAAATAAAGCTATCCTCTCCCTCTGAGTCATTACACGGGGCGTGATTCTTCACAAAATTGGATCTCAGGAGCGCGTACAACCTGGTGCGCATTAGGGAGGGAGATGAGTGGAATACAGCATTCAGTACCACCTGGTCATCCTGGTATTGGTCGGACAGTGCACTGCCTTAGTGGGAAGTACTGGTGGCCCACTTTAGCTAAGGACGTGAGGGTTTATGTTTCCTCCTGCTCGGTGTGCGCCCAGTGTAAGGCACCTAGACACCTGCCCAGAGGGAAATTACAACCCCTACCCGTTCCACAATGGCCGTGGTCTCACCTATCGGTGGATTTTGTCACGGACCTTCCCCCCTCCCAGGGGAACACGACGATTTTGGTCATTGTGGATCGGTTTTCGAAGGCCTGCCGTCTCATTCCTATGCCAGGTCTCCCTACAGCCCTACAAACTGCTGACGCCCTGTTTACACACGTCTTCCGGCACTACGGGGTACCTGAGGATATAGTGTCTGATCGGGGTCCCCAGTTCACCTCTAGAGTCTGGAGGGCGTTTATGGAACGTCTGGGTGTCTCGATTAGCCTTACCTCAGGTTTTCACCTCGAGAGTAATGGGCAGGTGGAGAGAGTGAACCAGGATGTGGGTAGGTTTCTGAGGTCCTATTGCCAGGACCGGCAGGGGGAGTGGTCAGGATATTTCCCTGGGCAGAGATAGCCCAAAACTCACTCCACCACTCCTCAACTAACCTTATGCCTTTTCAGTGTGTGCTAGGTTATCAGCCGGTCCTGGCACCTTGGCATCAGAGCCAGATCGAAGCCCCTGCGGTGGACGAGTGGTTTCGGCGCTCGGAAGTAACCTGGAACGCTGCGCATGTCCATCTGCAGCGGCTATCAGGCGGCAAAAGGTGAGCGCCGATCGCCACCGCAGTGAGGCTCCAGTGTATGCACCGGGAGATCGGGTCTGGCTCTCGACCCGAAACCTGCCCCTTCGCCTGCCCTGCCGGAAGCTGGGTCGGCGGTTTGTGGGGCCATTTAAAGTCCTGAGGAGATTGAACGAGGTATGTTATAGGTTACAACTGCCCATTAATTACCGCATTAACCCCTCGTTCCATGTGTCTCTCCTCAGGCCGGTAGTAGCTGGTCCACTCCAGGAGAGTGAGGTACGAGAGGCACCTCCGACCCCACTGGACATCGAGGGGGCTCCGGCGTACTCAGTCCGTTCCATCTTGGATTCAAGGTGTCAGATGGGGGGCCTGCAGTATCTCGTGGAGTGGGAGGGATACGGTCCGGAGGAACGGTGCTGGGTCCCTAGGAGGGACATCCTAGATCCCAACATGTTGACGGATTTCCACCGGAGTCATCCGACTCGCCCTGCTCCGCGTCCTCCTGGCCGTCAAGGGGGGGGTACTGTCATGGATTCAGCCGAGGCTGCTCCTCCTCCTTGCTCGGGCAGGCTTCGGTGTTCGTCGTCCCCGGAGTACTAGCTGCTACCGATCTATGTTTCGGTGTTTGTCTTGTTTGGTCTTTATTGTTTACACCTGTATCCAATTATGTTGTATTGTATTCCCTTTATAACCCTCTGTCTCTCATTGTGTATTGTGTGTGATTGTTTTTCGTCTTATCGGCAGTTGCTAATGTGTGCAAGGAGGTTGGTTTTTGTACTTTGTATTCACTGTGTTCAGTAAAGTAAGTGCCAGTAGCTCGGTGTCCTGCTCTTGACTTCGCTCTGACACAGTTGGTGTAACTGTAATGTTAATTCTCTTGAGAGGAATTATGGCGTGTTCATTTTCTCTTATTGTAAATTGTGTATAGAGATTGCTGACATTACTGTTTAATGTAATATTGTTTATTGGATTTACATTGTAGTAATTTTCTATTTGTTTTATCCTGTTTCCCTCTGTACACAGACCACATGTATACTCTGTTTCATCATTAAACTCCTAGACTGGGCTTCTGTGTCTGTCATCACTCTTCGACCAGAGTGCAGTCCGGTATCCGTTTACTCCCAGTGGCCTATCGACACTTGAGAGCACCAGACTCCGTTTTAATTAGAGTTATTGACCTCACAATAAGACAGATTCTAGTAATTTATATTGTGGTGCTGAAACTTGAAGCAGCAGCTGCAGCACAATCAATCGGAAATGGACAGCTCATGGTGCTGAAAGTAGGCAAATTCGAGTAGGCATAACTCATTTAAACCGTCTTCATTTTAATTAGACTTTTACTAACAACAAGAGGGCTTTGTGTTGGAGCCTATTTCTTCCCATTTAAGAAGTAAGAGGTAGGCCTACCTGTTTGACAGACGAAATGTGGCTATAGGCTGCTATATCTTAGATTTGTTGGTCAATTCACCCACCATGCACTCTTTAAATAGCCTACCTCCATGTCAGTGAAGGGCTGTTAAGTTAAAACCAAGACTCGAATTGAGGGTGTATGAGAGGGTATGCCATAGGTCTACTTTCTATAAAAGAAAATGGCAAAAAGCCTAACCCTTGTTTCTTAAGATTTTGAAGAAAATAAAACGGATCCGATTACATAAAGTGATCTATAACTGCGCTTTGGTCTGCGATGCTTTATGCTAGAAACAAGCTGTAAAATATCAAATAAAATCAAATGTATTTATAAAGCCCTTTTTATATCAGCAGCATGGTTTGTGCAAGTAGGGTGTTGACTCAGCCTACTTGTAGAGAAACTCCAATGCCATCCTCCTCTCTTTCATGTTGATGAAACGGTCTATCACTCTGTCATACAGCACACAACTACTAGATGCAACAATTCAAGTTTTTTCTGTCAATGATGTATACTCTCAAAGGGATTTGTGACACCAAATCCAAGCTGGCTTCCCTTTACACTTTTTTTTGGTGCGCCAGGACCATTCACAGTTGAGCGCTCTCAGTTTAGCTCAACGCTGATTGGTTAATTTTGTATACTTTTCTTTGTCAAGGGAGGCTAGATGCTCGCTGGCTTCCCTTGTCTTCAATTCTACGGGCAACAATGTCATACTCGTTTTGGACCTGACAGCATCAGATAGATGGCCTTCACTTAGAGAAAGAGGGGCGCTGTTTCGCTCGTTCTGATGCTTTCTCCTGTGAGATACATTCAGCCTCTTGCGAATTGAAGGACAATTATGAAACACAGAGAGACGAAAGATTAATAATTTTTTATTTGTAATTTTTTTTGGGAAGCCTGGCTTCCCTTTGCATCCATGAATACACGTCACTGGTGGAAAGGTAGGCCTAACTTTTGAAAGTACCATGCTCAGATTCCTAATAATGTCTCAGATTTAATTATTTGCAAACAGGGACAGTTTTGTTGCAAACAAGACACACTGATTTGGCATTGGATAAATATGTTAAGATGAACACAGGCCTATCTCTCTGTCCATTCTTAGCCTGTAATTTCGGTAATTTGTGTGGTATTAAAAAATATTCTGCTAGTATGTAAAATCACGTAGAATTTTGTGTGGTATTAACAAATATTCTGCTAGTATGTAAAATCACGTAGAATTGCATGAAATATATATAAAAGGCGATTTTTTTTCTCGGACCTGCAAATACGATGATAGATTCATGCAATGCTTTTACTATAAAGATCCTACGCTTGCCCATGGTGGTCTGCGAACCATCAACCTTCTGGCCCACAGCCCTGTGCGTCATCAAATTTCCGTCGATGCCATGTAACGCTTACAGGAAGAACAGTTTCTGAAACTGCATATATAAAGCTCTGGTCTGTCCAAGAAGTGAGGGTAAAAGGGAGACATGTTCTCCACTTTATGTTTTAATTATTACTTTGGGTACAGGGGAGGGTCACTTGTTTTTTCTCTCTCAAGCGTTCAGGGAGGGTTTAGGTAAAATATATTTTGCTGAAGGGAGGGCCATCCGTTTTCATTTCAGAGGTCCGATTTTATCCATGTAACCCTTATTATAAACAACGTTCACTCCCTAAGGGTTATAGTTTGGAATGGGGTTAAATTATTAAATTTAGCACTCATTTCGAATGGTTAAGGTAAGGGTTAAATTCTTGGTAGTGTGATGACGTGTCATGATTTCGAACCCCCGTTCAAAGATGCCCGGCCATTCTGAGGGTGAAGCGAAAGCCTGAAGATGTAAAATTATCAATATTTTAACTACGAGAGGCGGGAAGACAAATGCATTTCAAAAGACATGTTACTGGTCTTATATTTTGTTTATTTTATGTAGTATCGTATTTCACGAATAAGGTGAGTTTTCGCTGGCTTTCCCACAAATACAGGGTAGTCAGACAAACAGACCTACCAACATCAATGCTCTCTCATTATCAACGGTTGCTTTATTTATCAGTGATAAAATATTGATTTTAGCTGGCTGGCATGCAAGTATGTCGCTGTATCAAAGATAAAGAAAGCAACTATGTTTCCTGCTTAATGTGTGGCTGTATTGTAACAAGACCTCATAGCCTCTTCCGGGTTTTAAACCTCCGTTCAGCGCTTGTGCAGTTCAGGTATTCATTCTTGATTCCATCTAGATCAATTTTGTCGCTTGTTTTGCAGTATGTCCTGTCTGTCTTGAAATTCACATATCCAACCCTATTTCAGGGGTAAGTAACATTTGTCTAGCTAGTGTAATATTTAACATCTGTGCAATATTCTGATTTAAAAACGTTTTGCATAATTAATGGATTAGCCTACTGATGATTCTCGCAAATTAATAATGCTCCAAACATCTTCCTATATTCTGTACAGATGGCAGACTTTTATTGGGGGCCTACTGCTTCTGCTCTCTGGGAAGCTTGGATTGGTGGACATAAGTGGTTTTCCCAGGTAACCTCTACATTTGTGTTCTGTGTATTCCCAGCATTAGGAAATGCAATGGGGTTATCCAAGGTGGCCCTGTCTGATTGTGACCACCTTCTAGTGGTTGATGATGACAGGGATTAAAGCAAAACAAAATCCCATGACTGAAATTTAAATTGATCACAGATCAATTGTCTGCGGGGCCAAATTAACCTCCCCTTCATGTAAAAAAAAAAAAAAGAATCCATGATGGAAATCCGTGGCAGTGACAGAGAACTTTAATTACATTGACATTTTAGTCATTTAGCAGACGCTCTTATCCAGAGCGACTTACAGTTAGTGAGTGCATACATTTCTTTAATCCCTGGATGATGACCTTGTGTATTATTCTCCATAATCCTACAGGTCAGCAGCACTTTCCTGGCTTCCGGGATCACTCCTGTTTGTAGGGAATATTTATGCTGGGTCCAGAGCTCTTTCACGCTTGGTGAGTCATTAATTCCTCCTGATCATGCAAGCTTTTTCTGTTACAAACAACACTTAAGGTGGACCTGGGCAGACACTATGATTTCACTCATCAAATTACCCCAAATAATGGGAGTATCTCTCACCGTGGGATAAGGTCTCCATGTCGCTCTAGGTCTTGATTTTGTATACCTACCATCAAGACAGACACTGATCTAAGATGTCTGCTTTTCATATTCCAGCCTATCCCTTTCTTCTTCACTCTTCATAATGCTTCTGAAGTGGTGAATTGCCTGATCCTGAAGTTAACCCAGAGGGAGGTAAGTGTAAGCTTGTACCCACATTGAACTTTGGGCAAGGTCGATTATATGCACACACGCAATCACTTATATACACTACCAGTCAAAAGTTTGGATATCTACTCATTCAAGGGTTTTTCTTTATTTTTACTATTTTTTACATTGTACAATAATAGTGAAGACATCAAAACTATGAAATAACACACATGGAGTCATGTAGTAACCAAAAAAGTGTTAAATAAATCAAAATATATTTTATATTTGAGATTCTTCAAATAGCCACCCTTTGCCTTGATGACAGATTTGCACACTCTTGGCATTCTCTCAACCAGCTTCATGAGGTAGTCACCTGGAATGCATTTCAATTAACAGGTGTGCCTTGTTAAAAGTTAATGCGTTTGAGTCAATCAGGGTTGTGACAAGGTAGGGGGGTATACAGAAGATAGCCCTATTTGGTAAAAGACGAAGTCCATATTATGGCAAGAACAGCTCAAATAAGCAAAGAGAAATGACAGTCCATCATTACTTTAAGACATGAAGGTCAGTCAATACAGAAAATGTCAAGAACTTTGAATGTTTCTTCAAGTGCAGTCGCAAAAACCATCAAGCGCTATGATGAAACTGGCTCTCATGAGGACCGCCACAGGAATGGAAGACCCAGAGTTACCTCTGCTGCAGAGGATAAGTTCATTAGAGTTACCAGCCTCAGAAATTGCAGCCCAAATATATGCTTCACAGAGTTCAAGTCACAGACACATCTCAACATCAACTGTTCAGAGGGGACTGTGTGAATCAGGCCTTCATGGTCAAATTGCTGCAAAGAAACCACTACTAAAGGACACCAATAATTAGAAGAGACCCGCTTGGGCCAAGAAACACGAGCAATGGACATTAGACCGGTGGAAATTTGTCCTTTGGTCTGGAGTCCAAATTGGAGATTCTTGGTTCCAACCACTGTGTCTTTGTGAGACGTGGTGTGGGTGAACGGATGATTTCCGCATGTGTAGATCCCACCGTAAAGCATGGAGGAGGTGTTATGGTGTGGGGGTGCTTTGCTTGTGACACTGTCTGTGATTTATTTAGAATTCCAAGGCACACTTAACCAGCATGGCTACCACAGCATTCTGCAGTGATACGCCATCCCATCTGGTTTGGGCTTAGTGGGACTATAATTTGTTTTTCAACAGGACAATGACACAACACACCTCCAGGCTGTGTAAGGGCTATTTGACCAAGAAGGAGAGTGATGGAGTGCTGTATCAGATGACCTGGTCTCCACAATCCCCCAACCTCAACCCAATTGAGATGGTTTGGGATGAGTTGGACTGCAGAGTTAAGGAAAAGTGGCCAACAAGTGCTCAGCGTATGTGGGAACTCCTTCAAGACTGTTGGAAAAGCATTCCAGGTGAAGCTGATTGAGAGAATGCCAAGAGTGTGCAAAGCTGTCATCAAGGCATAGGGTGGTTATTTGAAGAATCTCAAATATAAAATATATTTTTATTTGTTTAACACGTTTTTGGTTACAACATGATTCCATATGTGTTATTTCATAGTTGTTATGTCTTCACTATTATTCTACAATGTAGAAAATAGTAAAAATAAAGAAAAACCCTTGAATGAGTAGGTGTGTCAACTTTTGACTGGTACTGTATGTATTTAATTTTTTCAACAGCGAATTCCATGGATGAAGCTTTTAAGGTTTGTTCCAAGTCTTCTTATCGTTAGTATAATAACAAAAACGTCAATATTCAGTAGTGTCTAACAGAAAAAGCAGCTAGTTAGTTTTCAAAACAAGATTTGAATTGGTTTTATTGACTTTAAAGGGGAAGTTTCCCTAAAATAATAAATTCCCCAAGCGATTCCATACATTGAAACTAGTTAGTTGGAGTTTGCCCTCTCCTCCTCTCTCTCCCTGCAGCCTAGAACTGGAAATCTGCAAAAACGGGTCACATGGTTGGTGATGTGTCTTTGTGCACTGCTAAATCTGCTCCGTTGTCAGTCAAATTGATTGAGAAATCCGCGAATTATGGACACATTTTTTGTTTTATTGAAAGTGTAAGGCCGAATTAGCAATTTTTTCAAAAGTACTATAGATTCTGAGACAGGAAATGTGTACTTTTCCAACTAAAATGATTATTTTATGTGGCTGACTGCAACAACAGCGGAGATGAGTAAGAACTGCGCTCTCGTGGGGGAATCCCTTTACGTAAAAACTCCTCTATAGCTCTGTTGGTAGAGCATGGTGCTTGCAACGGCATGATAGTGGGTTCAATTCCCAGGGCCAGCCATACGTAAAATGTATGCACGCATGACTGTAAGTCACTTTCGATAAAAGTGTCTGCTAAATGGCATAGATTAGATTAAGGCCCTTATTCACAATCACAGATACAAAAACATTTTGGGTGAGAAGTGAAGACAGTAGCCTAGCATTACAAAGTAAACAACAACCTATAGACAGGTCTGACGACTAAATACTCACGAGTGATGAAGAAACTACTTGGAGGGGCGCCGATATTTATAATTGGTAATACATATTTTATGGCCAGGGGCTAAAAGTAATTATATTGGTAGGATACTCATGGCCACTATTGATAGGGGAGGTGGGGGTTACGAATACACAATAGACCAGACTACATGCAACCAAATAGTCCTACCCCTGGTGGTTCCTGGGGCCATGTATTTCACGCAAGGCTATACAGTTGTTAAACGCATGAAATGTTGTGATGCAAATTAACCATGGCTAGCCAACACATCAGATATTGGAGATTATGAAAACAAGCGAGTAGACCCGATCCTAAGTAATTAAAATGCAACAGCTTTAATTTTTATTCTGCAATGTAAGATGACACAATTACAGTCTATTATCTCCTCAACATATGCTAACCGGTAGAGCGCCTAGGCTACAACACAATAAGATCAACTCAACTGCAATGATTAGACTACATACCTCCGAAGGCTCGCTTTCTCTTCTCAAAAGCGCCTATTTTGGCATAGCACCAGATCCAGTCCATGGAAATACAAAAGGTACAGCTGTGTGAGTTTTCTGTGATTTGTTCCCATTTCCAATTGTATATCTCTTTTGTAGACATCGAAGAAGTGCTTACTACACACATGTAGATTTGCAAGATTGACTGTAGGAGTGTTTACATTTTATTTCCTGTTTTTTATCGCTACAAGCCATCTTCTGCATCTGTCTGTATCTTTCAACGGAACACAGTGAAATTTTGTGCATTCCCTAGATTTCTTATATAAAGTGCAGCCAGGGACTGAACACCAGCTTACTCTTACTGCCATCTCTTTGGATTTCCACTTTTCAGAACCAACTTTACGCTACCTGTGATAAGTCTTTCAACTTTCTCAGTACTTTGTTGAAGCACCCTTGGCAGCGACTACAGCCTCAAGTCTTCTTGGGTATGACGCTACAAGCTTGGCACACCTGTATTTGGGGAGTTTCTCCCATTCTTCTCTGCAGATCCTCTCAAGATCTGTCAGGTTGGATGGGGAGTGTCGCTGCACAGCTATTTTCAGGTCTCTCCAGAGATGTTAGATTGGGTTCAAGTCCGGCCTCTGGCTGGGCCACTCAAGGACATTGAGACTTGTCCCGAAGCCGCTCCTGCGTTGTCTTGGCTGTGTGCTTAGGGTTGTTGTCCTGTTGGAAGGTAAACCTCCGCCCCAGTCTGAGGTCCTGAGCACTCTGGAGCAGGTTTTCATCAAGGATCTCTCTGTACTTTGCGCCGTTCATCTTTCCCTCGATCCTGACTAGTCTCCCAGTCCCTGCCGCTGAAAAACATCCCCACAGCATGATGCTGCCACCACCATGCTTCACCGTAGGGATGGTGCCAGGTTTCCTCCAGATGTGACACTTTCAGGCCAAAGAGTTCAATCTTGGTTTCATCAGACCAGAGAATCTTGTTTCTCATGGTCAGAGTCCTTTAGGTGCCTTTTGGCAAACTCCAAGCGGGCTGTCATGTTCCTTTTACTGAGGAATGGCTTCCGTCTGGCCACTCTACCATAAAGACCTGATTGGTGGAGTGCTGCAGAGATGGTTATCCTTCTGGAAGGTACTCCCATCTCCACAGAGGAACTCTGGAGCTCTGTCAGAGTGACCATCGGGTTCTTGGTCACCTCCTTGACCAAGGCTCTTCTCCCCTGATAGCTCAGTTTGGCCGGGCGGCCAGCTCTAGGAAGAGTCTTGGTGGTTCCAAATTTCTTCCATTTAAGAATGATGGAGGCCACTGTCTTCTTGGGGACCTTCAATGCTGCAGAAATTTTTTTGGTCCCCTTCCCCAGATCTGTGCCTCGACACAATTCCTTCGACCTCATGGCTTGGTTTTTGCTTTGACACGTACTGTCAACTGTGGGACCTTAAATAGACAGGTGTGTGCCTTTCCAAATCATGTCCAATCAATTGAATTTACCACAGGTGGCCTCTAATCAAATTGTAGAAACATCCCAAGGATGATCAATGGAAACAGGATGCATCTGAGCTCAATTTCAAGTATCATAGCAAAGGGTCTGAATACTTATGTAAATAAGGTATTTCTGTTTTTTAATTTGTATTACATTTCTAAACCTGATTTCGCTTTGTCATTATGGGGTATTGTGTGTAGATTGAGGGGGAAAAAAATAATTTAATCAATTTTAGAATAGGGCTGTAATGTAACAATGTGGGGAAAAATCAAGGGGTCTGAATAATTTCCGAATGCACTGTATACGTCAGTTGGCCCCACGAGGGCGCACATGCACAGTTGTTACCCATCTCTGCTGTTGTTGCAGTCTGCCACATAAAATAATGATATAAAATAATCTTAATCGTTATAGGTGGAAAAGTACACATTTCCTGACTCAAAACCGATAGTACTTTTGATAAAAATAACTAATTCGGTCATACACTTTCAATAAAAAAAAGAAATTGTCCACAATTATTGGATTTCTCAATCGCTCTTTGACTGACAACTAAGCAGAGCACAGACACGTCACCCGTTTTTGCAGCTTTCCAGTTCTAGACTGCAGGAAGAGAGGGGGAGAAGGCAAACTCCACTTAACTAGTTTCAATGTATGGAGTCACTTGGGAAAAGTTGGATTTTAGGTTAACTTTCCCTTTAATACTCTATATTATTCCTCATCCAATTGCTATTGGGTAAGCTGTTGGAAGATAACCACTGATTGTCCTTGAAGACCTATGGAATTGTGAGCTATTGGCTTTCTTTCTAGTGTGAGTCTGCTGTTGATGTCGGCCATCAACCTCCCCGTCTATGACCCTCAGTTTGACCCTGGTGGTTACATGTGGGCCTTGGCACATATCTTCTGTGTTGGCAAGTCTGTCTGGAATAAAACTAGCTGTGGGATTGTGTTATGTATTTATAGTGTATAGCATATAAATTATTCGCTGAAAGCTCTTAGCAACACGATATTAATACATAAATATATCAATTTCAGGTGCCTATAGAGTGTTCAAGACACACTTCAAGTCCAGTCATTTGAGGTAAGCTATAATTTGGGCATCCCTTGTGTTAGCAAAAGGATTGAAAAACTAGTTTCCTGTTGTGAATACAATGAAACATGTTTGTTTTTATGATCTATATTAGTGACCTTGAACAACAATACATCAACTATTTGTTCAGGTAAGAGGGAAATACTTTGACCCAAAAAAGTGTTAATTGCCTAATCACTGCATAATTATCCACAGCATTTTAAAATTGACTGTAAAAAGTTAAAATAATGTTACAACCTATATATTCAGTAGACTACCAGGGGCAATCAAGTTATTGTCACTAATTGCTGTCACCGAGTTGATAAGTGTGAGGTTTTTTTTTCTGTCCTTTCATAGTTCGCTTGAGATTTGTGTCCATTTGTGTGTCTGTCATTTTGTGTATGTGCAGTGCACTCTTCAATCATTTTTGTCATTAAACTGATCGATTGAATTAATGTAAGCTCTAATTGTTATTAATCTTCAAACTAGTGTGTTGCTGCTAGCCTTCGCTGCGCACCCTACTGGTAAGACCTTGGGACTGTTTCTTCCCCACCAATCATTCAACCAATCGATCAAATAGTTTTCTGTAGCTATATGAACAGCTGTTTGCTATTTCAATGCAGTTGTCCCAATGTTACACTGATTTTAAATCATGGTCAGGTGCTGATTTGACATCTCTCTCCCCATTTCCTGTTTGGAGAAGAGAACGTAATCTATTTTGTGAATGTTTTGATGACTGGGTTTATCTTTGCTGACTTATTCCCTCTAGGTGACCTATTCGGTGCCTTGGAATTCCCTTTCCTCCTGTCCCCAAGATTCCACAGTGGCTGTTGTGCCAGGTAAAGAATTGAGCTCAGATGTCTAGTTGAGCATGTTAAAAGCAATCTCATAAAATCATCTTGCTAACAGGGTTTCCAAATCTTTAAAACATACACTTTTGGCATTATACACTGTAGTAACTTAAACACTTATCTTCCACAGTGCCTTGTTGGGTTTTTTCTTGCTGTTGGCATCAGTCAAACTAAAGAGTGGTTTACCCCTTGAGCACTGCGGGGTCTGGATCTTTTTGTCCAAGGTAATGAAAGTCAGACCAACTACAAGCAGGGTCAGTGTTTAACTTTCTTACAATGATCAGCGGTGAACAGGTCTTTATTTCCCAATAAATTATTTTCTTTATTTTTTACCGTCTACCACTATCTCCCCTGTACAGAGAACTGTATGAGCTATTATTGGGTTTTTACAGCTGGTTTTCTGCCAATTACTTTATAAATGGCTTAGTAAACGATTGTCATAAAACTGACAGTTAAATAGTAAATAAACTATGTTTTAGACTTCCTTCAGGGACAGTGGATGTGCAAGTTACATATCAATTTCTTGCTCTACCCTGTCTAGGTGTTTGCCACATGCCTATCCCCACTTGTTTTCAACATTGAAGTTAACATGCCATCTTTCTGCTGGTGAGTTCTCTCTACCTGTGTAAAATAATGTCTATATATTCAGTCACCAGTTTTACATTCAAGACAAATAGCAGCTGATGATATTCCCTGGAGAATATATTTTATAGTCTGCTAATTTCAAGCCTATATCAAGTTTGGTGATCATGGTGTGTGAAGTTTGTAATGTTACTATTTTTTAGGTATACTATTTACTTCAGTGATTTTGTCTTGGTTTGCTCCTTAGTGTCTTCTTCAGCCATGTTGGAGAAGCCCTGCTGGTGTACTCTGAAAGTACTTCCCAAGTGCAATGAGACCTATGCGAAAGAAACTACTTCTACCTCATTGACTGTTTCAACAAGTTTATTACACTCCATTTCCCATAGCAAATAGCACAAGAATGTATGCTTCAATTGAGATTATTTCTCTTTTACAACTTGCTGTAAAGCAGAAATAAAGATTCTATATATTTCCATGAAAGTATTTGCTTATTTTTAAACTGTTAAATACAATTTCCTAGGATGTCATACTTTTAAGGTGAGTAACATGAAACACCTACTTAAAAAAAGCATTATCTACAAATACACCAAATTAAAATACACTGAAAAAAAAAAAAGGGTTCCTTGGCTGTCGCCATTGGAGAACCCTTTTTGGTTCCAGGTAGAAACGCTTCTCCATGGAACCCAAAAGGGTTATTCAAAGGGTTCTCCTTTGGGGACAGCCAAAGAGCCCTTTAATGTTCTAGATAGGAAAGAAGGTGCTAAGAGTAGTGGTCAACGGTGCATATTAGTTTCAAAGAATAATTAACTGAGCAGAGGTTTTTGCTGCATATTCTGTATTCATTTCTTGAGGACATTGGAATACTCTGTAGACCTGACAGAGTCCATTTAATTGTGTTTAAACAATTATAAGAACCTGCGATATGTCTGGGTGTATATACACCACTAAAGGCACACCTATTCCTTTGTGAGGCACTAGGATTATGATACTGGCAGTGTGCCAATGAACATTTTATACAGTTTTGTTTGATTGGGTATTTATTTTCCCCTACTGGTTCAAGTCTTCTGCTCTTTGCCTTTGGGTGAGAACATGGCATTGTAAGGTCTCCTCCTCCTTAAGCGCTGCTCTGGATCATTATCTTCTTTTATATAACCTGGTAGGACAAACAAGAAGCACAATGTTGTTAAACTCATTAAGTGGAGTTCGACGTCTAAGAATACATCTGAACAGAAGCAAAGGGGGAAACGCCCCATAGTGAAGTCTGAGATAAAAGCAATGCACTCCTCAAAGAATACATCTGTAAATTCAGTGCTTAGACGTCATAATTAATGAATACAGGGCTTCCTAAACCTTTTTGGCCCACGACCCCATTTTGATATCAGAAAATTCTCACGACCCCACAGTGTGAAAAAAGTGATAATCACCAGCCAGTGTTTACTTTTCTACTTGGGGCATTCTATGACAGTATTACAAGTCAGTCTGTCAGTATTTCAGTCTGAAGGAAGTATGAAGGTTTGACGTGACTAAAATGCACCAGAGAGATATTGGGAAGTTTAGGAAAACATCAGGGAAGATCATCAGGCAAGTGTGTATGATTTTCTGTGTAGAAAAGATCATCATTGACTACAGTATTAACTACTATGGATTTGATGACCATGCGTCCTGTTGAATGGATCCAATTGAATAGGGTAGCATACCTCTGTCCACACAGGTTTGTGTTGAAGGGAAGCCGACTTCCCAAAAGTTCTCTGGGGTTGATGGAGGAAGATAACGGAAGCGGTGCCGAGAACAGGCTGACAACTTCTTCACCCTCTCTGCCTCTGGAAGGTCAGCATAGTACTAAGTGAGATAAGATGGAATAGATATGTTAGCGCAATGACACAAATCATGGGTTGTGTTCAATAGGGCAAACAGTTAAAAAATGTTTTTAAAAGGAAAACACATTTATTCAGTTTGGTGCCTAATGGTCCCATGTGGCTCAGTTGGTAGAGCATGGTGCTTGCAACGCCAGGGTTGTGGGTTCGATTCCCACGGGGGACCAGTACGAAAATGTATGCTACTGTAAGTCGCTCTGGATAAGAGTGTCTGCTAAATGACTAAAATGTAAATGTAATCAACATGACCATGGACAGGCACTTTCAGCTCCACACATCAAAACACGGTCGAGTCAACTCACGATTTCACACTCTTTACATGTGTGCCCCTTGAGTTTCCTCCTCTCAGCTTTCTTGCGGACCACCTCCACGTGTGCAAACGATAGGTTTTTACTACAGGACACAACGAGGGAAAGAAACCTTTTAGAAATCTTTCCTAGCATGACAGTGTTCTAGGTTAGTCTGACGATTATGATCTCACCTGTCTTTGTGTTCTCCATTGGGCGTTCCAGGTTGAGGCATGTGTGCTTTTAATGAGGACAATAAAATTGACAGTTTAAAATATTGATATAAATAATTAACAATGAATGCGCAAATTCCAAATTAATCTCAAGTGTTATACTACTTGACCAGGTCATTTTGGTCATTCCCAACCAATTTGCCCAGTCAAATAAAGGAAACAAGTAGCCAAGATAGAGAAACTACAGTGTCAAATCCTTACCATCCTTATGTCCTTCCTCCCCACGATGGGGCTCCTCTTTGTCCAGATATGAGCCGTCATGCTGAGGACACGACTCGTACTCCTCGTAGCCTGTTCTGTCGAATATCTCAGCCAAGCGGTCGTTGGCCCTCTGACCAATCCCTAAAAGAAGGGTTTGAGTCTGGTTACATGGTTGGTTTGTTTATATGGGTCCTCCCATCACTGAAGTGATCTCCTCTTTGCTGTATTTGATTAAATTAAAATGATTGGGAATGTATCAAACATTTTGTGTGAAAATGTAGTAAGCTGTACCAGTAACAGAGCTGGTTCTTGGAGCTCCTCGGAGAAGCAGGCTGTGGCTGACGAAGGTGCAGTCCATATCAACAGTCTCGCCTTCACAGAGGGGCTACACACACACACACACACACACGTGAAGAACTGCAAGTATACACATCAGGAACGGCAACAAAGCGTATAGGACAGTAGCAGATTAATTTGGTGAATGTCATACCTCTGCTGGAGTAGGGGTGTCTACATCATACTGGGAGAGGGCTGACTCTGGGTCCAGACTCCACGTCTGCTCTGCTGGCATCAGCTTGGCTAAACAAAAAGGTAGGAAATGAAACATTATGACATTTCTATTCAAATTACTTGCTTAGTCTATGCTTAAGGGCCAGTCAATCTAAATAAAATCATAATTTCAGTATAAATGAATGATCATCATGTAAAGTCAGAACGCAATACCTTTTCCCAGTGGCGTTTCAGGGGCATCGGAGGGCAGCGTTGTTGATGCAGTACCGTTGTTGTCCTGCGGAGGGCTCCTCTTCACACGAGCACAGGGGTTGGCCTGCAGGACAGAGGTCTGCTTCAGATTCTCAGTATCCTCCCGACTCCGCTTTCTGATTGGCTCGTGGTGGACATTGTGGGTCTAATGGACAAATAGGAAGCCGGGTGACTTTGGCTACTCTGGTACAGCAGTATGTTGATGCATAAGACGGGTGAACGTTTCAAAGAAAAAGAGCTCTTGATCTACCCATCTATAATATATAGACAGACTACGTAACGACTAACGAGGAACATAACCAAATTGACCTGCCATTTTTTTTTGAGGGTCACAATGGAAATAAGTTGTGTACTTTTCTGTGATGATTCTTAAATCAAGTGTATAATAATGTGTACCTAGTTTTAAAATGATCAAATAAACAACAAAAAAGTTCTGGTGATTTGGATTTATCAGGATTTTTGTTCTGGTTTTCCAAGATTAACCCATCTATAACAAGGCTTGAATGTGATGAATGTACCTGTACAACCTCTTGTGTAATTTGTTGTGAAAAATCATGGCTCTACCTGGTGACTAAGCGACACATTTTTGGATTGTTCATCACTTGGAGAGGTGGAGGGATGCTTAAATAGGATGTGATGCTTTTGGCCTCTGTCTTGGTTCTCTGCCCCAGGGATGCTGCTACCTCTCTGGGCATTGAGCGGAGGCACCAGGGCTTTCTGTGGGGAGTCGGAAAGGTCCAGAGGCTTGTCAACCACTTCCTCATCTTCCTCCTTCTCACCGCTTTTCCTCCTCCTCTTCCCTCTCTCCAGCTCTCGGTGAGAGAGGCCACATGGGGTGGAGGTGGCTCTAAGTGGTGCGACGCGGGCTATCCCCTCCTGGTGGCACTGATGGGCGTTGGCGGGGCTGAGCTTCAGGCGGGGAAGGATGGACGGGGGGCCGTCCTCAGTGATGGTGGTGCTGGGGCAGCCCAGGAAGGGACCCTTTCTCTGGGGGTTAGGCCATTTACATTTATGTATTTCTTTGTATGAAGCAGACTGACCGTGGAGCGCTGAGCTCTCGGACTGAGACAGGGACTTCTCGGCGTAGCAGACATGGTGGGTCTCCTTCCTCATCTTGCTGACCACAGGCAGGGAGATCTGCTGCAGTGGAGAGTCTGAGATCACCGCTCCCTCTGGCTCAGGAGACGCTGAGCTGGAAACCAAACATACAGACACACCACAGAAATACAATGGGCGTTGAAGCGTAACATACCGTATTAATAATAGAAAGTATTAATAATATCCTGAAATAATAATATACTGTATTAAGCTCAAAGTGAGAACTCCCTAATTCAAACAATGCTTTCTCGCTGTGCAAGAAGAATATTGTTTTAGATTCAACAATCCTGGTTACAAAAGTACTGTATGTGCCAATGTGAGGCGGATGAGGATGGTTTTAACTCACAGAGATCCATTCAGCCTATCCAACTCAAGACTCAGCTTTCTGTTCTCATCCTGCAGGCTGTTCCTCTCTGTCACTGGAAGTCACATGAAACCACATATACAGTGCCTTCAGAAAGTATTCATACCCCTTGACTTATTCCATTCAAAATGTATTAAATATTTATTTTCCTCACCCATACACACACACACAAAATACCCCATAATGACAAAGTAAAAACATGTTTTTAGAAATCTTAGCAAATCTATTGAAAATGAAATACAGAAATATCTAATTTACATAAGTATTCAAACCCCTGAGTCAATATTTTGTAGAAGGACCTTTGGCGGCGATTACAGCTTTATCGTCTTGGGTATGTCTGCATCAGCTTTGCACATCTGGATTTGGGCATTTTCTCCCATTCTTCCTTGCATATTTCCTCAAGCTCTGTTAAGTTAGATGGGAAGCAGCAGTGAACAACTATCTTCAAGTCTTTCCACAGATTTAATGGGATTTGGCTGGGCCACTCAACGACCTTCACATTTTTGTTCTGAAGCCAGTCCAGAGTTGCTTTGGCAGTATGCTTGCAGTACATATCCTGTTGGAACGTAAATCTTCGCCCCCAGGTCGTTTGCCCGCTGAAGCAGGTTCTTATTAAGGATTTGCCTGCATTAGGCTCCATTAATTGTTCCCTCTATCCTTACCAGTCTCCCAGTCCCTGACACTGAAAAGCATCCCCATAGCATGCTGCTGCCACCACCATGCTTCACGGTAGGGATGGTGTTAGATGGGTGATGAACTGTGCCTGGTTTTCTCCAGGCCAAAGAGTTCAATTTGCATTCAGGCCAAATAGTTTTTTTGTCTCATCAGACCACAGAAACTTTTGACTTATGCGCTCAATCTTTCTCATGCCTTTTTGCAAACTCCAGGTGTGCCGTCATGTGCCCTTTTCTCAGGAGTAGCTTCTGTCTGGCCACTCTCCCATAAAGCCCAAATTGGTGAAGTGCTGTAGAGACTGTTGTCCTTCTGGCAGATTCTCCCATCTCAGCCAAGGAACTCTGTAGTTCTGTCAGGGTGGTCATTGGGTTCTTGGTCACCTCCCCGACCAAGGTCCTTCTTGCCCGGTTGCTCAGTTTGGTCGGACGGCCAGCTCTAGGCAGAGTCTGGGTAGTTCCATATTTTTTCAATTTCTCAATGTGCTCTTGGAAACTTTTAACACTCTAGAAATTATTTTATACCCTTCCCCAGATATATGCCTCATCACAATTCTATCTCGGAGATCTACGGCCAGTTCCTTGGACTTCATGGTATAGTTTCTGCTCTGACATGCACTGTCAACTGTGGGACCTTATATAGACAGATGTGTTTCTTTCTAATTCATGCCTAAACAATTTAATTGGCCACAGGTGGACTCCAATCAAGTTGTAGCGACATCTTAAGGATGATCAAAGGAAATTGGATACACCTGAGCTCAATTTGGAGTGTCATAACAAAGGGGTGTGAATATTTATGCAAATTACATTTTAGCTATTTTTGGTATCTCCGATTGTTCTGGCAATTTTCACATAGAAACTTAATTTGGGAGGAATTTGTATCACTTTTTTTTTTTAATCATGATGAAAGTTGCCATTTTAGGCCTTTTTAGACATATACATGCCTCCTGTAAGACCTGATGATCTGTGAACCACACATAATACAGACAACATCTTGGTGTCATTATACTCCTTATAGTGTGCTCTAACATATGGAGCATGTCTAGATTCTGAAATAAAACAATTTACATTAAATGATTCAACATTCAAAATATTAATATCTCAAAAGTACCCTTTTAGATTCTGTTCATTTTAAGACATTATTTGGAACAATATACTCAACAAGTACATCAAATTTCCAGAGTGGGCTCTGGTAATTTTGAAGTTATGATACATTTTATGAGCACAAGCAACACACTGAATGGGAAAATGGATTCAAAGGGAACTCCCTCTGCAGGTGATCTGCTGAATGTGCAATAAATCCTAAAGTAGGGCTGTGATTGGTTAATTGGTTAACCTATAATGTCAATGTATATGTATAAACAGGTCATATCTTCAAAAGTACCAGAGAGCCCAATCTGGAAATGTGACATGTTTGAAGAGTATATTGTTCCAAACAATATGGCTAAAAACACGCAGAATTAAAAAGGGTACTTTTGAGATATTCAAATTAATATTTTTATTGTTGAATAAATTAATGTAAAAAAGTGTATTTTAGAATCTAGACATACTCCGTATTTGAGAACACACTATAAGGAGTATAATGACACCAAGATGTTGTCTGTATCGGTTCACAGATCATAGGGTCTTATAGGAGGCAAGTATAGGCCTAAAATTGCCACTTTCATCATGATTTTGCTCAAACATTATTTATGATACAAATGTAAAAAGCATGTCAAACATCCTTCCTCCATATGAGGTTTCTATATGAACATTTCCAGAACAATCTGAGATACCTAAAATACTTTCGAGTTGTCCTGGCGTGGAATCGCCCTACTACAGCGATGATAGGTCTTAGTCCATTTATTTGCAGAGCACTAGGGGTATAGAGGAAGAACTGCATCCCTTTTGTGAGCACGTAGGAATGTAACATTTGGGAGATAACATAGGAAACAAAGAGATCATTCAGGTTCTCCTTTTTCATCAATGTAAAAAGAGACTCTCCTTGCCCCCCCCCCACACACAAACCACTACCCACAGACTTAGCTAAAAAAGAGAAAGGCTATATTGTGTGATGTGTAGAGCTATGAGGGAACCTGTTACAGAGAAAGAAGGAGTGTAGTGGACAAAGAGAGATGGGGGTGGTAGGGAGAGAGTTCCCTTGTGAATGACTGATGACCGCCCCCATCCTTTGTCATAATCATATCCTACTGTAGCCAAAAGCTTAGGAGCTGTATGTGCTGTGTAAAAGAGGGACCAGTGTGGAGGTAAATTAATCTCAGATACAGAATGTAGGGTACGTGTAAGTGAGAAGGGAATGATGTACAACTCACTGATCTTTGCGATGAGGCGTATGTTCTGCTGACGGCCTTTCTCAAACTCCACCTGCTTCTTCCTCATGTGCTCCTCTGTGACGGAACAGCGATCACACAGCCCTGCCCGCAGCCTGGACAGAGGGAGAGAGACAGACGGGAAGGAAGAAAAACAGAGGACAAAAGATTAACCAAAGGATAGAGAGAGATATACACTACCAGTCAAAAGTTTGGACACACCTACTCATTCAAGGGTTTTTGACATTGTAGAATAATAGTGAAGACATCAAAACTATGAAATAACACATATGGAATCATGTAGTAACCAAAAAAGTGTTAAACAAATCAAAATATATGTTATATTTGAGATTCTTCAAATAGCCACCCTTTGCCTTGATGACAGCTTTGCATACTCTTGGCATTCTCTTAACCAGCTTCATGAGGTAGTCACCTGGAATGCATTTCAATTAACAGGTGTGCCTTCTTAAACGTTAATTGTGCAATTCCTTTCCTTCTTAATGCGTTTGAGCTAATCAGTTGTTTGTGACAAGGTAGGGGGGGTATACAGAAGATAGCCCTATTTGGTAAAAGACCAAGTCCATATTATGGCAAGAACAGCTCAAATAAGCAGGTAGATAGAGAAAAAGTCAGAGGGAGACAAACAGACAGTCAGGGACAGACAGACAGGTTGATGGGGTACCAACCTGTCCTCCAGAACTGTGACAGTGTCCTGCAGGGTTTTGTGCTGCTCCCTCAGCTGCTGGTGTCTACTGTAGAACTCCTCCAGTCTTTGGGCATCTCTACAGGGTGAGAGGGGGGACAAAAGTAAGGAACACATTGCTTTAAATCATTTGAATTAATAAACATTTGAGTGATTGTTTGAGTACATACATACTGTATTTGAATGTGCATTCTTGGGGTACAAGAGGAATTATATTTTGGGATTCCCATCACAGAACTCTTCTAAATGAGTAGGGCCCAAATAATATGCTGTCCTACTGAAGTAAGAATGTGAAAGAGGCCTTTGTGAGAATGACTTGCTCAGTGACATTTGAAACCTTACACACTGACGGGGAAATGGAGAACAGTCTCAACTTAAGTGGGGCCGTAAAAAACAGTAATCACACTCTTTGGAATGGCATGTTGAATGTCAGAAAATATGAAGTTTCAGATTCTATTCATTGATCATCAACACAACGTTCAACTAAAATGACTGTACTTACAAACATCGCTCCTTCTTTAGCTTGTTCACTTTGGTTTGCAAACCTAAACACAGGATAAAAAAGAGCTTGAAAAGGGGATTGTTGAATGATTTATTTTGTTGAATTAAGTACTTTTAACACTGATAGTTGCATTAAACATGGCCCACTGGTCTTAGTTGTTTTGGTGTAGATTCTCTGGCATGTAGACAGTAGGCCTACCTTGCAGTGCACTATCGTGACATTCTTTGAGTCGACCCCATAGGTCCCTGAAGAGGTCAGTGGATTCCGAGACCCCACTGGAGCCGGGGCTGCTCCCACTTAGCACAGAACTGCTCATCATCCAATCACTCACTGGTTGGTAGCTTCACTCAGCCAATACACAACTCCATCTAGCACCAAAACTGGAAATCTGCGAGAGGAAGGGAAAGAGACAGAGAAAACAGAGAGTAAGATGTGTCAAGAGAGGACCCTCTTTAACTCATGAGCGCCACTAGAGGAAACGGTTGCACTGAAAGGCCACTACAATACCTGTAACAAAACACGATACAATACCGGTAAAATATGATATGGGTAATACAATCAGTATTTTGCTTATGTATACACTAACAAGTGACTGCATTCCAGGGCATGCTCATATAGTCCTCTCTTTTCATCTCATCACCATATCTGATCCTAAAGGGCAGTCAAATATAGCCTAGGCCTCAACAAAAATGTAAATCGAGTTTTGATGGCAAAGTAGCCAGTACACATACTGCACAAACACAGTAGTGCAATCCGGTGCGCGCACGCACACACACACACACACACACACACACACACACACACACACACACACACACACACACACACACACAGAGTTCAAGCTTGCATTGACTTCTCTTTCCTCTCTCTTCCCAAGCTGGTACAGTAGGATTGGCTTAATCACCATTGGAGAATTAGCAATAAGGCACGAGGGGCTGTGGTATATGGCCAATATACCACAGCTAAGGGCTGTTCTTATACATGACGCAACGCAGTGCCTGGATACAGCCCTTAGCCGTGGTATATTGGCCATATACCACAAACCCCCGAGATGACTTATTGCTATTATAAACTGGTTACCAACGTAATTAGAACAGTAATACATATTTTTGGGTCATACCCGTGGTATGATATACCACGGCTTTCAGCCAATCAGCATTCAGGGCTCAAACCACCCGGTTTATAATAATCATTCAATCATTCAATCACTAAGGCCAAATAATATATTTCATTATTGAGCACAGACATGACAAACTAGCCTATTTAACTTTGTAGCCTAATCCTACCTACTAAATCTGATAACAGTCATCATTGACATTCACCAGGTAAAACTTCCTCCTATATCAAACTGAATGAAAGAGCCTTGTTCACTCACCCCACTAGAAAGAACTGTCAGTCAAAGTATACTCAATGCAAACAAAAGCCACCCAACAGATCCAAACTTCATAGAGAGGAACCAGAGAACAACTGTGTCCACACTGGGCTATACTAGTAGTATGATGCTCTGCTGCTCAACGCTATACCAACTAAACTACCACCAGTGATAACCCAATATGCCTTTCATGGGACTGGCCGGGCGTTTTGAGCATTCCCAGGGACCTGGCTGGGATCATACCAGAATTTGTTGGCATGGACAACTGGAAGAGCCGGTTTCCCCGATCAAACACAAACTGGTCTTGCCAGTCAGCTCTAAAAGTAAAAGGGAGGGGAGAGGGGTAAGAGCTGGGGATGTGTAGCAGCTGGCTCAGAAGAATAGCAACACACTCTCCCTCTACCTGTACACACACAGTTGGAGACAGACAGGAGCACACACACACACGCATGTACACAACCCATACACACAATCACATGCACAAACACACAAAAAACTGACATACATTCGCACACACTCCTCCCTGCCTTTGCAGTCAAGGCAAATGTTGTAGCCTGCAGCTATTAAGATCGTTAACTCCACTCCGATGGCATACCCAGAAGCCGAGGCGTACAGCTGAATGTAAAGCAGCCTGTGTTTTGTATAAGGCTATCCTTCCTAAATGATTTACATTTTACATTTACATTTTAGTCATTTAGCAGACGCTCTTATCCAGAGCGACTTACATATATATATATATATATTTTTTTTTTATACTGGCCCCCTGTGGGAATCGAACCCACAACCCTGGCGTTGCAAACGCCATGCTCTATCAACTGAGCTACATCCCTGCCGGCCATTCCCTCCCCTACCCTGGACGACACTGGGCCAATTGTGCGCCGCCCATGAGTCTCCCGGTCGCGGCCGGCTGCGACAGAGCCTGGATTCGAACCAGGATCTCTAGTGACACAGTTAGCACTGCGATGCAGTGCCTTAGACCACTGCGCCACTCAGGAGACATTAATGATTAAACTAGGCCTAATGTCTAGGGTGTACTAGTATAGGCTAATTGTTAGGCCCGAATTGTCTCAACTCACAACTATCCAGGTCCAATGAATGATGATAAACTCCAATGCAGCAGGGTAATTTCAGATGACATTTCAGCCCCACTCTGTAAGATTGAACCCACCGTGGTAAACAAAAAAATACTCAATTTTAGGAAAATGCTCAATTTCATGGTCATTTTAGTGTCACAGAGTAATTTGGGTAATAATACATTTTTATTAACCATTGACAGCAATATATCGATATCACCAGTATCTTTGGTTGTCTGCAGATTAAAACAAAATGATACATTTGGCTAACTCATTAAAAGTAACTAACATGGAGGAAGAAAGAAAATAGTGTTGTGTCAGTGGAGATTTCGTTCTCTGACAAGCAAGGGCACGAAAGGGGTGGTGTTGTATGTGATGTCCCAGACATCCTGCAAGACAAGCCTGTGCCAGCCAGATACATTCCAGTAGGACTACGTGGGGGCACTGCAATAAACGCTTTTCATAAATATATAAAGCAGGGCTGCGTAGATGCCTCCTCTGAACTAGGCCTATGTCAAATTAAAGATGCTGGTGTTTGGAGAACAAGAGAGGGTGACATGAAATCAGATTGTGAGCTGCATGACAGACCTGGGTCAAAAGTCTGGTGCACATGATTTAGCTTGAAGTTTGCAATTTTAGGTCTATTCCATTAGCTCCATTGTACCAGGCAAATTATATGTCCTGCTGAAGTATTTCACAGTACAGTATTTGACCCAGGACTACCTCATCATGGCCCGCTTCTCAGTCTTGGGTGCAGAGCAGCCTTTCACTAACTAGCCATCAGCACCACCTAGAGTAAATAGACTGACACACACCAAGGACCATAGCTAATAACAGTATTTCTCACTCTGCAAACCTCTAGAGATTCTTGGTCACATCACAGATGAATATTGGTTATGCTGCGGCAGGATATACTGTAAGTTGCTATACTGTAATATACTAATGACTAACTGTAAGTTATACTGGATAAGAGCGTCTGCTAAATTACTAAAATGTAAATGTAAAATGATATACAGTGCCTTGCAAAAGTATTCATCCCCCTTTGCGTTTTTCCTATTTTGCTGTATTACAACCTGTAATTTAAATAGATTTTTATTTGGATTTCATTTAATGGACATACACAAAATAGTCAAAATTGGTGAAGTGACTTGTTTCAAATAAATAACGGAAAAGTGGTGCGTGCATATGTATTCACCCCCTTTGCTATGAAGCCCCTAAATAAGATCTGGTGCAACCAATTACCTTCAGAAGTCGCATCATTAGTTAAATAAAGTCCACCTGTGTGCAATCTAAGTGTCACATGATCTGTCACATGATCTCAGTATATATACACCTGTTCTGAAAGGCCCCAGAGTCTGCAACACCACTAAGCAAGGGGCACCACCAAGCAAGCGGCACCCTGAAGACCAAGGAGCTCTCCAAACAGGTCAGGGACAAAGTTGCGGAGAAGTACAGATCAGGGTTGGGTTATGAAAAAATATCAGAAACTTTCAACATCCCACGGAGCACTGTTAAATCCATTATTTAAAAATGGAAAGAATATGGCACCACAACAAACCTGCCAAGAGAGGGCCGCCCACCAAAACTCACGGACCAGGTAAGGAGGGCATTAATCAGAGAGGCAACAAAGAGACCAAAGATAACCCTGAAGGAGCTGCAAAGCTCCACAGCGGAGATTGGAGTATCTGTCCATAGGACCACTTTAAGCCGTACACTCCACAGAGCTGGGCTTTACGGAATAGTGGCCAGAAAAAAGCCATTGCTTAAAGAAAAAAATAAGCAAACACGTTTGGTGTTCGCCAAAAGGCATGTGGGAGACTCCCCAAACATACGGAAGAAGGTACTCTGGTCAGATGAGACTAAAATTGAGCTTTTTGGCCATCAAGGAAAACGCTATGTCTGGCGCAAACCCAACACCTCTTATCACCCCGAGAACACCATCCCCACAGTGAAGCATGGTGGTTGCAGCATCATGCTGTGGGGATGTTTTTCATCGGCAGGGACTGGGAAACTGGTCAGAATTGAAGGAATGATGGATGGCGCTAAATACAGGGAAATTCTTGAGGGAAACCTGTTTCAGTCTTCCAGAGATTAAAGACTGGGACGGTTCACCTTCCAGCAGGACAATGATCCTAAGCATACTGCTAACGCAACACTCGAGTGGTTTAAGGGGAAACATTTAAATGTCTTGGAATGGCCTAGTCAAAGCCCAGACCTCAATCCAACTGAGAATCTGTGGTATGACTTAAAGATTGCTGTACACCAGCGGAACCCATCCAACTTGAAGGAGCTGGAGCAGTTTTTCCTTGAAGAATGGGCAAAAATCCCAGTGGCTAGATGTGCCAAGCTTATAGAGACATACCCCAAGAGACTTGCAGCTGTTATTGCTGCAAAAGGTGCCTCTACAAAGTATTGACTTTGGGGGGGTGAATAGTTATGCACGCTCAAGTTCTGTTTTTTTGTCTTATTTCTTATTTGTTTCCCCCAAAAAATATTTTGCATCTTCAAATTGGTAGGCATGTTGTGTAAATCAAATGATACAAACCCCAAAAAAATCCATTTAAATTCCAGGTTGTAAGGCAACAAAATAGGAAAAATGCCAAGGGGGGTGAATACTTTCGCAAGCCACTGTAGCTATGCCCCTTGTAATTGTATCATTTTACATTTTTGTCATTTAGCAGACGCTCTTATCCAGAGCGACTTACAGGAGCTATTAGGGTTAAGTGCCTTGCTCAAGGGCACATCGACAGATTTTTCACCTAGTCGGCTCGGGGATTAGAACCAGCGACCTTTCGGTTACTAGCTTTCGGTTACTAGTTAAATCTAGAATCGGCTTCCTATTTCGCAACAAAGCCTCCTTCACTCATGCTGCCAAACATGCCCTCGTAAAACTGACTATCCTACCGATCCTTGACTTCGGCGATGTCATTTACAAAATAGCCTCCAACACTCTACTCAGCAAATTGGATGTAGTCTATCACAGTGCCATCCGTTTTGTCTCCAAAGCCCCATACGCTACCCACCACTGTGACCTGTACGCTCTTGTTGGCTGGTCCTCACTACATGTTCGTCGTCAAACCCACTGGCTCCAGGCCATCTATAAATCACTGCTAGGCAAATCCCCGCCTTATCTTAGCTCATTGGTCACCATAGCAGCACCCACCCGTAGTCTGCGCTCCAGCAGGTATATCTCACTGGTCATTCCCAAAGCCAACACCTCCTTTGGCCGCCATTCCTTCCAGTTCTCTGCTGCCAATGACTGGAACGAATTGCAAAAATCTCTGAAGCTGGAGACTCTTATCTCCCTCACTAACTTTAAGCATCAGTTGTCAGAGCACCTTACCGATCACTGCACCTGTACACAGCCCATCTGAAATTAGCCCACCCAACTACCTCATCCCTATATTGTTATTTATTTTGCTCTTTTGCACCCCAGTATCTCTATTTGCACATAATCTCTTGTACATCTAGCATTCCAGTGTTAATACTATTGTAATTATTTTGCACTATAGCCTATTTATTGCCTTACCTCCATAACTTGCTACATTTGCACACACTGTATATACAGGGACGGCTTGTTCAATAGGGCGATATGGGCGACGCACTGCCAAACGGGAAAAGGAAGGGATTTTTTTTCTAATCAATTATATCACGGCAACAGCAGTTATCAGTGTTCACGTCTGATCTGCCAGCCACTAAATGTCAAATCAGGCTAAAGTCGTGCTTCAAATGGCCCCGCCCGTTTTTGGGGCGATTTCAGTCAAGTTGAAAATCGCCCAGAAGTCTCTCATAGCCTGTCATGTAAAATCTATTTTTTTCACATTTCAAAGTTTTCAATACATTCTCTATGGGTGTCTGTGGGCATGCACTTACGCGCTTTCGTCATACGTGACGTAACGTTGAACGTAACTAAGACAATGGCGGCTAGAAGCGTCTCTGTTGCGACCTGCAGTGCGGCGTTATTTTATGTTTTTAATTTGTAGACTTAGTTTACAAACATTCTGCCAACCATGGATTTCCAGTGGTTGGTTTTGGACTGATCTTGTTGATCGTGTACATACCCGCTACGAACGGACTAAATAATGAAAACGCTGCTGGCAGCTGAATCCCAATACAGCTGGGAGACTTGGCTGGATGAGTCCCGGACAGAGAAGTGGAGCCGGCCACCTTCACCCTGGTCAGAGCGGACCGCGATCCTGGTAAGAGAGCGACTCTGTACCCCGACATTGAACTGCTTTCTGTGTCATTGCGACCTTACTATCAATTCAATTCAATTTAAGGGCTTTATTGGCATGGGAAACGTGTGTTAACATTGCCAAAGCAAGGGGAAGTAGATAGTAAACAAAAGTGAAATAAACAATAAATATTAACAGTAAACATTACACTCAGAAGTTTCAAAAGAATAAAGACATTTCAAATGTCATATTATGTATATATACAGTGTTGTTACAATGTGCAAATAGTTAAAGTACAAATGGGAAAATAAATAAACATAAATATGGGTTGTATTTACAATGGTGTTTGTTCTTCACTGGTTGCCCTTTTCTTGTGGCAACAGGTCACAAATCTTGCAGCTGTGATGGCACACTGTGGTTTTTCACCCAGTAGATAAGGGGAGTTTATCAAAATTGGGTTTGTTTTCGAATTCTTTGTGGATCGCTGTAATCTGAGGGAAATATGTGTCTCTAATATGGTCATACATTTGGCAGGAGGTTAGGAAGTGCAGCTCAGTTTCCACCTCATTTTGTGGGCAGTGTGCACATAGCCTGTCTTCTCTTGAGAGCCAGGTCTGCCCTACGGCGGCCTTTCTCAATAGCAAGGCTATGGTCACTGAGTCTGTACATAGTCAAAGCTTTCATTAAGTTTGGGTCAGTCACAGTGGTCAGGTATTCTGCCACTGTGTACTCTCTGTTTAGGGCCAAATAGCATTCTAGTTTGCTCTGTTTTTTTGTTTGTTCTTTCCAATGTGTCAAGTAATTCTCTTTTTGTTTTCTCATGATTTGGTTGGGTCTAATTGTGTTGTTGTTGTTGTTGTTGTTGTCCTGGGGCTGTGTGGGGTCTGTTTGTGTTTGTGAACAGAGGCCCAGGACAAGCTTACTTAGGGGACTCTTCTCCAAGTTCATCTCTCTGTAGGTGATGGCTTTGTTATGGAAGGTTTGGGAATCGCTTCCTTTTAAGTGGTTACTATCTGCCCCGTGAGTTCCCCCAATTGTTTGTTACCGTTGTGTACTGTTGATAATCACAAGTTTACTGGAGAACTGAGACCAAGTAGAGACTTTGGACAGGGTGGATATGGTATAATAAAGGCAGTTTATTCAGAGGTAAAGATATCTGGAATCGCGTGCACGGACTCGTGCACGTGTGTAGGTCACCTAAATCATCAGAAAAATTGCCCCTCCTGAGAATTTTTTCAGGAGCCGCCACTGTGTATATATATTTTTTGTTGTATTTTTGACTTTATGTTTTTTACCCCATATGTAACTCTGTGTTGTTGTTGTTTTTATCGCACTGCTTTGCTTTGTCTTGGCCAGGTCGCAGTTGTAAATGAGAACTTGTTCTCAACTGGCTTACCTGGTTAAATAAAGGTGAAATAAAAAAATAAAATAAAAAAGCTACCTGCCGCCCAGGTGCCTGTACCTGCCGCATCGATGCATGCGTGGATAGCTAAGAGGGAGGGAGGGGGGGTATTATTTTATGTTGTGGGAGGTTGGGGTGAGGGTAGCGGATTAAACTCAACGATTTTCAATGGAGTTGAGCGGCGACTAGTGTGGGTGGACTGGAGCTCAGACTTCACATAAAATGAAGTTATCAAAAACGACTGATTTAAGCACCAAAAGAATAGCCCACAATTACACACATTGTTCTGGTAAAATTACAGTGGCATATCCCATCCCTAAGTTTTCCGAACCATATCTCACTCTGCCTCCAAGGTGTCTTAATGTAACCGTGATTGCGTTCGGACCCCAGTGCAGCTAAGTGTAAACCAGCTTAACAGTATGTCGGGATCTTCTGGCAAGGGTGAGAGGTGAAGAGGGTTTTCTTTGAATGAATTTTTTTTGCTGGTAATAGCTAGCTATGATATTTTCCTAGCTAGAGCTCTGTAGTTAACAACACTATTCCCTAACAAACCTATAATTTATTTTAGTCTAGCAAGCAAAGTCGAATTGGTGAAGACAGCCAGCTGCTAACACTAGTTAGCTAGCTACCAGTTAACTAGCCTAGCTAGATAGACACAGTCAATTTCATCGTTACATTAGACAGACAGCTATCAAAATAAAGTATGGCATGACTCTATAGCCAACTGTAATTGTATGATGTGTTTAAATTGGTCCAAATGTCCTAATTTCACAACTTACCTTACCTAGCTAACTAGCTAATCAACTTGGTACCTAGCTAGCTCGAGTTCACGTCTTTTAGAATTCGTGCCTCGCATTGCATGCGGGGATGGCAAACTATTCTGTTTTTGATAGACAGAGCGATGTTAAACGTCAACAAGTGTCAGCAACAGCGCTTTCCCCTCCACGTCCTATTTAGCTAAATACGAAAAGGTTAAACTATTTAGATCAGAGCTAACGAGACGAGTTTATTTGCTACGGATAATTCAACAGACACTGGCAGTGGACGATGCCGCTGATGTAAACAGAACCACAGTATCAGCTTCAGGGTGTGTATTCATTACGCCGATTCTGTTGCAAAAATCTTCTTATATGAAAGCAAACGGAACGAAACGGGGCGGGACCTACCTGAATTTGTCAAATAGAAACTCGTTTTCGTTGCAAAACGTTTTCCGTTTGGAGTAAACGGTTTCACGCTGCAAAACGTTTAGCAACAGACGAAACGTTTTGCAACAGAATCGGCGTAATGAATAAACCCCAGATGTGGCATCGTGGGGGTGTTCGCACTCGCTTAGGTCTGATCATACAAATGTTTATATCAATATGTAGCTGGTGTAACATAAGACACACAGCCAGCTTTATATTTGTTTATATGACTTATAGAAACCTTGCCATCCCCTAAGTGGAATAGTTATGCAAAGTTATTTTAATTTAGGAAATATGTTCCCAAGTATTCCCACATCATAATACATTTGATCATATACAAATGTAAGCAAGGTTAGAAATTATTATGTTTTAGTCAAATATTATATCTGTTTGGGCTTCTTACAGTCAACCTGCAGTCTACAAATTATTTGTAATTATGTTCCGGCCCCCTTGACCATCCGCTCAAGAATGAATCGGCCTGCGGCTGAATCTAGTTGATGATCCCTGCAGTAGGCTATTTGTTTGCAGGCAAGCTAATGTGTTGTTTCGGTACTTCTTGGTTTTAGTATGATGTAGGTGTGGACCAAGGCAGTCCTGCAGCCCTGATGCCTCGGCCATCTCTGGGGGCTGAGCAGAGACAGCCAGGACGACCTGTGAAAATGACTCCTGCACGGACGCCCAGCAGTCTCCTGCCTGTTCCAGCTGTGGGAAGACTGGGGGGGACTGGGAGACCTTCAGGACTACCTCAGCCATCTAGACTACTGGTGCTGGGTCCTCCACTGGTTGTTGTCTTCATCGTGCCCTTCTTCATTGTGTTCTCTACCTCTCCATCCTCTTCCTGCACGTCTACAAGCATAAGAACGAACTGCAAGACGCCTACTCTAACAACCTGTGTGAGTGGCGCCAGGAAGACCTTGGCCAAACTGTGGGAGGGGCAAGCCACCATATGGCATGGTGAGTGTTTGCCTTGGCAAGGTTAGATTGAAATGCTGTTATTTGATGGTCTTGCCAGGCAGCTCATGCTCCATGCTCCAAACTAGCCTTCGTGTCGCCCAGTGTTAATTTAGTCAACAATAACTATGACTAAAAATATTTGTCAACAACCTATTTTTCATGATGAAAATGAATGATGATAACGAGACGATATGAACAAAAACAAAAACTATTACAAATTACTTTTCATTTTAGTTGACGAAAATGATTCACTTACACATCAAATCACTGAGCGTACAAAACATTAAGGACACCTGCTCTTTCCATGAGCAGGTGAATCCAAGTGGAAGCTATGATCCCTTATAGATGTCACTTGTTAAATCCACTTCAATCAGTGTAGATGAAGGGGAGGAGACAGGTTTAAGAAGGATTGTTAAACCTTGAGACATTTGAGACATGGATTGTGTATGTGTGCCATTCAGAGGGTGAATGGGCAAGACAAAATATTTAAGTGCCTTTGAACGGGGTATGGTAGTAGGTGCCAGGCGCACAAGTTTGAGTGTGTCAAGAACTGCAACGCTGCTAGGTTTCCTGTATGTATCAACAATGGTCCACCACCCAAAGGACATCCAGCCAACTTGACACAACTGTGGGAAGCATTGGAGCCAACATGGGCCAGCATCCCTGTGGAACGCTTTCGACACCTTGTAGAGTCCATGCCCTGACAAATTGAGGCTGTTCTGAGGGCGAAAGGGGGCTGCAACTCAATATTAGGAACGTGTTCCTAATGTTTTGTACACTCAGTGTATGTTTCGTGTTATTATTGGACAATCAAATCATGAATGTAGTAAAGTTGAATATGATCATGAATGTGGTAACGTAGAATCTATCTGCATATTTATCCGTATATTATCTGAGAAAAAGTGAGCCCCTGGTAAAGGACCTGAATGTATATATATTTTAACCATATTTGTTTTATTTTATGTGTAGCTACATGTCTATTCTGTACCTCTATGCCCATTGCCCTCTCAATCTCTGGTGACTAGGTACCTCTGACTAACACAAGGGGTCATCAGTGTACTACTTTTAAAGCCCAAGCATGGCCACACAATTATGTTTCATGTCTTTCTCTGGTCTCTAATTTGGTTCAATCTATGCTCAAAATAAACTGTTCTGGTGTTTGGTGTAGCTAAAAATGCTTTAAGTGTAGCCTTTTAGCCCAGTAGCTCTTAGTAAAATAAAATGGCACACTGTTGTTTACTGGGGAAGAGTGGGTTGAGCTAAGTTCACTGCAGACTGGTTGTTATTTCTTATGCCCTTGACCAGCAGGTAGTAATCCAAAAATCTTGCTTATGTCTGCACGGTTCTCGGTTAACTATGGAAGGAAGGGGATAGTGGAGAATGACTGGCCACCGAGAGCAGTCACATGATGTTGGTCACTGCTGTGACTCAACTAGGTGTGTGTGTGTGTGTGTGGGGGAGGGAGGGAGAGAAAGACAAGGATGTGTTACAAGGATATATGTTGGTATCGTTGAAAAAGTAATATACCTAGTCCTTACCACATGTGTGATGCGTATCCCATTGCAGTACCAAATAGTTTCCAACTTTTTCCAACAGGAGGCAATATTAGTCTATTAGACAGAGACATTCTGCATCTGCTGACAGATTAACACATTTGGGTAAAGCTTTCTTGTAACTCTGGTGGCATGACATTTCTGGGCATATGCACTTGTGATTAGGTCATAAATATCCATACACAGAAAATGAATGGTTCATTCATCATGTACTGTTATTCATTGGGGGGGGGGGGGGGGGGTTATGCAGGGAAGGTCATTCGAGCAGGAAGTATGTAGCCGGCCATTAGCTGATTGTGTGTTAGTAAACATTTCCTTCCCCTGTTTCACCAAGTTCAGTCACTTAAGAGTGTGTGATGTTATTAGATTTGCCCCCAGCAGGGTATCCCATAGGAGAATAATTATAATTTAAATTCCTTGTTTGGGTTTTCTTATCCTGACTAAAGCATGGCTCCAACATGCAGGGAAGGTCATTCGAGCAGGAAGTATGTAGCCGGCCATTAGCTGATTGTGTGTTAGTAAACATTTCCTTCCCCTGTTTCACCAAGTTCAGTCACTTAAGAGTGTGTGATGTTATTAGATTTGCCCCCAGCAGGGTATCCCATAGGAGAATAATTATAATTTAAATTCCTTGTTTGGGTTTTCTTATCCTGACTAAAGCATGGCTCCAACATTGTTTCCTTTCCCACCACACACTTCCCCTTCCCTGATTAATACAAGCAAGAAGTAGACAGAGAAGCGGGGGGGCATGTATACTGAACATCTATCTTGTATGATACTGTATCATGACATTATGGCCTCAATGTAAATCTCCCTGATTGGTTGAGTAGGAAAGGTACATTGAGCAAAATGCACCAGCTGTAAAAAGAAACAACGAATCGTACAACCCATTTGGACCATTGTGCTCAGAAGAATACTTCTCTGATTGGATGTCTGCCCGTATGCCATTCTAAAATAGATGACTGTAATAGAACCCAGAACCAAATCTTGCGTGTGCTGGCTAATAGAAGATGAATAGAAGAATTCAGATGTACATGGATTGGAGACACTGGCTATATTGCATGTCATCATAATGCATTGTTATGTATTTCCTTGGTGACCGTCATCTATTTGTTTGTCCATGTTTGTGTTTATATTTGATCCTCTGTCTGGTCTGTGTTTAAAATTCCAGACATGTCAATGGTCGCTAAAAGCATCAGCCATAACAGTTTACTTAGCCTATCACTGGCGCCTCCACAACTTCCTAGGAAGAGAAGAGGGACAACAGAGGAGCATCAGGATGTACAATTCTGTCCCTCTAAATAAACAATTACAACATACCATACCGAAAAAGAGGACAAATAACTTGGACATATAAACATCACAGGAGAGAGCTATTATGCAAATATTTGTTCAGTGACAGAAAAAAAAAGGCATTGTTCAGTCGGACCGTTTTGGAGAGGTGTACTTGGGAATCTCAGAACTTCTGGTCTTCAAGAGTTCAGGTCCAGACGGAGTCACAGAAGGGACCTTGTGTTCTCCCTCTAAAGCCCAGCCTGGGGATGGAAATAGCTCTGATATTACTCTCCTTATGACCCTGTAGACTGCTGCAACCACTAAACAAACATGTTATCCCTCACCTCTAGGTGGCAATAGTGCCAAAAGGTAATTTTTGAAGGCAAGCACATATACTTCATTCAAGTCGTTCTGAGGGCATCTTTTGTTTAGCAGGATATGAGATGTTATGTCCATATTTCTCTTACTCTCCCTTCTCTGGGATATGCTTCTAGTTTTAACCTACAAAAATTTGAATCTGGTTAAATAAAGTTTATTGTCATTGTTGCACACCATTTTGACCTATTGTAATATATTCTTGTTATTTTCGGTTGTGTGATGTTCGACAAGCTGAAGAAGGTTGGAATAGCTGATTTGATTACACGGTAACACATTGTGACATTATCTTGCCCTTTAACTTTGATCACTGGCAGAGCTGGCAGCACCAGAAACCTAAATGTTTACATTATTACACAGTGGTTTCAAGGTCACCTTCCCCACTCCTTACCAGAAGCACCATGACACAGTTGAACAGTGCGGCTTGTACAGTAAATGTACGTGTACTACACATCCGAGGCTTTTCATAGTGAAACATCTCTCCCTGTCACCCCCCTCTCTCTCATCGCGCTTATTCTTTCTCTCTCTCTCCCCGATTTCTCACTCTCTATATCGTCATTGTACCTCTGTTAGTTATTCTGTCCCTCACTCACGTCTTTAACGCTCTGTCTCCCATGTCTCTCCCCGTTGGTCTTTCAACCTCTCTCACCCCTATTTCAAGTGATCATGTAACATATAAAAGGTCCCATTCAGTTGCTATGTCCATTCCCTCTTACTGATCTCATCTCCAACATTTAATGGCTTTTTCAACTGCTGCACCCTTTTTCCAGACACCAGACCCCAATTTTCACATTCTTTTTTTGGCTGCTGTTTTGGACCAGATGACAAGAGTGCTGATTCAGAGTACAGAACTGTTGATTGTAGTTATACCCTGGCCCCCCGTCAGAGGTAGAGGGTACTTTTTTCTCACCAACATTTGTTTTCTTGCACGGTAACATATACTGAGCCAACACAGCCTCGTCTGCAGGGACACCAACCACTACGTTCGCGGCAGTGATGTATACCCGAGCCACAAAAAACACTAAGGTCTTACAGAGGTTGTCCTTATGTTGTTGCAGCCCTGACTTAATCTTCAAGGGCCTGCATGGAAAATATCTCTCCCTATAATCCCAGATAAATATATTGGAGTCACATACACTACATGACCTGCTCGTCAAACATCTCATTCCAAAATCATGGGCATTAATAAGGAGTTGGTCCCCCCTTTGCTGCTATAATAACCTCCACTCTTCTGGGAAGGCTTTCCACTAGATGTTGGAGCATTGCTGCGGGGACTTGCTTCTATTCAGCCACAAGAGCATTAGTGAGGTCGGGCACTGATGTTGGGCGATTAGGCCTGGCTCGCAGTCTGCGTTCCAATTCATCCCAAAGGTGTTCGATGGGGTTGGAAGCACAGAATCATCACCACTCCTGCTGACGCTTGACATTGCGCATGGTGATCTTAGGCTTGTGTGCGGCTGCTCGGCCATGGAAACCCATTTCATGAAGCTCCCAACGAACAGTTATTGTGCTGACATTGCTTCCAGAGGCAGTTTGGAACTCGGTAGTGAGTGTTGCAACCGAGGACAGATGGTCCTGTTCTGTGACCTTGTGTGGCCTACCACTTCGCGGCTGAACCGTTGTTGCTCCTAGATGTTTCCACTTCACAATAACAGCACTTACAGTTGACCGGGGCAGCTCTAGCAGGGCAGAAATTTGACAACCTGACCACATACTTTTGTATATGTAGTGTATTTTGTGTGAAAAAGGTCTGCATTATGTAATGGCTAGTTTTCTCTCCCACATGTACAGTTTGGTGTAAATGTACACGTTTTTTGTTGGCTGTATCTCTTCTTACTATGCGCCCCTGCCGTAACCCTTGCCCTCTCTCTTGTAAAGGCAATGTTTGCTAGAGGCGAATCCAAACTTCCACTTCAAATTTTCACTTAGTCATGCATTTATGTCAATATTAGACTAACTTGAAATTCGATTCACCCCTTAGTGGAGTGCAGTGTTGTAATTGTGAATGATTGAATCTGAGGAAATGTTATAGAATTTTGATCACCCACATTTAGGCACCACACATACTGTGGGTAATAAGTGATGCCTTTTCTATATGATCTACATTGATAGGCCACAGAATGAAAATATTAATTGACCTTCCAGACCAAAATGCATCAACATCATTCCAGTGTACAATGACTCTTACCTGTAAGGAAGTGAACTTCATATACCAGTAACATCATTTAGTTGTGTAAGTGGCATATTCTCCAGAAAATGAGCAGGGATGGGCAAAAATTACAAAATACAATTACAAAATACTATAAAGATCAATGTATCAAAATAAACTACAAAATACTTGTATTTTAATTAAATACATTACTAAATACATTTTGTAATGTATTTAATTAAAATACAAGTATTTTGTATTTTAAAATACAAAAATACATTTGCAAGTAGCCGGTCGAACAGCAACAACATTCTCAGTAACAGTTTACATAAACTATTTATTTGCTATGACTGTGATGTTGTTGTTAATCTATCTTAGTTGAATGCACTGACTGTAAGTCACTCTGGAAAAGAGTGTCTGCTAAATGACCAAAATGGAAATGTATATTTGAAAATTAACAACTGCAAAGTACACTGGGTATTATTGTTGGCCTTGTTTCAGGGCGGAGCTCATTAGAATAATACTCAGCATGCTTTGCAATTGTTAATTTTTACATATACATTTATATTTTGTTCATTTAGCAGATGCTCCTATCACACCATATTGCCATCAGACTTTTGATACCAATGCAGTATGAAAGGGAGCCCAAAAAAGTGAACTGCTATACAAAATGGTATAGAAAAGTATTTTGTATGAAAATACAAATTCCAGCTCTCTAAAGTATATTTTTACAAAATACATTAGAGTGTAGTTCAGCCCAATGTAATTCAAATGACAAAATACTTAGAAGTAATTTAAATGCATATTTAAAATACATGTAAGAGAAAATTAGTAATCACTCTGTCTCTCCCTCTGCCATATTTCTAGCTTCTCCCAATACGTACATGTTCTACACTGTGGATTTAGAACTTCAAACACATTGTTTCCCCTCTGATGTATGCCAAAGTCCCAGATACTGTCCCAGTTCTCCACCAGAGCGACATTATGCAACCGACAATCTGTACCCCCACGTCCCCAAACACATCTTCCTTTTAATCAAACTTTTTGATCTCATCTCTTTCATCTCTGAAGTCAACATCCTCCATTCAAATATCACCTCTGATATAGAAAATTGGCACACAGGGAAATGGCTGCATAGAATAGGTCTGTTTCTGTAACTGAAGTACTGAAGTTGATTTATTATGATCTGCCTCTCTGTCCATTATTAAGACGTACAGTAATACGATTGAGGATCTCAGGATAGCACTGAGGTGATGGTAGGCTCTGCTGCTTTGAAGTTGCAGAAGCAGTCATCAGGGCCTTGATGCACCACAAGCCTCAGGAAGCTGCCAGTCAGGGCTATATATAGAGTCTAGGAGTCAATATTGTAGGTCAGGTCAGTGGCTAACAACTGCAGTCCTTCAGGGCCCAGCGCAGCCTGGTTTTATGGGTGCTCTCTAGAGCCTGCCAGAGCTATGTGAGGCACAGGGTCATATGTGGATGTCCAGCTGTGAATGTAAGAATTTTGTTGAGCTTTTTTTGCTACTGTATCTATTGGGCTCATTAGTTGGGCTTCAGCTGTGATTGTGTGTGTGTGTAGGAGCAAATTAAATGTGCAAATGTTTAACATTTCACATAAAAGTGTTATACTGTAAATTATAGTGATTTGTTTGTTCACTGTCAAGCTGTTTTATGACACATTTTACGGCTGCAGTCGACTGATCTTCTACGAAACGTGTTACTGTTTTTTTTTAATGGGGTATGGCTAAAATGGATCTTTAGATTTTATGACATTTAGAACAGGCAGATGAACATTTTCATTGGTGTTGTTCCTGTTTATAGATCTAAATCATGCTGGTAATCTTTACACTCATCTTTCTGACACATTTATTTGTGGTAAACTTCAACTCAGCTTCTCCACATAGGGTGTGGTTGTGATCTATCCATCTCACTATACTACGTTACATCTAGTAAGTTGGACTGCATCACCACCCCTCCTGTCATTGGGTACAAAGAGTACCCTATCTCATCCACTGTGCCCCTCAGATGGATCCACCCAAACACGCTACGGGTACAGGGTCATGCTCTTCGCGTGCCCACTCAGACAGATCAGATGTAGAGCATCTTGGCACTGGTGACTATATCCAGCTCTGGTAAGACTAAATGCAGCTGGAGAAACACTGAGGCTGTTGGACCATCAATCAAACCACTCAGCAGGGGGCCAACGCCTGCATGAAACAGAACAGGGTTGACAGTGTCAAGTGTCATAGTACTACTTTGCATGTTACAACAGATGGCACGTCATCCTTAATTCACTGTTATATATGACAATAAGACAGTTCTCATCAATTGACTTCTTACTCCCAGTAATTGAGCTCAAACATACTGTAGCAACCATAGGGCTTCCCTGACGCCTACTGATGATGTAACAGCTTTAGATGAAGACATGATGGGTACTTACAGGGAGGAAAGTAGGACATTAATTCACAAATAAGGCAGACAGAGAGCACAGAGAGCCAGCCAGTTTGGACTGGGGGCACTGGAAGTTAGTCATGGACCAGTGGCCTGAAAAAATGGAGGGAGCCATTTGGAGGGTGAATAATAAGGCATTTCCCTGCTCCAATAGGAAAACACACAGACCTTTTCTGTGCTTCCTCTCCTCTCTGCCTGACAGGCTTTTGTACAAAAAAATACCCAAACTGAGCACAGACAATACATTTGGCAGGATTTGATGGATGACTCTTTTACATAATCAGAATGGGATGGATTTATCCACCAAATTTACTTTGTAACACACATCTCTTAATTCAAACCATATTTGGTAAGAAGATTTGTTATTATTCCAACCTTGGTTGTATTGGTTGATAGATTCATATTTACCCAGTGCTGGCTCATGATACATGAGTTGTATTTTTATTTAGTTGATTTGAATAGGCACTGCTACAGTACATTTCATCTGTATATTACCCCTAATAGCACAATGTTCCAGCAAATAGAGCTTCAGTAAAGAACATAGAGGACATTTAGAGAATGTTAGGTGCATGATGGTATGCAGATGTCCCTTCTGACGTGCATTGAATGTTGTATAGGGTATTCAGTACAGTACAGTAAATCTCCTCCTGAGTTTCAACAGGGCATGGGCCACATAGGCACATAATGTCCTATTGTTCTACATCAGGGTGCAGCTTTGATATTGTCTTTACCCTCCTTTAGGTATTACATTATGTAAAGACCCACATAATCCCAATTTGTATTCAAACTAGATTTAAGGTCTGATTAAATAATGGATTAGAATCTTCTCAAAATAAAATAAAATAAAAACCAAGCCACCAGTATGTGGTTGCCAAAAGGTTTGGTGCATATTCTGACAATTTATGATGCACTTTGATGAACTTTGATGTGTTTAACTGTTGAATATATTCATGTTTTGCAAATGGATAGCTGGTAGATTACATTATTATTACCTTTTTCACCAAGCATATTTTTTGTCAAGCGCTAATAGATCATTAAACATTGAGAAATATAAAGTTGGTGCTGCAGGAAGTGGTGGACTGATGCCCTTGGTTATCCGTAGAGCGGAACAGGGGTGAAGAACCTTTATAAATCTGGGAACTCTGCCATATTTGTTCACTGCATTGAGACCAATAATGCCAGACTACAGGTATGGTCAAACTTGTAGGAATCAGACAAGGAGAGCATGTAAAATGAACTGATGCTCCAGCCTACTGTATTGCGCACACACACACACACACACAGTGAAAGGAGTTGACTTCCAGGTCACAGTGTGGGGTCAATAGAATCAACAACGTAATATCTGTTGCTGATGTAATAAACAGGCTCACTGCTTATTAGGGTTCTTCACGCAAACAACTACGACAAACTAAAATGTCATTCTCTGATACCGTCTCGTTGCATGTTTTCCACACACAACAAATGTCTCTGGTCTTGAAATTACTTTCAGCATCCCTTTGGACAAATCCTGCGTCCATGGTTTTGTCACAGTCATGTGGAGATGAACTTCAGGAACGTTTTACTATTTATCCCACACTCTCACGCAAAAGTTGAATGGACTGCAGAGAATTCAGAGTGAAAGTGGCTTTGTCAAAGAAAGACAGACTCTCAATAACAGTCTGAGGGAGAGAGAGGCTGCAATTTCAAGCTTCATTGGCATCTGAATGAAAACCGTTCCAACAGGTTTCGAGCTGTCCGTATAACTTTTGGGCCCACAGCGGAAAACTGTCCAACTGTGAACTATTGATATTCCATTCATGTCCTTGTGAGTTTGTCCCAAGGGTAACTCTGGTAACAGTTGCATAACTAGAATAGACCCACAGTTAAGTAATTAGAAAATGCTACTACACTGCTGAGAAAATGTTTGCTTGTTACACTTGTTTCAAGCAAATGTAACTGATGTTGTCCCACCACTTTTACAATCAAGGAAGCACTCTCAATTGCATTTGGCATATGTGCTAGGCTAGAAGTGATGGAAAATCAGTATGTTTATCCTGTGCTCTCCCCTGAGCCAGCCAGCTAAAAGGGGATGGACATGGGTTTTTGGAAAATATCCAATGTTCCCTGTCTATTTACTCCGGTTTTCTGTTGGCGTTGAGGAAGTGAGCACACACTGAGTTTGGCTCCTAAGAATAAGAATGGTGAGAAGAATATTAAATACCAATGTACCACAGTCTGGAACTCCTGCCAACTTTCTTTGAATGTTTGCATACATCACATGTATTGCAATCAGGAAAACCACCCTTACCCTCGCACCCCCACCATGTCTGTTTTCAGAACCAACACTGATCCTGGTTGGTTGGCTGATTTTATTTATTTTTTGACACCAATCCATAATAAGAGATTAACGTGTTGTCATGGCTACCAAACCCTCCGAACCACAGAATGGAATAAGATTACAGTTGGCCATGGTTCCTATCTATGCACAAGGGCTCCTCCTAAACTAAAGCACCATTGAATCGTGAAAAGACTAGATTGAGGCCGTTGAATATGTGGTCTGAATGCTAAAATCTACCTTTTGTATTCTAGCCTTTGTCTGGTGGGTCCAATGTGGTTCCAAAGGAAAGCTAGTGATGCATTGGTGGCGAACCTGAATGACACTTGTCTGGCGACACTAGGGAGGATGGACGGAACTCTCAATTTATTAATAAAACGTACGCTGGCTGCAACTACTGTATAGAAAATACTCTAGAAAACAGTAGCCATGTATTTGGGGGTAAACTGGAGGAAATTATGTATGTCACTTCAGGCATTCCTTCTGTGCCCATTCTGTCAGGATTGGGCACATACAAACAGTGAGTAGCTTTGCCTTGTTATTTCCATGCCCATGGCATACCCTGATCTGCATCCCACATACAGTATACTTGGCACAGTGTCCCCACTCCGCCCCCTCCCCCTCCCCCTCCCCTCCCCCCTCGGGTTCCTGTATCCCCCATTGGAAGGAAGCAGAACCAGAGCCAGCTCCAGGGACCAGACAGACAAGTTGTGGGGAGTTGGGGTGGGGGATACCCATGGGGCTTTGAGAACGTGCATGAATGTGGGAGAATCTCACTGTAGATTTATTAGGGAAATTAGCAGCACCTGTTATCCTACAGGTGCAAAAGGTAAAATATGTCAAATACATGACAGATGGATATGGAAATCATAAATCAAATACGGTAATGTAGCAGAACATAAAAACCATGAATAATTTAAGTAGGACATTTATGACCTCATGCCATTACCATTACACGGGGAGACTCCATAGCAGTGATGTAAACTTGTGGAATATCCTGACCTTTAACTCAACCACAACTTGAGTTTTAACCCTATCTCAAAATTTTTACTCAGGGTAATCTACAAGTGTGTGTCACTGCAATGAAACCATGAGATCTTGTTTAGTCACTGTTTTGACCCAGCCTGTTTTGACAATAAACATCATACATCAAAGCATGGCAAGACTGGAGGATCTTGTTTGTCCAACACAAAGTGGACTTGGGGGTTATGTGAAAGTTTGACCTTCGGATACCGTTTGCTTCGTTATGGGACATGACTTCTAGAGGGCCATGCATGCAAGCAGTTTATCTTATCATTTGCATGATCACTCTAATTGCACAAAATTTGTCTCGCTGAATTGTTGACCTCGGTATACAGTTTGTACAGGAAATACCTCGCAATGGAGACTTCTACATAAGGAAATGCAATTAGACCTTACATTTACACACTGAAAACACCCCCTTTTCAACAGACTTCACAGAGGTCTTTCATTACATTATAAAATGGAGAATCAAATGCATGGCAAGAACTTGGATCGAAATGTTTTGAACAATTAGTGCATGTACAAGTCATGTCCAGGAGTCCATAGTGTAGGAAACAGAAGAAACAATGCTTGCGTAGTGGGTAAGAGCGTTGTGCCAGTAACCGAAAGGTCGCTGGTTCTAATCCCCGAGCAGACTAGGTGAAAAATCTGTCGATGTACCCTTAAGCAAGGCACTTAACCCTAAATGCTCCTGTAAGTCGCTCTGGATAAGAGCGTCTGCTAAATGACTAAAATGTAAATGTAAAATGTGAACACTGATTCTCAAGAGATGGTCCACCTATCATTATGTGAAAACTGAGATCCTAGTAACCCTGTCTAACAATGGTCAATGAGGCTGTGGCTAGCCAGTTGCACTGCTTGGGTGTGTGGTAATGCTTTGGATTTCACTAAGACGATTAAAGCATTGTGTTCTATTTTTAAGATAATGAGATCTACTTTCTAAGGACTGGCCCTGAGACAACCTTGACCCATTAATGTGATGGCAGAGGCATTTAACCAACTCAGCACTTCTCAAAATGGTTTACTTTGTTTTAGAATTACAATTAAAAAGACTGGCTGTGTGGGATTTATGCGACTTCTTTATTCGAATGTTCGCATCTCTGAAGCATAACTAAGCCTCAGGTGCAAAGTACTGGTGGATTAAAACAATTACACCAATCTTAAACAGTGATAAATGCAGACCTTTGTTCCTGTGTAATCATCTTATGGAAGATGCCGGTGGCTTGTGTTCGGAGACGGAAGTACATAAGTATGCTATTCTAATCCAGCTCAGTTCTTGTTGAGACCTAAAATATTAGCCACGGAAGGATGTTTTATTTGAACACTGCAAGAACATGTTTTTCCTTATTTATGTCTATTCAGTATAGAGACAAGTTGAGTAGCCATTTATTTTGGCTGTACAACACTGCATTCACTGTGCAGTAGCATAGCTGTAGTCAAATCACTGAAAACCCCTGACTGACAAGTCTTTACTCAACAACAACAACATCTCTAATCATGTCTACTCCTGTGATACTTTAGAATACAAATGTATTATTGGAGGGTCTTTGAGTGTGTAGTGTGATGGGATTTTATGTCCACTAATCAGCCCCCGCAGTGCCCAAAATAACATTTTAAACAGATGGAAAGACATTTAATCCCAAACTATTTTGGAATACTGCAGCTTAAGCAGCTGTTTACTTTGTGTGTTTACCAGTCATTGACCTCTTTAATATAGACAAAATAAGCACTGCTACTTACAGGTTAGGGTTAAATGATAATGTGAATAAATGCAAAAGGTTGCATCAATCTGTAGCTTACCAATGAAGGTGTAATGTCAAATGTACAGGTCAGTCCTTCATCAGCTGATTGAGAGCAGATTGCCTCTGCTTGGGTGTGTCGTAATCGAGTCAACTCTCACTTCAGATGCTTGAAGCGTGACTTGATGTTAGGATTAATTGTCAATGCACAACTAATTCACGTGGCCCAGAATGAATAAACCTCCTGAACTCTTCTCTTCACACGATATACTGCACAATAAACGACTGTGCTGTACAATCGAGTAGTAAGCTTCCATATTACTGCATGCACGTGAAGTTTTGGTTCTTTTTGGTGTTCGGCAGCGTTCGGCAAGTTTTATTTGGCTTTTCGAGCACACCATTTTTTTTCTTGAGGCTTGTCGAAGTTTGGTAGCCAAAGTCTATGTCCTTTCATCAGTGATTGGTCAACAGTATGGATTCTTCAATTAAGTGTTTGTTGTCATTCATCGACAGACAACACGTTTTCATGCAAATTTTTTCACTTGAGAAATACTGCACCAAACATCTTAGTTAGATGTAAAATTACGCGACTAAGACTCCTCTGCAAAAACTTCAAAATTAATGACAGATTTCTTGAGTTATCATAAATTAATTCAGATTATTTTCAGGAAGTGTACTGGCTATGTTGTTGATACGGCGTTCAACAGGAACAACAGTAATATTGCAGTTTTTTTCTTGTTTTCAAGCGAAGGTATTTTAAGGCATTATCACTTCGCCTAGACGAGTTCTGCTAGGAGCAAATCGAACTTATGTATGCGGACGCCTTTAGGGCCACTGAACCAGCAGTACAGTTTAGACATTTGGATGTGTGATGCTTATCCTCGTAAACACTATGTTATCTGGGAAACCGGTTCCCTCAATTCAAATATTTGTGTGTGTAAAGGACGTCACACTGCTTGCTTAGCGATTACCAATTCCTACTGATTCGGCTCACACCGAGGCTCGAACCTAGGACCTCTGTCTTGCTAGCACACATGACCGCCCTCCTAAAGCAGAGATGGACAGTTTTTCTGTTACATGTATTTGAAATATTTATTTTAATTACTTCTGAGTATTTTGTAATTTGAATTACACTGGGCTAAACTACACTCCAAGTACCCTTTCACCCTGCATTGGTATCAGAAGTCTGATAGCTCTATGGTGAGATAAGAGCGTCTGCTAAATGAACTAAATGTACTTGTATATGTAAAATGGTTGATAAATACTTTGTTGAGGGAAAATGTACTTGATACGATTATGATATGTTGTCTCACCGAGCTATCTTAAGATGAATGCACTAATTGTAAGTCGCTCTGGATAAGAGTGTCTGCTAAATGACTAAAATGTGAAAATGAACAATTGCAAAGCATGCTGAGTATTATTCTAATGAGCTCCACCCCCAAACAAGGCCAATAATAATACCCAGTGTGCTTTGCAGTTCATTTTGGTATGTTTATTTTCACATTTACATTTGTCATTTAGCAGACGCTCTTATCCAGAGTGAATTGCTCAACTAAGGTAGATAAACAACAACATATCACAGTCAGCAAGAAAAAAGTTTATGTTACCAAGAATGTTTTTGCTGCTCAGGCCGACTACTTGGAAATGTTTTTTTGTATTTCAAAATACAAAATACATGTATTTTAATAAAATACAGTACAAAATATAATTTTGCATCTGTACTTTGTAATATTTGATTATCCCTGTCCTAAAGTGTCTTACCAGTCGGCACCATGCGAAAAGCTAGCTATTCGTCGGCACAAGTGGGGACACTTCAGGCTGAGGAGTACGTTTCACACATCCTCATGTGCTACATGTGCATCATGTGTTTATCTGGGGGAATGGGGGCAAGACAGGCTATTGTCTGTATGCTCATTAGAGGCTGACTAGTTACATAACATTGGCCTCAGGAGCCCCCTGTCGGCCCTTTATGCCCTGCCAAGCACAGCCCGCTCACTGGGAGGAAGCCTGATGGCCATCAGAAAGGCTTATTACGAGCGTCTGTTTTGCCTTCATATGGAAGAGGTATTTGTGTTTGCTTTGCCAACAATGCTAAGATATGCTCTGAGATGTTATGTGTGTGTGTGTGTGTGTGCGCATGTCCAGAGGGAAACATTTGGCCACTTTTTCAGGGTGAATCGGACTGATCTGGCGCCTGTTTCAGCAGTGCAGACAGGCAGCTAACTTAGGAAGGTCAGAGGTAGGTCATGAAGAGTTCAAATTAGTTTTATTTATAAGATGTTCAATTTTACTCAATTGTCATACTTGAGTAAAAGTAAAGATACCGTAATAGAAAATGACTAAAGTAAAAGTGAAAGTCACCCAGTAAAATACTACTTGAGTAAAAGTCTAAAAGTATTTGGTTTTAAATATACTTAAGTATCAAAGGTAAATGGAATTGCTAAAATATACTTAAGTATCAAATGTAAAAGTATAAATAATTTCAAATTCCTTATATTAAGCAAACCAGACTGCTCAATTTTCAAGTTTTTAAAAATGTACGGATAGCCAGGGGCACACTCCAACACTCAGACATAATTTACAAACAAAGCATTTGTGATTAGTGAGTCTGCCAGATCAGAGGAAGTAGGGATGACCAGGGATGTTCTCTTTAAGTGTGTGAATTGGACAATTTTCCTGTCCAAATGTAACAAGTACTTTTGGATGTCAGGGAAATATGTATGGAGTAAAAAGTACATTATTTTATTTAGGAATGTAGTGAAGTAAAAGTAAAAGTTGGCAAAAATATAAATAGTAAAGTAAATTACAGATACCAAAAAAAACTACTTAAGTAGTACTTTAAAGTATTTTTACTTAAGTACTTTACACAACTGCCTAATATTAAATAAAGAGCAGAATTCATGGTTCCTTCTATTAAGGCAAGTCGTCCAGGTCCTGAAGCAGCAAAGCATCCCCAAATCATCACATGAAAATAGCTAAAAAGCAACACATTTGAAGTTTTGGAATGGCCTAGTCAAAGTCCAGATCTAATCCCAATTGTGATGTTGTGGCAGGACTTGAAACGAGTAGTTCATGCTTGAAAACCCTCAAATTTCGCTGAGTTAAAGCAGTTCTGCATGGAAGAGTGGGCCAAAATTCCTCCACAGCAACGTGAGAGGCTGATCAACAACTACAGGAAGTGTTTGGTTGGCGTCATTGCAGCTAAAGGTAGCACAACCAGTTATTGAGTTTAAGGGGGCAATTACTTTTTCACACAGGGGCTTTGGGTGTTGCATAACTTTGTTTATGAAATACATTAAATAAGTATGTAATTGTTGTGTTATTTGTTTACTCAGGTTCCCTTTATCTAATATTAGGTTTTGGTTGAAGATCTGATAACATTCAGTGTAAAAAATATGCAAGAGTAGAGAAAATTTGAAAGGGGGCAAATACATTTTCACAGCACTGCATCTGTGTTGAGTTTTCTTTTGTTGGAAACTTGTTGGCTACCTGATTCAAACAAGCAAATCCAATGTTTTATATACACCACCATTATGCACTGTCTGCTGTCGTGACGTGACTTTCGTTATTGTGATGACTATTATTTATCGAATAATTCCCTACTATGTTTAATTGTTACAAGATTACATTAATAATGTAACAATTAACTCATTAAGAATTTGGGGCACCACGGGAAAAGTTGTTTAACGAGTTACCGTTTCCCGAATTAACTCTAAAGATATCTAGATATCTGTTATCATTTAACAGTCATTTATTCATCATTTACCCCTCATATCAGTCTCATTCTGAAAGTCGTAGGCTCTTTAAGTCTGCACGAACCCGGGTCTTACTGATCATTCCGTATCACACAAATTGATTTAATTATTTATTTACTAACTAATTAAAAATGATAACACAAGATACAAACACGTACACGGTATAGGTAGGGATTAGAAACTTAATACAATGAAAATGGGTCCCTAGCGGACTAACACAATATGACACTTGTTCCAAAAGATGGCGAGTTAAAGAGAGAGAGAGAGAGAGAGAAAACACTTGGATACACATGGACTTATGCTCACAGTAATCCTAATACTTTGCCCCGAACTGCCGCCCATTTGGGAAGAAAAGCAATGCATGTATTTACGTGTTGGAGTTCTTCGTCGTGTATCTCTGGACCCAGGCCTTCGTGGGAAGGGGTCTATTGGGCCTTCTCTTTCGGATGGCCTTTTAGATGTAAGGCTCAGATTGTCCACAAGAGGTCACAATGTCCTTCTTCTTAGTTGTCTGTTTACTTTCACTCATTCTGGAAGTGGTCTTCTGAGGACCGCTAATCAGCCATGTCGATGATCCCCTGTGGGGTGATGAGAGCAGTGTAGTAGACAATGGTTTGAAGAGAGTAACAGGATGGTCCCACTTAAATTCACTTTCTTAGATACAGTACTTAGAATAGCTACTCAGCCGTAACATTGATTATTAGTGGAGGCAACTTTGTCGTCTTCACCTCGTGTTGATTTTCAGGGTCGGGACCAATATGGACAAAAGCTGCAGCTTGAGGTCCGTCTAGTCTGATCTGATAATTCTTATCTCAATCTTTTATGCACTCTGGTAAAGAGGGGCGTTTCCGTCATACTGACACGCTCTCTGAGCTCCCTCGGGCATGGCTAGTTACGAGGTAAAAGTATTATCATCACTATGATTTTGTTAGAAAGCTAAAATCGCATTCCTATCTTCACGAAAACATTGTCTTCCTCCTTGATATTTTCTACCCAAGGTAAAGGATGTAATCCTGATATCCACAGTGTAAAAGCTGTGGGGCGGCAGGTAGCTTAGTGGTTAAGAGCGTTGTGCCAGTAACCGAAAGGTCGCTGGTTCTAATCCCCGAGCCGACTAGGTGAAAAATGTGTCGATGTGCCCTTGAGCAAGGCACTTAGCCCTAATTGCTCCTGTAAGTCGCTCTGGATAAAATGACTAAAAATGTAAAAAGTCACAATGTTTTCGTTATAATGCCTTTATACCATTTGTTATGACATCACAAAATATACATTAATTTTCCATATTCCATTTCTCATCATTCCCAACATTTAGATGTTTAAATATATTGTCCCAATGTTTATTGTTGGATGTTGAAGTTTTTGGGCGGCAAAAAGTATCTGAAACAAAGGCATTCCTTTCACCATACTAGAATGCCAGAGATAGATTATCCTCCTCTCTAATTTATGACAGTATTAAGGTGTCAAGACCGGCACAGCCCCTCTGTGGGTAAGAGGGTCTGGTTGTTGTCAGCCATTTGCCAAGCTGATGTGAGGCCTTTGATCCTCACCCAGGGAGAGTCATGACAGTCCCCCTCTGGTGGTTCAATCTTGGAAGGATTCTGCAAGTTTGCAACCCACCATTTAAAAAAAATGACCACGGGATGTCCTGGTTGTGGATCATCGTTGCGGGCCCGTCGTCCGGTTGTCCAGGCTGGTAGATCTAGGCAGTACACAACACTCAGGCAATACATCATTACATTTCTTCCCCAAATGGGCGGCGTTGTGGCACTAACTGGTGGTCGTATGGGGAACTTGTTTGTGGGAATATCACTTCCTTAGTGTCAAAGGAAATAAAAATGTAAAGAATAAAAACACAACAAAAGATATAAAAAATATAGTTCCCCACCTTAATCATCTACTTGGACTCTTATTCTATGTATGTCCATGGTCTTGGCTAAATGACTCTATCATGACATTTGTCTAATGTCATATCTAGGGCGATCCTACTTGAAGGTGGGTAGTTAAGGCACTCTCTAAAATGGCACCCTGAATGACAAAGCTTCCATTGGTGGCACTACAGGGCTGACCTAGCGAACTCTAGGGAAGAAGCTGGGGATGCTGTGGATGGGTCACCTGATGGGGTTATGGAATCTATTGCCAGTTTTCCGAAAATCGGGATTGCTTCCGTCCCACAGGTGATCCTAGCATAAGACCTCATTAGGTCTTCCATTGCGCGTGTGTGCCTGTGTACATAGTAGGTGCACACGCCAAGGGCAATGAGACCAAGGATCATGGTAACAGTCAGGATACTGTCCGGCACCGTCCAAGAGCGGGTGACAGACCAATCTTTTGGCTTACAGCCAATCGGGTCAACTAAAAGTGCCTCATTCAGGACGCTAAGATCAACAGTCATCGGTCCCTCGTACTGAACTTGGTTTTGAAAAGCTGGTGGTAACTCAAGGGAACGTTTAGCAAAAGCTTCAGGCATTTCAATATCTGTGTCTATCCTATCGTCAGGAAGTTGGTATTCGGCTAGGTCGTCTATATGGATAATCGCCCCCTCTGGTACCTTAACAAAAATGGCTGTTTGGGGAGGTTCAGTTGGGTGGTTGAGTCATGGCGTTCGTAAGTCATAGTGGCGGACGTGATTGGGGTGTTAATCAGCCATTGATTCCCTACCACTTCCACTTGCGTGGTGGTGACTCCACTTCTTGCTCTTAGCTTGGCTCTACAGCAAGGTCAATATGTTGTGCACCATTGAGAGGGGCACTAGATATGAGGGGATTCTATTCATGGCCAAGTGGTACATAGAAGAGCTAACTTCACAGAGAAAATCCTCCAACAACAATCGAACCAATTGGACATGGGCATAGTCATGGTTCATGACCTATACTAGCTTTCATACCGACTGGAGGGTTTTGTTCAGGAGAGTAGCGTGTGTTTACCACCAGAATAGTGTCCTTGAGAGACCTTCCCACATGCTGCAACCTGAGTGCCTGTGATTGCATCTGTTGCTGGATAAGTGGCATCTCTTCAGTAATCTCCCTAACATTTATTTTGACCGTGGCTAGACTGATTGCGTTGACGGCAGTGGTACCTAGAGCAAATAGTGACCCTACGGCTGCACCTATTGAGAGTAGCGCCATGAGGAATCGTTTTTCTCGCCTGGGCTCTGCTAGTTCTGACTGGGTGACTGTGCACTTTTGGAGTTGGGCCAACATGTGGGCAGTATCTAGCTGAGTGTGCTTAACTGCCTGGGTGGTCCAGTCAGCCCTGGCCCAACTCATATGTGCTGCAGGGGAAATGTGTTGACGGTACACGTTCTCTGCATCTAGGCGGACGTACACCCTCTGCGTGTAAGTTGGTTATAAGGAGCCGTTGGTTATAAGGAGTCCTGGATCATCACGGAGAACGATTCCCATAGGGGGTCCACTCGTGAGTACATCTGCTGGATTGGTTTTGACCAGGGCACAGAGTGTCAGGATCATCCAAAGGAACTCCATCCTACAAAAACGCATAATTAGAGATATTATTTGATTATTTCAGTTTTGTTTTGTTTTGTTTTTGTTTGTTTGAAAGAAAAACATTTTGACAACAAATGTAGCTGATTTTCCTATTTTGAACGGCACAACGCAGGACAATATCAACAATGACAATGAAATGTGTGTCTTGTAGCTGGGAAGAGAAGAAAATATGTTAGGTGCAATGTACTGACCTCCTAGAAGGGATCAGCTGAGGATACTTAAGAATTTTGTTAGTACCTCTGATTGGCTAGGTTTCTATCTATTCGGGGCTGGCTTGCACCCCTTCTATTCCCATGGGGGGAGTGTACAACTTGATTTGGTTCCTGTGGACCCACTTGAACATGATGTTCTGTCGACCTTTGCTGATTCTGATTTGATAAGCAACAGATGACAGCTTTAACACAATCTCATGTGGCCCTGTCCAGTGGGGCAGGAACTTTTTCGCAACGCACACGGGTTTGTTGTATAAGTAGTACCACACTGTATCCCCGACCTCAAACTCCTGGTGTGACACCTTTTTGTCATAATGGGTCTTGTCATCTTCCGCACTTCTTTCCAACTTTCCTTGAGCGTACGCAAAGGTAGTCTGGAGGTGGGTTCACAAGTCCGTCACGTATTGATGGGCCGTGTAAGCGGTGGCCGTGGCAACATCTCCCGGTTGGTACAGGAGATGCAGTGGAAGCGTCATTTGCCGGCCCGTTATCATCTCAAATGGTGTTATTCCCATAGACCTGTTGCGTGTGGCTCTGATCGCCATCAATGCTAGTGGGAGTTTGAGGTCCCATTCTTTGTGGTTGGCTGCCACATATTTCCTCAAGATTGTGACGATTGTTAAATTGCTTCTTTCTACCCTGCCGGAGCTCCTAGGATGGAGTTTAGCTTTGACTCCCTGGAGCCGCAGTTCGGTCATTAAAGCAGCCGAAAAATGGGTTCCTCTGTCGCTGTCCACCGTTTCTCCTGGCAGGCTGAAACGACTGAAAAAGAACGGCCGTGGTTTCCGCTGTGTCATTGGGTGCGGGCAGGCACTCCACCCACTTTGTGAATGCGCAAGTCACTGTGAGGAATATACTTGTTGCCTCTTGCCGAACTGGCAACTGGGCCGACCCAGTCGATCTGGATCGAGCTCCAAGGGTAAGACACACCCTTGCGCTGCAAGGGTGCTCTGTGAAGTGGCTTGGAGGGTTGAAAGTGGCAGCAAACTAGACACCCCCTCACAAATTTTGCCACGTCTTGTTCCATGTAGGGCCAGTGGGCCACCTGTCGCAATGTTTCACATGTAGCCTTGACCCCCCTATGGCCCCCAAATGGCTCAATGTGGGTATGAGCTATCATTATCCCCCTTTGTGTTTTAGGAACCACCAACCTTTGTGTGGCGTCGGTTTCTGAAACATAAACCAGTAGGTCATCTACAAGTGTGAGGTGCGAACGCAAGTCGTGAGCCTGCCAAAACCAGCTCGGACACTGGGTGATTGATAGGATCAGACAAGAAAGCCATGAAAGTGGCGAGGGACTCATCTTGGTGTTGCATTGCTACCAGGTCACCATTCAAGAATGAATGAGTTAGCAACACATTATGTTCGTATGAAGATGATTCCTGTGGTGCTACATGGCTACGCATTACTGCAGACACCATGGGCGCCTCAGTGATCATTGCATCCCGAGCATCGAACACCCAAGGGGTGCCGTGAATTGCACCAGATTTTGCCATGCTGTCAGCATGGTCGTTGACAAGTTTGTCACGACCAGGTGATTTGGAGTGTCCCTTTACTTTTTTCCAATACACCTGTGTCATGACTTGCCCTCATGGGTTGAGGATCAAACATTCCTGGTAGGTAAAGGTTTGAACACCCCCTTTCCTGGGGGCCAGTTTTATGACTTAACAGCCGGTCATAAATAGTTTGCAGAAAAGGACTCCCTTTGGTCTCTAGTATGGGAAGAAATAATTTCCCTGTGAGGCAGAGGAAGTCTTCCCGCCAAGACTCCAACATCCAAAAGTGGATAATGAAACAATGTTCCTACTTAAAAGAATGTGGGAAATGGTCAGTGGGGATCTAAAGAATAATCATGACATATTGTTTATTATTTTGTGATGTCATTAAGGATGGTATCAAGTAATAACTGTAACTCGGAAAGTGTACATATTATATCTATCAAGTTTACATCTAAATGTTGTATAAAATATATGATTATGTATGAGAGTATTTTGGTGAAGATATGAATGTGATTTTAGTCTTCTAGATGAGATTATTGTTTTCCATATTGATTTGTTCTCAGTCAGTGGCCACGCCCAGATGAGCACAAACATGATGTAACGCCCCTTTTACCCTGAGTGCATAAAAAGCCTTGTGACGAAATTCACCTCAGACCAGCAGACGTGAAGCGTGAGCCAAACGTTGCAAATGGTTGAATTTCTACCAGACCAGTAAGCCCCACGGCTTAAAATGGTTGACACTCTACAAGACCATGAAGCTGAAGCTACACGTTACAAAATGGTTAGACTAGAAAGACCAGAAAATGTGAGATGTTAGTCCACACGTTTGAAATGGAGAAACTCTGAAACTCTCAACCTCTACACGAGGTGAAGAAGAAGACAATGCACTAGACCTTATAATTTCAGTCTGCAGCTAGCATGTATAGTCGTCTAGAGAACATTCACTAAAGACATGAGTTGGAAAATGACAATCCCTCTCCGACAACCGCTGGTACATCTGAAGTATCCATTCTAACCGCAACTACGACCAGAAACTCTACCAAGGACATTGAGATCTCTGGTGGGCAAACCAGAGTCCTACGTCATCAACTCAACTATCGAGGCCAGCAACACATAAATACATGTTGCATTACTAATCCGAATTAGCGTTATTAGGGTGCATAAGTATTATGATTACTGTGAGCATAGTCTCCAAAGTAACCACGAGAGTTTGAATCTCTCTCTCCCTTCCATTCTGACCCCTCCACTACCCAAGCAATTGTTAGTCCAGTCCACTAGGGACCTGTTTTCATTTTATTACGTTAGTAATCAATAACCTGTTTGTGTGTCTGTGTGTGTGTGTGTGTTTTGTATTGTGTTATTATTTAGTTAGTTAATAAATCAATAATTAAGCCAATTTGTGTATTGCTGATTCATCAATAAGGTTAGGGTTCTTGCAGGTTCAAGGATTAAGCGACGTTCAGAATGAGACTGATAAGAGGTCATTATTTAATAAGTAACTGTTATCAATATATAACATATATATCTTCTTAGAGTTTAATTCGGGAGATGGTAACTCGTTAAACAACTTCTTCCGTGGTGCCCCAAATTCCTAATGAGTTAATTGTTACATTATTAAGTTAATCGAGTGACAATTAAACATAGATAGGTGATTCGATAAATAACAGTCATACATTAAAGTCACGTCATGACACCTGTATGTCATGTTTGGTTATGAGGTCATCGCATGCTGGAATGAGCTCTTTGTTTTTCACTTCATTGCCACTTGAAGTAGTCATGTGCTTTTGTTTCCAAAATGGTAAGTGGCATAAGAAGGTGAGTCTGGCATATTTTGAGTCGGTGCAGATTGCCAGTTCTGACAAGTTGTGTTTTACTGCTGTTTGCAGTGTGATAATCTTTGTTTATATTTTGTTTCATTGTTTTTCATTTTGTAAAAGTTCTTTATAATGACCCCTTTTTTTGTATAGTTTTTTTTATTTAAATTTTTTATTTAGGGGTAGATCAGCTTTAATATTGCAGATTGTAACTTCCATCAATGTAATTGTCTGCATCACTTCCAATCCCCCATATGTTTATTTTATTTAATTTTTTTCGCATATACAGTGGGGGAAAAAAGTATTTAGTCAGCCACCAATTGTGCAAGTTCTCCCACTTAAAAAGATGAGAGAGGCCTGTAATTTTCATCATAGGTACACGTCAACTATGACAGACAAATTGAGAAAAAAAATTCCAGAAAATCACATTGTAGGATTTTTTATGAATTTATTTGCAAATTATGGTGGAAAATAAGTATTTGGTCACCTACAAACAAGCAAGATTTCTGGCTCTCACAGACCTGTAACTTCTTCTTTAAGAGGCTCCTCTGTCCTCCACTCGTTACCTGTATTAATGGCACCTGTTTGAACTTGTTATCAGTATAAAAGACACCTGTCCACAACCTCAAACAGTCACACTCCAAACACCACTATGGCCAAGACCAAAGAGCTGTCAAAGGACACCAGAAACAAAATTGTAGACCTGCACGAGGCTGGGAAGACTGAATCTGCAATAGGTAAGCAGCTTGGTTTGAAGAAATCAACTGTGGGAGCAATTATTAGGAAATGGAAGACATACAAGACCACTGATAATCTCCCTCGATCTGGGGCTCCACGCAAGATCTCACCCCGTGGGGTCAAAATGATCACAAGAACGGTGAGCAAAAATCCCAGAACCACACGGGGGGACCTAGTGAATGACCTGCAGAGAGCTGGGACCAAAGTAACAAAGCCTACCATCAGTAACACACTATGCCGCCAGGGACTCAAATCCTGCAGTGCCAGACGTGTCCCCCTGCTTAAGCCAGTACATGTCCAGGCCCGTCTGAAGTTTGCTAGAGTGCATTTGGATTATCCAGAAGAGGATTGGGAGAATGTCATATGGTCAGATGAAACCAAAATAGAACTTTTTGGTCAAAACTCAACTCGTCGTGTTTGGAGGACAAAGAATGCTGAGTTGCATCCAAAGAACACCATACCTACTGTGAAGCATGGGGGTGGAAACATCATGCTTTGGGGCTGTTTTTCTGCAAAGGGACCAGGACGACTGATCCGTGTAAAGGAAAGACAAAAATCCAGAAAATCACATTGTATGATTTTTAAGTAATTAATTTGCATTTTATTGCATGACATAAGTATTTGATCACCTACCAACCAATAAGAATTCCGGCTCTCACAGACCTGTTAGTTTTTCTTTAAGAAGCCCTCCTGTTCTCCACTCATTACCTGTATTAACTGCACCTGTTTGAACTCGTTACCTGTATAAAAGACACCTGTCCACACACTCAATCAAACAGACTCCAACCTCTCCACAATGGCCAAGACCAGAGAGCTGTGTAAGGACATCAGGGATAAAATTGTAGACCAGCACAAGGCTGGGATGGCCTGCAGGACAATAGGCAAGCAGCTTGGTGAGAAGGCAACAACTGTTGGCGCAATTATTAGAAAATGGAAGAAGTTCAAGATGACGGTCAATCACCCTCGGTCTGGGGCTCCATGCAAGATCTCACCTCGTGGGGCATCAATGATCATGAGGAAGGTGAGGGATCAGCCCAGAACTACATGGCAGGACCTGGTCAATGACCTGAAGAGAGCTGGGACCACAGTCTCAAAGAAAACCATTAGTAACACACTACGCCGTCATGGATTAAAATCCTGCAGCGCACGCAAGGTCCCCCTGCTCAAGCCAGCGCATGTCCAGGCCCATCTGAAGTTTGCCAATGACCATCTGGATGATCCAGAGGAGGAATGGGAGAAGGTCATGTGGTCTGATGAGACAAAAATAGAGCTTTTTGGTCTAAACTCCACTTGCCGTGTTTCGTGGAAGAAGAAGGATGAGTACAACCCCAAGAACACCATCCCAACCGTGAAGCATGGAGGTGGAAACATCATTATTTTGGGATGCTTTTCTGCAAAGGGGACAGGACGACTGCACTGTATTGAGGGGAGGATGGATGGGGCCATGTATCGCGAAATCTTGGCCAACAACCTCCTTCCCTCAGTAAGAGCATTGAAGATGGGTCATGGCTGGGTCTTCCAGCATGACAACGACCCGAAACACACAGCCAGGGCAACTAAGGAGTGGCTCCGTAAGAAGCATCTCAATGTCCTGGAGTGGCCTAGCCAGTCTCCAGACCTGAACCCAATAGAAAATCTTTGGTGTGAGCTGAAAGTCCTTATTACCCAGCAACAGCCCCGAAACCTGAAGGATCTGGAGAAGGTCTGTATGGAGGAGTGGGCCAAGATCCCTGCTGCAGTGTGTGCAAACCTGGTCAAGACCTACAGGAAGCGTATGATCTCTGTAATTGCAAACAAAGGTTTCTGTACCAAATATTAAGTTCTGCTTTTCTGATGTATCAAATACTTATGTCATGCAATAAAATGCAAATTAATTACTTAAAAATCATACAATGTGATTTTCTGGATTTTTGTTTTAGATTCCGTCTCTCACAGTTGACGTGTACCTATGATAAAAATTACAGACCTCTACATGCTTTGTAAGTAGGAAAACCTGCAAAATCGGCAGTGTATCAAATACTTGTTCTCCCCACTGTATAAGCTATATACTTATTATGGACACAGCATGTCTTACACTAGTTATCTTGTTGTTATTAGTTGTTGTTATTAGTCCCATCCTTCAGCTTCATTCAACACCTCCCATCTATCTCTTAACACCATCCATATTGGATTTCTATTTGCCATATATTTTTCAACTGTACTGTGATGTTTTACAAAAGTTCTGAACCTTTCTATTCGCATTGTTTCTACAGTTTGTGAATTGAAAATAAACATTTTTGCTAAAAGTATTATTATATTATTGATCGATTGACTATGACTTTACAGATCACCCAGTAGTGCTATCTGCAGGGTCAGCTCCAGGCAAATATTGCAATCCTTCAGCCATTCCTGGACCTGTGTCCAGAAACAAGCTACAAATGGACAGTACCAAAACAAATGATCTAATGATTCACAGCCAAATCTGCAGAGCTGGGAAGATTGTATCCCCCATACAAATAACATTCTATTGGTAGCAAGAATTTTTGATAATAATTTAAATTGCAAAATTCTAAGTTTTGAATCCGGCGTCGTTTTGCGTATCAGTTCATAAACACTATGCCTGGAATCGGTACGTAAAAAATCTCTTACCAACTATTTTGCAATCTATATGGGACGGCTGCCAATCTTTTGGTCCTTAAATTAAACTGGTAAACTTTTTTATTTATCACAATTTTCTTTAACCAATTATGTTATTTAATGCAAGGCCGACAGACAAGTTCCTTACTTTTTCCTCCTTCCACTTTCCTCTTCCATTTTTGCGGTAATGCTGCAATTATTTGGTTGTAATTTTGGGTAGAGCAGACATTTCCATATGTTTTTGTTAGCTGTATGTGCGACAACTCCACCATTCCTACCGATAATACCATTTACGAAGATTATACCTTTTTTTTTTAAAATTTCTCAAAAAATAAAAGTTTTTTATCAATTAGTATATTTGAGTTTAACCACAATATTTGTTGCAATATTTGTTCTGTCATTTCTGGAGGATTATTATTAAAAAAAATAATTATTTAACCTTTATTTAACCAGCTAAGCCAGTTGAGAACAAGTTCTCATTTACAACTGCGACCTGGCCAAGATAAAGCAAAGCAGTGCAATAAAAACAACAACACAGAGTTACATATGGGGTAAATAAAACATAATGTCAAAAATACAACAGAAAATATATATACAGTGTGTGCGAATGTAGTAAGTTATGGAGGTAAAGCAATAAATAGGCCATAGTGCAAAATAGTTACAATTTCGTATTAACACTGGAATGATAGATGTGCAAAAGATGATGTGCAAATAGAGATACTGGGGTGCAAATTAGCAAAATAAATAACAATATGGGGATGAGGTAGTTGGGTGGGCTAATTTCAGAAAGGCTGTGTACAGGTGCAGTGATCGGTAAGCTGCTCTGACAACTGAGGCTTAAAGTTAATGAGGGAGATAAGAGTCTCCAGCTTCAGAGATTTTTGCAGTTCGTTCCAGTCATTGGCAGCAGAGAACTGGAAGCAATGGCAGCCAAAGGAGGTGCTGGCTTTGGGGATGACCAGTGAGATATACCTGCTGGAGCGCAGACTACGGGTGGGTGTTGCTATGGTGACCAGTGAGCTAAGATAAGACAGGGATTTGCCTAGCAGTGATTTATAGATGACCTGGAGCCAGTGGGTTTGGCGACGAATATGTAGTGAGGGCCAGCCAACAAGAGCGTACAGGTCACAATGGTGGGTAGTATATGGGGCTTTGGTGACAAAACGGATGGCACTGTGATAGACTACATCCAATTTGCTGAGTAGAGTGTTGGAGGCTATTTTGTAAATGACATCGCCGAAGTCAAGGATCGGTAGGATAGTCCGTTTTACGAGGGCATGTTTGGCAGCATGAGTGAAGGAGGCTTTGTTGCGAAATAGGAAGCCGATTCTAGATCTAACTTTTGATTGGAGATGCTTAATGTGAGTCTGGAAGGAGAGTTTACAGTCTAACCAGACACCTAGGTATTTGTAGTTGTCCACATACTCAGACCCGCCGAGAGTAGTGATTCTAGTCGGGTGGGCGGGTGCAAGCAGCGTTCGGTTGAAGAGCATGCATTTAGTTTTACTAGTGTTTAAGAGCAGTTGGAGGCTACAGAAGGAGTGTTATATGGCGTTGAAACTCGTTTGGAAGTTTGTTAACACAGTGTCCAATGAAGGGCCAGATGTATACAAAATGATGTCATCCGCATAGAAATTGCAACCAACTTTCTATGGCTTGTTTTAGAAATAGTGATATTTGGGAGATGATTTCCTTTTCAAATACCTGAAAGTGAGGGGTTGTAATCTGAATAAAGGGAAAAAGTCCCTTCTTGAACATTGGGTGAGACAATCTTACTAGTTTGCTAGAGAACCAGTTCAGATTTAAGGATACTTTTTGTATGACTGAAGCTTTTAGTGATAGGTCTATTGCTTTAATATTTAATAATTTCTGTCCTCCGAATTCATATTCATTATATAAATAGGCCCGTTTAATTTTGTCTGGCTTGCCGTTCCAAATAAAATTGATATTTTTTTCTCATATAATTTAAAAAACTGTTCGCTAGGCATAGGCAAGACCATAAGCAAATAGGTAAACTGGGATAATACTAAAGAGTTAATCAGGGTGATTTTTCCACAAATTGACAGGTATTTACCTTTCCATGGTAGCAAGATCTTATCTATTTTTGCAAACTTTCTATTAAAATGTATTGGAGTGAGATCATTTATTTCATATGGGATATGTATTCCGAGTATATCCACATCACCATCAGACCATTTTATTGGTAAACTACAAGGTAATGTAAAATTTGTATTTTTTAGTGATCCAATACGTAATATAGTACATTTATCATAATTTGGTTGTAATCCAGAGAGGTTTGAAAATGTATCTAGATCCTCTGAGGCTGTGGAGGGATTCAAGTTGTGGATTTAAAAGAAAACATGAATCATTAGCGTACAATGACACCTTTGTTTTTAAGCCCTGGATTTCTAATCCCTTTATATTATTGTTGGATCTGATTCTAATAGCTAACATCTCAATGGCAATAATAAATAGATATGCCGATAGTGGACAAACTTGTTTCACTCCTCTTGACAGTTTAAAACTTTCTGAGAAATAGCCATTATTTACTATTTTACACCTAGGGTTACTATACATGATTTTAACCCAATTTATAAGAGATTGTCCAAAATTGAAATGCTCCAGGCATTTATATATAAACCCCAGTCATACTTTATCAAATGCCTTTTCAAAGTCTGCTATGAATAGTAGGCCTGGTTTCCCAGATTTTCCATAGTGTTCTATTGTTTCCAGTACTTGCCTTATATTATCTCCAATGTATCGGCCATGTAAAAAACCTGTCTGATTAGAATGAATAATGTCCGACAATACCTTTTTCATTCTATGCGCTATACATTTTGCTAGAATTTTTGCATCACAACACTGAAGTGTAAGGGGCCGGCAATTTTTTTAATGGACTGGATCTTTATATTTTCCACTTGTATCCTGTTTCAGTAATAATGAAATCAGACCTTCTTCTTGAGTGTCTGATAATCTACCATTTACATAGGAGTGATTAAAACATGCTAATAACGGTCCTCTGAGTATATCAAAAAAGGTTTGGTATACCTCGACTGGTATGCCATCCAACCCTGGAGTTTTCCCGGACTTAAAGTCTTTAATTGCATCCAGAAGTTCCTCCTCTGTCATTTCACCTTCACATTAGTCTTTCTGTATGGCTGTTAATTTTACATTATCAATAGAAAAAAAATCTCTACAATTTGCTTCAGTTAGAGGAGATGGCGACTGAAACGAAAACATATGCTTAAAGTACTTTGTTTCCTCCTTCAAAATATAATTTGGTGAATCATGGGTGACTCCGTCATTTGTAACCAGTTTCAATAAATTATTTTTGTTAGCATTCCTATGTTGAAGATAAAAAAAATATTTGGTGCATTTTTCCCCATATTCCTTCCAGTTTGCTTTATTTTTATTATATATTACACTTGATCTTTCTTGAATAAGTTTCACCATTTCTTTTTGTTTTTCCTCTAATTTATTCTGAGCCTCTATGTTACAGTTTTTATTACTATCTATCTGTTCTGTTATACCTTCTATTTCCTTTGTTAGTGTGGACTCTTTTGACCTAAATTGCTTTTGTTTTCGAGATGAGTACTGAATTGCATGGCCTCTAAAGGCACATTTAAAGGTGTCCCATACAATAAGGGGATTTGCTGTACCTATGTTATGTCGGAAAAAATCAGTTATCAATTCCTCTGTCCTAGATAAAAACAAGTTATCATCCAATAGGCTTTGATAAAATTTCCAATATCCTCGCCCACGTGGAAATTCAGTAAGAGTAATGTATATGCCAATTATATGATGGTCTGACCGCATTCTGTCCCCTTTCAACACTTTTTAAACTTTTGGTGCCAAGAGAATGACATAAGAAAGAAGTCAAGATGACTAGCTTGATTGAGTCTCCGCCATGTATATTTCACTAGATCAGGATATTTAAGCCTCCATATATCTACTAGTTCTAATGTATCCAAGACATTCACGATTTCCTTAAGAGCATGAGGGTGATTGTTTGTAGTGTGATTTCCTTTACGGTCCATTGAGCTATTTAAAACGGTATTATAATCTCCCACCATGATAATTTATTATATATATTATCAAAGAAGTGTGGATCATCATTATTTGGTCCGTAAAGGTTAATGAGCCATATTTGTTTATGGTCCAATAACATATTTAAAATAATCCATCTACCTTGCGTATCTGTTTGGACAATTTGTACATTCGGATCGAAATTACTGTTAATTAATATCATCACCCCTTTTGAGTTTCTTAGCCCATGGGAGAAGTATATTTGCCCCCCCATTCCTTCTTCCACGCAACTTCATCTAGAATTGTTGAATGGGTTTCCTGTAAACAATATATATTATATTCCTTCTCTTTGAGCCATGTAAATATTGTTATTATTTTGTTATTATCTGCTAAGCCATTACAATTATAACTGGCTATACTTATTTCACCACATACCATAATGAGATACAAGTTTCAAATATATTTGTCATTATAAATGTTTGTAAATTTACCAATAGAAAATACCATAGTGATTGAGTGTCCATATAGCTATACCATGATATTTGCAATGTTCCTAAGTAACCCTCCAATTGTTCTCCGCTAAAACCCCTCCCCATCCCAAGTTGGGCCATCATCCCAGTGATCAGCATACCACCCCTGTCCCCCCGGATCCCTATGCCCCCGAGGGGCCAGGACCCATCCATCGAAAACATCACATAGTGCCACCCACAAAACAGAAGCAGGTCAACCGCCAAAAGCATTTCCAATGCTCTCACCTCAATATATTTATATAGCTATTTAAAAAATATCTATTCAAATATCTTGCATATCTTATTTTCCATCATTATCAATTAATGTGCGTAATAATGTTGGCAGTTCATGTGTAGGATTTTAACCTACAGTGGGGAAAAAAAGTATTTAGTCAGCCACCAATTGTGCAAGTTCTCCCACTTAAAAAGATGAGAGAGGCCTGTAATTTTCATCATAGGTACACGTCAACTATGACAGACAAAATGAGAAAAAAAAATCCAGAAAATCACATTGTAGGATTTTTAATGAATTTATTTGCAAATTATGGTGGAAAATAAGTATTTGGTCAATAACAAAAGTTTCTCAATACTTTGTTATATACCCTTTGTTGGCAATGACACAGGTCAAACGTTTTCTGTAAGTCTTCACACACTGTTGCTGGTATTTTGGCCCATTCCTCCATGCAGATCTCCTCTAGAGCAGTGATGTTTTGGGGCTGTCGCTGGGCAACACGGACTTTCAACTCCCTCCAAAGATTTTCTATGGGGTTGAGATCTGGAGACTGGCTAGGCCACTCCAGGACCTTGAAATGCTTCTTACGAAGCCACTCCTTCGTTGCCCGGGCGGTGTGTTTGGGATCATTGTCATGCTGAAAGACCCAGCCACGTTTCATCTTCAATGCCCTTGCTGATGGAAGGAGGTTTTCACTCAAAATCTCACGATACATGGCCCCATTCATTCTTTCCTTTACAGGGATCAGTCGTCCTGGTCCCTTTGCAGAAAAACAGCCCCAAAGCATGATGTTTCCACCCCCATGCTTCACAGTAGGTATGGTGTTCTTTGGATGCAACTCAGCATTCTTTGTCCTCCAAACACGACGAGTTGAGTTTTTACCAAAAAGTTATATTTTGGTTTCATCTGACCATATGACATTCTCCCAATCCTCTTCTGGATCATCCAAATGCACTCTAGCAAACTTCAGATGGGCCTGGACATGTACTGGCTTAAGCAGGGGGACACGTCTGGCACTGCAGGATCTGAATCCCTGGCGGCGTAGTGTGGTACTGATGGTAGGCTTTGTTACTTTGGTCCCAGCTCTCTGCAGGTCATTCACTAGGTCCCCCCGTGTGGTTCTGGGATTTTTGCTCACCGTTCTTGTGATCATTTTGACCCCACGGGGTGAGATCTTGCGTGGAGCCCCAGATCGAGGGAGATTATCAGTGGTCTTGTATGTCTTCCATTTCCTAATAATTGCTCCCACAGTTGATTTCTTCATACCAAGCTGCTTACCTATTGCAGATTCAGTCTTCCCAGCCTGGTGCAGGTCTACAATTTTGTTTCTGGTGTCCTTTGACAGCTCTTTGGTCTTGGCCATAGTGGAGTTTGGAGTGTGACTGTTTGAGGTTGTGGACAGGTGTCTTTTATACTGATAACAAGTTCAAACAGGTGCCATTAATACAGGTAACGAGTGGAGGACAGAGGAGCCTCTTAAAGAATAAGTTACAGGTCTGTGAGAGCCAGAAATCTTGCTTGTTTGTAGGTGACCAAATACTTATTTTCCACCATAATTTGCTAATAAATTCATTAAAATCCTACAATGTGATTTTCTGGATTTTTTTTTTCTCATTTTGTCTGTCATAGTTGACGTGTACCTATGATGAAAATTACAGGCCTCTCTCATCTTTTTAAGTGGGAGAACTTGCACAATTGGTGGCTGACTAAATACTTTTTTCCCCCACTGTATAACCCGAATTGCCATTGTATTACATTACATTTTTAACAAGCAACTACCACTTCAGCAAACAACCACTACAAATCTTGAGGGGGCGGTGCTGCTCAAGTAGGTCTCTGACCGCATTTATTTCTCTGTTTAGGCTGCATATAGGCAATTCACAGCAGGTCCATAAAACAGATGGGAACTTCTCTTTGGTGTATGGGTCGCTCAGGTGGGTGTCCAGGATATAGGGTTGGGGATCGTTCCATCATGATAGGACAATAAAAAAATAGATTAGATGTATACTATATTTAAATATGTATATCCCTCATCTACACAAAATTGAAAGCTCTCTCTCACAACCCCTGCTCATAGACACCTGTTGGTTTTGGGATATGCAACCACTTCCCCTCTCACTCACTTAACGCCGGACCTTTCCAATCACAAAAACGCACACCTGCCGCAAGGGGGAAAGGACGCCAGGGGGAACACAGGACCAACCACAACAACCGTCCGCCAAAACAACAATTGCCTGCCAAAAATGCAATGTTCTAATTAGTTGTATTTGAAGATGTATTATTCTGTTTTTATCTTTACTTGTTATATCGTCTTATCCTTTTATAAAATACTATACATGTTCTTTAATATTACAATCCCTATCATGGCTAGTATTGGGTGTTCCATTATTCGACTCCTCTATTAGAACTTTCAGAATAGCCATGGAGTAATCTTTGTGTCTCTGAACATTTGGTTGGCAATATACAGTTTATCGACAATGAGTGCAACACGTTTCCCCTTTAATCTATTTTCCTTGAAGATTGGATACAGAACTTTGTGCCTTTCTGCAATCTCCCTCGGAAACTGATCATTCATGCCTATTTTCGTGCCAGCAAGTCTTTTACCTTTTTGCAGTATGATAATTACACCAGCTACTTCTGCGAACTGGCTGGTCTTGTTGCCTAGTTGAAATTGAAGCGGTTTGCACGGAATGTCGTTGTGCTATACCAATCCCACACCAGCTTGCAAGTGATCTAGCTGACGGTAAGAACAGCCATCTACAAATTCAATCGGCATGCCAAGACACACGTTGTCTTCGAAGTAGTGATGGTTCGATAGCAACAGCGGAGCTACGTCACATGGGGCTGGTGCGAAGTCGGTTTCGTCTTCACCGCAGCGTTGACACACCGCTTTTGCGTAGTTGACAACCACATCATGGCTTTGCAGCGTCATGAGCCAAGCCGCTATCCTGCTGTTGTGTACAGCACCCTCACGGATTCTTTGGGTTTTCAGAAAAGTTTCCATGATCACCTTTTGTCCGCCGACATAAGAGGTGAAGTGCTTGACCACCCAGACTGTCGACAGCAGCGCTTTTTCGCAGTCTGAGTACTTGTGTTCAGCAGGGTTGAGTGTTTTGCTCGCGTAAGCAACCACATGTCTGTCTTGGTCGTATTTTTGGTACAACCCAGCACTAAGGCAGTGCTCTGAGAAACCTACTTCCAAAAAGAACGCCTTGTCTTTGTTGGGGTAGACCAGGCAGGGTGCCGCACAAAGCAAGTCTTTCAAGGAAGTCACAGCTTCGTCTTGAGTGGCATCCCAAACGAACGGGGTGTCTTTCTGAAGAAGACGGGTCAAAGGTTTTGACAAGTCGGCATAATTTTTTATGAATTGATGGGAGTAATTACATACTCCCAAGAAGCTGCGTACCTCATGAAGGTTTGCAGGTGTTTTGATGTTGCGGACTGCTTGGATTCTGCTAGATTGTGGCAGGATGCCCTCAGCACCCACCAGAAGTCCAACATAGTTGACCTTGGTCCTGCACCATTGTCCTTTCATGATAGCCAGCTTAGCCCCTGCCGTTCCTAGTTGGTTAAGAACGTGGTCCATCTCGTTGAGGTGATGTGACCAAGTCTCGTTCCTCATGAGAACATCGTCAACAGATTATCGTTCCCCTGGTGGCTGCATCTGGCATAGCCTTGTGCAGGAAGATGTTGAACTCTGCGTGGGAGTTAGAATACCTGAACATTTCCAAACTGATTGCAGATTTTTCGGACCAGGTTGCCAGTATGGCATCCTCAACCATTGTACCGTTTAGGCACACGCCGCCTATCAGTGGAGGGCGGTATGTATCGGCTGGTGATTCACCCAAGCTACATAGGACAACCCCATGTTCGGTTAGTTTCCGAGTTGAACTAGTCACCCTGTCATCTGCCACAAATGGCGGACTCATTACCAAGTTCACTGGGGGTTTGTCAGTTGACGACGCCGAACCGTCGTTGTCACATAACGTATTGCATGTAGCCTTCAATGAAGGCGGTGGTGTCAGTGGAGTTATTGCGATTTTCGACCAGATTTGGTTGGATTTCCAATCCATCAGTGGTACCAAACAGTCTATTAAATCCATCCCAATCAGCATCTGCTCGGTGTCAATGCTAGTCACGTACACAGGGTGGACAAGTGACACACTTTCAAAGTAAAGTTTTAGTAGGAGACGCATGGTAAGAGGCGAGGTAGCCTGAGTGAAACCTCTAAATTTAGTGTCGCATCATTCTGTTTTTAACCAATGTTTCGCTGAGTCCACTACCCTTTTGAGTTCATCCAGCAAAGTTTGAGATATGAGGGAAATAGTTGAACCCGAATCTATCAGTGCATCACAGGTCAAACAGTCCTCTAAGACAGCTTTGCGGTATGGCCTGTTCGAGTCAGTTTTTCTTGTCATATCGCCAACAAAGTGGAGTGGGTTGGCAGAACGGAGTGGGGAGTTATCTGTGTCGATCTTTAAGACAGATTGCTGTACTTCGTGACCCAGTGGGTCCTCTATCGGAATGGGAGAGGAATCAACTGTTGCAACGCTGCTTACCTTGTGCGTTGCAACATCTATATCATGGTCTCTAGACAAAGCCCCATGGGCTTGTGTCTAGATTGAGCGGGCCCTGGACTGGGATTTGAGTGAGGGCGGGGTTAAGGTGAACGTTTCCAACCTCGCAAATGGTGTTAATTTCAGGGGACCCATTCTCAGGCAATTTCCCACCTAGTCATGGTGACTTACCTTTTCCCCCTTTCTCAATTTTTTTCACTGCAGTACATCTCTTATCAGAGCTTCTAGAGAGCTTTGGGTTACGTTTTGGTCGTCATCGAACCCTTTGTTACTCTTGTTACCCTTGTTCCCTGACCATTTGTGAGGGATAGATGCAGGAATGTAGCGGCCAGATCAACCTCTGCGGGCCCTGTTTGGTTGGGGATGTTCTTTGTAGCTATCGTTACTGCAGTGGTCATCGGTGTGGTATGTACATGGTAGCCGCACACCTGTTGCGTCATCTTTTTCCGCTCCTGTCCCTGATGCCGCACCCTCCAACTGGAGTGATTGCACCACCCCAATCTTGAAAACCGAGGTGTCCGGCTTAGCCCGGCCCACTTTGGATGCATCAAAAGCTGTGCTCGCAAGCTCTTGGCGTGCCGAGATTGGCAAACCAACGTGGGCAGTAGGGCCCAAGTAGTTAATGATGTTGGGAAACATTTGTTTGAATGGGAATAGCTCTTCCATTCCTGTTTCAGTGAGCATGCCAAAGTAAGCTGAACGAAGCCTATGATAGTAGGCTTGTGGGTGTTCATTCCGAGCTTGTTTGACAGTGTTAGCCAGCGAGCTGTCGGGTTTGCGATTCGCAGAACCACTGAATTCTATTTTCAAAGCTGTGGCAAGTTTAGCGTAGTCGTTTTGCACGTGTTGCTGCTGTAGACAGATGAACCTTGTCAATTGTCTGTTGAACGTTCTCTTCAACAGGTAAAGCCTGTCAGTATTTGTAGCATTCGGGTAACCATCCAAGGCGTATTCTATGTTTGCTAAGAATGTCTCAGTGTCGTTTGGCTTACCTGGAACGGGGTCAAAGATGCAGAAGTTTTTGATGATTTTATCAAGGCGTTCCTTTCACTATACTAGAATGCCAGAGATAGATTCTCCTCCTCTCTAATTTATGACAGTATTAAGGTGTCAAGACCGGCACAGCCCCTCTGTGGGTAAGAGGGTCTGGTTGTTGTCAGCCATTTGCCAAGCTGATGTGAGGCCTTTGATCCTCACCCAGGGAGAGCATGACACTGCCGACTGTCTGTTTGTGAGGAAGTCATGCCATGTTTTACAGTGATTTCCCTCATTTTCTGCACGGCATCACCATATCTCAAAAGAGGAATAATGAGGGTCTAAAACAGGAATTGAGGTCAGTTGCTTATGACGCGGTTTGGAGACTGTACAGTACAGTAGCTGTCTGGCTCTACAGACGAAACATTACAGAGACAGGAAAATCCAATCAGCTTTCTGATGCCTGATGCTGGACTGTTGATTTAAAAATAGCTTCATAAATTTGATTGATTCATTGATTATGGGAAAACCGGTATTAACACAAAATAAACTAGAGGAGCTGATCAAGGCTTTCTTGTGAGAAAATCGTAGTTTTCATCCCCCCCAAATAGCACTCACAATATAAATGTGGTCTTAAAGTATTAATCCAATCAATATTTCAAAGTGAGGATTTATTGAGCAATCCAAAAATATAAAAATGTGTCTGTAACTTTGTTCATATTCACCAATAAGATACTATATTACAATTTCCTTCCCTAGAGTGGTTTTCTATTTTGCAGCTGTCTGTGATCGCAGAGTTGAGTTCATCTTACTCAACTGGCAAGGTATTATTATTATTATTATTATTATGAAACATCTCAAATAAGTGTCTCTGAAGCACATCTTAGTGAGAGAGAAAGGTTAGGTCCATTTGGTGAAATAGCTGTAGTGCCCACTCATGACACACACACACACACACACACACACACACACCCACACACAGACACACCATCTTCCACAGGAATAAAGGTCTGCATTTATCGCCGTTTAAGATTGTTGTAATTGTTTTAATTCACCAGTATTTTGCACCTGAGGCTTCAGAGATTTCAATTTATATATATATTTTTGCAAACCATGCATCCCTGAGTTAATATAATATAAATGTTAATGGTTAAAATGTATGATATATGTATACATTTTTAGGACATTCTGTCCCTACCTGCTATAAATCAAATGAGATTTTTCTTATATTTCTCTTACCCTTCTCTTAACCTTTTCACATTTTTATTTTATTTATTTCACCTTTATTTAACCAGGTAAGCCAGTTGAGAACAGGTTCTCATTTACAACTGCGACCTGGCCAAGACAAAGCAAAGTAGTGCAACAAAAACAATACAGAGTTACATATGGGGTAAAAAAAAAAAAAAAAAGTCAGAGATACAACAGAAAATATATATACAGTGTGTGCAAATGTAGCAAGTTATGGAGGTAAGGCAATAAATAGGCTATAGTGCAAAATAATTACAATAGTATTAACACTGGAATGCTAGATGTGCAAGAGATTATGTGCAAATAGAGATACTGGGGTGCAAAAGAGCAAATTAAATAACAAGGGATGAGGTAGTTGGGTGGGCTAATTTCAGATGGGCTGTGTACAGGTGCAGTGATCGGTAAGGTGCTCTGACAACTGATGCTTAAAGTTATTGAGGGAGATAAGTGTCTCCAACTTCAGAGATTTTTGCAATTCGTTCCAGTCATTGGCAGCAGAGAACTGGAAGGAATGGCGGCCAAAGGAGGTGTTGGCTTTGGGAATGACCAGTGAGATATACCTGCTGGAGCGCAGACTACGGGTGGGAGCTGCTATGGTGACCAATGAGCTAAGATAAGGCGGGGATTTGCCTAGCAGTGATTTATAGATGGCCTGGAGCCAGTGGGTTTGACGACGAACATGTAGTGAGGACCAGCCAACAAGAGCGTACAGGTCACAGTGGTGGGTAGTGTATGGGGCTTTGGAGACAAAACGGATGGCACTGTGATAGACTACATCCAATTTGCTGAGTAGAGTGTTGGAGGCTATTTTATAAATGACATCGCCGAAGTCAAGGATCGGTAGGATAGTCAGTTTTACGAGGGCATGTTTGGCAGCATGAGTGAAGGAGGCTTTGTTGCGAAATAGGAAGCCGATTCTAGATTTGACTTTGGATTGGAGATTCTTTATGTGAGTCTGGAAGTTGAGTTTACAGTCTAACCAGACACCTAGATATTTGTAGTTGTCCACATACTCTAGGTCAGACCCGTCGAGAGTGGTGATTCTAGTCGGGTGGGCGGGTGCTAGCAGCGTTCGATTGAAAAGCATGCATTTAGTTTTACTAGTGTTTAAGAGCAGTTGAAGGCTACTGAAGGATTGTTGTATGGCATTGAAGCTCGTTTGGAGGTTTGTTAACACAGTGTCCAATGAAGGGCCAGATGTATACAAAATGGTGTCGTCTGCGTAGAGGTGGATCTGAGAGTCACCAGCAGCAAGAGCGACATCATTGATATACACGGAGAAAAGTGTCGGCCCAAGAATTGAACCCTGTGGCACCCCCATAGAGACTGCCATAGGTCCAGACAACAGGCCCTCCGATTTGACACACTGAACTCTATCTGAGAAGTAGTTGGTGAACCAGGCGAGGCAGTCATTTGAGAAACCAAGGCTATTTAGTCTGCCAATAAGAATGCGGTGGTTGACAGAGTCGAAAGCCTTGGCCAGGTCGATGAAGACGACTGCACAGTACTGTCTATTATCAATCGCGGTTATAATATCGTTTAGGACCTTGAGCGTGGCTGAAGTGCACCCGTGACCAGCTCGGAAACCAGATTGCATAGCGGAGAAGGTACGGTGGTATTCGAAATGGTCGATGATCTGTTTATTAACTTGGCTTTCGAATAATTTCGAAAGGCAGGGCAGGATGGATATAGGTCTGTAGCAGTTTGGATCTAGAGTGTCACCCCTTTGAAGAGGGGGATGACCGCGGCAGCTTTCCAATCTCTGGGGATCTCAGACGTTATGAAAGAGAGGTTGAACAGACTAGTAATAGGGGGTTGCGACAATTTCGGCTAGTTTTAGGAAGAAAGGGTCCAGATTGTCTAGCCCAGCTGATTTGTAGGGGTCCAGATTTTGCAGCGCTTTCAAAACATCAGCTGTCTGAATTTGTGTGAAGGAGAAGCGGGGGGGGCATGGGCAAGTTGCAGCAGAGGGTGCAGAGTTGGTGGCCGGGTTAGTGGTAGCCAGATGGAAAGCATGGCCAGCTGTAGCAAAATGCTTGTTTAAATTCTCGATTATTGTAGATTTATCGGTGGTGATAGTGTTTCCTAGCCTCAGTGCAGTGGGCAGCTGGGAGGAAGTGCTCTTATTCTCCATGGACCTTACTGTGTCCCAAAACTTTTTGGAGTTAGTGCTACAGGATGCAAATTTCTGTTTGAAAAAGTTAGCCTTTGCTTTCCTGACTGCTTGTGTATATTGGTTCCTAACTTCCCTGAAAAGTTGCATATCGCGGGGGCTATTTGATGCTAATGCTGTACGCCACAGGATGTTTTTGTGCTGGTCAAGGGCAGTCAAGTCTGAGGAGAACCAGGGGCTATATCGGTTCTTAGTTCTGTATTTTTGAATGGGGCATGTTTATTTAAGATTGAGAGGAAATTACTTTTAAGGAACAACCAGGCATCCTCTACTGACGGAATGAGATCTATATCCATCCAGGATACCTGGGCCAGGTCAATTAGGAAGGCCTCCTCGCTAAAGTGTTTTAGGGAGCGTTTGACAGTGATGAGGGGTGGTTGTTTGACCGCGGACCCGTTACGGACGCAGGCAATAAGGCAGTGATCGCTGAGATCCTGGTTGAAGACAGCTGAGGTGTATTTAGAGGGTATGTTAGTCAGGATGATATCTATGAGGGTACCCATGTTTAAGGATTTAGGGTTGTACCTGGTAGGTTCGTTGATAATTTGCGTGAGGTTGAGGGCATCTAGCTTGGATTGTAGGATGGCTGGGGTATTAAGCATATCCCAATTTAGGTCACCAAGCAGTACAAACTCAGAGGATAAATGGGGGCAATCAATTCACATATGGTGTCCAGGGCACAGCTGGGGGCTGAGGGGGGTCTGTAGCAAGCGGCAACAGTGAGAGACTTATTTCTGGAAAGGTGGATTTTTAGAAGTAGAAGCTCAAACTGTTTGGGCACAGACCTGGATAGTATGATAGAGCTCTGCAGGCTATCTCTACAGTAGATTGCAACTCCACCCCCTTTGGCAGTTCTATCTAGACGGAAAATGTTATAGTTGGGGATGGAAATTTCAGAATTTTGGTGGCCTTCCTGAGCCAGGATTCAGACACTGCTAGAACATCAGGGTTGGCAGAGTGTGCTAAAGCAGTGAATAACTCAAACTTAGGAAGTAGACTTCTGATATTTATGTGCAAGAAACCAAGACTTTTGCGATTACAGAAGTCATCAAATGATAGCGCCTGGGGAGTAGGAGTGATACTGAGGGCTGCAGGGCCTGGGTTAGCCTCTACATCACCAGAGGAACAGAGGAGGACTAGAATAAGGATACGGCTAAAGGCTTTAAGAACTGGTCTTCTAGTGCGTTGGGTACATAGAATAAAGGGGGCAGATTTCCGGGTGTTATAGAAAAGATTCAGGGCATTATGTACAGACAAGGATATGGAAGGATATGAGTAAAGTGGAGGTAAACCTAAGCGTTGGGTAACACTGAAAGAGATAGTATCTCTAGAGGCATCAATTGAGTCGGTTTCTGAGTGTATGGGTGGAGGGACAAAAGAGCTAACTAAGGCAGGTTTAGCTAGGCTGGGGGTCTACAGTGATATAGTACAATTAGAAATAACCGAAACAACAATAAACTAACCATGTTTGGGCTGAGGCTAAACATAAACAGGATGTAGTACCGTAAAAGGAACAGTCCAGCAGATATCAGCTGTATAGCTGAGTTATCATAAGGTCCGGTGGTGAAGTGCTAGTGAGTAAGATGCTACGGCTAGCGTGTGCTACGTCCGTTTTGTTGTAGCCAGCTGGTAGCGAAGAATCCGGAGTTAAAGTTCCAGTGATTCCGGCGGAAAAACTGATATGTTCTGGGTCGATAACGCACAGTGCTGACTGGACGAATATCCGGTGATCAAAGTCCAGTGATTAAAAATTAATCCCGCGGAAAAAAAAAATTAAAAAATCAAATAAAAAATCAAATGTTCTGCGTGAAACACTGCTAGCTGTGGCTAATAGCAAGTAGCTAGTCCAGTAGCTAGTTCAGTTTAGTGAGTAAGCGTGTGCTAACGGGCCAGGGCTAGCAGATGGATGGAATCTTCGTGGTTACGTCGTAACCACATCAGACGATTTCGTCGGCAGACCAGTCGTGTAGGATCGGCGGGGCTCCGTGTCAATACTATGTGGTCCCGTCCGGTTGATAGAGAGGTAGATAGCCGGGAGATGGGCCTAGCTCAGGTTGATTAGCCAGACCACAGCGTCCGTTTTGTTGTAGCCAGCTGGTTCCAGTGAATCAGTGATTCCGCGGAAAAACTGATATGTTCTGGGTCGATAACGCGCTGTGCAGACTGGCCGAATATCCGGAGATCAATGTCCAGTGATTAAAATTAATCCCGCGGAAAAAAAATCCAATGTTCTGGATGAAAACACCGCTAGCTGTGGCAAATAGCAAGTAGCTAGTTAGCTGGCTAGCTAGTTTCAACTGGAGATTCTAGATTCTGGATAAAAGGTAAGTCAATAATAGAATCCGTTCCACATTGAGTGAGGCGGGTTGCAGGAAAGTATATCTTGTAGAAGGATGAAAAGTCTGATAGGGAAATATGTACGAAAAATGTACGAAAATAGGGTATTTACAGGCTATTTACAGACAGACGATAAAAAAACAACTGCACTACTTCGCCATCCATCATTGATGCAAAAGTGTGATAAGCAGAAGACATACTGTACGCACACACACACACACACACACACACACACACACACACACACACACACACACACATGCAACATCCTCCAGCTTAAGCCCTGAACCCCGGGGTCTGTCTCACATCTGGCCATTTGTCATATTTACTGCGGAGCTGTCAGTCCTAATACCCTTACACAAGCTCTGGACCTAGGGGAGAGATGCAGCAGAGCAGAATACAATTGGGGATTTTATTGTCTGCTAAACACCACAAAATATCCTGTCTGTTTTCGAGTGGGCACATTTAATAAATAGTTATGGAATTTAAATAATGCTTGTTTGCTCTGTCGATGTGACAAAATAATCACTATAATTTTTTCATTTGATACAGTATACACATTTGTTATGTGTACTCCTCATTTTGTCTTTGAATGGTCTCTTGCATGTGTTCATTTAAGAGTCCAAATGCATACAGTACATGACACTGGGTCACTCCACCAATTGTGTGCCTTTTGAGTAGTGTAATTTGGTACAAAGACCGAAAAAAAGAATTTGTTTCACCTCATTTTTACATTCTGCCATAAAGAGCACATGTTCAACTTAATCAAAAGCATGTTTTCCCATCTCAAGAGGTTAAATAAAAAAGTGATCATAGTAAATGCCTATTAAATGCCAAGTAAAGTAACAGGGTTGACCGTAACAGGGTTGACAATTTCATCTTAAATCAGCCATAAATCCCGTTGTGACAAGGAGAATGGAAGCTTGTTGTGTGCAACAGGGAGGGGCAATTGAATGCGAGCTTCTATGGATAACAGGGATTATGTGTTATGCTAGACCCGCTCAGTTTTCCACTACAAAACACCAAAAAATTGTCCAACATTTTTTTGGTCAAAAAGAGTAGAACCAGCTAGAACCACTAGGATTTGACTATAAGATGTTCAATGTTTTTTTAAGGGAATAGTTTCACCATATTAAAACGAGAGTTCAGTTCATGTAACAGCGGTGACCTTAAAATGTTGGGCAGGTTTTTTTAAACCTTCAAATTAATCACTAATCACATTAAATAAATAATAATCGTCAGAAATGACTTTGTCAAAGAAACATAATAACTAGGGCTTTACAATGATTGTTAGGGTTAAGTGGGTTAAAATCTTCCTAGAAGTCACAGAGGGTGCAAAAAGGGACATGTCAAAATGCACTTTAGCAAGTCTTTATTCATATAAAAAATCAGATTTATTGAATTTTCCATGGGGTTTATATTAAAGGGCACTTAATTTAATACAACAGGTTTATAAAATTCAATATTTGCGCACAATTTCTACTTAAAATATCCAAGGGTTTCAAAAGGCACTCATTTTGTGGAACGACCAAGCTGCATTATGACTTTGCAGTTCTTGTTGTGGAGTGAGAGCTTCCCAGATAAGATACACTGCAGTTATCAGAAAGCCATTCAGTGCCAGCTGTAACGGTCGGACAGAGATAAGAGAATGGGGGCAACCCAACCTAATCCCACCCTACTGCACAGCACAGTTTACTAACTCACTGAGTATTTCGTTTTGGAGGGAGGGGGCTTAATGAGAAAGAACTACTTGCACGCAACTTATGTTTTGGTAATTCCTGAAACAGAATGACCTCAAAGGGACCATGGCATGTGAATCTTAAATTTTTTATTTTCACACATTTACTCTCCGGTGGAATTTCTCCTTTCAATGTATACACATGACACAGTAAGCAACCGGCTGGTGTGTGCAGTTAGTGTTATATATATGGTCACTAGAAAGAGTTGGGTCTATGGGTGGAAGGTATAGTACGATTACATAAGAACATGTCTGTGAATTGTTTACAGAGTGGAATCTTAACAGTGTGTTACAATATACAGGGGGACTTTTTGCAGATCATGTGATGAGTGGCCATACAATTAGCGGCAGACACTGGTTACACAAATATAAAACTAAACTGTCTCTATGCGTCATAAAACTAAATACATGTATATGACCATGTCATAGATATCAATTGCGTCTATTTATTGGCTGTCAAATAGGAAGTCAACCCTTCCTATGTTTGCTGCCAAAGCTCAAGTTTGACAACATTTTGGATGATGCAACCATTGTTTGAGCCTCAGGTGCATTTGCAACTCAATAAAGTTGAATTGCATTCAAAACTCAACCAATAAATACGGTAATGCATTTTCTTCCTTGAAACTCTCCCTCTTCCCTCTTCTTCACACGAGGCCCTGAGTTTTCCCTGACCATGGGATTTGGAACAACTCAGGGCCCTATACCCATGGCGCATGAGTGGTGACTGTGAGCTCTGAGTGAATTCAATGAACAATTAAATATTGTCAGACTCTTTTTCCTGTTCATAGTAACTGAGCACCATTTTAACCCGTACAGCAGGTCAATGCTTTGTCCAGATGTGCAGGGCTGTCTCAAAGGAATTATGTTATCATCTATCACTTGATGCAGAATTTTCCACGTGAATGTTCCATTTGATCCCCATTTTGTTGATCCCCATTTTGTTGATAATATTTTGTACATCAGTTGGATGAAATTATTGTATTATTATTATGTATTTGGAATACTTAATAGTACAATAAGCCCCCACATGAAACATTTTCAGTTTCACTCAAGGGTAGCCTTCCTTGTTCCTCATACAATCTATGTATAATGCATGGCTGCTGAAGTCATGATTGCCTGAACTTTTCACATTATGAGAAAGTAAAGGTCCTATCTGTACAGATGCTTTATTTCATCACATGCTTATATTCCTGTGAAAAATACGAACCTACTTCCCCAAAAGTCTCCATAAGCAGACAGACAAACCACAAAAGAGAGTGTATCTACATGTGCGTGTGTGTGTGTGAGAGAGAGAGAGAGAGAGAGAGAGAGAGAGAGAGAAATAAGTCATTAGAGTAATTTGCTTCTAAAATGAAGAACATCCTTTCACGAACCAAATCTTCTATCAATACGTCATTGTCAAATGTTATACAAGCCATATCATCCGAAGATTAATTATGACTTGAGATATGCCACAATCCCACAATCAAAGCTCAAGTTTGACAACATTTTGGATGATGCAACCATTGTTTGAGCCTCAGGTGCATTTGTAACTCAATAAAGTTGAATTGCAATCATAACTCAACCAATATATACGGTAATGCATTTTCTTCCATGAAACACTCCCTCTTCCCTCTTCTTCCCATGAGGCCATGAGTTTTCCCTGACCATGGGATCTGGAACAACTCAGGGCCCTATACCCATGACGCATGAGCGGTGACTGTGAGCTCTGAGTGAATTCAATGAACAATTCAATATCGTCTGCACTCTTTTTCCTGTTCATAGTAACTGAGCACCATTTTAACCCGTACAGCAGGTCAATGCTTTGTCCAGATGTGCAGGGCTGTCTCAAAGGAATTATGTTATCATCTATCACTTTATGCAGAATTTTCCACGTGAATGTTCCATTTGATCCCCATTTTGTTGATCCCCATTTTGTTGATAATATTTTGTACATCAGTTGGATGAAATTATTGTATTATTATTATGTATTTGGAATACTTAATAGTACAATAAGCCCCCACATGAAACATTTTCAGTTTCACTCAAGGGTAGCCTTCCTTGTTCCTCATACAATCTATGTATAACGCATGGCTGCTGAAGTCATGATTGCCTGAACTTTTCACCTTCTGAACTTTTCACATTATGAGAAAGGAAAGGTCCTATCTGTACAGATGCTTTATTTATTTATGCTTATATTCCTGTGAAAAAGACGAACCTACTTCCCCAAAAGTCTCCATAAGCAGACAGACAAACTACAAAAGAGAGTGTAAGAGACTGCATCTACATGTGTGAGAGAGAGAGAGAGAGAGAGAGAGAGAGAGAGAGAGAGAGAGAGAGAGAGAGAGAGAGAGAGAGAGAGAGAGAGAGAGAGAGAGAGAGAGAGAGAAAAATAAGTCATTAGAGTCATTTGCTTCTAAAATGAAGAACATCCTTTCACAAATCAAATCTTCTATCAATACGTCATTGTCAAATGTTATACAAGCCATATCATCCGAAGTTGAATTATGACTTGAGATATGCCACGATCCCACGGTCCTAGTCCTTTGGTGGCGCCACAAGCCTTATCACGCAGCTGCACGTGAGCTAAGCATCTCACCTGGCATTCTCATATCTCATGCTCCAACCTGCATCCAGGAACTATAGAGAGACCTTCCAATCTGTATAAATGATCATGAGCATGAGGGCTGTCATACACTAGTGTCTCTGATGCATGTCCCCATAGTTCCTTGCACACCTCAAAAAACAGTTTGGCTTGTGTATAGAGCTATCAATGACTAGATGTCTACATAGACTCTTGTTTACATTCAAACCAATTTTCTTGTACAAACATGGCGCCGAAGTGCAAAGGCCTATGTTCCCATAAGGTGCATGGGGTGTTTTGTGATACATACAGTACTTTGCTCTTTGTCTCTCACAGTACCCCTTGACTATTGCTCACACAACAAATTGCATAAAAGCCACCATTATCCATTTTTGCGTTATTCCAAAGCATTTTAAGACGGCCATCTTGTAATGCTAAGTCTCTTTGTTTATAAAGGTTATGTCTACAAACTGAGAACTTTGGGGGAATTTGATAATGTCCTGGTTTCACTTAATCTCTTATCGACATGATTATATGCTGTCTGTGTATGAGGGAGCAGGGGCAGAGAGGATTTGAACTAGTTTGAAAATAATCCTTCCACAAAGATTAATTTTCTAAAAAGGGACCAACTGCCGTTGTTCTTGCACAACAGTACCACTTGGCACACCACGTCATTTCAATGTGGATAATTGGGTAATATTTGTTTGAGATGTTGATCAATGAGATTACAACCTATATTCGCCCACTCAAAAAGACAGCCAAAAGTTAGTTGAATTTCTGATGTGTTATCACTATTCTTTTAACCATCTAAACCAAATTCCAATGGAAAAACAATGTCAGATATTTGGTTTAGTTGTCACCCCAATGTTTCACTGCGCTTTTAACCATTTAAAAGCACAGCAAAATTCAAATGGGAATACAATTTCAGATATTCTGTTTATTTATACAGATTAATGTGTTATCACTGTGCTTCATTTTGTAGCACAGTGTTTCCCAGCTCCGGTCCTTGAGTACCTCCAACAGTACATATTGTTGTTGTGGCCCCGGACAAGCACACCTGATTCTACTTGTCAACTAATCATCAAGCCTTTGACAAGTTGAATCAGGCATTGGGGGTACTCGAGGACCAGAGTTGGGAAACACTGTTATTATAGAACCAAATGACCTGGATTGCAGTTGAGATTACATAAAAAATACATGGTGCAAGTGATCGATGCCGAGATTCTACACAGATTATTACAACAATTGTAAATCTCCACAGACCTGCGACGACCTATGCATGCTATCTTTAACATGCAGGCTTTACATGATTACATAATAATAAATGTATAATTAAAGTAACCTCAAAATGTGGCCATGGATGTGTTACTCATTTTAAGATTCAATGTTACATTAGTTTGTAAGATTTAGGCCTACTGTATTACAAAAGTAATATTCAATTGTGTTTGGTTGACAATGCAACCAAATATCAACATTCAAAGGACATGTATCTACTGCTTTAGATAGTTCCATCTAAGCCATTGCCTTAATCCCATTCTTTAAGCCATTGCCTTAATCCCATTCTTTAACTGTTATTTTTGGCTGAGTTGGAGATGTGAAACCAACATATAATTTGTTAACTTGTCGACAAGTTAATAGGCTATTTATTGTATATCAAAAGTGATATTGAATTGTGCTTGGTTGTCAATGCAACCAAATATCAACATTTGAAGGAGATTGATCTTCTGCTTGAATAGTTCCATCTGTGCCACTGACTTAGTCTGTCTACAAAAAAAGTACTTATATGTTGGATTCACATCTCCATCTCAACCAAAAATGTAAGTTAAAGATAGGTTTGTCTATGTTGAATTTGGTTACCATGATGACACGATCCTGTGGTTGAAATACCACCCTCAATGACTTATTTTTTTTATCCAATGTATTCTTCCACATAGATTCCACGTCACAATACATTGACAAATAACATTGAAACAACGTTGATTCAACCAGTTTGTGCCCAGTGGGGTGAACCAAGAGTACTTTATGTTCAAAAAGTGTTTGTCTGTGTGAATGTCTGTGTTTGCATGTGAATGCTGTTGCATGTCATGTCATGTGTCTTCATGTGGATGTGTTAGGGATATATGGGTTGTTTTATGTGCATGCAAGCTGATGTGTGTATCTGTAATCAAGCGTGCGGTAGACACTGATACAATCAACATCTGAAAACTGGTTTGATATCTGTCTGTTGAAAACAGATATCAGCACTGTTGCATACACCCTTACACCAAACACACATCCACAGGTGAAACTACTAAAAACTGTTCAGGACAAACCACTAAACATGTTCAATGTAAAAATAAATGGTGAAATTCAATCCCTTATACATGCAATAAAATAATAGATTTTTGCTAAAGAAGAGCTCTTTGTTGTGTAACAATAGCCACATCCTTGATGGCAGAGATAATTAAATATTAGTCAGTAATAATAATACATATGATCATTGGCGTGTCTGATGAAATGGATGCCTCATTACCAAGTATAACACAATGCCAAGTGCAGTACAACTTTTATCACCCAATGAGTTATAATGATATTCTGATCCTTCAAATAAAGTGGCTTGACTGGACCGTGGGTTCAATGTAATCAAACCAGCATTGCATAATAAATGCATTAGCCCCCCACCAAGAAAAAGCTTGAAACCACTTACATTACTATGTTTACTGATTGAAACCAATTAAATGAAACTAATGCAATCATTTATTGGACCATGCATTATCTCTTAGTCTGTAATCATTTTTTCCGTAAAACGAATTTGATTGAATGGAGCCCTATGTCTCTATTCTCTTATGTCATGCATATAAATACAGTATGTGGCCTGTTGGGTGTCAGCTGAGAGGTTGCAGGGCAGGCAGTTGCCAACACGTGGTAATGTGAGAGACTTGACCTCCTGCCGCTCCTCGGGAAACTTTACTCTCCCTGGGTAATGCTAGCCCCTCTCCCAGGCATACCACAGAGAGTAGGGGCATGGAGGTGAACCATAGACAGGAGGGCTAGTGGGCTGTGAACTGAGGGGTTGGCTGAATGAGCAGCAAGAGAGGAGAGGAGGAGAGAATTCATGGTGAAAGTGGTGCCAGGCTTGTAGGTGGAGAGAGGGATGACGGGAGAGAGAGAAAGAGAGAGGCTGACTGACAAATGTTCAATTCAATGTTAATTGTAAAGGTAACATACACTGAGTGTACAAAACATTAGGAAGACCTTCCTAATATTGAGTTGCACCCCATTTTGCCATCAGAACAGCCTCAATTCGTCGGGACATGGACTCTAAAAGGTGTAGAATGCATTCCAAGGGGATGCACACATACACAATCCATGTCTCAATTGTCTCAAGACTTACAAATCCTACACTGATTGAAGTGGATTTAACAAGTGACATCAATAATTGCTCCTGTAAATCGCTCTGGATTAGAGCGTCTGCAGAAATGACAAAAATAAATAAATAATAAATAATAAGGGGTCACCTTGACCACCTGGCCAGTCTATGTCATGGAAGGAGCGCTACAACCAGCACTGCAGCCGTTATGAATGAGTAGGAAAGTGTATCAATAGGCTTGCATTCTTGTTATTAGCAGCTTTGGTCTTTTTTTATATAGAGGAATATTTCACTTTCTCTGGTCATAGAAGTAACAACATGAATTTGTGCATGAGGCAGAAATAATGCGGTGCGACTCGAGTTTCGCCATTAGCTGGAAGATGGTGTCCCTTTTTGGTCAGTGTCAGTGGAGGAAAGGGAGAGCGGAGGGACGTTGAGAGGCGGACCCGCAGTCTGCTGCTCTCTCCCTCCGCTGAGACTGACCATCAGATGCAGGCTCCATCAGCCCAGTAAAATTAAATAAATACAAAATGTAAGTGTATGCTCACTCAGCTGTGCCTCACAAGTAATACGACAACTGATCTATTACCGGTGTGATCATATAGCCTACCTCAAATGTTGAAATATACTTTTTTTAAATGGTCTGAGAAGAACAACAATGCATTATCAGGGCAATTTAAGCAAAGCCAATATAAACCTCATTACTACAGTCCTGTTTTTAATACTTTAGTGTTGCATAGGCTTATGTTTTTTAAGTCGTAAAAAAATATATAACAGTAGATCTCGGCTTGCATTTTGACTCAGAAAGTGATTTAGACTCAAAAAAGGTTGGTGACCACTGCTCTAGAGTGTGATAACCTCCCTAGTGAAATGGTGTGGCCTTATCAGTATGGCTAGGAGAGGTAAGGCTCTATGTAGGTGACCTAGTTAGGATTAGAATAGTGTGGAAAACTACGGGCCTCCCAAGGTGACACACCCTCCCTATCGCCTCCCCTCCTGTATGTGTCATCAAATATATAGTCAAAATATTCAGCTAAAAACAGAACATGGTTTGGCTATGTAAAAACTGAACTAGTAAACACACAATTGCTTCATCAAAAGCATGAAATTATACCAATATACTTCAGAGATGTTGGTCATTGTGTACAATAAGTGTAAAGTTTTAAAGCAGTTCGTATGTTACATTACTCTAAATTACCCATAATCTACTTGTTTTGAGAGCGTTTATAGTATTAGGATTGGTTCAATAGTAGCATGACCCTCTACTTTATTTGGATTATTCTATGATCCCATTCATGTTAAAACTGTGGATTTTTTTAAATGAATGTCACAGTATTAGTAGTATAACTATATAGAAGTCATATTTATTCAGAACATGCTTTTCTGATCACACCCCAATACACATGGTTGTCTTTTAAAAGAAACGTTACTTTATACCATTCTATACACATAGTACTTGATACTCCCATTTCGCTTTAGCAGTTGTGGTGAGGCTATAGCCTACCTCTGTTTACTAGTGAATAGAGTAAGGGTGACTTACACAACAACCTGAATGGAAACTAAAAAGGTTTTCCTGATGTTCTGACTATGGTTTTGTCAGTCAAATCCAGGATTGGCTATGGTGCTGAAGCCCTCACAGCTGAGCATTGGACGCATGGATGGGAAAAGATTAATTCAATCTGAGTTCAATCTGCCTCCCAGCACACAGCTTAATGAACAACAAACAAACATTCCCCAAGGCCAATCTTCTCTTTTAGTAAATACAAGTTAAAATCTACTCTACAAATATTTTTCTGTTCATTATTGTCTAATACAACATTCCCATGGATTATCATGTAATAACATTGCTGTTGATGATTGAGGCAAATATCCTGTTTGAGTGACCACAAGGGCCTGGGCCTTGGTTGTAGACTTGGATGTACTTCAGATTAGAAATTGAGGTAAAAGTGTAGAAATACTGGGAAATGTGACTGTTAAATAATAATTGTAACACTATTTGAAAGTCCTCTTATAAACTGCTTATAAACATTAATACATTCATATTGTTGGATAAGTTCCAGTATATATGACCCAACACTTCACTATCACCCTCATAATGTCATGAGACCCACCCTGCATTCATGTACTATAGACAGAAGACACATTCCGATCTCCAATCTGTATGAAAGACTATGAGGGCTTTCATAATCATTGTATACACTTGCTTGGTATTTTATCACATGATCACTGGAGTCCAGTGGCAGTCAGTGCCGTTTAAGATGAGGGAGGATTATATTTTTTTTAAATGAGCATGGCCTTATTTATTTTACAGCATATTGGATGACTGTCATTCATATTACCTTCACCCAGCTCAGTGTAACATCGATAGGTTTAGGCTACTACATGATACTAAAATGTTCCCTATACCCATCATGAGGTTGCTACAACCTACGAATGAAAGTTTGCAACGTAGGTGCACAGGTCGAGAAAAATGTGAGTAATCAAGGTGAAAGGCAGTGACACATTCAAAACCACCTTCCACACTTTTGCCTGCATCTAGCTGATCTAGGTTGTAGTCATTAGTCCAACAGTTGCAAATAAGAGTTTCTATTGGACAAATTAAGGTATGTTTATCCCCGTTTCATTCCGTTTGCTTCCGTTGAAGAAACGTTTTTCAACAGAATCACCGGAATGAATACACCCCTAATCACAAGCAAACACAGAACACAGCCACATACAGTGAGGGAAAAAAGTATTTGATCCACTGCTGATTTTGTAAGTTTGCCCACTGACAAAGACATGATCAGTCTATAATTTTAATGGTAGGTTTATTTGAACAGTGAGAGACAGAATAACAACAAAAAAATCCAGAAAAACGCATGTCAAAAATGTTATACATTGATTTATATTTTAATGAGGGAAATAAGTATTTGACCCCTCTGCAAAACATGACTTAGTACTTGGTGGCAAAACCCTTGTTGGCAATCACAGAGGTCAGACATTTCTTGTAGTTGGCCACCAGGTTTGCACACATCTCAGGAGGGATTTTGTCCCACTCCTCTTTGCAGATCTTCTCCAAGTCATTAAGGTTTCGAGCCTGACGTTTGGCAACTCGAAACTTCAGCTCCCTCCACAGATTTTCTATGGGATTAAGGTCTGGAGACTGGCTAGGCCACTCCAGGACCTTAATGTGCTTCTTCTTGAGCCACTCCTTTGTTGCCTTGGCCGTGTGTTTTGGGTCATTGTCATGCTGGAATACCCATCCACGACCCATTTTCAATGCCCTGGCTGAGGGAAGGAGGTTCTCACCCAAGATTTGACGGTACATGACCCCGTCCATCGTCCCTTTGATGCAGTGAAGTTGTCCTGTCCCCTTAGCAGAAAAACACCCCCAAAGCATAATGTTTCCACCTCCATGTTTGACGGTGGGGAAGGTGTTCTTGGGGTCATAGGCAGCATTCCTCCTCCTCCAAACACGGCGAGTTGAGTTGATGCCAAAGAGCTCCATTTTGGTCTCATCTGACCACAACACTTTCACCCAGTTCTCCTCTGAATCATTCAGAAGTTTCTTAGGCAAACTTCAGACGGGCCTGTATATGTGCTTTCTTGAGCCGGGGGACCTTGAGGGCGCTGCAGGATTTCAGTCCTTCACGGCGTAGTGTGTTACCAATTGTTTTCTTGGTGACTATGGTCCCAGCTGCCTTGAGATCATTGACAAGATCCTCCCGTGTAGTTCTGGGCTGATTCCTCACCGTTCTCATGATCATTGCAACTCCACGAGGTGAGATCTTAATAATAATAATAAATAATATGCCATTTAGCAGACACTTTTATCCAAAGCGACTTACAGTCATGTGTGCATACATTTTTACGTATGGGTGGTCCCGGGGATCGAACCCACTACCCTGGCGTTACAAGCGCCATGCTCTACCAATTGAGCTACAGAGGACCACAGGCCGAGGGAGATTGACAGTTATTTTGTGTTTCTTCCAATTTGCGAATAATCGCACCAACTGTTGTCACCTTCTCACTAAGCTGCTTGGCGATGGTCTTGTAGCCCATTCCAGCCTTGTGTAGGTCTACAATCTTTTCCCTGACATCCTTGGAGAGCTCTTTGGTCTTGACCATGGTGGAGAGTTTGGAATCTGATTGATTGATTGCTTCTGTGGACAGGTGTCTTTTATACAGGTAACAAACTGAGATTAGGAGCACTCCCTTTAAGAGTGTGCTCCTAATCTCAGCTCGTTACCTGTATAAAAGACACCTGGGAGACAGAAATCTTTCTGATTGAGAGGGGGTCAAATAGTTATTTCCCTCATTAAAATGCAAATCAATTTATAACATTTTTGACATGCGTTTTTCTGGATTTTTTTGTTGTTATTCTGTCTCTCACTGTTCAAATAAACCTACCATTAAAATTATAGACTGATCATTTCTTTGTCAGTGGGCAAACGTGCAAAATCAGCAGGGGATCAAATACTTTCTTCCCTCACTGTATAAACCGCATGATCACTTTGCTCGTTGTATATATAATTCCTTCTCGCATCTACGCTCTCTCCTCCTCTCACCTTTTCCATTCGCTTGTGGACTTCAGTGCACAATACAACAGCTGTCAGTGACCAGGTGAAAAAACCTTTCCAAGCCAACTTTCATAACATAACCATTAACAGCTACACACAGCCTACATCGTTTTCACCATATTAAATTCATAGTCAACATACTAGGACTAACGCATTAGTAAACCCGCTACTATCATGTAGTACAGTGTACAGCAAGCAGTTTAGCAGTTACAATAAATTAATAAAACCAAAAGCTTACCTTGACTTAGAAGAGTTCCAGTGTTGGATAGCCATAGCCAGCTAGCAAACATAGCATCCCTCTCTGTTTTAACTGGGTGTTTGAGTAGGCTAAACTAGCTAGCTGCATTTGCTAGCTAAGTAAGTGAAAGTGAAAGTAAAAAAATATATACTATGAAATATAGCTAGCTATCTTTCTCTCGCTTCTCCTTAATTTTCGGAATAAACTAATTTGTTAAAAACTGTTCAACTATTTTCTTTCTCTCTCTTTGAGTCAACTACTCACCACATTTTATGCACTGCAGTGCTAGCTAGCTGTAGCTTATGCTTTCAGTACTAGATTCATTCTCTGATCCTTTGATTGGGTGGACAACATGTCACCTCATGCTGCAAGAGCTCTGATAGGTTGGAGGACATCCTCTGGAAGTTGTCATAATTACTGTGTAAGTCTACGGAAGGGGGTGAGAACCATGAGCCTCCTTGGTTTTGTATTGAAGTAAATGTACCCAGAGGAGGACAGAAGCTAGCTGTCCTCCGGCTAGACCATGGTGCTACCCTACAGAGTGCTGTTGAGGCTACTGTAGACCTTCATTGCAAAACAGTGGGTTTTAATCAATTATTTGGTGACGTGAATGTACATTATTTAGTATAGTTTTATCTAAAAAGGAAAACTTTTTTTATCTTTCACTTTTTATTTTTATGAAATTCACTGAGGAAGATGGTCCTCCCCTTCCTCCTCTGAGGAGCCTCCACTGCTGGAGTCTATGATGTATATTCATAAATAGTACAGTTGGTTCTCAGTTCAAATATCCTGATATTGGGATTAAGGCTATCAAGGGTTTAAAACTCTCACATACACGTTTACCCTTATGGAAAAATCAGTTGTTCTGATACACACAGAGGTTTCAGTTTACATATTTGACATACTTTGACTACATTGTGTATGTTTATTTATAAGGTAATTATCTAACGCGTCCTCACCTGGAATTTGAACTCACAACCTCTTGGTTCACAGCAGTCTGCTACACCCCCACGCCTGTATGAATAATTGCGTTCAACTGTATTCTTACATTTGGACTTCGAAGTGAATCTCAGCTTTGTTAAAAATAAACACAAGAAAAACTATTATATTTTTTATAGTGATTCAGGAGTAACATTGAAACAGAATAATATGGCCCACCAACATTAGGAAGGTATACAGAAAACACACAAATTGGTGAAATAAGTAAATTAAATCAATGATGAGAGAATAGTCTGATTAATTAATAACTAAAATAGCAGTGCAAATGGCACTATTTTGCTACGTGCAGATATGTATTATAGGTAATGAATGCGTATGGGAATGTCACAATGTGAAGTGTTCCAAAAACACGTTTTCACATGTGAAATGTCACGTCAAGTGTTCCAAAAACCCATGTTTTCACATGTAAAATGTCACATGTGAAGTGTTTAAAAACACTTGTTTTTACGTGTGAAAAACCATGTGTGAAGTGTTCCAAAAACACGTTTTCACATTGCCCCCACCTAAGCGCAGTGATGATCGTACCTTACATTGAAAATATTGGGTAGAAAAATGTCCCGTTATACCTACAAGGTAACAAACTATACCAATGTGAGTTCATATACAGTGCCTTCGGAAAGTATTCAGACCCCTTGACTTTTTCCAAATGTTGTTAGTTTACAGCCTTATTCTAAAATTGATTAAATAATTTTTCCCCCTGCATCAATCTACACACAATACGCCATAATGACAAAGCAAAAACAGGATTTGAGAAGTATCACATTTACATACAGTACTAGTCAAAAGTTTGGACATGCCTACTCATTCAAGGGTTTTTCTTTATTTTTACTATTTTCTACATTGTAGAATAATAGTGAAGACATCAAAACTATGAATTAACACATATGGAATCATGTAGTAACCAAAAAAGTGTTAAACAAATCAAAATATATTTTATATTTGAGATTCTTCAAATAGCCACCCTTTGCCTTGATGACAACTTTGCACACTCTTGGCATTCTCTCAACCAGCTTCACCTGGAATGCTTTTCCAACAGTCTTGAAGGAATTCCCACATATGCTTAGCACTTGTTGGCTGCTTTTCCTTCACTTTGCCGTCCGACTCATCCCAAACCATCTCAATTGGGTTGAGGTCGGGGTATTATGGAGACCAGGTCATCTGATGCAGCACTCTATCACTCTCCTTCTTGGTAAAATAGCCCCTACACAGCCTGGAGGTGTGTTGGGTCATTGTCCTGTTGAAAAACAAATGATAGTCCCACTAAGCCCAAACCAGATGGGATGGCTTATCGCTGCAGAATGCTGTGGTAGCCATGCTGGTTAAGTGTGCCTTGAATTCGAAATAAATCACAAACAGTGTCACCAGCAAAGCACAACCACACCATAACACCTCCTGCTCCATGCTTTACGTAGGGAAATACACATGCAGAGATCATCCGTTCACCCACACCGCGTCTCACAAAGACACAGCGGTTTGAACCAAGAATCTCCAATTTGGACTCCAGACCAAAGGACAAATTTCCACAGGTCTAATGTCCATTGCTCATGTTTCTTGGCCCAAGCAGGTCTCTTCTTCTTATTGGTGTCCTTTAGTAGGGGTTTCTTTGCAGCAATTCAACCATGAAGGCCTGATGCACACGGTCTCCTCTGAAAAGTTGTTGTTGAGATGTGTGTGTTACTTGAACTCTGTGAAGCATTTATTTAGGCTACAATTTCTGAGGCTGGTAACTCTAATGAACTTTCGGTCTTCTTTTCCTGTGGTGGTCCTCATGAGAGCCAGTTTCATCATAGCACTTGATGGTTTTTGCGACTGCACTTGAAGAAACTTTAAAGTTCTTGAAATGTTCCGTATTGACTGACCTTCATGTCTTAAAGTAATGATGGACTGTCGTTTCTCTTTGCTTATTTGAGCTGTTCTTGCCATAATATGGACTTGGTCTTTTACCAAATAGGGCTATCTTCTGTATACCCCCCCTACCTTGTCACAACACAACTGATTGGCACAAACGCATTAAGAAGGAAAGAAATTCCACAAATTAACTTTTAACAAGGCACACCTGTTAATTTAAATGCATTCCAGGTGACTACCTCATGAAGCTGGTTGAGAGAATGCCAAGATTGTGCAAAGCTGTCATCAAGGCAAAGGGTGGCAATTTGAAGAAATATAAAATATATTTTGATATGTTTAACACTTTTTTGGTTACTACATGATTCCATATGTGTTATTTCATGGTTTTGATGTCTTCACTAATATTCTACAATGTAAAACATAGTAAAAATAAAGAAACTCTTGAATGAGTAGGTGTGTCCAAACTTTTGACTGGTACTGTAAGTATTCAGATCCTTTACTCAGTACTTTGTTGAAGCACCTTTGGCAGCGATTACAGCCTCAAGTCTTCTTGGGTATGACGCTACAAGCTTGACACACCTGTATTTGGGGAGTTTCTCCCATTCTTCTCTGCTGATCCTCTCAAGCTCTGTCAGGTTGGATGGGGAGCGTTGCTGCACAGCTATTTTCAGGTCTCTCCAGAGATATTCGATCGGGTTCAAGTCCTGGCTCTGGCTGGGCCACTCAAGGACATTCAGAGACTTGTCCCGAAGCCACTCCTGCGTTGTCTTGGCTGTGTGCTTAGGTTCGTTGTGTTGTTGGAAGGTTAACCTTCACCACAGTCTGAGGTCCAGAGCACTCTGGAACAGGTTTTCATCAAGGATCTCTCTGTACTTTGCTCCATTCATCTTTCCCTTGATCCTGACTAGTCTCCCAGTCTCTGCCGCTGAAAAACATCCCCACAGCATGATGCTGCCACCATCATTCTTCACTGTAGGGATGGTGCCAGGTTTCCTCCAGACGTGACGCTTGGCATTCAGGCCATAGAGTTCAATATTACTTTCATCAGACCAGAGGATCTTGTTTCTCATGGTCTAAGAGTCTTTAGGTGCCTTTTGGCAAACTCCAAGCGGGCTGTCATATGCCTTTTACTGAGGAGTGGCTTCCGTCTGGCCACTCTACCATAAAGGCGTTATTAGTGGAGTGCTGCAGACATGGTTGTCCTTCTGGAAGGTTCTCCCATCTCCACAGAGGACCTCTAGACCTCTGTCAGAGTGACCATCGGGTTCTTGTTAATCTCCATGACTGCTCAGTTTGGCCGGGCAGCCAGCTCTAGGAAGAGTCTTGGTGGTTCCAAACTTCTTCAATTTAAGAATGATGGAGGCCACTGTGTTCTTGGGGACCTTCAATGCTGCAGAAATGTTTTTGTACCCTTCCCCAGATCTGTGCATCGACTCAATCCTGTCTCGGAGCTCTACATACAATTCCGTTGACTTTATGACTTGGTTTTTGCTCTGACATGCGCTGTCAACTGTGGGACCTTATACAGTTGAAGTCGGAAGTTTATATACACTTAGGTTAGAGTCATTAAAACTTGTTTTTCAACCACTCCACAAATTTTTTGTTAACAAACTATAGTTTTGTCAAGTCGGTTAGGACATCTACTTTGTACATGACACAAGTAATTTTTCCAACAATTGTTTACAGACATATTATTTCACATATAATTCACTGTATCACAATTCCAGTGGGTCAGAAGTTTACATACACTAAGTTGACTGTGCCTTTAAACAGCTTTGAAAATTCCAGAAAATGATGTCATGGCTTTAGAAGCTTCTGATAGGCTAATTGACATCATTTTAGTCAATTGGAGGTGTACCCGTGGGTGTTTTTCAAGGCCTACCTTCAAACTCAGTGCCTCTTTGCTTGACATCATGGGAAAATCAAAAGAAATCAGCCAAGACCTCAGAAAAAATATGGTAGACCTCCACAAGTCTGGTTCATCCTTGGGAGCAATTTCCAAACACCTGAAGGTACCACGTTCATCTGTACAAACAATAGTATGCAAGTATAAACACCATGGGACCACGCAGCCGTCATACCACTCAGGAAGGAGACGCGTTCTGTCTGCTAGAGATGAACGTACTTTGGTGCGAAAAGTGCAAATCAATCCAGAACAACAGCAAAGGACCTTTTGAAGATGCTGGAGGAAACAGGTACGAAAGTATCTATATCCACAGTAAAATGAGTCCTATATCGACATAACCTGAAAGTCCGCTCAGCAAGGAAGAAGCCACTGCTCCAAAACCGCCATAAAAAAGCCAAACTACGGTTTGCAACTGCACATGGGGACAAAGATCGTACTTTTTGGAGAAATGTTCTCTGGTCTGATGAAACAAAAATAGAACTGTTTGGCCATAATGACCATCGTTATGTTTGGAGGAAAAAGGGGGTCGCTTGCAAGCCGAAGAACACCATCCCAACCGTGAAGCACGGGGGTGGCAGCTTCATGCTGTGGGGGTGCTTTGCTGCAGGAGGGACAAGTGCACTTCACAAAATAGATGGCATCATGAGGAAGGAAAATTATGTGTATATATAGAAGCAACATCTCAAGACATCAGTCAGGAAGTTAAAGCTTGGTCGCAAATGGGTCTTCCAAATGGACAATGACCCCAAGCATACTTCCAAAGTTGTGGCAAAATGGCTTAAGGACAACAAAGTCAAGGTATTGCAGTGGCCATCACAAAGCCCTGACCTCAATCCTATAGAATATTTGTTGGCAGAACTGAAAAAAGCGTGTGCGAGCAAGGAGGCCTACAATCCTGACTCAGTTACACCAGCTCTGTCAGGAGGAATGGGCCAAAATTCACCCAACTTATTGTGGGAAGCTTGTGGAAGGCTACCCGAAATGTTTGACCCAAGTTAAACAATTTAAAGGTGATGCTACCAAATACTAATTGAGTGTATGTAAACTTCTGACCCACTGGAATTGTGATACAGTGAATTATAAGTGAAATAATCTGTCTGTAAACAATTGTTGGAAAAATTACTTGTGTCATGCACAAAGTAGATGTCCTAACTGACTTGCCAAAACTATAGTTTGTTAAAAAGAAATTTGTGGAGTGGTTGAAAAACGAGTTTTAATGACTCCAACCTAAGTGTATGTAAACTTCCGACTTCAACTGTATATACAGGTGTGTGCCTTTCCAAATCATGTCCAATTAATTTAATTTACCACAGGTGGACTCCAATCAAGTTGTAGAAACATCTCAAGGATGATCAATGGAAACAGGATGCACCTGAGCTCAATTTCGAGTCTCATAGCAAAGGGTCTGAATACTTATAAGGTATTACTGTTTTTTCTTTGTAATGAATTAGCAAAAATTCTAAAAACCTGTTTTTGCTTTGCCATTATTGGGGATTGTGTGTAGATTGCGGAGGATTTCTTTTTAGTTAATCCATTTTAGAATAAGGCTGTAATGTAACAAAATGTGGAAAAAGTCAAGGGATCTGAATACTTTTCGAAGGCACTGTATGTATCTGTGATTTGTATGTTTGACTTTTTTGTACCCCAGGGAACAACACGCTACCCTAACCATACCCTTATTAATACATACCCTGTATTAATTCATGTGCCCAGCAATAAGTATAAACCTGGTGGCACTGCAAAAACATTGATGCACCAAGAGTTTTTAAGTTCAAATCCCAGATGGCTGAGTCCCAAGTGTGGGAACTAGGGTGACCACATGTCCCGGATTGTGCGGGACAGTCTCGCCTTTTGCCCCTTTGTCCCGCGTCCCACAACGAAACAATCATGTCCCGCATTTTATCAACAAATTCAAGCACCACTCATTTAATTTAGCTGCCAAATGTGTTTATTCATGTAGCCTACACTGTCGTGTGAATGGCCCGCAAAATCATCCTGTTGTCCCACAGTAGGGTATTTTATATGTGGTCACCCTAGTGGTAACAGTAAAATATAACACAAGCTTTTTTTAATTTATTTTTTTACACTAATTGAAATCAGAATACAGAAGCATACTGCCTTTTTATAGAAATAACACCTTCAAGTTGTATATACTTTAGGCAAAGTGCAAAAATGTATTCTTGGCAATATATATCCAATCTCCATAACATCCACAGACCTGGGTGGCACAGCAGGAACAGCAGGTACCTAGTAACAAGAGGTTGTGAGTTCTAATCCCAAGTGAGGTTGAGTCCCAAGTAATCCAGGGGACCATAACACAATATTAAATGTGATATTATAGTCACTCAAAAGGCTTTTTTACATGGGAATCAGAATGACTGTTCGGGACCTTTAACAAAATTTGAAGTAAATATTTTGACAGACCAAAGTATCAGCTATCACACCATGTAAATGCAACTAACTGGATTTGTGTCACCTCCATTAGACACCATAAAAGGCATTTCTTTATTATTTAATTCTAACATTAGATTATTCAAATATGTAAAACAAAACTTATTTTTGTTTTGTTTTATAGCAGTATTAAATGCTCCAGGGCTAATTTATTTTGCATTTTAGCATGTTTTTCTAGATTTATAAAGCAAACATTATCCCTTAGGTCTAGAACAGCAAATACATATGTTGCAGAACAGTGATTGCAAAAATCCATCTTAAAGGGGTTAGCCATCAATGACAGAGTTGACAAGCCACTGACGGAGTTGACAACAGATACTCAAAACAGACATATTTTTGTCTGTAAAATAAAAATTCAATACAAACATTTGTCAAATATGGGAAATTATTAATCCCCAATAAAAACATAACCATTCTATCTGATCTTTCAGCACTCTGACAGAGTTGACATTAGACAAAAATCTGACGGAGTTAATGTTTTACGGAGTTGACAAAAATATATGTTTTATTCTTCATTCAAGTGGTATACACAGTAGCAATTTTGTTTTCGGGCAGATAGAGTAGAAAGTTTATGGTTGTGACCATGGAGATTCCAATATTGTTTGTTTAAATCAAAAGAAGAGAACTTTACAGACCATGAGTGGTGTTGTAGCACTACATGTAATGAGGACATGAATAAGGGGTCCTTATGGTATAGCTGACCCTGCTCTTTCCTGATTAATTTAGGATTTTAGATAAATAAGACGGAGTTGACCAAATCTCTGGACACATCTTTTAGGAATCAAAGTTTTGAGAGAAATATTCTTTACAGTTTTTTACACTTTTCGGGAGAGTTTGACATTTGGATCCTTTGCTCCGGACAATAGAGCTGACATGGAAATAGATAATATTGAAAGTATTTAGAAAATTCCCCCAAAAATATTTTCTCTTCCCCTAAATGTAAACTTTAAGCTCAAATAATGCAATGTTGCAGCTCATAGTTCACAAAATGCACTCATGCATCTCTGAAGGTTCTCTACATTCTCAGCAAACAGCTATCAGATTCGTATTGCTTGTCCATCACTCATCACTACGACAGGGATTGCATGCTGTTGCAGCTCATAGTTCACAAAATGCATTCATGCATCTCTGAAGGTTCTCTACATTCTCAGCAAACAGCTATCAGATTCGTATTGCTTGTCCATCACTCAATTCCATCTGAGTCACATTTCCCACATTAACACTGAGCAGCTTGTTACAGTATGTAGTTCTACAGTGGGGAAAACAAGTATTTAGTCAGCCACCAATTGTGCAAGTTCTCCCACTTAAAAAGATGAGAGAGGCCTGTAATTTTCATCATAGGTACACGTCAACTATGACAGACAAATTGAGATTTTTTTTCTCCAGAAAATCACATTGTATGATTTTTAATGAATTTATTTGCAAATTATGGTGGAAAATAAGTATTTGGTCACCTACAAACAAGCAAGATTTCTGGCTCTCACAGACCTGTAACTTCTTCTTTAAGAGGCTCCTCTGTCCTCCACTCGTTACCTGTATTAATGGCACCTGTTTGAACTTGTTATCAGTATAAAAGACACCTGTCCACAACCTCAAACAGTCACACTCCAAACTCCACTATGGCCAAGACCAAAGAGCTGTCAAAGGACACCAGAAACAAAATTGTAGACCTGCACCAGGCTGGGAAGACTGAATCTGCAATAGGTAAGCAGCTTGGTTTGAAGAAATCAACTGTGGGAGCAATTATTAGGAAATGGAAGACATACAAGACCACTGATAATCTCCCTCGATCTGGGGCTCCACGCAAGATCTCACCCCGTGGGGTCAAAATGATCACAAGAACGGTGAGCAAAAATCCCAGAACCACACGGGGGGACCTAGTGAATGACCTGCAGAGAGCTGGGACCAAAGTAACAAAGCCTACCATCAGTAACACACTACGCCGCCAGGGACTCAAATCCTGCAGTGCCAGACGTGTCCCCCTGCTTAAGCCAGTACATGTGTCACGGTTTACTACGCCAGAACCCAGAAGCAGACCAGGACAAGGTACGTAGAGAAAAAGGTGAGTGTTTATTAATTGACTCCCGAGTGGGGCTGAATAATCCAGGGACAGAGCGGGTGGCGTGGATGGGTTGTTGAGGGTGCAGTGGTAGGTCCAGACATGGCTCGGCAGCCGCCGACCATCAGGCAGAGGTTGGGTGAAGGTTCCGGGTGAGAGACTGCAGACAGAACAAAACGGAGGTGAGTACACAGCAAATCAACAAGGTGCAAAACAACAAAAACTAACGCTAGAACTCAAGGCTGATACGCTGACAAACATACTGTTCATGGCTAACGATCCGGCAGGAACTGGATGTTCGGCCAGAGCCTAAGAAGGGTGATGATCAGGACCAGGTGTGCAGATTGCTGATGGGATGCAGGTGCGGAAAACAAGAGCGCTCCCCGGAGCGTTCCCGAACCCTCGGGAAACTGGAGATTACGAACAGGAAAAACTAGTCACCAGACAGGACCCGACTCAGACAGCCGGGATCGTTACAGTACCCCCCTCCGACGAACGCCACCGGGCGGACTCCCCGGAGCGCCAGGATGGAGGCGGTAGAAGTCACTGATGAGGTCCGCATCTAGGACCTGTCGCCGCGGGAATCCAACTCCTCTCCTCAGGACCATACCCCTCCCAGTCCACGAGATACTGGAAACCCCGGCCCCGCCGTCTGGAATCCATGATGCGACGCACCGTGTAGGCAGGACCACCTCCGATCATCCGAGGAGGAGGAGGAGGAGGCGGAGGAGGCAACAGAGGACTGAGGAAGACAGGCTTGAGGCAGGAGACATGAAAGGTGGGATGGACTCTGAGCGTCCTCGGTAGTTTGAGTCGAACTGCCACTGGATTGATCACCTTCTCCACCACAAACGGACCAATGAACTTCGGTAACAACTTCCTAGACTCAGTCCGTAACGGAAGATCCCGTGTGGCCAACCAAACCCTATCTCCGATGGTATAGGTGGGAGCGGGGATCCGGCGACGATTCGCCTGGAGCTGATACCGGTCCGAAACTCTAAGGAGTGCCTTTCTGGCCCGATGCCAGGTCCGGTGGCAACGACGAATATGGGCCTGAACAGAAGGCACTGAGAGCTCCTTCTCCTGAGAAGGAAACAGGGGAGGTTGGTAGCCATACAGGCACTGGAAGGGAGACATCCCAGTGGCAGATGTAGGAAGAGTATTGTGGGCATACTCAACCCAAGGCAACTGAGAGACCCAGGAGGTGGGGTTGGAAGAGACCAGACAGCGTAGCGTGGATTCCATCTTCTGGTTGGCTCTCTCCGCCTGACCATTGGATTGGGGTGAAAACCAGATGTGAGACTGACTGTAGCTCCAATGGCCAAACAGAAGGACTTCCAGACAGCAGAGGTAAACTGAGGGCCACGGTCGGAAACGATATCACTGGGCAACCCGTGGACCCTGAAAACCTCCCTAACCAGGATCTCGGACGTCTCCGAGGCAGACGGAAGCTTGGCAATTGGCACAAAGTGGGCGAACTTGCTGAATCTGTCCACGATAGTCAGAACGACCGTGTTCCCCTCAGAAGCGGGCAACCCAGTGACGAAGTCCAGGGCCAGATGCGACCATGGTCGCCGGGAATAGGAAGGGGGTGAAGTAGTCCAGAGCTGGGCCGATTGGTACTCTTATTCTGCGCACACACTGGACAGGCAGCAACAAACCCCCGAGTATCCTCGGCCATGGCAGGCCACCAAAAACGTCTGCGAAAAAACGCCATTGTCCGAGCCACGCCAGGGTGACAAGCCATCTTGCTGGCGTGGGACCATTTGAGAACAGCCGGACGAACCGACTCAGGCACAAACAACCGACCGGGTGGACCGTTACCGGGACTGGGCTGAGTCCGAAGGGCCGCCAGCACCTCCTCCTCAATCTTCCACATAACTGCTCCCACGACGCAGTTCCGGGGGAGAATAGTCTCGGTCTTGGACCCACTCTCCTCCGTCTTGGAGAACATCCGGGACAAGGCGTCCGCCTTGCCGTTCTTAGATCCAGGTCGGAACGTCAGGGCAAACTTGAATCGTCCGAAAACAACGCCCACCTGGCCTGACGGGAGTTGAGACGTTTAGCCGATTGCACGTAAGCAAGATTCTTGTGGTCAGTCCAGACAATAAGCGGTTGCTCCGCCCCCTCCAACCAGTGGCGCCACTCCTCCAAGGCAAGTTTCACCGCGAGAAGCTCCCGGTTACCCACATCGTAATTCCTCTCCGCAGGCGAAAGGCGACGAGAGTAGTAGGCGCAGGGATGGAGTTTACTGTCCGTGGAGCATCGCTGCGACAGGATGGCGCCAACTCCCACATCAGACGCGTCCACTTCAACGACGAACTGACGGGCCGTGTCCGGTTGAGAGAGAATCGGTGCGTTGGTGAATCGCCTCTTCAAATCCAGAAACGCTCGATCCGCCTCCGGATTCCACTTGAAGGTCCTGATACTGGAAGTCAAGGCAGTTAACGGGCGGCCACACGGCTGTAATCCCGGATGAATCTGCGGTAGAAATTCGCAAACCCCAAAAATCTCTGGAGCTGCAATCTCGTACCGGGCTGGACCCATTCCAGAACCGCTCTAACCTTCTCCTGGTCCATCCTAATCTCTCCCCTGGAGATGATGTACCCGAGAAAGGATGTCGTGTGGGCGTGAAACTCGCACTTCTCGGCCTTCACGAACAGGCGATTCTCCAACAATCGCTGCAGAACCTGCCGGACATGCTGGACGTGGTCGGAAGGTTCCTTCGAGAAGATCAGAATGTCATCCAGGTAAACAAACACAAAGAGACCGATCATATCTCTCAGGACGTCGTTCACCATACTCTGGAATACCGCTGGAGCATTGGTCAGTCCAAACGGCATCACCTGATACTCGAAGTGACCCATCGGTGTATTGAAACCCGTCAACCACTCGTCCCCCTCTCTGATCCGGACCAGGTGATACGCATTGCGTAGGTCTAGCTTGGTGAACACCGTAGCACCCTGTAAGGAGTCGAAGGCAGAACTCATCAAGGGCAGGGGATACTTGTTCTTGACCGTGATGTCATTCAACCCCCGATAATCAATACACGGTCGAAGAGAGCCATCCTTCTTACCCACAAAGAAGAATCCTGCCCCCAGGGGTGATGACGAGGGACGAACGAGACCAGCAGCTAGGGACTCCTTGATGTAGGTCTCCAACGCCTCACGTTCAGGTCGGGAGATACTGTATAACCTTCCCTTGGGGTAGACAGCTCCAGGGACCAGGTTGATGGCACAATCATATGGTCGGTGGGGAGGGAGTGACAGAGCCTTCTGCTTACTGAAAACTTCCCCCAAATCGTGATATGTCTCGGGAACCAGGGACAAATCTGGGGGTTCAGCCTCAATCACCTGACTGGGAACCGAATGGGGCAGGCAGTCTTGAGACAGTTAGCATGACAATCAAGGCTCCAACTCGTTACCTTGCCCGTCACCCAATCGAACGTGGGATTGTGTTCCTTCAGCCAGGGGTATCCAAGGACCAGAGGAACATGGGAAGACGGCAGAATGAAGAATGAAATCATCTCAGAATGATTCCCCGACAACCGCATCTTAACCGGTTCAGTCCTCATCGTGATACGTGCCAGACTACTGCCGTTCAGAGTGGTCGCTTCAATGGCTTCCGGCAATTGCTCCTTGGAAAGCCCCAGCTGTTCCACCAACTCGGCATCAAGAAAGCTTCCATCGGCACCTGAATCGATAAAAGCGTTAAGCGCTAAGCTCTGATTCCTGTTCACAAGGGTGGCCGGGAAACGGGGTCTGACAGAGGTACTGAGAGGTTGAAACTGGCTCGCTAAAAGTCCTCCCAACTTTAGCGAGCCGGGCAGTTTGACGACCGCCGGGAACAGGTGGAGATGTAATGTCCCGAGCTACCACAGTCGAGGCAGCAGTTGGTCTGACGTCTATGTTGACGCTCCTCCTTGGTTAACCCGTGCCGCCCCACTTGCATGGGTTCAGAATCGGGAGAGAGGACCTCTCCACTAATCCATTGTGGTGGAGAATGATCGACGTGTTCTGGTCCACCACCCGACCCGACTGGGAACTGAGAAGCTGATCGATTGGACGGACCCCATTGCTTCTCCCTCCTTCGCTCTCGGACTCGATTATCCACCCGAATAGACAAGGCTACCAAGCTGTCCAGGTCACTAGGCTCCGGATAGGAGATCAACTCATCCTTGAGCTGCTCCGACAGACCCTGGTAAAAGGCCGCTTGCAGAGACTCCTCGTTCCACCCACTCTCCACAGCCAACGTCTTGAACTCGATCACGAAGTCGGCCACGCTGCGAGTTCCTTGGTGAAGCGAAAACAGGCGCCTAGCTGCGTCCCTCCCTCGGACGGAATGGTCGAAGAGCTTCCTCATCTCGGCCGTGAACCCCTGGTATGAAGCCATGCAGGGGTCTTGTCGTTCCCAAACGGCTGAAGCCCACTCCAGCGCTCGACCACGCAGCAACGCAATCACAAAGGCTATCCTAGCCTTGTCTGTGGCATAAGAGTAGGGCTGTAGATCGAACACTAATCCACACTGCATAAGGAAGGAACGGCATCTTCCCAGCTCCCCCTCATAACTATCCGGCGTCGGAACCTCGGGCTCACGGAAGGACACAGCTCCCGAGCGGCAGGCGAGATGGGTGAAACCGGTAGTGGATCCTCCACCGGAAACTTGCGTTGGTTCTGGACCTCCGTCAGACCGGTAGAAAGGTTCCGAACTGACAACGCGATCTCCTGTAGTACCGTGCTATGATGGCCCAACATCTTCTCCTGATGGGAAATGGCATGGCGAACAGAGTCCAGGTCCGCTGGGTTCATACTGGCCGGATCGTTCTGTCACGGTTTACTACGCCAGAACCCAGAAGCAGACCAGGACAAGGTACGTAGAGAAAAAGGTGAGTGTTTATTAATTGACTCCCGAGTGGGGCTGAATAATCCAGGGACAGAGCGGGTGGCGTGGATGGGTTGTTGAGGGTGCAGTGGTAGGTCCAGACATGGCTCGGCAGCCGCCCGACCATCAGGCAGAGGTTGGGTGAAGGTTCCGGGTGAGAGACTGCAGACAGAACAAACGGAGGTGAGTACACAGCAAATCAACAAGGTGCAAAACAACAAAAACTAACGCTAGAACTCAAGGCTGATACGCTGACAAACATACTGTTCATGGCTAACGATCCGGCAGGAACTGGATGTTCGGCCAGAGCCTAAGAAGGGTGATGATCAGGACCAGGTGTGCAGATTGCTGATGGGATGCAGGTGCGGAAAACAAGAGCGCTCCCCGGAGCGTTCCCGAACCCTCGGGAAACTGGAGATTACGAACAGGAAAAACTAGTCACCAGACAGGACCCGACTCAGACAGCCGGGATCGTTACAACATGTCCAGGCCCGTCTGAAGTTTGCTAGAGTGCATTTGGATGATCCAGAAGAGGATTGGGAGAATGTCATATGGTCAGATGAAACCAAAAATATAACTTTTTGGTAAAAACTCAACTCATCGTGTTTGGAGGACAAAGAATGCTGAGTTGCATCCAAAGAACACCATACCTACTGTGAAGCATGGGGGTGGAAACATCATGCTTTGGGGCTGTTTTTCTGCAAAGGGACCAGGACGACTGATCCGTGTAAAGGAAAGAATGAATGGGGCCATGTATCGTGAGATTTTGAGTGAAAACCTCCTTCCATCAGCAAGGGCATTGAAGATGAAACGTGGCTGGGTCTTTCAGCATGACAATGATCCCAAACACACCGCCCGGGCAACGAAGGAGTGGCTTCGTAAGAAGCATTTCAAGGTCCTGGAGTGGCCTAGCCAGTCTCCAGATCTCAACCCCATAGAAAATCTTTGGAGGGTTGAAAGTCTGTGTTGCCCAGCGACAGCCCCAAAACATCACTGCTCTAGAGGAGATCTGCATGGAGGAATGGGCCAAAATACCAGCAACAGTGTGTGAAAACCTTGTGAAGACTTACAGAAAACGTTTGACCTGTGTCATTGCCAACAAAGGGTATATAACAAAGTATTGAGAAACTTTTGTTATTGACCAAATACTTATTTTCCACCATAATTTGCAAATAAATTCATTAAAAATCCTACAATGTGATTTTCTGGATTTTATTTCCTCATTTTGTCTGTCATAGTTGACGTGTACCTATGATGAAAATTACAGGCCTCTCTCATCTTTTTAAGTGGGAGAACTTGCACATTTGGTGGCTGACTAAATACTTTTTTCCCCCACTGTATATTAATATCTCTGATTGAGTACAGATACACAACTGCTGGATGGTGCTTATAAGCTTCTATTTTATTGTTTGTTTCCTGTGAGACCAGCAGCATATCTCACATCAACTCATACTGTAAGCAGGAGAGCCCATTAAAAAAACAGTTTCAGGAGCCAGTACTCCCACATTTGTCAAACTGTTTGCATCTGAGTTTCTCAGCTTCTCAGCTTCTCAGCTATTGTTTAGTGTGTTTAACCTCTGTGGGACTCTGTGTCCTTTGAGACTCTAAAACAACTAGGTGAAAGGTAAAAACATTAAACCTATCTCCAGGAAAATATTATGCATTCATTCTGGCCAAATCTGATGTTTGACATCATCATCCACAGTAACTCCCACTAGGCCTACTCTCATATTGTCAATACTTCTCAATAATGTGTCATCAATATTAACATCTTTCTGCACCAATTGACAGAATTGACACATATTTCCTAGAAACTAGCTATAGTCAATGACGTGAAGGAAGTAGCCAGTGTGAGTTCCGGGTGAACCCGTGTTGTGGTGCAGTGTGGTTGGGATTGTGTGCTACTCTGTGCTAGGCTGGTCTGTCTCCCCAATGCCTGGGGAGATGGATGTCCCAGTTTCCCTGTCCTTGACTCTGATTGGGTGTTGCTCTGGTTGTTAGTCATAGAGACGTGCACTTTCAGGTTTATTTACCATGCACCATCCACCAAGCACTGCAGTGGATCCATTAAACCCTGGTCTCTGTGTGACTGCGTGTATTTGTGATAATGCAAGTGTCAATGAGAGAAAATCGTGGCAGGCTGCGTGTGAGTGTGTGTGTAAACGGCCTGTTAAATATGTGGCACCTGCCATGCTAGATTACTATAATGGGGAGCACTGAGACAAGGTTGGAGGAATTAAGAGTGACTTACTGACAGTGGTTGTTGTATGCTGACCATAAACATTTGACTCCATGCATTCACTCTGTCTATATGTAAAGTTATATGAAATCATTTTCTCTGTCGTTCTTTATCTGTCACACCGGCCTCGCCTGTAATGCATTTGAGCCCCAGGCTTGTGTGTAATATGTACACTAAACACAAATCTATTACGTCACAGAGGGTTTATGACCTAGAGAAGTACTAGACTGATTGAGAGACTAATGAGCAATCTTCTGTACTGTACTATTCTCATAGTGTCATATGAAGGAGACAAAGAAAGAAAAATAATCATGGCTGCAACTGCGCTAGCTACATGGTACCCAGCAGGATCTTTCCTCTTGCCCAGCTGTTATAACACCAGGAGAGATAAAGAGACACAGTGCAGAGCCACCCTTACGGAAAAACCATATGATCTCATATGGAAAATCACCTGATTTCACATGTGAAATACATGTGAAATCCTATGAAAACGTGTTTTTGGAAAACTTCACATGACATTTCAAGTCACCTTTAGTCCACACAGACCTGGTGGTGCAGTGGGCAGGAACTTCAGGTACATAACAACTAAGAGTTTGTGAGTTCAAATCCAAGTGAGGTTAAGTCCCAAGTAATCCAGGGGACTATGACACAACGTTAAAAAAACTGTTGGGGGGATGTCCCTGGAACAAACGGGGAACTAGATAAAACCTGCAGGCTGCTATGTCTGTTTAAATTCAAGTAATGTCAATTATGCATTTTAAAGTAAAATATTCTCAATGACATTTGACACCTTGGTTTTCACATGTGCTCAAATGTTGTCATGTCTAGTTTCATGTTATCACATGTTGACATTTTGAACCCCCATGTTGTCACATTTATTTCACATGAGATCATGTTTTCACATGTTATCACATTAACTTAAAATAAAATCACACGAGATCACATGTGATCACATGTCGTAAGTAAAGTACAGTCAGAGATGGGCAGTATTTCTGTGACATATTTGAAATACGTATTTTAATTATGTCTGAGTATTTTGTATGTTTTATTCTGTAACAAGATACTTTTGAAATACAAAATACTTTTCTATACCATTTCATTATAGCTGTTCACAATTTTGTAGCCCGTTTTCACCCTACATCTCCTCCCTGCTGAATCCCCCCCCACTCCTCCCTCTCTGTGGATGACTTCGTCAACCATTTTGAAAAGAAGGTTGACGACATCCGATCCCTGTTTGTTAAGTCAAATGACACTGCTGGTCCTGCTCACACTGCCATACCCTATGCTTTGACTTCTTTCTCCCCTCTCTCTCCAGATGAAATCTTGCGACTTGTGACGGCCGGCCGCCCAACAACCTGCCCGCTTGACCCTATCCCCTCCTCTCTTCTCCAGACCATTTCCGGAGACCTTCTCCCTTACCTCACCTCGCTCATCAAGTCACCCTTGACCGCTGGCTATGTCCCTTCCGTCTTCAAGAAAGCGAGAGTTGCACCCCTTCTCAAAAAACCTACACTCGATCCCTCCGATGTCAACAACTACAGACCAGTATCCCTTCTTTCTTTTCTCTCCAAAACTCTTGAGCGTGCCGTCTTTAGCCAACTCTCTTGCTATCTCTCTCAGAATGACTTTCTTGATCCAAACCAGTCAGGTTTCAAGACTGGTCATTCAACTGAGACTGCTCTTCTCTGTGTCACGGAGGCTCTCCGCACTGCTAAAGCTAACTCTCTCTCCTCTGCTCTTGTCCTTCTAGACCTGTCTGCTGCCTTTGATACTGTGAACCATCGGATCCTCCTCTCCACCCTCTTCGAGTTGGGCATCTCCGGCGCGGCTCACTCTTGGATTACGTCCTACCTGACAGGTCGCTCCTACCAAGTGGCGTGGCGAGAATCTGTCCCCGCACCACGTGCTCTCACCACTGGTGTCCCCCAGGGCTCAGTTCTAGGCCCTCTCCTATTCTCGCTATACACCAAGTCACTTGGCTCTGTCATATCCTCACATGGCCTCTCCTATCATTGCTACGCAGACGACACACAACTAATCTTCTCCTTTCCCCCTTCTGATAACCAGGTGGCGAATCGCATCTGCATGTCTGGCAGACATATCAGTGTGGATGACGGATCACTACCTCAAGCTGAACCTCGGCAAGACGGAGCTGCTCTTCCTCCCAGGGAAGGACTGCCCGTTCCATGATCTCGCCATCACGGTTGACAACTCCGTTGTGTCCTCCTCCCAGAGTGCAAAGAGCCTTGGCATGACCCTGGACAACACCCTGTCGTTCTCCGCTCATTCTCTACAACATTCGGAGAGTACGACCCTGCATTACACAGGAAGCGGAACAGGTCCTAATCCAGGCACTTGTCATCTCCCGTCTGGATTACTGCAACTCGCTGTTGGCTGGGCTCCCTGCCTGTGCCATTAAACCCCTACAACTCATCCAGAATGCCGCAGCCCGTCTGGTGTTCAACCTTCCCAAGTTCTCTCACGTCACCCCGCTCCTCCGCACACTCCACTGGCTTCCAGTTGAAGCTCGCATCTTCTACAAGACCATGGTGCTTGCCTACGGAGCTGTGAGGGGAACGGCACCTCCGTACCTTCAGGCTCTGATCAGTCCCTACACCCAAACGAGGGCATTGCGTTCATCCACCTCTGGCCTGCTGGCCCCCCTACCTCTGCGGAAGCACAGTTCCCGCTCAGCTCAGTCAAAACTGTTCGCTGCTCTGGCACCCCAATGGTGGAACAAGCTCCCTCACGACGCCAGGACAGCGGAGTCACTCACCACCTTCCGGAGACACTTGAAACCCCACCTCTTTAAGGAATACCTGGGATAGGATAAAGTAAACCTTCTACCCCACCTTACCCCACCCCCCAAAAATTTTTGAAAATAAAAAACATATTGTAAAGTGGTTATCCCACTGGCTATAAGGTGAATGCACCAATTTGTAAGTCACTCTGGATAAGAGCGTCTGCTAAATGACGTAAATGTAAATGTACATTGGTATCAAAAGTCTGATGGCACTATTATTATTATTATTATTATTATTATTATTATTATTACTATGGGGTGATAAGAGCATCTGCTAAATTAACTAAATGTAAATGTATATGTAAAATTGAACAATTGCAAAGCATGCTGAGTATTATTCTAATGAGCTCCGCCCCCAAAACAAAATCAATGACAATACCCAGTGTGCTTTGCAGTTGTTCATTTTCACATATACAGTACCAGTCAAACGTTTGGACACACTGTCATGGATTCTGCCGAGGCTGCTCCTCCTCCTTGCTCGGGCAGGCTTCGGCGTTCGTCGTCTCCGGAGTACTAGCTACTGCCGTTCGATGTTATCGGTGTTTGTTTAGTTTTGTCTGTATTGTTTACACCTGTTCGTCATTATGTTAATTGTTTCCCTGATAATTACCCCTGTCTCTCATCTGTACTTTGTGTGTGATTGTTTTCCCCTTCACGGTTGTCTATTTTGTGAGCGGGTTATTTCCTCCCTGCGTGGAGTTCTTTTCTGTGTCCTTTTGGATCCTTTTCGTATTAAAAGTACGTATCCGAGAGTTCTGTGTCCTGCGCCTGACTTTGTTTACCGCATCTCACAGACAGTCGTGACACACACCTACTCATTCAAGGGTTTTTCTTATTTTTTACTATTTTCTACATTGTAGAATAATAGTAAAGACATCAAAACTATAAATTAACACATGTGGAATCCTGTAGTAAGTAACCAAAAAAGTGTTAAACAAATCAAAATATATTTTATAATTCGAGATTCTTCAAAATATCCACCCTTTGCCTTGATGACAGCTTTGCACACTCTTGGCATGCATTTGAGCCAATCAGTTGTGTTGTGACAAGGTAGGGATGGTATACAGAAGATAGCCCTATTTGGTAAAAGACCAAGTCCATATTATGGCAAGAACAGCTCAAATAAGCAAAGAGAAATTACATTCCATCATTACTTTAAGACATGAATGTCAGTCAATCTGGAAAAGTTCAAGAACTTTTAACGTTTCTTCAAGTGCTATGAATAAACTGGCTCTCATGAGGACTGCCACAGGAAAGGAAGACCCAGAGTTACCTCTGCTGCAGAGGATAAGTTCATTAGAGTTAACTGCACCTCAAATTGCAGCCCAAATAAATGCTTCACAGAGTTCATGTAAAAGACACATCTCAACATCAACTGTTCAGAGGCGACTGTGTGAATCAGGCCTTCATAGTCGAATTGCTGCAAAGAAACCACTACTAAAGGACACCAATAAGAAGAAGAGACTTGCTTGGGCCGAGAAACACGAGCAATGGACATTAGACCGGTGGAAATCTGTCCTTTTGTCTGATGAGTCCAAATTTGAGATTTTTGTTTCCAACCGCCGTGTCTTTGTGAGACGCAGAGTAGATGAACGGATGATCTCCGCATGTGTGGTTCCCACCGTGAAGCATGAAGGAGGAGGTGTGATGGTGCATTGCTGATGACGTCGTCTGTGATTTATTTAGAATTCAAGACACACTTAACCAGCATGGCTACCACAGCATTCTGCAGCGATACTCCATCCCATCTGGTTTGCGCTTAGTGGGATTATCATTTGTTTTTCAACAGGACAATGACCCAAAACACACCTCCAGGCTGTGTAAGGGCTATTTGACCAAGGAGCATGATGGAGTGCTGCATCAGATGACCTGGCCTCCACAAACCTGTACGCAGCCCATCTGAAATTAGCCCACCCAACTACCTCATCCCTATATTGTTATTTATTTTGCTCTTTTGCACCCCAGTATCTCTATTTGCACATAATCTCTTGCACATCTAACATTCCAGTGTTAATACTAATTGTAATTATTTTGCACTATAGCCTATTTATTGCCTTACCTCCATAACTTGCTACATTTGCACACACTGTATATATATTTTCTGTTGTATTTCTGACTTTATGTTTTTTTTTACCCCATATGTAACTCTGTGTTGTTGTTTTTATCGCGCTGCTTTGCTTTATCTTGGCCAGGTCGCAGTTGTAAATGAGAACTTGTTCTCAACTGGCTTACCTGGTTAAATAAAGGTGAAATAAAAAAATAAAAAATAAAAATCACCCGACCTCAACCCAATTGAGATGGTTTGGGATAAGTTGGACTGCAGAGTTAAGGAAAAGCGGCCAACAAGTGCTCAGCATATGTGGGAACTCCTTCAAGACTGTTGGAAAAGCATTCCTCATGAAGCTGGTTGAGAGAATGCCAAGAGTGTGCAAAGCTGTCATCAAGGCAAAGGGTGGCTACTTTGAAGAATCTAAAATCTAAAATATATTTTGATTTGTTTATCACTTTTTTGGTTACTACATGATTCCATATGTGTTATTACATAGTTTTGATATCTTCACTATTATTCTACAATGTAGAAAATAGTAAAAATAAAGAAAAACCCTTGAATGAGTAGGTGTGTCCAAACTTTTGACTGGTACTGTACATTTACATTTTGGTCATTTAGCAGACTCTCTTATCCAGAGTGACAGTGCATTCAACTAAGGTAGATTACATTTACATTTACGTCATTTAGCAGACGCTCTTATCCAGAGCCTTCTCCGATGTTGGTTACAAGGAGGAACTTATTGAAATTAGGTAAGAGAATAACATGTTACCATTGGTTTATTAAAATGAGCATTAGGGTGATGTCACCCTATCCTCTTAATAATCCTGCCTCCTGAATCCAAGTGTTTGACATGGGGGAGGGGACCAGTAACTTTATGATCAAACTTGATCAATGTAGAACCAACAGTAATTTTTTCATACTTCGGTCATCATACTTTGATCTGGTTTCATCCAAATATCATCACTTTTCATGAAAATCTATCTATCTGCAACATTAAAGCTGATCTACCACCTAAAAAAATGAAAAATAAAGAGTACAGAGATGGGAAGTATTTCTGTTACATGTATTTGAAATATGTATTTCAATTAATTCTGAGTATTTTGTCATTTGAATTACACTGGGCTACACTCCAATGCACTCCAATGTATTTTGTAACAAGATTTGTATTTTCAAAATACAAAATACTTTTCTATACCATTTCTTTATAGCGGTTCAGCATTTTGTGGCCCCTTTTCACCATACATTGGTATCAAAAGTCTGATGGCACTATGGTGTGATAAGAGTGTCTGCTAAATGAACTAAATGTAAATGTGAACCTGTGTTGTGGTGCAGTGTGGTTGGGATTGAATGCTACTCTGTGCTAGGCTGGGCTGCTTCTCCAATGCCTGGGGAGATGGCTGTTCCTGGTTCCCTGTCCTTGACTCAGTGTTGGGTTTCGCTCTTGTTGTTAGTCACAGAGAAGTGCACTGTCAGGTATATTGGCCATGCACCATCCACCCAGCACTGCAGTGGATCCATTAAACCCAGCTCTGTAACTGTGTGTATTTGTGATGATGCAAGTGTGAATGAGAGAGAATTGTGACAGGCTGTGTGTGAATGAGTGTAAGCTGAATGTTATATGTGGCACCTGCCATGCTAGATTACTATAATGGGCAGCACTGAGACAAGGTTGGAAGAATTAAGAGCGGCTTACTGACAGTGGTGGGTGTCATATGGTTGTTGTATGCTGACCATAAACATTAGAGTCCATGCATTCACTCTGAAATAAATTTATCTTTCGTTCTTTATCTGTCACACCGGCCTCGCCTGTAATGCATTTGAGCCCCAGGCTTGTGTGTAATATGTACACCAAACACAAATCTATTACATCACAGAGGGTTTATGACCTAGGTAAGCGCTAGACTGATTGAGAGACTAATGAGCAATCTTCTGTACTGTACTATTCTCATAGTGTCATATGACAAAGAAAGACAAATAACCATGGCTGCAGCTGCGCTAGCTACATGGTACCCAGCAGGATCTTTCCTCTTGCCCAGCTGTCATAACACCAGGAGAGATAAAGAGACACAGTACAGAGCCACCCTTACGGAAAAACCACATGATCTCACATGGAAAATCCTGTGAAAACGTGTTTTTGGAAAACTTAATGTGACATTTCTAGTCACCTTTAGTCCACACAGACCTGGTGGTACAGTGGGCATGAACTTCAGGTATATAGCAACTAAGAGGTTGTGAGTTCAAATCCAAGTGAGGTTAAGTCCCAAGTAATCCAGGGGACTATGACACAACGTTAAAAAAACTGTTGGGGGGATGTCCCTGGAACAAACGGGGAACTAGATAAAACCTGCCAGCTGCTATGTCTGTTTAAATTCAAGTAATGTCAATTATGCATTTTAAAGTAAAATATTCTCAATGACATTTGACACCTTGGTTTTCACATGTGCTCAAATATTGTCACGTGTAGTTTCATGTTATCACATGTTGACATTTTGAATCCCCATGTTGTCACATTTATTTCACATGAGATCATGTTTTCACATGTTATCACATTAACTTCAAATAAAATCACACGAGATCACATGTCGTAAGTAAAGTACAGTCAGAGATGGGCAGTATTTCTGTGACGTATTTGAAATAAGTATTTTAATTACGTCTGAGTATTTTGTATGTTGTATTACACTGGGCTGAACTACTCTCCAATGTATTCTGTAACAAGATACTTTCGAAATACAAAATACTTTTCTATACCATTTCATTATAGCTGTTCACAATTTTGTAGCCTGTTTTCACCCTACATTGGTATCAAAAGTCTGATGGCACTATGGGGTGATAAGAGAATCTGCTAAATTAACTACATGTAAATATATATATAAAAATGAACAATTGCAAAGCATGCTGAGTATTATTCTAATGAGCTCCGCCCCAAAACAAAACCAATGACAATACCCAGTGTGCTTTGCAGTTGTTCATTTACACATATACAGTACCAGTCAAAAGTTTGGACACACCTACTCATTCAAGGGTTTTTCTTATTTTTTACTATTTTCTACATTGTAGAATAATAGTGAAGATATCAAAACTATGAAGTAACACATGTGGAATCCTGTAGTAAGTAACCAAAAAAGTGTTAAACAAATCAAAATATATTTTATATTTGAGATTCTTCAAAATATCCACCCTTTGCCTTGATGACAGCTTTGCACACTCTTGGCATGCGTTTAAGCCAATCAGTTGTGTTGTGACAAGGTAGGGGTGGTATACAGAAGATAGCCCTATTTAGTAAAAGACCAAGTCAATATTATGTCAAGAACAGCTCAAATAAGCAAAGAGAAACGAAATTCCATCATTACTTTAAGACATGAAGGTCAGTCAATCTGGAAAAGTTCAAGAACTTTTAACGTTTCTTCAAGCGCTATGAATAAACTGGCTCTCATGAGGACCGCCACAGGAAAGGAAGACCCAGAGTTACCTCTGCTGCAGAGGATAAGTTCATTAGAGTTAACTGCACCTCAGATTGCAGCCCAAATAAATGCTTCACAGAGTTCAAGTCACAGACGCATCTCAACATCAACTGTTCAGAGGAGACTGCATGAATCAGGCCTTCATGGTCGAATTGCTGCAAAGAAACCACTACTAAAAGACACCAATAATAAGAAGAGACTTGCTTGGGCCAAGAAACACGAGCAATGGACATTAGACCGGTGGAAATCTGTCCTTTTGTCTGATGAGTCCAAATTTGAGGTTTTTGTTTCCAACCACTGTGTCTTTGTGAGACGCACAGTAGGTGAACGGATGATCTCCGCATGTGTGGTTCCCACCGTGAAGCATGAAGGAGGAGGTGTGATGGTGTGGGGGTGCTTTGCTGGTGACACTTTCTGTGATTTATTTAGAATTCAAGACACACTTAACCAGAATGGCTACCACAGCATTCTGCAGCGATACGCCATCCCATCTGGTTTGCGCTTAGTGGGACTATCATTTGTTTTTCAACAGGACAATGACCCAAAACACATCTCCAGGATGTGTAAGGGCTATTTGACCAAGGCGAGTGATGGAGTGCTGCATCAGATGACCTGGTCTCCACAATCCCCCGACCTCAACCCAATTGAGATGGTTTGGGATGAGTTGGACTGTAGAGTTAAGGAAAAGCGGCCAACAAGTGCTCAGCGTATGTGGTAACTCCTTCAAGACTGTTGGAAAAGCATTCCTCATGAAGCTGGTTGAGAGAATGCCATGAGTGTGCAAAGTTGTCATCAAGGCAAAGGGTGGCTATTTTGAAGAATCTAAAATCTAAAATATATTTTGATTTGTTTAACACTGTTTTGGTTCCTACATGATTCCATATGTGTTATTTCATAGTTTTGATGTCTTCACTATTATTCTACAATGTAGAAAATAGTAAAAATAAAGAAAAACCCTTGAATGAGTAGGTGTGTCCAAACTTTTGACTGGTACTCTACATTTACGTTTTGGTCATTTAGCAGACTCTCTTATCCAGAGTGACAGTGCATTCAACTAAGGTAGATAAACAACAACATATCACAGTCATAGCAAGTAAGACGTTTCTGTAACGATTACTGAGAATGTTGTTGCTATTTGGCCGGCTACTTGCAAATGTGTTTTTGTATTTTAAAATACTAAATACATGTATTTTCATTAAAGGTCCCGAACAGTCATTCTGGTTCCCATGTAAAATAGCCTTTTGAGGGACAAAAATTTCACCCACAAAAAGAAAGTAGCGTAGAAATGCTAAAAATTTGAGAAAAGTACTTTTTCTCCCATGGCTAACTGCCAGGAAGTTTGAAAAGACAGGCTGAGTGGGCCTGGGTGTCACGCCCTGGCACTGGGGACTCTGAAATGTTGAGCCAGGGTGTGTATTTTATGTGTTATATTTTCTATGTTGATGTTCTAGATCATTTAGATCTATGTTGGCCAGGGTGGTTCCCAATCAGAGGCAGCTGTATCTCATTGTCTCTGATTGGGGACCATACTTAGGCAGCCTGTTTGGCACTAGTCGGTGTGGGATCTTGTTCCGTATAGGTTTGTTTTGTGTAACCTAGGACTTCACGTATCGTTTGTTTGTTGTTTTGTGTCGTGTTAAGTACTTAATAAAATGTACGCTTATTTTTTATTTTATTTTTTTATTTCACCTTTATTTAACCAGGTAAGCCAGTTGAGAACAGGTTCTCATTTACAACTGCGACCTGGCCAAGATAAAGCAAAGCAGTGCAATAAAAACAACACAGAGTTACATATGGGGTAAAAAACATAAAGTCAAAAATACAACAGAAAATATATATACAGTGTGTGCAAATGTAGCAAGTTATGGAGGTAAGGCAATAAATAGGCTATAGTGCAGAATAATTACAATAGTATTAACACTGGAATGCTAGATGTGCAAGAGATTATGTGCAAATAGAGATACTGGGCTGCAAAAGAGCAAAATAAATAACAATATAGGGATGAGGTAGTTGGGTGGGCTAATTTCAGATGGGCTGTGTACAGGTGCAGTGATCGGTAAGGTGCTCTGACAACTGATGCTTAAAGTTATTGAGGGAGATAAGAGTCTCCAGCTTCAGAGATTTTTGCAATTCGTTCAAGTCATTGGCAGCAGAGAACTGGAAGGAATGGCGGCCAAAGGAGGTGTTGGCTTTGGGAATGACCAGTGAGATATACCTGCTGGAGCGCAGACTACGGGTGGGTGCTGCTATGGTGACCAATGAGCTAAGATAAGGCGGGGATTTGCCTAGCAGTGATTTATAGATGGCCTGGAGCCAGTGGGTTTGACGACCGAACATGTAGTGAGGACCAGCCAACAAGAGCGTACAGGTCACAGTGGTGGGTAGTGTATGGGGCTTTGGAGACAAAACGGATGGCACTGTGATAGACTACATCCAATTTGCTGAGTAGAGTGTTGGAGGCTATTTTGTAAATGACATCGCCGAAGTCAAGGATCGGTAGGATAGTCAGTTTTACGAGGGCATGTTTGGCAGCATGAGTGAAGGAGGCTTTGTTGCGAAATAGGAAGCCGATTCTAGATTTAACTTTGGATTGGAGATTCTTTATGTGAGTCTGGAAGTTGAGTTTACAGTCTAACCAGACACCTAGGTATTTGTAGTTGTCCACATACTCTAGGTCAGACCCGTCGAGAGTGGTGATTCTAGTCGGGTGGGCGGGTGCCAGCAGCGTTCGATTGAAAAGCATGCATTTAGTTTTACTAGTGTTTAAGAGCAGTTGGAGGCTACTGAAGGATTGTTGTATGGCATTGAAGCTCGTTTGGAGGTTTGTTAACACAGTGTCCAATGAAGGGCCAGATGTATACAAAATGGTGTCGTCTGCGTAGAGGTGGATCTGAGAGTCACCAGCAGCAAGAGCGACATCATTGATATACACGGAGAAAAGTGTCGGCCCAAGAATTGAACCCTGTGGCACCCCCATAGAGACTGCCATAGGTCCAGACAACAGGCCCTCCGATTTGACACACTGAACTCTATCTGAGAAGTAGTTGGTGAACCAGGCGAGGCAGTCATTTGAGAAACCAAGGCTATTTAGTCTGCCAATAAGAATGCGGTGGTTGACAGAGTCGAAAGCCTTGGCCAGGTCGATGAAGACGGCTGCACAGTACTGTCTATTATCAATCGCGGTTATAATATCGTTTAGGACCTTGAGCGTGGCTGAAGTGCACCCGTGACCAGCTCGGAAACCGGATTGCATAGCGGAGAAGGTACGGTGGTATTCGAAATGGTCGGTGATCTGTTTGTTAACTTGGCTTTCAAATACTTTCGAAAGGCAGGGCAGGATGGATATAGGTCTGTAGCAGTTTGGATCTAGAGTGTCACCCCCTTTGAAGAGGGGGGATGACCGCGGCAGCTTTCCAATCTCTGGGGATCTCAGACGTTATGAAAGAGAGGTTGAACAGACTAGTAATAGGGGTTGCGACAATTTCGGCGGCTAGTTTTAGAAAGAAAGGGTCCAGATTGTCTAGCCCAGCTGATTTGTAGGGGTCCAGATTTTGCAGCGCTTTCAAAACATCAGCTGTCTGAATTTGTGTGAAGGAGAAGCGGGGGGGGCATGGGCAAGTTGCAGCAGAGGGTGCAGAGTTGGTGGCCGGGTTAGTGGTAGCCAGATGGAAAGCATGGCCAGCTGTAGCAAAATGCTTGTTGAAATTCTCGATTATTGTAGATTTATCGGTGGTGATAGTGTTTCCTAGCCTCAGTGCAGTGGGCAGCTGGGAGGAAGTGCTCTTATTCTCCATGGACTTTACAGTGTCCCAAAACTTTTTGGAGTTAGTGCTACAGGATGCAAATTTCTGTTTGAAAAAGTTAGCCTTTGCTTTCCTGACTGCTTGTGTATATTGGTTCCTAACTTCCCTGAAAAGTTGCATATCGCGGGGGCTATTTGATGCTAATGCTGTACGCCACAGGATGTTTTTGTGCTGGTCAAGGGCAGTCAAGTCTGAGGAGAACCAGGGGCTATATCGGTTCTTAGTTCTGTATTTTTTGAATGGGGCATGTTTATTTAAGATTGAGAGGAAATTACTTTTAAAGGAACAACCAGGCATCCTCTACTGACGGAATGAGATCTATATCCATCCAGGATACCTGGGCCAGGTCAATTAGGAAGGCCTGCTCGCTAAAGTGTTTTAGGGAGCGTTTGACAGTGATGAGGGTGGTCGTTTGACTGCGGACCCGTTACGGACGCAGGCAATAAGGCAGTGATCGCTGAGATCCTGGTTGAAGACAGCTGAGGTGTATTTAGAGGGTATGTTAGTCAGGATGATATCTATGAGGGTACCCATGTTTACGGATTTAGGGTTGTACCTGGTAGGTTCGTTGATAATTTGCGTGAGGTTGAGGGCATCTAGCTTGGATTGTAGGATGGCTGGGGTATTAAGCATATCCCAATTTAGGTCACCAAGCAGTACAAACTCTGAGGATAAATGGGGGCAATCAATTCACATATGGTGTCCAGGGCACAGCTGGGGGCTGAGGGGGGTCTGTAGCAAGCGGCAACAGTGAGAGACTTATTTCTGGAAAGGTGGATTTTTAGAAGTAGAAGCTCAAACTGTTTGGGCACAGACCTGGATAGTATGATAGAGCTCTGCAGGCTATCTCTACAGTAGATTGCAACTCCACCCCCTTTGGCAGTTCTATCTAGACGGAAAATGTTATAGTTGGGGATGGAAATTTCAGAATTTTTGGTGGCCTTCCTGAGCCAGGATTCAGACACTGCTAGAACATCAGGGTTGGCAGAGTGTGCTAACGCAGTGAATAACTCAAACTTAGGAAGTAGACTTCTGATATTTATGTGCAAGAAACCAAGACTTTTGCGATTACAGAAGTCATCAAATGATAGCGCCTGGGGAGTAGGAGTGATACTGAGGGCTGCAGGGCCTGGGTTAGCCTCTACATCACCAGAGGAACAGAGGAGGACTAGAATAAGGATACGGCTAAAGGCTTTAAGAACTGGTCTTCTAGTGCGTTGGGTACATAGAATAAAGGGGGCAGATTTCCGGGTGTTATAGAAAAGATTCAGGGCATTATGTACAGACAAGGATATGGAAGGATATGAGTAAAGTGGAGGTAAACCTAAGCGTTGGGTAACAATGAAAGAGATAGCATCGTTGGAGGCATCAATTGAGTCGGTCTCCGCGTGTATAGGGGGAGGGGCAAAAGAGCTATCTAAGGCAGGTTTAGCTAGGCTGGGGGGTCTACAGTGATATAGTACAATTAGAAATAACCGAAACAACAATAAACTAACCATGTTTGGGCTGAGGCTAAACATAAACAGGATGTAGTACCGTAAAAAGGAACAGTCCAGCAGACATCAGCTGTATAGCTGAGTTATCATAAGGTCCGGTGGTGAAGCACTAGTGAGTAAGAGGCCACGGCTAGCGTGTGCTAGCGGGCCGGGGCTAGCAGATGGATGGAATCTTCGTGGTTAACGTCGTAACCACATCAGACGATTTCGTCGGCAGACCAGTCGTGTAGGATCGGCGGGGCTCCGTGTCAACACTAGGTGGTCCCGTCCGGTTGACAGAGAGGTAGATAGCCGGGAGATGGGCCTAGCTCAGGATGATTAGCCAGACCACAGCGTCCGTATTGTTGTAGCTAGCTGGTAGCGATGAATCCGGAGTTAAAGGTCCAGTGATTCAGTGATTCCGGCGGAAAAACTGATATGTTCTGGGTCGATAACGCGCTGTGCAGACTGGCCGAATATCCGGTGATTAATGTCCAGTGATTAAAATTAATCCCGCAGAAAAAAATCCAAAGTTCTGGGTGAAATACCGCTAGCTGTGGCTAATAGCAAGTAGCTAGTTAGCTGGCTAGCTGGCTAGCTAGTTTCAACTGGAGATTCTAGATTCTAGATAAAGGTAAGTCAATAATAGAATCCGTTCCACATTGAGTGAGGCGGGTTGCAGGAAAGTATATTTTGTAGAAGGATGAAAAGTCTGATAGGGAAATATGTACGAAAAATACAGAAAAATAGGGTATTTACAGGCTATTTACAGACATACGATAAAAACACAACTGCACTACTACGCCATCTTGGAACATCACGCTGCGCCTTGGTCCGTATCTTCCGTTAACGATCGTGACAGAAGATCCCACAAAAAGAGGACCAAGCAGCGTGCCCAGGAGGAGAAGATAGCGATGTCTCAGGTGGGCAAATGGTGGTCATGGGAGGAGATATTCGTGGGGAAAGGGCCATGGGCAAAGGTAAATGTAAATGCCCAGGCAGGAGAGGAGAAACAGCGCCAACCGTGCCGACGACGGACACGCGAGAGGCAACCCCAAGAAATGTTTTTGGGGGGGCACACGGCGTGGACGACGGGGCAGCAGGAGGCAGCTACAGGGCGAATCTGCAGACTAGGAGAGGAGGCCACCAGGTTACGGGGGCTATTGGTCCAGAGGGAGCAGGAGTTAATTGGTCGGAGGGAGGAGCTACAAGAGGCGTTATAAGGTTTATAAGGAAACCCAGTCCCGCTCCTCGCACCAAGCAAGTGGTGTGTGTCACCAGTCCGGTCCGGCCCGTTCCTGATCCCCGCACTAAGCCAGTGGTGCGTGTTCCCAGTACGGCCCGACCCATTCCTGCTTCCCGCACAAGGCCAGTGGTGTATGTTCCCAGTATGGTCCGGCCCGTTCCTGCTCCCTGCACTAAGTTAGTGGTGCATGTTCCCAGTACGGCCCGACCCATTCCTGCTTCCCGCACAAGGCCAGTGGTGTGTGTTCCCAGTTCGGTCCGGCCCGTTCCTGCTCCCCGCACTAAGTTAGTGGTGCGTGTTCCCAGTACGGCCCGACCCGTTCCTGCTCCTCGCACTAAGCCAGTGGTGCGTGTTCCCAGTCCGGCTCGGCCCATTCCTGCTCCCCGCACCAAGCCGGTGGTGCGTGTTCCCAGTCCGGCCCGGCCCGTTCCTGCTCCCCGCACTAATTTAGTGGTGCGTGTTCCCAGTACGGCCCGACCCGTTCCTGCTTCCCGCAAAAGGCCAGTGGTGTGTGTTCCCAGTACGGTCCGGCCCGTTCCTGCTCCCCGCACTAAGTTAGTGGTGCGTGTTCCCAGTACGGCCCGATCCCTTCCTGCTCCTCGCACTAAGCCAGTGGTGCGTGTTCCCAGTCCGGCCCGGCCCGTTCCTGCTCCCCGCACCAAGCCGGTGGTGCGTGTTCCCAGTCCGGCCCGGCCCGTTCCTGCTCCCCGCACCAAGCCAGTGGTGCGTATTCCCAGTCCAGCCCGGCCCGTTCCTGTCCCTCGCACCAAGCCAGTGGTGCGCGTCGCCAGCCCGGTCCGGCCTGTTCCTGCTCCCCGCACCAAGCCAGTGGTGCGCGTCGTCAGCCCGGTCCGGCCCGTTCCTGCACCCCGCACCAAGCCAGTGGTGCGCGTCGTCAGCCCATTCCGGCCCGTTCCTGCTCCCCGCACCAAGCCAGTGGTGCGTGTGTCCAGTCCGGCACGGCCCGTGCCTGTTCCACCGGTGCCGGTCAGCTGCTCCACTCCGGAGCCAGAGCAATCCGCTCCACCGGGGTCCGGTCCAACTCCAGTCAGCGGATCCACTCCGGAGCCAGAGCAATCCGCTCCACCGGTGTCCAGTCCAGCTCCGGCCAGCGGCTCCAGTCCGGAGCCTGTACGGTTTGATCCACCGTCGTCGGGTCCAGCTCCAGTCAGCGGTGCCAGACCAGATCAGGGGCGCAACGAGGAGGTGGAGAGAAAGTGGTGGTCACGGCCGGAGCCGGATCCGCCTCCGAGGCGGAATGCCCACCCGGCCCCTACCCTGTTGTGTTTGTGTGGCGCGGTCGCAGTCCGCACCTTTGGGGGGGGGGTACTGTCACGCCCTGGCTCTGGGGACTCTGAAATGTTGAGCCAGGGTGTGCAGTTTCTGTGTTATATTTTCTATGTTGATGTTCTAGATCGTTTAGATCTATGTTGGCCAGGGTGGTTCCCAATCAGAGGCAGCTGTATCTCGTTGTCTCTGATTGGGGACCATACTTAGGCAGCCTGTTTGGCACTAGTCGGTGTGGGATCTTGTTCCGTATAGGTTTGTTTTGTGTAACCTAGGACTTCACATATCGTTTGTTTGTTGTTTTGTGTCGTGTTAAGTACTTAATAAAATGTACGCTTATCACGCTGCGCCTTGGTCCGTATCTTCCGTTAACGATCGTGACACTTGGACTTTATATTCATGAGTTCCCCTTGACTGACAGCTCTTTGGAATGTCAAGAAACTTGGATGCAGTGAGCAGTTTTGCAGTAAAATCATCTCAAGCTAATCTGGTGATACACAAAGCAAATAAATATTGAAATTGCATTAATGATGTATCTTTACCATAGATTAATAGTGTAAACTTTTAATTATATTTGCTGACACCCTACAGTCAAATTTTGGCACCAGTAGAGTAGCTATATAGCTATGTAAATCACTCCCCTCTGCAAACACGCCTTCTCCGATGTTGGTTACAAGGCGGAACTTACTTAAATTAGGTAAGAGAATAACATGCTACCATTGGTTTATTAAAATGAGAGTTAGGGTGATGTCACCCTATCCTCTTAATAAACCCGCTTCCTGAATCCAAGTATTTGACATGGGGGAGGGGACCAGTAACTTTATGAGCAAACTTGATCAATGTAGAACCAACAGGCATTTTTCATACTTTGGTCGTCATACTTTGATCTGGTTTCATCCAAATACAGTGCCTTGCAAAAGTATTCATCCCCCTTGGCGTTTTTCCTATTTTGTTGCATTACAACCTGTAATTTAAATTTATTTTTTTTGGATTTCATGTAATGGACATACACAAAATGGTCCAAATTGGTGAAGTGAAATGAAAGAAATTACTTGTTTAAAAAAATTCTAAAAAATAAATTACGGAAAAGTGGTGCATGAATATGTATTCACCCCCTTGGCTATGAAGCCCCTAAATAAGATCTGGTGCAACTAATTACCTTCAGAAGTCAAGTAATTTGTTAAATAAATTCCACCTGTGTGCAATCTAAGTGTCAGATGATCTGTCACATGATCTCAGTATGCACTACCGTTCAAAAGTTTGGGGTCACTTAGACATTTCCTTGTTTTCCATAAAAACATACATGAAATGAGTTTGAATAGGAAATATAGCAAAATGAATAGGAAATGTAGTCATTGACAAGGTTAGAAATAATGATTTTTTTATAGAAATAATAATTGTGTCTTTCAAACTTTGCTTTCGTCAAAGAATCCTCAATTTGCAGCAATTACAGGCTTGCACACCTTTGGCATTCTAGTTGTCAATTTGTTGAGGTAATCTGAAGAGATTTCACCCCATGCTTCCTGAAGCACCTCCCACAAGTTGGATTGGCTTGATGGGCACTTCTTAACTACCATACGGTCAAGCTACTCCCACAATAACTTAATAGGGTTGAGATCCGGTGACTGTGCTGGCCACTCCATTATAGACAGAATACCAGCTGACTGCTTCTTCCCTAAATAGTTCTTGCATAGTTTGGAGCTGTGCTTTGGGTCATTGTCCTGATGTAGGAGGAAATTGGCTCCAATCAAGCGCTGTCCACAGGGTATGGCATGGCGTTGCAAAATTGAGTGATAGCCTTCCTTCTTCAAGATCCCTTTTACCCTGTACAAATCTCCTACTTTACCACCACCAAAACACCCCCAGACCATCACATTGCCTCTTCACTGTTGACGTTGAGACTGGTGTTTTGCGGGTACTATTTAATGAAGCTGCCAGTTGAGGACCTGTGAGGCGTCTGTTTCTCAAACTAGACACTCTAATGTATTTGTACTCTTGCTCAGTTGTGCACCGGGGCCTCCCACTCCTATTTATATTCTGGTTAGAACCAGTTTGCGCTGTTCTGTAAAGGGAGTTGTACACAGTGTTGTACGAGATCTTCAGTTTCTTGGCAATTTCTCGCATGGAATAGCCTTAATTTCTCAGAACAAGAATAGACTGACGAGTTTCAGAAGAAAGTTATTTGTTTCTGGCCATTTTGAGCCTGAAATTGAACCCACAATTGCTGATTCTCCAGATACTCAACTAGTCTCAAAAATGCCAGTTTTATTGCTTCTTTAAACAGCACAACAGTTTTCAGCTGTGCTAACATAATTGCAAAAGGGTTTTCTAATGGTCAATTAGCCTTTTAAAATGATAAACTTGGATTAGCAAACACAACGTGCCATTGGAACACAGGACTGATGGTTGCTGATAATGGGCCTCTGTATGCCTATGTAGATATTCCATAAAAAATCAGCTGTTTCCAGCTACAATAGCCATTTACAACATTAACAATGTCTACACTGTAGATTTGATCAATTTGATGTTATTTAAATAGCCCAAAAATTGATTTTCTTAAAAAAAAATGAAATGTCTAAGTGACCCCAAACTTTTGAACGGTAGTGTACAGTGGGGAAAAAAAGTATTTAGTCAGCCACCAATTGTGCAAGTTCTCCCACTTAAAAAGATGAGAGAGGCCTGTAATTTTCATCATAGGTACACGTCAACTATGACAGACAAATTGAGCATTTTTTTTCCAGAAAATCACATTGTAGGATTTTTAATGAATTTATTTGCAAATTATGGTGGAAAATAAGTATTTGGTCACCTACAAACAAGCAAGATTTCTGGCTCTCACAGACCTGTAACTTCTTCTTTAAGAGGCTCCTCTGTCCTCCACTCGTTACCTGTATTAATGGCACCTGTTTGAACTTGTTATCAGTATAAAAGACACCTGTCCACAACCTCAAACAGTCACACTCCAAACTCCACTATGGCCAAGACCAAAGAGCTGTCAAAGGACACCAGAAACAAAATTGTAGACCTGCACCAGGCTGGGAAGACTGAATCTGCAATAGGTAAGCAGCTTGGTTTGAAGAAATCAACTGTGGGAGCAATTATTAGGAAATGGAAGACATACAAGACCACTGATAATCTCCCTCGATCTGGGGCTCCACGCAAGATCTCACCCTGTGGGGTCAAAATGATCACAAGAACGATGAGCAAAAATCCCAGAACCACACGGGGGGACCTAGTGAATGACCTGCAGAGAGCTGGGACCAAAGTAACAAAGCCTACCATCAGTAACACACTACGCCGCCAGGGACTCAAATCCTGAAGTGCCAGACGTGTCCCCCTGCTTAAGCCAGTACATGTCCAGGCCCATCTGAAGTTTGCTAGAGTGCATTTGGATGATCCAGAAGAGGATTGGGAGAATGTCATATGGTCAGATGAAACCAAAATAGAACATTTTGGTAAAAACTCAACTCGTCGTGTTTGGAGGACAAAGAATGCTGAGTTGCATCCAAAGAACACCATACCTACTGTGAAGCATGGGGGTGGAAACATCATGCTTTGGGGCTGTTTTTCTGCAAAGGGACCAGGACGACTGATCCGTGTAAAGGAAATAATTAATGGGGCCATGTATCGTGAGATTTTGATTGAAAACCTCCTTCCATCAGCAAGGGCATTGAAGATGAAACGTGGCTGGGTCTTTCAGCATGACAATGATCCCAAACACACCGCCCGAGACGAAGGAGTGGCTTCGTAAGAAGCATTTCAAGGTCCTGGAGTGGCCTAGCCAGTCTCCAGATCTCAACCCCATAGAAAATCTTTGGAGGGAGTTGAAAGTCTGTGTTGCCCAGCGACAGCCCCAAAACATCACTGCTCTAGAGGAGATCTGCATGGAGGAATGGGCCAAAATACCAGCAACAGTGTGTGAAAACCTTGTGAAGACTTACAGAAAATGTTTGACCTGTGTCATTGCCAACAAAGGGTATATAACAAAGTATTGAGAAACTTTTGTTATTGACCAAATACTTATTTTCCACCATAATTTGCAAATAAATTCATTAGAAATCCTACAATGTGATTTTCTGAAAAAAAAATTCTCATTTTGTCTGTCATAGTTGACGTGTACCTATGATGAAAATTACAGGCCTCTCTCATATTTTTAAGTGGGAGAACTTGCACATTTGGTGGCTGACTAAATACTATTTTTCCCCACTGTATATTCACCTCTTTTGAAAGGCCCCAGAGTCTGCAACACCACTAAGCAAGGGACACCAACAAGCAAGCACCACCATGAAGACCAAGGAGCTCTCCGAACAGGTCAGGGACAAAGTTGTGGAGAAGTACAGATCAGGGTTGGGTTATAAAAAAAATATCCGAAACTTTGATCATCCCACAGAGCACCATTAAATCCATTATAAAAAAATTGGAAAGAATATGGCACCACAACAAACCTGCCAAGAGAGGGCTGCACACCAAAACTCATAGACCAGGCAAGGAGGGCATTAATCAGAGAGGCAACAAAGAGACCAAAGATAACCCTGAAGGAGCTGCAAAGCTCCACAGCGGAGATTGGAGTATATGTCCATAGGACCACTTTAAGCCGTACTCTCCAGAGAGCTGGGCTTTACAGAAGAGTGGCCAGAAAAAAGCCATTGCTTAAATAAATAAACAAGCAAACACGTTTGATTTTTGCCAAAAGGCATGTGGGAGACTCCCCAAACCTATGGAAGAAGAATTGAGCTTTTTGGCCATCAAGGAAAACGCTACATCTGGCGCAAACCCAACACCTCTCATCACCCCGAGAACACCATCCCATCGGCAGGGACTGGGAAACTGGTCAGAATTGAAGGAATGATGGATGGCACTAAATACAGTGAAATTCTTGAGGGAAACCTGTTTCAGTCTTCCAGAGATTTGAGACTGGGACGGAGATTCACCTTCCAGCAGGACAATGACCCTAAGCATACTGATAAAGCGACACTTGAGTGGTTTAAGGGGAAACATTTAAATGTCTTGGATTGGCCTAGTCAAAGCCCAGACCTCAATCCAATTGAGAATCTGTGGTATGACTTAAAGATTGCTGTACACCAGCGGAACCCATCCAACTTGAAGGAGCTGGAGCAGTTTTGCCTTGAAGAATGGGCAAAAATCCCAGTGGCTAGATGTGCCAAGCTTATAGAGACATACCCCAAGTGACTTGTAGCTGTAATTGCTGCAAAAGGTGGCGCTACAAAGTTTTGACTTTGGGGGGGTGAATAGTTATGCACGCTCAAGTTTTCTGTTTGTTTGTCTTATTTCTTGTTTGTTTCACCCCCCAAAAATTTTTGCATCTTCAAAGTGGTAGGCATGTTGTGTAAATCAAATGATACAAACCCCCCCAAAAACCATTTTGTTTCCAGGTTGTAAGGCAACAAAATAGGAAAAATGGCAAGGGGGGTGAATACGTTTGCAAGCCACTGTAACATCAAATTTCATGAAAATCAATATATCTGCAATATTAAAGCTGATCTACCCCCTAAAAAAAAGAAAAAGAAAGAGTACAGAGATGGGCAGTATTTCTGTTACATGTATTTGAAATATGTATTTAAATTAATTATGAGTATTTTGTAATTTGAATTACACTGGGCTACACTCCAATGCACTCCAATGTATTTTGTAACAATATTTGTATTTTCAAAATACAAAATACTTTTCTATACCATTTCTTTATAGCGGTTCAGTATTTTGTGGCCCCTTTTCACCCTACATTGGTATCAAAAGAAGTCTGATGGCACTATGGTGTGATAAGAGTGTCTGCTAAATGACCTAAATGTAAATGTGAACCCGTGTTGTGGTGCAGTGTGGTTGGGATTGAGTGCTACTCTGTGCTAGGCTGGGCTGCCTCTCCAATGCCTGGGGAGATGGCTGTTCCTGGTTCCCTGTCCTTGACTCAGTGTTGGGTTTCGCTCTTGTTGTTAGTCACAGAGAAGTGCACTGTCAGGTATATTGGCCATGCACCATCCACCCAGCACTGCAGTGGATCCATTAAACCCAGCTCTGTAACTGTGTGTATTTGTGATGATGCAAGTGTGAATGAGAGAAAATTGTGACAGGCTGTGTGTGAATGAGTGTAAGCTGACTGTTAAATATGTGGCACCTGCCATGCTAGATTACTATAATGGGCAGCACTGAGACAAGGTTGGAAGAATTAAGAGCGACTTACTGACAGTGGTGGGTGTCATATGGTTGTTGTATGCTGACCATACACTTTAGACTCCATGCGTTCACTCTGTCTATATGTAAAGTTCTATGAAATCAATCTATCTTTTGTGTTTCATCTGTCACACTGGTCTCGCCTGTAATGGACGTGTCAAACTCATTCCACGGAGGGCCGAATGTTGGCGGGTTTTCGCTCCTCCCTTGTACTTGATTGATTAATTAAGGTCACTAATTAGTAAAGAACTCCCCTGACCTGGTAGTCTAGGTCTTAATTGGAAGGAAAAAACTAAAACCCACAGACACTAGGCCCTCCATGGAATGAGTTTGACACCCCTGCTTTAATGCATTTGAGCCCCAGGCTTTTGTATAGTATGTACAGTTGAAGTCGAAAGTTTACATACACCTTAGCCAAATACATTTAAACTCAGTTTTTCACAATTTCTGACATTTAATCCTAGTATAAATTCCCTGTTTTAGGTCAGTTAGGATCACCACTTTATTTTAAGAATGTGAAATGTCAGAATAATAGTAGAGAGAATGATTTATTTCAGTTCACATTCCCAGTGGGTCAGAAGTTTACATACACTCAATTAGTATTTGGTAGCATTGCCTTTAAATTGTTTAACTTGGGTCAAACGTTTCGGGTAGCCTTCCACAAGCTTCCCACAATAAATTGGGTGAATTTTGGCCCATTCCTCCTGACAGAGCTGGTGTAACTGATTCAGGTTTGTAGGCCTACTTGCTTGCACACGCTTTTTCAGTTCTGCCCACAAATTTTCTATAGGATTGAGGTCAGGACTTTGTGATGGCCACTACAATACCTTGACTTTGTTGTCCTTAAGCCATTTTGCCACAACTTTGGAAGTATGTTTGGGGTCATTGTCCATTTGGAAGACCCATTTGCAACCAAGCTTTAACTTCCTGACTGATGTCTTGAGATGTTGCTTCAATATATCCACATAATTTTCCTTCCTCATGATGCCATCTATTTTGTGAAGTGCACCAGTCCCTCCTGCAGCAAAGCACCCCCACAGCATGATGCTGCCACCCCCGTGCTTCACGGTTGGGATGGTGTTCTTCGGCTTGCAAGCCACCTCCTTTTTCCTCCAAACATAACGATGGTCATTATGGCCAAACAGTTCTATTTTTGTTTCATCAGACCAGAGGACATTTCTCCAAAAAGTACGATCTTTGTCCCCATGTGCAGTTGCAAACCGTAGTCTTGCTTTTTTATGGCGGTTTTGGAGCAGTGGCTTCTTCCTTGCTGAGCGGCCTTTCAGGTTATGTCGATATAGGACTCCTTTTACTGTGGATATAGATACTTTTGTACCTGTTTCCTCCAGCATCTTCACAAGGTCCTTTACTGTTTTTTCTGGGATTGATTTGCACTTTTCGCACCAAAGTACGTTCATCTCTAGGAGACAGAACACATCTCCTTCCTGAGCGGTATGACGGCTGCGTGGTCCCATGGTGTTTATACTTGCGTACTATTGTTTGTACAGATGAATGTGGTACCTTCAGGCGTTTGGAAATTGCTCCGAAGGATGAACCAGACTTGTGGAGGTCTACAATTATTTTTCTGAGGTCTTGGCTGATTTCTTTTGATTTTCCAATGATGTCAAGCAAAGAGGCATTGAGTTTGAAGGTAGGCCTTGAAATACATCCACAGGTACACCTCCAATTGACTCAAATGATGTCAATTAGCCTATCAGAAGCTTCTAAAGCCATGACATCATCTTCTGGAATTTTCCAAGCTGTTTAAAGGCACAGTCAACTTAGTGTATGTAAACTTCTGACCCACTGGAATTGTGATACAGTCAATTATAAGTGAAATAATCTGTCTGTAAACAATTGTTGGAAAAATGACTTGTGTCATGCACAAAGTCGATGTCCTAACCGACTTGCCAAAACTAAAGTTTGTTAACAAGAAATGTGTGGAGTGGTTGAAAGATTAGTTTTAATGACTCCAACCTAAGTATATGGAAACTTCTGACTTCAACTGTATGTAACAGGGTGGAACTGTTGAGTTGGTGAACGCAGCCTGTCTGTCAAGGTAGATGTAGGTGGGTGTGGTGGTGGAATCAGGCGCAGGACGCAGAACGTTAGTCCAACAGACTTTAGTAGATGCACACAAAAACAATCACGAATAAATGCCCTGAGGCGAAAACTCCGCACGTAGGCGAAAATAACGGGCGCACTAACAGGTGCGACAAAACACTCCAAACAATATGGAGAAATAGCTCAACCGAGCAAACAGTAGAATAACAGCCTACCGGCACGACAGTAAAACAATCACACACAACACTAGACAAACACAAGGAGAACTTATAGGACACTAATACACTAAACGAAAACAGGTGTGACAACAATCAGACAAAAGCAAACGAACACAGAAACATGCAACGGTGGCAGCTAGTATTCCGGAGACGACGAACGCCGAAGCCTGCCCGAGCAAGGAAGAGAGGCAGCCTCGGCCGAAACCGTGACAGTACCCCCCCCTTGACGCGCGGCTCCAGACGTGCGCCGACTCCGGCCTCGGGGACGACCAGGAGGACGCGGAGCAGGATGCGTCGGGTGCCCATGATGGAATTCCGTCAGGAGAGACGGATCCAAAATGTCTCTCCTCGGCACCCAGCACCGTTCCTCCGGGCCGTACCCCTCCCACTCCACTAGATATTGGAGACCCCCCATCCGACGTCTCAAATCCAAGATGGACCGCACGGAGTACGCCGGTGCCCCCTCGATGTCCAATGGGGGCGGGGGAGTCTCCCTGATCTCACTTTCTTGGAGTGGGCCAGCTACCACCGGCCTGAGAAGAGACACATGGAACGAGGGGTTAATACTTTTATACTCAACAGGTAGTTGTAATTTGTAACACACCTCGTTCAACCTTCTCAGGACTTTAAATGGCCCTACAAACCGCCGACCCAGTTTCCGACAGGGCAGGCGGAGGGGCAGGTTTCTGGTAGAGAGCCAGACTCGATCACCAGGTGCGTACACCGGTCCCTCACTGCGGTGGAGATCGGCGCTCGCCTTATGACGACGGAGGGCCCGCTGCAGGTGGACGTGTGCAGCGTTCCATGTCTCCTCCGAGCGCCGCACCCACTCATCCACCGCAGGAGCCTCGATCTGGCTCTGCTGCCAAGGTGCCAGAACCGGCTGGTAACCTAACACACATTGGAAAGGGGTTAGGTTAGTGGAGGAATGGCGTAGGGAATTCTGGGCCATTTCGGCCCAGGGAACGTACTTTGCCCACTCCTCCGGCCGGTCCTGGCAGTATGTTCTAAGAAACCTACCCACATCCTGGTTCACACGTTCCACCTGCCCATTACTCTCCGGGTGGTAACCCGAGGTGAGGCTCACCGAGACCCCCAACCGCTCCATAAAAGCTCTCCAGACTCTGGAGGTAAATTGGGGACCTCGATCAGACACAATATCCTCGGGTACCCCGTAGTGCCGGAACACATGGGTGAATAGTGCTTCGGCGGTTTGCAGGGCAGTAGGAAGGCCCGGCATAGGGAGCAAACGACAGGCCTTAGAAAACCGGTCCACAACGACCAGTATAGTGGTATTCCCCTGTGAAGGAGGAAGGTCAGTGAGGAAATCCACCGAGAGGTGAGACCATGGTCGTTGTGGGAACGGGCAGGGTAGTAACTTACCCCTAGGCAGATGTCTAGGCGCCTTACACTGGGCGCACACCGAGCAGGAGGAAACATAAACCCTCACATCCCTCGCCAACGTGGGCCACCAGTACTTGGCACTAAGACAGTGCACTGTCCGGCCGATACCAGGGTGTCCAGAGGAGGGTGACGTGTGAGCCCAATAGATCAATCGATCCCGAACCTCGAGCGGAACGTACTTCCGACCCTCCGGGCATTGAGGTGGACTAGGGTCAGTGCGTAACGCTCGCTCGAGTTCAGCATCGACCTCCCACACTACCGGTGCCACCAGACAAGACTCCGGCAGTATGGGAGCCCAATAGATCAATCGATCCCGAACCTCGAGCGGAACGTACTTCCGACCCTCCGGGCATTGAGGTGGACTAGGGTCAGTGCGTAACGCTCGCTCGAGTTCAGCATCGACCTCCCACACTACCGGTGCCACCAGACAAGACTCCGGCAGTATGGGAGTGGGCTCCACGGACCTCTCCTCCGTGTCATACCGCCGAGACAGTGCGTCTGCCTTACCATTCTGTGACCCCGGGATGTACGTGATCTTAAATGTGAACCGGGTCAAAAACATATTCCACCTCGCCTGGCGAGGGTTCAGCCTCCTCGCTGCCCGGATGTACTCCAGGTTACGGTGGTCCGTCAAAATGAGGAAAGGGTGTTGAGCCCCCTCAAGCCAGTGCCTCCACACCTTTAAGGCCTGTACCACGGCTAACAGCTCCCTGTCCCCTACGTCATAGTTTCGCTCCGCCGGACTGAGCTTCTTGGAATAAAAAGCACAGGGGCGGAGTTTAGGTGGCGCGCCGGACCGTTGCAGCACGGCTCCTATACCGGCCTCTGACGCGTCCACCTCTACCTGAAATGGCAAAGAGGGATCCGGATGCGCCAGCACCGGGGCCGAGGTAAACAGGTCCTTCAGCCTCCCAAACGCCCTGTCCGCCTCGGCTGACCACTGCAGACGCACCGGACCCCCCTTCAAAAGAGACGTTATGGGAGCTGCCACCTGTCCAAAACCCCGGATAAACCTCCGGTAGTAATTCGCAAACCCCAAAAACTGCTGCACCTCCTTCACAGTGGTTGGCGTTTGCCAATTACGCACGGCTGACACCCGGTCTACCTCCATCTTCACCCCTGACACAGACAACTGATAACCCAAAAAGGAGACCGACTCCTGGAAAAACAGACACTTCTCTGCCTTGACATACAGGTCGTGCTCCAACAGCCTCCGCAACACTCTGCGCACCAGGGCCACATGCTCGACTCGGGTAGGCGAGTACACGAGAATGTCATCTATGTACACGACCACCCCCTGCCCCTGCATGTCCCTGAAGATCTCATCCACGAATGATTGGAAAACTGAAAGAGCGTTCATCAACCCGTATGGCATGACAAGATACTCGTAATGGCCCGAGGTGGTACTAAAGGCTGTCTTCCATTCATCGCCCCCCCTAATGCGCACCAAGTTGTACGCGCTCCTGAGATCTAATTTAGTGAAGAAACGCGCCCCTGTGCAATGACTCCGTCATGGTCGCAATCAGCGGGAGTGGATAACTGTACTTCACCGTGATCTGATTGAGACCACGGTAATCAATGCACGGGCGTAACCCACCATCCTTTTTCTTCACAAAAAGAAACTCGAGGACGCAGGGGAAGTGGAAGGCCGTATGTATCCTTGTCTCAGAGATTCGTCTATGTAAGTCTCCATAGCTCTCTTCTCCTCCTGAGACAGAGGATACACATGGCTCCGTGGGAGCGCAGCTCCTGCCTGGAGGTCTATCGCACAATCTCCCTGCCTATGGGGAGGCAACTGCGTCGCCCTCGACTTACTGAACACAATAGCCAAATCCCCATACTCAGGGGGAACGTGCAATGCGGGCACCTGGTTTGGACTCTCCACCGAGGTAGCCCCTACGGAAACGCCTAAACATCGACCCACACACTGGGCAGACCACTCCATCAGAGCCCTCTCCTGCCACGAAATAGATGGGTTATGGGTACTCAACCAGGGCATGCCCAGCACCACCGGATACGCAGGCGAGTCGATCAGAAATAGCTGGATCATCTCCTGATGACCCCCCTGCGCACACATCCTAAGTGGCGCCGTGACCTCCCTGATCAAGCCCGCACCCAACGGACGGCTATCTAGGGCATGAACGGGGAAGGGGACGTCAACAGGGAGAAGGGGAATCCCTAAGGCTAAACAAAATTTCTTATCAACAAAATTCCCAGCCGCGCCTGAATCTACCAGCGCCTTATGCTGGGAATGAGGTGCTACCTGTGGAAAACGCACAGGTATACAGAAGTGTGCAACAGAGAGCTCTGGGTGAGTGGGGCGCCTACTCACCTGGAAGGACTCCCCAGTGCGGGACCTGTCGTCTTCTCCCCTAGGAGGCCATTCCCAGCACCTAGCCGCGGTGTGTCCTCCCCGACCACAGTTGGTGCAGGAGATGGACCCCCTCGTAATCCGACCCCTCCTCTCTCTAGCGCCAGCGCCACCGAGCTCCATGGGGCACGGCTCGGAAGCGCTGGAGGGTGAAATGGACGGACCCCCCTCGGGACGTCCGCGGGTAGCTAGCAGGGTATCCAGCCTGATGGACATGTCGACCAACTGGTCGAACGAGAGGCTGGTGTCCCTACAGGCCAGCTCCCTACGGACGTCCTCACGTAGACTACATCGATAGTGATCGATGAGGGCCCGCTCATTCCACCCTGCATCCGCCGCTAGAGTACGGAATTCCAAGGCGAACTCCTGTGCACTCCTCTTCCCCTGCCGGAGGCAGAACAGACGCTCCCCCGCCGCTTTCCCCTCCGGGGGATGGTCAAACACCGCCCTGAAGCGGCGGGAGAACTCGTCGTATGTGATGGTGGTAGCGTCTATTCTCCTCCACTCTGCGTTGGCCCATTCCAACGCCTTACCAGAAAGGCAGGAGATCAGGGCGGACACGCTCTCGTGTCCCGAGGGCGCCGGGTGCACGGTGGCCAGGTAAAGCTCCACCTGGAGAAGGAATCCCTGACACCCGGCAGCGGTCCCATCGTAGGCCCTCGGGAGCGAGAGTCGAACTCCTCTGGGTTCCGGAGCAGGAATGGGCTGACTTGCCGATGGTGCGGGCAGGGAAGATGGTGGTGGAGGTGTCCCTCGGGTCTCCCAGCCTCGGATGGTGGTGATCACCTCCTGCAGTGCGGACCCCATCCGCAGGATCTGGTCATTCTGCTCGCGGACCCTGTCCTCCAGCGTCGCCTGTGCTGCTGCGGCTCCTGCTGATTCCATTCGAATGGTGTGTGATTCTGTCAAGGTAGATGTAGGTGGGTGTGGTGGTGGAATCAGGCGCAGGACGCAGAACGTTAGTCCAACAGACTTTAGTAGATGCACACAAAAACAATCACGAATAAATGCCCTGAGGCGAAAACTCCGCACGTAGGCGAAAATAACGGGCGCACTAACAGGTGCGACAAAACACTCCAAACAATATGGAGAAATAGCTCAACCGAGCAAACAGTAGAATAACAGCCTACCGGCACGACAGTAAAACAATCACACACAACACTAGACAAACACAAGGAGAACTTATAGGACACTAATACACTAAACGAAAACAGGTGTGACAACAATCAGACAAAAGCAAACGAACACAGAAACATGCAACGGTGGCAGCTAGTATTCCGGAGACGACGAACGCCGAAGCCTGCCCGAGCAAGGAAGAGAGGCAGCCTCGGCCGAAACCGTGACACTGTCAGTGCCAGGTGTGTGAGATTGTTGATTGTAAGTAAAGGTGTGGCCTTCAGTATTTAACCTGCCTGTTCCTGCCGTTGTAGAGCAGGGATGGGCAACTGGCGGCCCCACTTATCGCTGCTGTCAAGCAGGGGGGAAGGCACTAAAATGTTTTGCTCGCAATGTGAGCAACTGCGGCCCCTCATGATAAATTCAGATTTTTTTGTGGCCCCCATCAAAGATGCCCATCCCTGTTCTATAGATTACCATGCGAATGTTGGCATGCGCAGGAAGGATGGGAGTGGGGTTATTGGGCTAGTTCAAATTCAGAAGTGTTTCCATGGGTCGTAAGTGTGTTTATGACAAGGTTGCCCATATGCCAGTTGAACCTACTCTCCTTGTCCCTGGGTACGCCCTCCCAAGGTGTTGCACAATGCATGTTCTTTGCCCTGTGAGTAATATTGATCTGATCCGTGTGTATGCCATGATTCAGACCTCTATTTAATTGAATTGTGGATTTGTACATGTTTTTATGTCCTGTGATTAGGACTGTGTACAAGAGCTTCCATGGGATCATATATGATAGCAAAATGTGTAGAATTGCAGGAAATAAGCTTTAAAACTGCAAAAATGTATCTCAGCCTCATAGCAAAATGTGAACAAAAGCATGAGATAAGCTATAAAACAGCAACAAAAAAAGACCTGCCCCATTGCAAAAAGTGTAGAATTGCAAAATGTTTGCTTTTTCTCTTAGACTCATGACAAAATGTGTAGAATAGCATTATACAACTGGGGGTGGTGGGCCCCCGGAGGTCGGTGCCCCAGGCCCCAAATGCTGTAATCCGGCCTTGCACCTAGAGTATAAAAAAGGTGGCATAGTATGTCTACAGGAATAGTTCTTTAAGGTTAAAGCATTTGGCCGACCCGACCAAATTCACATAGAAATGTGAGTTATAGATCTGTTATTCTCATTGAAAGCAAGTCTAAGACGCGGTATATCTGTTCTATATGCGTCATTTCAATGCTTCCCCTTTTTATGTTTCTTTTTTGCGTCTTTTATATTCTGCTTTGGACACCAGCTTCAAATGGCTGAAAGTATAATATTTTTGTTTATGGTGAAGATATTTCACAGCGGTTCAGATGGTACAATGATTCTCTGCACTATACTTGCTTGTTTTGTCACATAAACTGAAATTAGGAAAACTATTAGAATTTTAGCAACCAGGAAATGGCAGAGCAAATCAAATCTATTATGTCACCGAGAGTTTGTGACCTAGAGAAGCACTAGACTGAATGATCGACCAGGAAATCTTCTGTACTGTACTGTTCTCATAGTGTCATATGAAGGAGACAAAGAAAGACAAATAATCATGGCTGCAGCTGCGCTAGCTACATGGTACCCAGCAGGATCTTTCCTCTCACCCAGCTGTCATAACAGCAGGAGAGAAAAGAGACACAGTACAGAGCCAGTACAGTGTTGAAAGAGGCTGAGGCAGAGGACATTTCAAAATGGAGATACTGTAACATAAAAATAAATAAAAATAAACTCTCTCTCTCTCGCTCTCTCTCTCTCTCTCTGTCTCTTGCTGTCTCTCTCCCTATTTCTGTCTCTCTCTCTTTCTGTCCCTCTCTCTTTATTTGTGTGTGTCTCTCTCTCTCTCTCTCTTTCTCTCTCTCTCTCTCTCTCTCTCTCTCTCTCTCTCTTCGTCTCTGTCTCTCTTTATTTCTCTCTCTCTTTCTGTCTCTCTTTCTGTCTGTGTCTCTATCTCTTTCTATCTTGCTCTCTTTCTCTCTCTCTCTCTCTCTCTCTCTCTCTCTCTCTCTCTCTCTCTCTCTCTCTTTCGGTCTCTCTCTCTCTCTCTCTCTCTCTCTCTCTCTCTCTCTCTCTCGCTCTCTCTCTCTCTCTCTCTCTCTCTCTCTCTCTTCCCTCTATCTCCTCTCTGCTACCATCATTCCAGATCTCCTCCATTAACATTAACAAACCTCCATAAACCTCTATGCAGTCTGCTTAATGTATGTACTATATTTGAAAAAGGTGAACATTATTATAACTGTAAAATTATATGTTATAGTATCTCAAAATTGGAATGACTGAGCAATAAAATACCTTTAGATCGGAGTCCAGACTGCTTACTGGAGTCTTGCTGGCAGACTGGCTGGTTTACTGGCAGTTATAGGTAACTGGGGAAGCACTGGGGAACGGGCCAGACCAACTCTAAGCACAGCATGGTTTGGACTGACCACTGCAAGCTCAGCCTATCCCACTGGACCAGGAAGAGAACACATTCCTGGCCAGTTCCTCAAGCATGGAGGCGAAACCCCAAAATATCTCTAACTTCAGTGAGAGGAGGTGAGACTGTTCCCTGTCACCTCTTTGATTGTGTTTCACCTGAGTATGAAGGATTCATTATCAGAGAAGTCCCTCATGAAAAAGTACTACTGAATCACCACTCATCACTACTACACAATATCTACACAAAACCTACTGGTTTTACTACTACTTGCTATTGAGATGTGTAGTAAACCAGTAGTGAGTTATGTAGTAATTTAAGTAGTAATGGGTGATAAATTGGGACGATTGACATTTGCATACAAACACACATACTTATTAGTTAGCATGACGAAAACAGAGGCTACATAGCTACATTTCAATGGGGCTAGCAAACAGCTAGGCTAAACACAAGACTGTTTTGGATATCAATGTTTTTTTATGTGGTAAAAAGTTATATAAATCACTATACCAGGACAACGGCTATGAAAGACAGGATGACGAGGGACGGAAGACGATTACATTTGGAATTGTCCAAAACAGTAGCTAGCTAACAACAACCAACCACTTCCTGTTTTTCTTCTTCTACGGTCAAGAAAAGCCGGTGTAGTCTGGCTGTAGTGTTGTGACTACTTATTTACTACCAACATCAAATAGTAAAAACTCTTTCTGATTACTATTGACAAGCCTGTGTAGTAAAGCTGTGTAGTAAAGCTATAGTGTCTTGAGTACTTACAGTATTTACTACCAACATCAAGTAGTACAAATCTCTAACTGATTACTACTGGAAACACTACTGTTTTCCTACTGAAGACTATAAAACTGTACTTGTGTATCTTGAGTAGTGCATAAACTGCACATTTACTATACAATTCCTACAAGTCTCTACATAGTCACTACTGCACGAATAGGTTTTGTGTAGTAATTCAGTAATACTTTTTCATGAGGGGTGTGGAGACATGATACAGTATGTCACATCTGCTCTAAAGATAGATTTGTTGTGTAGCTCCTAAATAGATGCACTTCCTCAATCAAGATAGCTCAAATCTAGCTACTTTCTAAGTTCTATCTCAGACAAATTTGAGAAAACAGTTAATGCACTGAAGTGTGGAAATTCCTCCTTCCCTGCCTAAGCAAGTTGTCAGACTCTGGCATCATTACTGAGAAAAATTAGATAAGTGATGCTTTTTATCAGCATTTTATCTCGGCAGGCTTTTTATTAGAAATACATTGTGGTTTAATTGACCCTGGTTAGCCAGTCGACCGCCTGCCCCTCTCCTAGCCTCTAGTTGGCTCGATGGAAGTTCCATCTTCTTCTAGTGAATATTTTTATTTTATTTTTTACTTTCTGCTTGTGATATGCTAGATGCCTTGTGCAAAATGTATGTAAAGAAAATCAACTTGGGCTGATTTGCTTGATCCTTTGTTGCTGCAGTTTTCTGCTCCTCTGATTGCAGAATCTTTAACACATTTTTTACCTTATAATTATTTCTGGTACCATCCCCAGGGTCTGGAAGGCCTTCACAAAGGTGGTGACCCGTGTGACGTAAATAGTTATCGCCCCATTTCCAAACTCTCTTGACTAGCAAAAAATTCTAGAATCCTTCGTAAATACTTAGATCCTTTTTAACTACAAAATGTATTCTAAATGTACACCATTTAGGTTTCAGACCAGGTCATAACACCATCTCTGCTACTTCTTTGGTTTTAAATTATGTTCTTAATTGTTTGGATAACAAGAAACACTGTGCAACCCTTTTTATTGACCTGTCTACAGCATTCAACACTGTGGACCACTCATTACTTATTCAAAGGCTTTCATCAATTGGTCTGGACCAGGCTGCTGTAGGTGGTTTGAAAATAATTTAAAGAACAGAACACAGTGTGTATTTACTGATGGTGTAAAATCAGGACATAACAAAGGGTGTCCCACAGGGATCGATTCTTGGTCCGGTTCTTTTCACTATTTACATGAACAATATTGGTTTATCTGTACAAAAATGTACTTTCACCTGTATGCGGATGACACTGTGGTATATGCTATTGCCCCACAGCTGATCAGGCTCTGTCAGAGCTTCAATCTGCCTTATTGCCCTGCAGAAATCCTTTGTTGAACTGAAAATGGGTGCTTAATGCAGGTAAAACAAGTATATGTTATTTTCCAAATCACTAAAAAATGTATCTTATGATTTATGCGTACATACTAAGGATGGTGCCCTCATTCACCATTTCCTCGCTTATAAATATCTGGGCATCTGGATTGAAGAAAAACTAACTTTCAAAAAGCATGTGGCTTTTTCTATAAGAACAGGTCCTGTCTTTCTTTAAATAGCAGAAAACAAATCAATCAGTCAACATTCATTCCGGTTATTGACTATATCGTCTATATGAATGCAGCTGCCACTGTTTTGAAGCCATTGGACACAGTTTATCAAAGCGCATTGCGCTTTATTACGGGCAACAGGTTCAGGACACATCTTTGCATTTTGAATCAGAAAGTAGGCTGGCGATCTTTGAAGTCTCATAGATCAATGCATTGCACACTTTTTGTCTATAAAGCTCTCTTCCATAAACTTCCGCCATACCTTACCTCATTGTTAACTTTCAGACGTATACATTTCCAGACCCGGACTCAGGGATGCCTAACCCTGGAGATCCCTTCAATCTCCACCATGTTAGGTAAATCTGCTTTTAGTTTTTTTGCGCATCTCATGTGGAATGATCTCCAAAACGCCTTATAGTTGGTGGAATTGGTACCTCTAGGGCAATTAGAGGGCCTTTTTACTGAATAATGTGTTGTTTCATATGATTGTGTTTTCCTTTTCATGGTTTGTGCTTGCTTTTCATGTATCGTGTAATTGATGTGTATATACACTGAGTGTACAAAACATTAAGAACACCTCTATTTCCATGACATAGACTGACCAGGTGAATCCAGCTGAAAGCTATGATCCCTTATTGATGTCACTTGTTAAATCCACTTCAATCAGTGTAGCTAAGTGGGAGGAGACAGGGGAAAGAAGGATTTTTAAGCCTTGAGACATGGATTGAGTACGTGTGCCATTCAGAGGGTGAATGGGCAAGACAAAATATTTAAGTGCCTTTGAACGGGGTATGGTAGTAGGTGCTGGGTGCACTGGTTTGTGTCAAGAACTGCAACGCTGTTGCAACTCAATATTTGGAAAGTGTTCTTAATGTTTTGTACACTCAGTGTAGATATGTGTAGTGTAATTGTTGTTTATTGATGTGTTCATGCAGGGCTCATCTGCAAAAGAAACCGTGGTTTCATCATGACTCCCTGGCTATATAAAGGTTAAAAATTGTAGTTCCAATTCAAATGGTCCTAGATCAGTTAACGTTTAGTAACCTGTTTCACATCTGATTCAAGGACAGATTTGTTATGTAGTTCCAAATGGTTCTTCTAAGGATCCTATGTCAGTTAAGAGGTAGTTAGTAACCCAAGCTCATCCGTGCTCGGATCTCTTCCTGCTTGGTGCCCCCATAGTTGAGTTGGATCATATGACATCATTGGCCAGTCCCTCTGATCAGGACCTAGCTGTGATCTGTAATAATATGCACTGCATAGGGAGATCAAAGGTGAGACGTTAATCTATTGGTCATGTGATGTTGTGGACTGCTCTCGTGTCAGTAGTTAACAGGTGGTGGAGTGTCTTCCTGTAGATACTGGAGCCATAACATGTACTCATGTCAACTAGTGAACAGTTGACATGAGAACATATGATGGAAGTATACAGGAGTCACATTGTTCACTAGTTGACATGAGACCGTCTGAGCGTGAGAGCATCTGAGCGTGCGTCTAATTTACAGTCTTAAGCTTACCGTATGCTTCCCAGTCTAAATAGTTCACACATATATTATAACTACATTTTGTTAAATTTCTGTTCGTTTTGGTGTTCGGCAGCGTTCGGCAGGTTTCTTTTGGCAGTCGAGCACACATTTTTTCTTGAGGCTAGCCAAAGTTTGGCAGCCGAAGTTTACGCCCCTTTGTCGGTGATTGGTCAACTGTAGGGATTCTTCAATGAAGTATTTGTTGTCATTCAACGACAGATGACTAGTTTTCATGCACATGTTTTCACTTGAGAAATACTGCACTGAACATCTTAGTTAGATGTACAATTTTGCAACTAAGACCTCCTCTGCAAAAACTTCAAAATTAATGACAGATTTCTTGATTTATCTTAGATTGATATAGACTATTTTAAGGAAGTGTTACTGTGTTATTGCTATGGCGTCTCAAGAGTGTTAGGCCTACTGCTGCTAGGTAGCTCTCTCTCTGCTCTCCCCCTCCCCTCTGTCTGTTCTTGATTGCAGGAGTGAAGTCTGGTGTGCGGGAGTCAGGGTTCCAGCTGCAGCTCATTCACCATAATCACCTCAGCCTTAAAGACCCGGTCAAACTTCCCACTCATCGTCAGATCATAGTCAAGACGACCATATTATTGGAACCTGACTCCTGCCTCCGCTTCACTCCTGCCACCACCATCCTGCTTTCCACTACTGGACCTCCCTTTTGGACTCACCACGGACACTAGGACGTTACGGTACCACTCCTGCTCAGAACCTGGATCTGTTACCCTTCCTGTAGACCTGGACTTGCTCTTCCCCTATTTTTGGAAACCTGAACAATTGAACTTTGTAAATAAACCTGTTAAACCTTCTCTGGCTCGGTGTAGTTGTCTGCATTTGGGTTCATATCCAGTTAAATCGTGACAAAGAGGGACAAACAGTAATATTGCCGCTTTTTTCTCGTTTTTCAAGTGAATGTCTTTTTAAGGGAGTATGCCGGTTTCCACTAGTTATCACAACCTTAACCACAGCCCTTTTTGGTCTTAATTTAAGGTTAGGGTTAGGCATAAGGCTAGCAGTGTAGTTAAGGCTAGTGTTAAGGTTAGGTTTAAAATCACATTTTAAGTAGAGAAATTGTAGAAATAGGTGGGGTTTCTGACTTTGTGGCTGTGGTAACTAGTGACAACTGAGTATGCGAGGCACAAACGTTCAAATCCAATCAAACTGTATTTGTCACATGCGCCGAATACAGCTGTTGTAGACTTTACCTTGAAATGTTTGCTTACAAGCCCTTCCCAAAGATGTAGAGTTAAAAAAATATATGCTATCTAGAACCTAAAAGGGTTCTTCAGCTGTACCCATAGGAGAACCCTTTGAAGAACCCTATTTGGTTCCAGGTAGAACATTTTGGGTTCCATGTATAACCCTTTCCACAGAGAGTTCTACATGGAACCCAAAAGGGTTTTACCTGGAACCAGAAATGGTTCAGCCTGGAGCCAAAAAGGGTTCTCCTATGGGGACAGCCAAAGAACCCTATTGGAACCCTTTTTCTAAGAGTGTAGTCTAGTGAGTGTGCGTAGGGTCAGTGCAGATCATTCTGCTAGGAGCAAACCGAACCTAGTATGCCTTTAGGAGTTTGGGCAAGCTAACTGAATGGCCCCTAACATTTCAAACTACATTTAGATTTAGATGTTTATTGAGATTAAGAGCTTTTTCCCAGGAATTAAATAAATTAAAACCGTCTGGTAACCTCAATTTCCAACCTTCATCATGTGAGTGATGAATAGGAGTTGGAAGGATGGCATCAAAAGAGACTAAGGCCTAGATTCAATCAGATCAAGTGTTAACCGGCGATAGCCGACACCCGCATAGTTAATGCGTTGGAGCTGTCAAATCAGTGAGCAGCTGCTCTTGATCATTGTCACGAGCCCGACTCGAGTTAGAAGTTCAGAACGAGAAAGTGTAAGCTATATTGAAATAATGATTTAAAATCATGAAATGAAATAATGAGGATTTCTATCAGCCTAATCGATGTGTAGATTACATCTCACATTCCGGTGTTCAAAGGCTGCATGGGCTTTCTCTTAATGCGACTCCGGGCAGCCAATGGCAATGTCCGCTTTAAGTATAATGCCAGGAGCCACTTGTGGATTTGACAGCTCTAATGCAGCTCCACCTCCAACACCGCCAAAACAATCGCTATGCAGATGTCGGCTAATGTGGATCTGATTGAATAGAGCCCTAACTGTCTGGTTGTGAAGTAGGCAAAGTACAACGGAGACAAAAAATTGTCATAAAATATATTTATTCAACTGATAAAACTTCCACTTCCAAAAACAGCAAGACTTACTCCCAGGGTGGCCCTTTAATTGTGCTTGGCATAAGGCTTTTAAAGTCAATTTCATTATCAAATACAATCATCCTTTTTTGACAGACATGATTCATAGTTTCACTTTCATTCTCTTTTTTGTTTTGTTGAATTAGCATATTCTGTGGTCCCAAAATTAAAGGTGACCCTTCGTCATTCGTAATCTGGCCTAAAAGGACCTGACACCCCGCTAACACTACAAAGCTTATCAGTTGGCGGGTTGATTCTTCCTTGGCTGTAGTGCCCTATGGCATCACACAAGGCGACTGTGCGTTTGAAACATTACAACAACACAATACATAGGGGCTTGTTAAACAATGCATAGGGGGATATTCCATTACACAATTCATAACATCTGAAAAGGGTCATAACCTAACCCTCCTGTTGTCATATCATCAAGACAATACTACAAGTACAGAGGAGCCTTCGGTTGCAAAACACAATTCAGGAATCACTTAAAAAATGAAAAAAGACATCCATTAATATTGCTAATAACACCAAGAGGAACAAACAAATAAACCAAATTATTGAAGATGAGGCTTTGCTATATAAACCCAGAAAAGCAAAGCCATTGTCATGACAGAGCTCAGTAGCTAACAGTTGTAGCTGTAACCTCCTATGATGTGTGTGTGCATGAATGTATGTCAATGTGTGTGTCTGTACGCTGTGTATGCACTGTGGGCACGCTTAGTATGAAAATCAATGAGCAGGTCAATGCCTGTAGGCCTGTGTGTGTGTGCGTATATATATATATATATATATATATATATATATATATATATGTGTATGTGCCAGAGGGGTATTTTCTGGTTCGATCGGGTGTGATGGAAGCGACCGCTGTGTTCCATTAAGCTGCCCTGATCCTGAGGCAGGCAGTCAATCAGAGATTACAGACAGACTGGCAGTGTGTGTGTGTGTGTGTGTGTGTGTGTCTGGCCCTATTCACAGATGGTGAAGCAGTTTCATCCATCCAAGGCCTGTCACTGACTGCTAGTCAGGTCTGCTTGTCTTTCTCCAACTGAATCATCTATGACATTATCCCAGCTATATTTCTATATTCTTAGCCTCTTTGCAAGCTTTGTTTGTTTGTTGACGCATCCTATCTCTCTATCTATGAAAAACTACAGAGCCCAGTAGCTGTCTACAACATTGGCACCGGAGGCAAAATCCCGGTAAATCTGTCACATTATAGCCACCACTGTGGAGTGCTTGTCTTGTGTACATCAGGGCTTCTCTGGATGGTTATCGCTCAAGAGAGGCGACAGGAAAGGAGGGATTTTGTTCTTCAAAAAAATGTAAAATGCTCTGAGGCTTAATGCAGGGGAGGCACGCCTGGGTGTCTCACTAAGCAGAGGGGGAAGGGGGATTGGGGGGCAGGGGGATTTATTTGAAGGATGCACGCACAGCGCGGCCCTTGAGGGGCTGAGGGGGGCGGTAGTTGTCCACCATGCAGCAGGCGGCTTCACCCTCTCCGGAGAAGAGCAGGCTCCGGAATTTGCCCATCTGTCAGAGGAGAAAGGAGAGAGAGGAGATAGAGTTATACTCCTTACCTCCTGTCCCTATCACTCACTCCAATACATCTCCAGTCATACAGTTTGTAGCCTTCATCAAGTAAATCAAAGGTTGTGTGGGACTTCTCTATTTAAATGATTTTCCTAAACAGTGATTCATGGAACTAAGCTTAGTGTCTTTCTGTTGATGCTTAAGTCTGACAAAGAGATTGAGGTACAGTCAAATGACCCATCTAAGAGATTTGCCATTAATTTTGGCCAATAAATTAGTAAGAGGTCACAAGTTCATGGCTACAGCCATTGGACATACTGTAAAGTACATAGTGCACACAATACTACTTTCAACCCCTGAAACAAGTCTATCTTATTTATCAACCTCAGGGGTTGAATAACATTTGAACATAAGGGGAGACAAGTAAGTTCTTATTAGACTAATATCCACCCAAATATTATAATCTTCAAGTAGCTTCTAATAGTGCGTCATTAGCTACTGATAAGCGCTTAATACAGTGTTCCCTCTTCTGAAGTGTTACTGTTACCATTCATGATATTTACTGTATGAATAATTTTTTTGATATCATATCTTATGTCTCTGCCTAGTACGGCACCCCCTCTAAAGCCTATGTGCACATTTCCCTGTTCACCCTTGAGACGCCCAGGCAAAGGTATTAAATAAACATTTGACTGGGCAGTGTTAATTTTCACATAGTCACAAGTGAGTCAAGCCACAAGGGCAGGGTTTAGAGAAGATGTGGGCTGCCATTTTACAGGAACTTCCAACATGACTATGCTTGTATGAAAATGTGTGGGTTGAGGTTAAAGTAGGAGAATTTTCAAGTCCACTAGAAATAAACAGACCTCCCACATACTACTTTATTTTCTTTTTTTAGAAAAATAGGATGCCAACAGAACGTCCAGCTGGACAGGCACGTAGGAATCTTTTCAGTTTTGGTGGAGAACTGGGAATGACCTCAATGACCTGGAATCTTGGAAGGACATGTGTCCCATTACTCTAAAATAGTAGAAAAGACTGCAGAAATAGCAGTCAGATACCTCTCAACTATCAAATCCTCTTATCTACAATACATTTTAGTTGTCAAGTAGACTATTTTATCAAGGAAGAGATTAAGAAAGGACGCTATTCCAGACTATTGGAACAAAGCCAGCATACTGTAGCTGCAGAGTGTAAATTCAACCCCTTACTACTCAATGAGCTCACGTGACCTATCGTACCTGGACAGGGCTGACGCTGATTGACTCCTTGCAGACAATCCAGGTGACACTCTCCAGCAGAGGGGGTGTGGTCAGGGAGCCGTCGTAAGTCCAGTAGTCTAGGGACTTGGGGAGCAGGATGGTGGGGTCAAAGTTCTCGAAAGAGGTCTGCTTGCCCTGTAAACAAAGAGGGAGGCAACGGCAAGTTCACATCAGCAGGTCAATGATTGGCTCAGAGAATGACTGGTTCCATGCTAGCAGTAGCACCACTTAGAATGCTAGCTCCAGATAGACTTACCTTGGCTTTAATGGCATCAAAAGCATCAAGGACCTTCTGAAGATTGGCATTTTCATTTCCAACCTAACCAGACAAATTCAACACACATAAATGGCAAATAATAATGATAATTTAAACAAAATATTGCGCTTGAAAATATATTTATATTATCTTTAACTAGTAAACTAAGTCAAAACAATTGAAGGTATACAGCTGAGTCCATTGCTACACACCTGGAGGAAGACTCCTACAACAGCAAGGCCATCAGACTGGCTAGCAGCATCACCAAAACTGGGGTACTTGGTGTTCCAGTGCACCAGGTGGAGCTAAAATAAAGAAATAGGACACAAGCAGTGAGCAACCCTAAGGAGTATTTTCTTACCACCAGGCCTTGGGTCTTTTGTACAGTGGGGTTTAGGGGTTTAGACCAATTTGGAAGTTGCATGCCTGAGGCTTTTGTTGAATTACATAATGATTTAGTGAAAAGCAGGGTTGAAGTCAATTCCATTTCACCAAAGTCAATTCAGGAAATACATGGAAATTCGATTCACAAATTCGCAGAAATTCCTCATTGAATGTCATGGGAACATTTTCACTCCATGAACTGAAAGTTCACTGACCCTTATAAGTCATTTATGGAAAAAACTAAAAAAAAACATATTGATGGCTTGCCAAATACTGTATGTTGCACTACTAATGCATACCATTCAAACTTTGGTGTTGAAACTAAGGGATTCAAACCAAGTGTGTGTGACCAGTGTCAGTACCTCAGCAGCATACTTGGTCCCGGCCACAGTGTGCTCAGAACCCCTGTCGTCGCTGGCGCCCCAGTGGAAGTGGAACTGCTTTAGCCTGTACGTCCCTGAAATGGGCCCCCCTGTCAGAGCTGCCAACAGAACACAGAAAACAAAGACGTTAACACGTATAAGTGCAATGGGTCAACCTGTTATGGGCCCCGAGTTAGTACTACCTACACCAGTTTAAGTCCACTTTGTGTAATAGCACTACAAGACTTGCATGTACAAAACACATGAGATGTTCACATTTTGAACAGGATCATTATGCATTCATAATAAGATTTCAAAATACACCATGTTCCTTTCCTTTCTTTTTTTACTGAGCTAACATCTCTTTTAATCTTTGGTCCATGATGAAAATGTGTCACAAGACACAATGCGATGAGTTGTCTTGACCGGTATAATGTTAATATTAACAGAGCAATGCAAAAGCCGCTCTTGTGTCACTGCCACCCCCACCCCTCCCCCACACTAGCACACAGACGTCCTGTTCGATGGAAGCAGCAGACTCAGTTCCTGTTGCGTTATCCAGACCCAAAAGCAGCAAACCCAAGGTCATCCTAAGATACTTTCCAGGTATTGTTCCTTTGACATAGTCATCTATTTATACCAATGTAGTGGCAGCAGGTAATCCTTGACTAATTAGTCTATTTTCATCTCACGTGATGTCACAGTTGATGCTGACAGACTAGGCTACAGCCTATAGGTGCTCTTTTAACAGGATTTTTAGGACATGATTCACAACAGTTGGTTCTGCTTGATAAGGTAGAGACTTATCTGACAAGTAGCAAAGGGAGTGAGTGTGTGAGTGTCTACAGGTTTCTAATGTAGGATTACATTATGAGACTGAGATTGACCACACCCTGTGGTTAGACAGACTACAGCTATGATGGTGTAATTTCCAATGTAGGCCTACACACAGACAGGTATGACTAACAGTCATTCTTTCTTTCAGGCATAAGCTTATATTTGTGTTTGAATATGAACTTGGCATTCAATTTCAATTAGCTTCCATTAAGTTAACACAACAAACATGATACATTTACCCTCTGAGCTCCCCTGTAAGCACTAAGGCGATCAAAAATACTGACGTAAAGGATTACCAATTCAATATCCAAAATCCTATACCAAGCCACCTGACATATAGGCAGGCCTAATGCTGCATTTAATAGGGTGCTAGGATCACATGCCATCAGTGATTACAGAGACAATATAATCTATTGTGTAACAACTCTCAGGAATATAAAAATGCAACATCTTATATTAAGATTCAGAATGACTAGTTTATAAATTTCTCACACCAATATTTTATCAAAATGAATGGGAAATCCCCCCCAAAAATGTAGTATTTTTTTTCTTCTGGATTTGGTTGTCATTACATTTTTGCACTGTATTAGGCAATAGCCTATTATTAATCGAATTATAATGACAGCAAAACGAGTAAAATATAATAATGTTGTACTTTGTTACTAAAAACATTCCCATTCACTCCTGACACATTAATGGTTAACCAGACTCAGTTCTATTTGCATAAACTGACCTTCTCCTTTTTTGCGCTAATGACCCCTCTTCCAGTCTAAAGGTTTTACGTGCAGGGAAAGGTTTGTGAGGGGTTGCGTTACCAATTCCATTACCTACTATTGTTTTCATGTCATAGTGTGGGTAGTGAATGAATATAGTCTCATCCAGCCCTATTCCATGACGATAATATTTGTTATAATATTTGTTACTTTGTAAATGTATGAATTATTAATGTTAAAGAAGTGCACAAAGTATCCACAACTGCAAGATACCATTTCGAGACACCTGTCATGACGCATGCATAAAGATTGACACTAACTTGAGTTGTCGTTGTCGTCGGCGTAGGTCACTTGAAAGGAATGTCCGTTGTTGAGAATGTCAATGGAGGTGGAAGGGTCGTACTTCAACGTGAGCGCCTTCAAGGCTGCGTCGAAGGCAGCCTCCCCAGGTACAATGTCAATGGGAGACTGGCGGGGTCCGTTGGCAATTGGGAAGCCTTCACACCATTTGTCGGGTCCTATAATGACAGTGGGGACATTGCATTTGGAGACAATAATACAGTATCTGTCAAAAATGTAGTCTACGTCAATTATTGCTTTCCAATGACATAGAATATTTTCGATAATCTTGCAGCTCGCTGTAACGGGGTGAGATTGTTATGACGCACGGTAGCCTAATAGCAATGTCAAAGAGGGATGCATAAAAATACATGTAGACAATGATTCATCAATGCATGACCGTTGTGTTTTCATTCATTCATCGGACAGTATATGCTGTACTACAGGTCCCTTTTAATGTCATGATAAGAACAGAGCACAAGCGCCTCACCATTGTCCGGTGCGTATCCCCATGCATGAGACATTGTTACTATTTGGGTATCTAGTGCTGTAAATCCCCCAAAATTGCGTCGCTCCGGAGTGCAAACAGCCAGTGTCCTCCACTTGACAACTGTCAGAGCTTATATAGGCTCCCTGTGGATTGCGTGTTTCGCAATGCGTGTAGGAGCGGGAGGAGTTAGAAGCACAATCGATCGATGATCCCAGACTGTGTGTGTGTGTGTGTGTGCGCGGCACCACATATGTTGTGAGTAGCCGCCTCGCTATACATCCAGCGCTCCTTCATCCAAATCACTTGCCACTGGAAGGCGAGACACAAGCTGTATGGATATTCCCGAGCAGTACCATGTGCAATAACTCTTTGATGTTGAGCCTTCCACTTCCTAAACTCAAACGCTACAATTGCATTTTGAGTACACACACACACACTCAGGGGGAGAGAGAGAGAACTCAAGAGTCCTTTCTTCCCTTCCCGTTTAATGATGAACATGACCATAATTGTCGATAGACTATAGAACTATTTTTTTTATTTATATATATATTGAGCGTTTAGTCTATGTGGTATTCACGTACTTTAGGTGAAATTATTTATTGAATAGAGCCAGTGGCGATTTTAACGTGTACATCTTGGTGGGGCAAACAAAACAAAAAAAGTTGGATGCATGCCAGCAAAGCCACTACACAACACAACACTAAACAATATATTAATTGCACTATAACGGTGACAAACGGTGCCCACACACTGTTAGGGCCTACATAAAGTTGTCCCAACAGCAGAGTCCCAACACCTTACCACTGCTGCACCAGTATCAGCGGAGCCTTGTCTGCCAGTGAAACAGTTCATTCAGCCTAATTTACTACCTTTTAAAAAACATAGCTGATATGGCTGACTTGCTTTAACAAATGTGGTTTCTACTGACAATTGAGATGTACAAACTATGGCATAAGGGGACAACAAGCGGATAAGAGGCAATCTGTAATTTCAATTAAGACATTCATGAGTGAGCTAGGACAGAGGTAGTCAATATAACTATTTGTTCAGCACTTTAAAATGTACAGCCACAGAATTTAGAACATGGGCCGTTCTTACAGTGTTCTCCCTGTACACCAAGTCAGAACCGTAGGATAAATAAAGGGGGCATATAAGCAGACAATTAAATCTCTTACAATATTCAATGATTACATTCCTCTAAAACAGGTTATAGGCTACATGTGCACCACCAAGTCAGAACAGTAGGCAAAATTAAGAGTGGAAAATAGACTAAATTATTAGGGTGAGGCACATGGGCTACTAACAGCTTACTACACAACATACACTTAGTATTACTTTCTTAGCTACAGTATACATATCTCCCTGGCATATTACATAATTTATGCAGCAGCAGACAAGACATTTTTGGACTCAACTTGTGCTGTGCTCACTTGAACAGGAAGGTGGCGCGGCGGTCCTTTGGTCCTTCGTGGGCAAATTTTGTCATCAAACTTTGTCATCAAAGTCTGCCATTCTCTGGATCTACGGTACTTAAGACAAATGGGAACTCTGAAAAACAAGGTAGAATCATGATGACGTCTGTGATCTTCAGGTCGTAGCTCTAGAAAGAGGCCCGAGTTCCGGATGTACAATTCCGAGTTGGATGACCGTTTCCCAGTCGGAGCTCGATTTTCCGGAGTTCCCAGTTGTCTTGAACTCACTGAAGTCAGATTTCGCAGTTCCGAGTTAACAGTTGTTTTGAGCCGGCACAAATCATGCTTCATTGACAGCATGGCCAATATTGAACGTTTATCATTTTAAACATGGAAAAGAGACCCTTAATCCCAGACTTAGGACCACACAGTCACTCCACTGAATAGCAGGCTAGTGATTGCTTTGCAATGCTTGCAGTTAGCCACTGATTCCTTCCAAACCACTCATTGTTGAAGTTGCGATTTCCAACTTGTTGTGTAATGTTTATGTCCAATGACCGATGAGCTCCAATACGTTTTATCTATAATTTCTCTACATTATTTCTCTTCATATGACAAAGATTAAAAAGGATTTGCCAGTAGATAGTCGACTTGATTCATGATGATGACTGCTAGCTAAGATTTTGAAAGTATGGTGTTGACATGATCAGTCCAATCAAAGCTACTATAGATATAATGTGATTTCCCGTCATTTTATCTGTGGCCAATGACCTTGAGCCTTCTTGGATGGCATTTCTAATGTAACTCTATGTCAGCACCCAAGGGGCTTGCATTTTCGAGCTCTACCCTTAGACTTGGCGGTGAAGTAGTGTCCCCATGAGTGACAGAACACTGAGCCAATCACTGCGCAACTAGATAACTTTTTTTTTTTTTTTACATTGTTTGCAAACTGATATGTGACATGTATTAATGCCAAACAGGCAAGCCCCCAAATTTCCTTTTTTATTTATTTTTAGCTACAAATGTGGGGCTCAGCCCCACCTGCGCTGAATGACGGGTCGCCACTGCATAGAGCAGATGGAATTATTGTATATTATTGTCTCAGGTGGATGTTTTTCATTTACACCTAGCCCCAGGGCTACAGTAGTATATAATTACTTGTATTAGTCTATTGATCATGTTTAGGCCTACGTTATGACATTTTGCCTAGACTGAGAACAGTTAAGTATCTATCTGTATCCTAGTTTTTCTTTAATATTATAGACAGACTAACATATTTTCTAATATGCTGAAAATGCAAAAAATAACAGTGTTGCTTAAAACCCCTTTATAAAAGTGATAGGCTTCCCACTGGGCACACATTAGTTGAATCAACGTTTCCACGTCATTTCGTTGACCAATGTGGAATAGATGTTGAATTGACGTCTGTGCCCGGTGGGTTAACTCCGCCACTGAGTACACAAAACATTAAGGACACCTGCTCTTTCCATGACATAGACAGACCAGGTGAACGCTATGATCCCTTATTGATGTCACTAGTGTACGCTCATGGACTCTGATGAAAGTGTATCTGCGGCGATACGTTGCTGTCATCTGGCGGTCATAATGAGAAAGCAAATGTTTTTGTAGCTGCTGTTGCCAGTGCACTCTGTCTTGCTAGCCGAAAACTGCAACCACCTCAGCATCGAAGGAAACGAGAACGGTCAAAGAATGATACGATCATGTCCTCAGATAAAATACATGTATTGCATAAAGGCTGTAGAATAACAACATGAGGCATAACATAACCCCGATCATTTTTGTGCTACTTCTCTTACCCAGCGTGGATTCAGCGCGGACAGCGTGGAAATCCAGCGCATCATGGGGGCGTTTCAATCTGCTGTCTTCGCGAACACTGATTGGTTCAGATTTAGTCGCATCTAAATTGCGTCAATCTCAGTTGCATCAACACGTTTTACAGTTGCCGAAGTCTTCCAATTCTTGAGGTTCGTATATATTGTTCTTCGAGTTTATCTAGCTTTGTGGATTCACATATTGAACGCACGTGATGTTACTGTATTTCGTTATATATTGTGACAACATAAGCTAATAAATTGTATGATCACAACGGGTCGGTCTGAGGTAGTTTAACTACCTCTAGCTAGTTAGTAACCTTGCTAACAACAGACGTTTGTTCTCTTTGAAATTATAGGTAATCATGGCGAAGAATAAACAAAAAGGCAAAAGGCAGCAAAATGTGTTCCGAGTGGCCAACAAACAGACAAAACAAAAGAATAAAGCAAAACCTGTCACTTCAACTCTCAAACACGTAAGTGGAAAATGGTAGGTAGCTACCTACCATCTTAGTTAGCCAGCTAGCTAGCTAATAGGCTTCACACAGTAGGGTGTCCAATGAAAAACGCATCTTTTGACCAATGGGTAAAATGTTAATTGTGTAGATAATTCCATAAGAAAACCAATGCCAATGGTCCAAACCTCATGTCTCCATCATAATCCGTTTAAAAGTTATTGGAGTTTTTACCGTTGTAGAATGGCCAAAATTAGGGTGACTATATAAATGGAGGCCAGAGGAAAAAAGTGGTCAAAAATCAGGAAAATTGCGTCACGTCAACCAGGCTGGATTCTGTACAAGAATGAAAGCTGCAATATTAAACTTTTTGGGCAAACTGACCACGTTCACATTGATAGATCTATAACTCACATGTCTTTCTCATTGAAAACAAGTATAAAGTGGTAGTTCTGTTCTATGTGGCTATTTCTACGCTTCCCATTCTTAAGTTTCGTTTTTGCTTCTTTTACTTTCGGTGTTGTACACTAGTTTCAAACTTAATTTGAAAGTCTTTCACATTCCTATCAGCTCATGTCATGCAAATGTGGCTATTTGCGACCAGCGGAAACAACTTTGAAGATGACGACAATGTAAAATCCTAAGAAGTTGTTACTAGAAACCTACACCGCTATGTCAACACAGCTTGCCACTTATTATCGGATGTATTACCGTAACATTTCAATTAAATGCCGAATCTCAAATAGCCGCCTGTCCCTTTTAATAGCTGGGCAACGGCACACATTGCACAACATCGGGTCTAAATTAATTGTTTACGAGGTTCCCATTAATTACGAAGAATTGTTTATGACATTCCATGGAGGGCATAGTGTCTGCGGGTTTTTGGTATTTCCTTTCAATTAAGAACTAGACAACCAGGTGAGGGAGTTATTTACTAATTATTGACCTTAATTCATCAATCAAGTACAGTAATGAATCGAAAAAAATATGGCGTTTTTATCGCCAGTAAGAAACTGCTAGCCGTTGGCTGCTAACAGCTGAGAACTGCTAGCTAACTGGCAAGCAGGAAAACAGTCAACTTCAGGAGTACAGACCCCTAGAAATCGGCAGATGGCCATCTAGTGGGAAAGTAAGAACTGCCAAAAATGCAATCAGAGGGGAATTCTTTTTTTGTTAAACTAGAGTCATACTAAGACAAAAGAAACGTGACACAGTGTGTAAATGATAACACATTAGTTCAGGAAATGAAGAAATTGATTAAAATACTGGAAGTGAATCCTGGAATTAAACAATTAACTATGCAAATTAGCAAAAGATGTGTGCATTAGAAAAATAAATGCCATGCTCATATAGAAGCTTGTCTCTAAAGCAGTGTTCACATTGGCAGTTTGAAGAGACTCAAATCCTATTTATTTAAATATCTGATTCGACGTTTTCCTGCAGTCTGAACAGCCATAAGGCACATGGAATCAGATATTTCAAGCCACATTTCAAACCACCTTCATTCGTGGTTTGAAGTCAGATACAAATCTGATTCCTGGCCATGTGACTTGTCTGAACGGTCAAATCTGATTTAATTGCCCTCAAGTGGTTTTTAGATAGTTATTCGGCATATCTTGTTGCTTGCTAGCTACTCTGTTGACAGTTTCACAAGAACATGTGGTAGCTAACTAGCTTGTTAATTGTTTACAAACAAATTAGTGAATGTGCTAGAAAACTAAACAGCTGGCTAGTTGACTGATGTGGCTAGCCAAAAAGGACTTGTTTTGAAAGTTGGATCATCTTATCCTTTGAGGCTTAGCTTGCTACATAACTTCTGAGTGATAGGAAGCACAAGCACCACCACCAATCAGCCTACACCACTGCACACACACCTGGTGTTACTATGACAACTAGCGTAGCCTTGTCAGCAAATTACTGCTGTCTGAACACACATCCGATTTGGTCACTTTTAATTTGCTGTTTGGACAGTCGGTAGTTAAAAACGGATCTGAAAAACAAAACTTAGTTGAGCATTAAGGCCTGCAGTGTGAGCAAGGCTTAATAAGCGCCTGTTGTGTTATGTGATTTAAGCAAATAAACGCCCGGGCTATTCATTGAAGTTTTATGGTAGGTTGCGAAATCCGAGTTTTTAGATGTAACGTTAATGATACAGTATGTTACATAACATAGTTTACTTACAGTGCAATCGATAAGTATTCAGACCCCTTGACGTTTTCCACATTTTGTTACATTACAGCCTTATTCTAAAATTGATGAAATTGTTTTTTTCCTCGTCAATCTACATTTTAGTCATTTAGCAGATGCTCTTATCCAGAGCGACTTACAGTTAGTGAGTGCATACATTATTTTATTTTTCATACTGGCCCCCCGTGGGAATCGAACCCACAACCCTGGCGTTGCAAACGCCATGCTCTACCAACTGAGCTACATCCCTGCCGGCCATTCCCTCCCCTACCCTGGGCCAATTGTGCGCCGCCCCATGGGTCTCCCGGTCGCGGCCGGCTACGACAGAGCCTGGATTCGAACCAGGATCTCTAGTGGCACAGCTAGTACTGCGATGCAGTGCCTTAGACCACTGCGCCACTCGGGAGAATCTACACACAATACCCCATAATGACAAAGCAAAAACAGGTTTTTAGAAATGTTTGCTAATTTATAAAAAATAAAAACGGAAATATCACATTTTACATAAGTATTTAGACCCTTTACTCAGTACTTTGTTGATGCACCTTTGGCAGCGATTACAGCCTCGCCTTCTTGGGTATGACACTACAAGCTTGGCACACCTGTATTTGGGGAGTTTCTCCCATTCTCCTCTGCAGATCCTCTCAAGCTCTGTCAAGTTGGATGGGGAGCGTCGCTGCACAGCTATTTTCAGGTCTCTCCAGAGACGTTAGATCGGGTTCAAGTCCGGGCTCTGGCTGGACCACTCAAGGACATTGACACTTGTCCCGAAGCCACTCCTGCGTTGTCTTGGATGTGTGCTTAGGGTCGTTGTCCTGTTGGAAGGTGAACCTTCGCCCCAGTCTGAGGTGCTGAGCACTCTGGAGCAGGTTTTCATGAAGGATCTCTCTGTACTTTGAGCCGTTCATCTTTCCCTCGATCCTGACTAGTCTCACAGTCCCTGCCTCTGAAAAACATCCCTACAGCATGATACTGCCACTACAATGCTTCACCGTAGGGATGGTGCCAGGTTTCCTCCAGACGTGACGCTTGGCATTCAGGCCAAATAGTTCAATATTGGTTTCATAAGACCAGAGAATCTTGTTTCTCATGGTCTGAGAGTCCTTTAGGTGCCTTTTGGTAAACTCCAAGCGGGCTGTCATGTGCCTTTTTACTGAGGAGTGGCTTCCGTCTGGCCTCTCTACCATAAAGGCCTGATTGGTGGAGTGCTGCAGAGATGGTTGTCCTTCTGGAAGGTTCTCCCATCTCCACAGAGGAACTCTGAAGCTCTGTCAGAGTGACCATCGGGTTCTCGGTCACCTCCCCTCATCAAGGCCCTTCACCCCTCATCAAGGCCCTTCACCCCCGATTGCTCAGTTTGGCCGGGCGGGCCAATTCTAGAAGGAGTCTTGGTGGTTCCAAACTTCTTCCATTTAAGAACACAGGCCACTGTGTTCTTGGGGACCTTCAATGCTGCAGACATTTTTTGGTACCCTTCCCCAGAGCTGTGCCTCAACAAAATCCTGTCTCTGAGCTTTACGGACAATTTCGACCTCATGGCTTGGTTTTTGCTCTGGCATGCACTGTCAACTGTGGGACCTTATATAGACAGGTGTGTGCTTTTCCAAATCATGTCCAATCAATTGAATTTACCACAGGTGGACTCCAATCAAGTTGTAGAAACATCTTAAGGATGATCAATGGAAACAGGATGCACCTGAGCTCAACTTCTCTTAACCCTAACCTTAACCCTTAGCTAGCTAACGTTAGCGTTAGCCACCTAGGTAAAGTTAGCCCCAACAAATTGGTATTTGTAACATATCACACATTTTACAAATTCGTAACATATTGTACAAATTGCAATTCGTAAACATATCATACGAAATGGATGATGGACATCCACAAATTAATTAATACGAAACCTAACATATCATACTAAATGTAGTGTCTCAGATTTACGTACAGAATAATATGACATGCTCTGAGACCATCTTGAGGATCACCTAGCTACAACTGCTGTTTTCCAGGTTCCCTCATTTTCTGTGTAATCATTTCTTGATGGTGTTTCTCCAATTAATCCCATTGGAGTCATAGACTAGTTTCATTTTGACTGAATGCATTGAAAGAGAGAATTCACCCACAATGCCATAAAGTGTTCTTACCTTGTAAGCATTCAGCTGGCCACTGTCTCCAAATGCTAACTTTTTACTTGGCAAACTTTACTTGGTGATACTTCCTAAATTTACTTGATTTGGAAAGCTCTGGTGTTTTATAATCTCCTGTGGCTAGTTGCCCATTAAACCCTGACACTCAGCAAATGCTCTGTGAGAAAAAGGACTGCAACAGGTAGGTGTCGTCTCACCGTAAAACGGTTGTTCCTGAAGGCTAACTTATCCGTCTTGTATGTGTATTGTGCAAGGGTAGTATTTCACACAGTTGCTGACAACTGTTTTCTTTCTTTGTATACAGATCAATGCAGTGAAAAACGAGAAGGTGGAGAACCTGAATAAAATATTTACAGAGGTCCAACGGGATGTCAAAAGTGTATCAAAATGCACTGCTCCAGAGCCCAGAAAGCCAACACAGGTAAGGTTAAACTGAGAATTAATGGATAACCTGACAGAGAGTTGAGTGTGCTGAGTACAGTGAGGGGAAAAAAGTATTTGATCCCCTGCTGATTTTGTACGTTTGCCCACTGACAAAGAAATTATCAGTCTATAATTTTAATGGTAGGTTTATTTGAACAGTGAGAGACAGAATAACAACAAAGAAATCCAGAAAAACGCATGTCAAAAATGTTATAAATTGATTTGCATTTTAATGAGGGAAATAAGTATTTGACCCCCCTCTCAATCAGAAAGATTTCTGGCTCCCAGGTGTCTTTTTATACAGGTAACGAGCAGAGATTAGGAGCACACTCTTAAAGGGAGTGCTCCTAATCTCAGTTTGTTACCTGTATAAAAGACACCTGTCCACAGAAGCAATCAATCAATCAGATTCCAAACTCTCCTCCAAGGCCAAGACCAAAGAGCTCTCCAAGGATGTCAGGGACAAGATTGTAGACCTACACAAGGCTGGAATGGGCTACAAGACCATCGCCAAGCAGCTTGGTGAGAAGGTGACAACAGTTGGTGCGATTATTCGCAAATGGAAGAAACACAAAAGAACTGTCAATCTCCCTCGGCCTGGGGCTCCATGCAAGATCTCACCTCGTGGAGTTGCAATGATCATGAGAACGATGAGGAATCAGCCCAGAACTACACAGGAGGATCTTGTCAATGATCTCAAGGCAGCTGGGACCATAGTCACCAAGAAAACAATTGGTAACACACTACGCCGTAAAATACTGAAATCCTGCAGCGCCCGCAAGGTCCCCCTGCTCAAGAAAGCACATATACAGGGCCGTCTGAAGTTTGCCAATGAACATCTGAATGATTCAGAGGAGAACTGGGTGAAAGTGTTGTGGTCAGATGAGACCAAAATTGAGCTCTTTGGCATCAACTCAACTCGCCGTGTTTGGAGGAGGAGGAATGCTGCCTATGACCCCAAGAACACCATCCCCACCGTCAAACATGGAGGTGGAAACATTATGCTTTCGGGGTGTTTTTCTGCTAAGGGGACAGGACAACTTCACTGCATCAAAGGGACGATGGACGGGGCCATGTACCACAAATCTTGGGTGAGAACCTCCTTCCCTCAGCCAGGGCATTGAAAATGGGTCGTGGATGGGTATTCCAGCATGACAATGACCCAAAACACACGGCCAAGGCAACAAAGGAGTGGCTCAAGAAGAAGCACATTAAGGTCCTGGAGTGGCCTAGCCAGTCTCCAGACCTTAATCCCATAGAAAATCTGTGGAGGGAGCTGAAGGTTCGAGTTGCCAAACGTCAACCTCGAAACCTTATTGACTTGGAGAAGATCTGCAAAGAGGAGTGGGACAAAATCCCTCCTGAGATGTGTGCAAACCTGGTGGCCAACTACAAGAAACATCTGACCTCTGTGATAGCCAACAAGGGTTTTGCCACCAAGTACTAAGTCAAATCAATTTAAAACATTTTTGACATGCATTTTTCTGGATTTTGTTGTTATTCTGTCTCTCACTGTTCAAATAAACCTACAATTAAAATTATAGACTGATCATGTCTTTGTCAGTGGGCAAACGTACAAAATCAGCAGGGGATCAAATACTTTTTTCCCTCACTGTATCCTCTCTCTGATGGTTGTCTGATTGTCTTCCATTTTCCTTTCTCGCCTCTTTTTTTTTTTTGTCAGGTTGTCCGTGAAGCACCGAAGGAGTCTGCGAATGTGGACAGCGCTGCCCAGCTGTTCTCTCAGCTATAGTGCAGAATGGCTGCATGAAATGAAATCTAGTTACAATTCGAACAGTCCACACTGCCACATTCACATAAGGGGCATCATCGCCACCTTGTAGAGAATGTAATATGACTAATATGATATGTAAATATGGTGGTATAAAAAATTGTGCAGATGTGCTGAAGAATGTAAAGGACTCATTTGTGAGAGGTTGACACTTGCTGTAAAATTGTAGATTTCCTGTTGGATACATCTGTCAAATATAATGATCAACAACCTTAAGGTGTCCATTGCATGTGTCAATGCTGAAATTGATCTCTCTTCACAAATCTATGCTGCCAATGCTGAATGTCAGGGTCTTAGCAGCACACAGTATTTCATTTATGAAGATAGTTTTTATTTTCTATTGGATTTTCACTCTTGATGAGATAATGTACTAATTACTAAGTTGTTCTTGGTGTTCTTGTATAATCTACTGAATGATGTGTGGGTGTATCTATTAGTAAATCACTCGTTCTTCTACTTTTGAAATAACTTTGGGAGAAGTACATCTCGGCGCAGCTTGCTGGCAGTGGCTGGTTTTAAGTATGCTGGGCACATTCAGCGGTAGCCAGTTGGTGGTGCTTTACTGATGTGCTGCTGATTGCCTGTCTCTCTGTGGCCAGCCACCTGTGGAGAATGTATTTATTCAGTCAATAAGCATGGGGCTGTCACAAGACATGCGTGTGCCTGGGAAATGCTGCAACCGAGATTACATTAGCATTTTACAGCTTGTAACATGCGTCTGTAAACTGTTTTTCTGGAGGTGGTTATTCGTGAAACGAAATCTAATGGCAGATTTTCTTTATCGTATGTTAAATCATGTGTGTTCACCAATCTCATTAGTCTTTTCAAGGTTATAATCATAAAAGCGTCACCACTTAGAACTTTGGTGCTAAGCAGAATATTCCTTTAAAGAGTTGCTGAAAGTTGAGTAGAGATTTCGAAATGAACACCCCCCCAAAACTGACTGGTATCAGGTGAGTGGAACAGTGATACATGTTCAGGGCTTAGCTAAAAAAAATATATATATTAAAATGAAGCTACAGTGCCAGGACATTACATTTTCAGTGTAGGCCTATATACATGCATTTGTAAGAGTGTAGCCATTGTATTTAATACGGCAGAGGAAATGGTTATCTTGGTTCTGAATGATTGGACACAGTGGGGATAGTGTGACAGCTGCTGCAGTGTAGAGGTGTCAGCCAGGCTATTGGGGCAGGTACATCCCACTGAGATTCCAGATGAGACAGCAGGGTGGCACCATAATACCCTGGGGAGAGAGAATACATATCACACACACATGAATTCACATAGGAGTGGAAAACACAATCATGCACACTATTACATTGAGACTTATGCAGTAGAAACCCTCCATCCAGCCACACTACAAAGCACAGTGGGAGTTTTATCTACACCCTGCTAGGGTGAGAAAATCTCATGGGGAAAAGGGTTGTGCGATAGCACAGGACATTGTGCCTGGCCTGTCATTTCCGTTTCCACAGTAGGCGGCATCATTTCAAGCATGACTTGCTCCTCAAAAGTGGTCCTCGTGACAGGAACAGAAAGCGGCAGAGAATTTTCGAAGAAAATAAGCTACTGTCTTGAGTCTTAGATGGTCGCTGTCCACTGCCCGGTGGTGCTGAACTTCGAAATGACGCTATTGCCGCTATTAGTGGTTCTAAAACAGCGTGATTATTATATTGGTAATTCTACACATATCAAAGTCAACATGACAGATGCACTTTTTGACAACATGCCAGTATGCTACCTTGAGTATGCTGTGGTACATTGTTCAAATTAACGTCCAGGTTTGTGAAGTACAACATATATGCCGTTTGTCCTAGGGTGTTATTTAGAGACAGTCATTAATTCTGCCCACTCAAAAAAGTTATATGAAGGCTATGACCTTTATTGTTTGGCTTATTGCTGAAACGGCAAAATACTAAAATGTCTGACAACTCAAATGCCACAGTGCATTTTAGATGCAGATACAGTATATCACCATATGTGGTTAGCAGCTCAATGCTTGGGGTAATAAAAGTTACATTTAAAGTTTTGACTTAATCAATTAGAAAGTCAGTTGCTTCTGAAGTACGTTCTTCTTGCTATTCTTTCTCTCACCTTCTGAAGACACTAATACATTTACTTAGTACTGACCACTGAATGTCATTAACAAATGCAAATGCAGTGGAGCAGAGTTATAATTAAAACAAACAAAAAAAACGATTATCTAATCATCTAAATTTAGCCTGAGGACAAAATAAAATTATTGATTTACATCTTTAAGTAAACAAGACATAGACCCATCTGATTAAATAAATGTGTCAGGAAGAAGATGGCTGTAGGCCTAAGTAATTTAATGTAATCAAATTGTTGTTTCCTAAATAAGAATCTAATGAGGAGCTCTGTATTCTTATGTCCACAAGGTGGTGCTATTAGGAGACTTAAGGGTTATCCAACAACATTTCTGCGTGTGTGTGTGTCATGGTCGGGCTCAATTCAGAATTGACTTGCGAATGCCTCATAAATTCCATCTCAACTTTTGAATTAGAATTGAAATAGTAAACAGGATAGATTTTCAATTTGAATTAAAGGAAATATAATACCATTTAATTAAAATGCCTCTTCTATTCTATATTAGGTGTAGTTTATACAAATACATACTGAACAAAAATATAAACAGAACATTTAAAGTGTTGGTCATGTTTCATGAGCTGTAATAAAAGATCCCAGAAATTTAACAGATGCACAAAAACCTTATTTCTCTCAAATTTTGTGCACAAATGTATTTACATCCCTGTTAGTGAGCATTTCTCATTTGACAGGTGTGGCATATCAAGAAGTTGATTAAATAGCATGATCATTACACAGGTGCACCTTGTGCTGGGGACAATAATGTGCAGTTTTGTCACACAACACAATGCCACAATGCCTCAAGTTTTGAGGGAGCATGCAATTGGCATGCTGACTGCAGCAATGTCCACCAGAGCTGTTGCCAGATAATTGAATGTTCATTTCTCTACCATAAGCCGCCTCCAACGTTGTTTTAGAGAATTTGGCAGTACGGCCAACCGGCCTCACACCGGCAGACCGCGTATAACCACGCCAGCCCAGGACCTCCACATCCGGCTTCTTCACCTGCGGGATCGTCTGAGACCAGACACCCGGCCAGCTGATGAAACTGAGGAGTATTTATCTCTGTAATAAAGCCCTTTTGTGGGGAAAAACTCATTCTGATTGGCTGGGCCTGGCTCCACAGTGGCTTCCATCATTCTTAAATTGAAGAAGTTTGGAACCACCAAGACTCTTCCTAGAGCTGGCCACCCGGCCAAACTGAGCAATCAGGGGAGAAGGGCCTTGGTCAGGGAGGTGACCAAGAACCCGATGGTCACTCTGACAGAGCTCCAGAGTTCCTCTGTGGAGATGGGAAAACCTTCCAGAAGGACAACCATCTCTGCAGCACTCCACCAATCAGGCCTTTATGGTAGAGTGGCCAGATGGAAGCCACTCCTCAGTAAAAGGCACATGACAGTCCGCTTGCAGTTTGCCAAAAGGCACCTAAAGGACTCCTAGACCATGAGAAACAAGAAAGCAAGATTGAACTCTTTGGCCTGAATGCCAAGCGTCACGTCTGGAGGAAACCTGGCACCATACCTACGGTGAAGCATGGTAGTGGCAGCATCATGCTGTGGGGATGTTTTTCAGCGGCCGGGACTGGGCGACTAGTCCGGATCGAGGGAAAGATGAACGGAGCAAAGTACAAAGAGATCCTTGATGAAAACTTGCTCCAGAGCGCTCAGGACCTCAGACTGGGGCAAAGGTTCACCTTCCAACAGGACAATGACCCTAAGCACACAGCCAAGACAACGCAGGAGTGGCTTCGGGACAAGTCTCTGAATATCCTTGAGTGGCCCAGCCAGAGCCCGGACTTGAACCCGATCAAACATCTCTGGAGAGACCTGAAAACAGCTGTGCAGCGACACTCCCCATTCAACCTGACAGAGCTTGAGAGGATCTGCAGAAAATAATGGGAGAAACTCCCCAAATAGAAGTGTGCCAAGCTTGTAGAGTCATACCCAAGAAGACTCGAGGCTGTAATCGCTGCCAAAGGTGCATCAACAAAGTACTGAGTAAAGGGTCTGAATACTTATGAATCTGATTTGAGCCCAACCATGGTGAGTGTGTGTATACGTGCGTGCATTTTAGGCAGAGAGTGCGGCTGTGTGTAGGACGTGTGTGAGGCACACTGAATGTCAATGAGGAGCTAAAGGCACATTTGCGGTCACTCTTATTGCACAGCTGGGTTTTTCCACTTTGACAGTCTAACACCAAGAGATCACAGCGCCTGCCCTCCACCACTCCGACAGAAATGAGAATCAGAGTGTATGTGTGTGGGATTTGCTCTGCTTTTAAGTCAATCTCCGGTCACTGTTGCTGGGACAGGGTATTTAATCTCTGACCAGTGGTCATTCTTTCCCTGAATGTGGCTGTCACAATGACTTCTGGGTAATACACAGTCATTTTCTATGGTTTTGACATATCCAGGAATGGGAAAGGGTTGATTGCTTGAAAAAGTAGTGAAGTAAAAGAATGACACTCAACAATGAAGAACAAATTCATGTATTTTTCCCTCAAGGTTGAGCCTTTGGAGATTGTGTGATTGAACAGGTTTCATTACATCACCAAGGTATTGCTACACAAGACCAGCAAAGGCCTAGATTGAAGTCTTATTTTGGAGCCCTGCCAATAAAACCCTCAACCCCGTGCTGCAGAACTGGATCCTCACCAAACAACCAAACAATCAAACCGACAGTGCGCTGTGCAGCTCTCCACAAAACCAACAGAGCATCGGGCCACTGCAAGCTGTTTAGCTCATCGGGAAAGAAATAGGTTTTACACTTGAGAGGACACATAGAAAACAGCCGTGGCTTTTCGAAATAGAATCAACAGAAACTGTGCGCATGCGCTCGGAGTCCCACCCGCCGCTGATTGTTTGGTGTGTGAGAGACAGAGAAGGGAGGTGGGGGGAGAGAGAGGACTATGGCTCGAGGGGAGTTTGGAGAGGTGTGTATGCATTTCAGTGAAGCAGAAAGGATAGTGCTTTTTTGGTACACCTGTCAGATGTGTGTACCAGGTGCATCTGTTCTCCCCATCTTCTCTATTTAGATGTCAGTCCTCAAGCAAGAAGCATCCTAAACACACATGCATGCATTTGCGCGCACACACACACACACACACACACACACACACACACACACACACACACACACACATATATCAGACCTGGCTTCAAATACATGTGTATTTTATTATTTGTTGTTTAAATACTTATTTTCTGTGTATTTTAGTACTTTCAAATAATGTGGCCGAGTCACCTACTTCTATTGGAAGCATTTTCTAATAATTTCCTAGAAATAGCCTACTATTTGAAACTATTATTTCAAATACCAAACAGACCTGGGTTCAAATACATGAGCGTATTTAAATATTTTTAATTGAAAATACACTTATTTAGGTATTTTCAAATGCATGCCAATACTTTCCACATGTAGTTCCAAATACATTCCAATAATTAACTTGAAATACCATAAATAGTATTTGAACCCGGGTACACACACACACACACACACACACACACACACACACACACACACACACACACACACACACACACACACACACACACACACACACACACACACACACACACACACACACACACACACACACACACACACACACACACACACACACACACACAACCCAATGTCACACAAGCTGTCTGGTGTTGACTGCTTCAACAATTCGTTCATCCCTCCTTCGTACTTACCTGCCTGTTGCCCTTCAAAGCACGTGCAGTGGACTGCTTCTATACCCCAGTGGCTCTGCCCAGCTCTCTTGCAATGCAGTTTGGCATTGACGTCTCAATATCAAAACTCACAGCACTCTCTCTACTCCCACTGAGAAAGTGCAGGCCTCTCCTTTGTTAGATCCATCTATCTATTTTCCTCTAGTGCAAGGAATAAGGATTGCTCTTGTCCTGCTGTGATGGTGTGTGTGGTTGCATATGAGATTATGCATTCTACAGTTTGTTTATATGAAGACACAGTGTATACAGTTTCATATCGTGATATAATTTAAAGGATGATATTATATCGATATTTGACTCCACGTATCGATTTGTGAAAGAAAAAGGTATGTGTCATTAGCTAGTGCTAGTCGGCTGTAGCTGCTCCAAAACTCTGGTATTCTTCATCCTATAGCTTGTTCTCCATCTTCTTTTTAAATAGTGAGCCAACATGTTTTCAGCACTTTTATTTCTGTGACTGATCAAAGCTAATTTTCTCATGCTCTCTCTTGTCTTTCTGCAGGAAACATATCGTGAGATATATGTTTGGATCATTAAATCGCAATAAAGTCGCAGTATCGAATGACAATTGTGAGAATTGGCACCTAACCCACTGGGCACAAACTGGTTGAATCAACATTGTTTCAACGTAATTTGTCAAAATATTGTGACGTGGAAACTACGCGGAAAATACATTGGATTTGCAAAAAGTTATCAATGTAAACTGTTGTTATGTACCGTATGTCATCATGGTAACCAATTTTCAACATAGACAAACCTTGTATAAAATATGTTGAATTTGTACCTTTGAAACAATGTCAGATCTTCAACGTTATATCCCTCTATCAGAAAAAAACTATAGGCTGGGCAGCGTCTCCTACTGGAGAATTGATCTATCTACAGCTATTCATGTGGTCTCCCATCAAGGGTTTTAACCAAGCCCAGCTTTGCTATTTTTCACTGACTACTACCATGTGCTATCGTGAGAATGATTATTAAGAGATCTTTCAATAGCTAAATAGATTCACTGTTGCTATCGAAGTCAGTCCAAAGGATAGGTTTAACATAGCAAATGAAATGTAACCATACTTTGTCATATATCATCAATTATATTATTTAGGCCTATATAGCATTTGCGAAGTCATCAACAGCTATTGTTTCAATTCAACCCACGGTTCAACTAAAAATAGACAATACATTAGGCGTAGGTTAATAATGAATAAGTTAATAATGAATATGTTGGATTCACGTATCCATCTCAACCAAAATCAAAGTTAAAGATTAGGACTAAATTAAATCAAACTTTATTTAGTTTGTTTGATTTGATTTAGTTGTATTCTTTAACTTAGATGTTAGGTTGAACTCAAGACATGAATCCAACATATCAATTATTAATTTGTAGACAAACTGGATATTGAATTGTGTTTGGTTGTCAACGCAACCAAATATCAACATTTGAAGATATATTTTCAACTTGGATAGTTCTATATGTGCACTGACTTAGTCAGGCTTTAATTTCATTTTGTCTACAAATTAATAATTGACATGTTCGATTCACGTCTCCATCTCAAACGAAAATCAAAGTTAAAGAATATAACTAAATCAAATCAAACTTTAAATGCACTTTAAATAACGTTTGATTTGATTTAGTCCTATTCTTTAACTTACATTTTTGGTCCAACATATCAATCCAACATATCAATTATGAATTTGTAGACAAACTGGAATTAAAGCCAGACTAAGTCAATTGCACAAAAGATACATCTCAAATTAAATCAAATTGTATTCATCACATGCTTCGTGAACAACAGGTGTGGACTAACAGTGAAATGCTTACGGGCCCTTCCCAACAATGCAGAGAGAAAGAAAATAGAGAAATAATAGAAAAGTAAAACACGTAATAATAGATACACAATCAGTAACGATAACTTGGCTACATACAAGGTAATTGACGTACTGTAGACAATATATGTACAGTACATATAACATTTCCTTCAGATGTTGATATTTGCTTGCGTTGACAACCAAACACAATTAAATATCACTTTTGCAATACAGTAATAGCCTATTAACTTGTCGACAAGTTAACAAATTATATGTTGAATTCACATCTCCAACTAAACCAAAAATAAAGGTTCAAGAATAGGAATAAGCAAGTGGCTCAGATGAAACTATCCAAGCATTAGCTACATCTCTTTTAAATGTTGATATTTGGTTTTGTTGTCAACCAAACACAATTGAATATTACTTTTGGAATAAAGTGTAAATAGCCTAAAGTTAAGGCTATCTTACAATCTAATGTAACAGTATTTATTCAACCTTAAAATGAGTAACACATACATGGCCACATTTTTTGGTTACTGTAACTATAAAATGTTCTTATTATGTAATCATAGAAAGCGTACATTTTCAAGATAGCATGCAAAGGTTGCAGGTCTGTGGAGATGTTCAAAATTGCTATAATAATCTGTGTAGGTTCTCAAACAGCATTGATCACTTGTACAGTCCCCTGTAGCTCAGTTGGTAGAGCATGGCGCTTGCAACGCCAGGGTTGTGGGTTTGTTTCCCACGGGGGGCCAGTATGAAAATGTATGCACTCACTAACTGTAAGTCGCTCTGGATAAGAGCGTCTGCTAAATATGTAAAATGTACTGTGTACTTTTAATGTAATCTCAGTTGCAATCCAGGTCATTTGGTTGTGCTATTAGATGAAGCACAGTGATAAAACATGTTGTATAAATACAAAATATTTGACATTGCATTCCCATTTGAACTTGGTCATGCTTTTAAATGGTTGAAAGCATAGTGATAACACATTGGGAATTCAACACACTTCTGGCAGTCTTTTTGAGTGGATGAATAAAGGTTGAAATCCCATTGATCAACATCTCAACCAAATATTAACCAAAGTGCCGTGGTTAAATAACACGGTGTGCCCAGTGGGAAGTATCATGATATTGTATCGTGAGGTCCCTGGCAATTCCCAGCCCTAATGTACAGTATATTTGTATTTTTACCATTTAGTATGCACACCTGTGTGTTTTCCACACCTTTATATGTAGATCGGTTGATTAGCATTCTATCCATGGTGAGACTTTTTGAGAAGTCTGCGACTTTCAGTGAAAACTCTTCATGAGTCTTGAGGCTCTGTTGGATGAAGGCTGGCCCTGCAGCAAGTCTTAACAAATCCCTTTTCAGTGAGCCTCTGTGGGCTGGGCCTTCCTGGGCCCTGCATACAAAGGGGGCACTTTTGTAACCCCAGGGCGAAAGGGCAGGAGATTATGAGAGGCAGAGCCCAACTTAAAAATGTGAAAAGAACAGACTACCAAAAAAGAAGAAGGTGGCAGGATTAAAGTGCAATTATCAAACTCAGTCTGCTCACTTAGAAGCTCAACAAGGTATCACAGTTTGACTTCGAAATTTGACGTTCGTCAATGTTTTTCTAAATGTCTATGGGTGAAGTCAAGGTAGGATGTTTAAGTTGAGACACTGTTATCTAACTTCGCAAAAGTGAAACCAAAAACACTCGCCTCGGGCTGGGGATTTTACATCTCGGTAAGTTAAGGGTTACGGTTTGGGATAGGGTTACGTTTAGGAATGAATTCTGAGTGGTTAAGGGTTAAAGTTTGGTAAAGGCAACCCTCGGCGCTGGAGCCTTATTGGGACCTGGATGGATGTCTAACTTTGACTTCAAACTAGAGTGATCTCCCTGAGAACCTACCATTGAAAGGGGGAGTAAATACAATTCCACCCAATACAACTGCGCAACATTCAATACCTTAGTCAGTATCTCCATTACGATGCTCTGCACTGCAAATTCAATGTTACAAACCGAGTCCAGGTACCAAAATCAACACTATAGATTTCCTCCACCCATCAGAGTTCATGGATCACACATCATTTTGAACACACATTTCCTGGTGGCCGGGCCGGTAGAAGGAAAAAGGAGATGTTCTCAAACCAAACAGGTGGGAACACCCATGGACATTAAGCCAGGGCCGTTATCTACTCTCTGCTCTGCAGGAAATCAGTCTGGGCCAGATAGCACACTGGAAACTCAGGACAACTCAACAACAACATCATCCGTGGGAGAGCTCCAATACTCTGCATGGCACCGTGGGAGCTTCCTGTGAGGTCACATAGATGGGTTGATGCTTATACAATATCTATACAAAAAATGACATTATGTTAGTGCAGGGCTCTCCAACCCTGTTCCTGGAGAGCTACCCTCCTGTAGGTTTTTGCTCCAACCCCAGTTGATTCAGCTTATCAACCAGCTAATTATTAGAATCAGGTGCGCTTGATTAGGGTTGGAGGGAAAACCTACAGGACAGTAGCTCTCCAGGAACAGGGTTGGAGAGCCCTGTGTTAGCGTATTGGAGGCAACGGTTGCTGATGTGTATACATGTATTTACAATCGTGTTATAGGGGCTAAGGATTTTGAAGGCAGAAAGACACATACCTAAAACACACACAGCAACATCGTTCTCAGATTTCTATGAGTGTTTCTGGGTAGCTGTACTAGGTGGCACCTTGCATGTATTCAGGGCGCTATTAATCAATTAAGCATTTACAGTGGAGGAAAAAAGTATTTAGTCAGCCACCAATTGTGCAAGTTCTCCCACTTAAAAAGATGAGAGAGGCCTGTAATTTTCATCATAGGTACACGTCAACTATGACAGACAAATTGAGAATCTTTTTTCCAGAAAATCACATTGTAGGATTTTTTATGAATTTATTTGCAAATTATGGTGGAAAATAAGTATTTGGTCATCTACAAACAAGCAAGATTTCTGGCTCTCACAGACCTGTAACTTCTTCTTTAAGAGGCTCCTCTGTCCTCCACTCGTTACCTGTATCAATGGCACCTGTTTGAACTTGTTATCAGTATAAAAGACACCTGTCCACAACCTCAAACAGTCACACTCCAAACTCCACTATGGCCAAGACCAAAGAGCTGTCAAGGGACACCAGAAACAAAATTGTAGACCTGCACCAGGCTGGGAAGACTGAATCTGCAATAGGTAAGCAGCTTGGTTTGGAGAAATCAACTGTGGGAGCAATTATTAGGAAATGGAAGACATACAAGACCACTGATAATCTCCCTCGATCTGGGGCTCCACGCAAGATCTCACCCCGTGGGGTCAAAATGATCACAAGAACGGTGAGCAAAAATCCCAGAACCACACGGGGGGGACCTAGTGAATGACCTGCAGAGAGCTGGGACCAAAGTAACAAAGCCTACCATCAGTAACACACTACGCCGCCAGGGACTCAAATCCTGCAGTGCCAGACGTGTCCCCCTGCTTAAGCCAGTACATGTCCAGGCCCGTCTGAAGTTTGCTAGAGTGCATTTGGATGATCCAGAAGAGGATTGGGAGAATGTCATATGGTCAGATGAAACCAAAATAGAACTTTTGGTAAAAACTCAACTCGTCGTGTTTGGAGGACAAAGAATGCTGAGTTGCATCCAAAGAACACCATACCTACTGTGAAGCATGGGGGTGGAAACATCATGCTTTGGGGCTGTTTTTCTGCAAAGGGACCAGGACGACTGATCCGTGTAAAGGAAAGAATGAATGGGGCCATGTATCGTGAGATTTTGAGTGAAAACCTCCTTCCATCAGCAAGGGCATTGAAGATGAAACGTGGCTGGGTCTTTCAGCATGACAATGATCCCAAACACACCGCCCGGGCAACGAAGGAGTGGCTTCGTAAGAAGCATTTCAAGGTCCTGGAGTGGCCTAGCCAGTCTCCAGATCTCAACCCCATAGATAATCTTTGGAGGGAGTTGAAAGTCTGTGTTGCCCAGCGACAGCCCCAAAACATCACTGCTCTAGAGGAGATCTGCATGGAGGAATGGGCCAAAATACCAGCAACAGTGTGTGAAAACCTTGTGAAGACTTACAGAAAACGTTTGACCTGTGTCATTGCCAACAAAGGGTATATAACAAAGTATTGAGAAACTTTTGTTATTGACCAAATACTTATTTTCCACCATAATCTGCAAATGAATTCATTAATAATCCTACAATGTGATTTTCTGGATATTTTTTTCTCATTTTCTCTGTCATAGTTGACGTGTACCTATGATGAAAATTACAGGCCTCTCTCATCTTTTTAAGTGGGAGAACTTGCACAATTGGTGGCTGACTAAATACTTTTTTCCCCCACTGTAGCTCTGTAAGGCTGGATGTGTGAAATATAGATTTTTATAGATACCACCCCTCTCAGAAATGTGTTGAGTAAGATTCCACCCCTTTATGAAATGCATTGAGTTTCCTTTGAGAGTGAGAGACAAATTGTTCTGATCATTTACCTTTTAGGCACTTTTTCCAGAGGAAGCTAAATTCAATTCTCCCACACTTCTTTGGTAATCACCATGGTAACAACATTTGTCCTATTTCTACCAGTCTTTTCACCTTTCCTGTCGGTCTTTGTATTCTTTGGAAACTTCCATTAATTCCATTCTGTCAGTCGGGCCACTGAATGACAAGTAACGATCTTGGTGTGCCTTGTTCAAACAGTCAACTTGAGACGGTCCCTGGCAGACAACTCAAAGTAAACCCCAGTGACAGGTGTCTGAAAAATCGATTTAGTGCATGTCAAGGCAAAGTGTGTGCCATGGGACTCCGCAAAGTGAGATCAGTGGTCTGTTTTGACAGTCAAAACCATTTTGTTTGAATATTCCAAGTGGAATGACAGACAAATGGAGACTTCACATTGGTATACACTGTAAACAGTATACTATGTAACCTACATTTATCAGATGAGAATCACACTTCAATCTAAAAATCTGCACTGCTGTTTTCCTCCATAACATTACAGTCACTACATGAATATTTTCTCTAACAAGACGTTGGAATGCAGCAAAGCGTTTGACCTTCAGCACCTGCAATTACAACCAAGACACTGCTTAACCCTATCCCATTTCACAACATGCACTTTTCCCACCAAATCAACTGCAGTCATTCCAGAGGTAGATGGGCCGGCCCTGCATCGATTGAGCCACATCCCTTAATTAAAAATCTAATTAAGAGAGACCACGAATGCTGACATTCACATCGAGCTGTATCTAAGCACCCCCACACACACACTCCTTGTTTTCCTCGTCACTTGCTCCCCCACCTTCTAATGAAGCACACCACACTGCCCTGCATGCGCTCGCAGCTGTTTAGTAAATAAACTAATACACGCGAAGCAGGGAATTCAAATTCAGCAGCCCCCTCGCATAATTTATATATGACCGCACTGCAGGAGCCATTCATATCACCATTAGGATTCTTATAACTCAATTTGAGATCCATGCCATTACATCTTGGCGTATCTTCATCATCTTGATGACAGTTGGCTGGGAGACTATTTATGGATACATACACAGACATGCTTGGTAGTTTTTGCAGTGGGGGCATTTCCTATTATACCTAACCTTTTGAAAGGTTACAGCCTTTCGTTTGACATTTTAGAAATGGCCCGTTTGCTTCTGCAGGCACGTCATCAATGTGTGGCATAACTCATATATTTCTTCGACAGGCACCCGAGACCTAGAGGGCGAGAAATAAATGTGCCATGATTTCTTGTAATGTAGCCATTGGATGCATTGCTCTCTTCGAAGTATAGTCAGAGAGGCACTTGTCTATATTATCACACCCAAAATATTATATAATAGAACATGCTAGTGTGAGGACTCCTTTCATTTTTCATTTCAATTGCCTTAAGCGTGCTCCAGGCTGGTCTTTGACATAGTTAATCAAGTGTTAACAGTATTACATGCATAATTTCATCTGAAGGCTAAATGAGTTCCTCATGTGAAATGAGCCTTCAGCTCTAAACTAGAGTGATCAGGGAGTTCACAATCATAGTTGCAAGAGCTGAGGAACATTATTACGTCGGCAACATAATATTAATGGGAGAGGAAGTTTAAACTAATGTTTTTTTAGCGGTGGTGCATGGCACTATCTTCTAACTGATCTGGTCTGCTGTATATTGATTCCCCAATACTATTTCCCTCTTCATGCATGTCTGTACATGTCCGTATATTTGACACATCCTCATGCCTATAGAGAGTATTGTTGAGTCTTATAAATTACACCTTAGACACTGAGTGTGCAATGAAATGGGAATTTCACTGCCTCCAATTGAGTTGTCTAATACAATCTAAAGCTACTGGGCTCGATAATCTAACGAGGCAATATGTGAATATTGAGAGAATACATTGAATACTATTTCCTTCAGTGCTCTTAGCACAACTGAGAAAATATCAATGCAATCTCCAAAGAAAACAGCGATATGGCATGGCTGGCCCTTTTAACCCATAAGGAGAAACAAAATACTTTTAAAATATATTTTTAGGTAACATTTTTAGGATACTGTACATGTGAAACATAAACAATAATGTATTAGTTTTTGTGTATTATACAGTACATTGTAAATACATTCCAACATATATTACGAAATTCACTGCTCGACTGAGCTACCTTACAGATAATTGTACAGTGGGGAGAACAAGTATTTGATACACTGCCGATTTTGCAGGTTTTCCTACTTACAAAGCATGTAGAGGTCTGTAATTTTTTATCATAGGTACACTTCAACTGTGAGAGACGGAATCTAAAACAAAAATCCAGAAAATCACATTGTATGATTTTTAAGTAATTAATTTGCATTTTATAGCATGACATAAGTATTTGATAAATTAGAAAAGCAGAACTTAATATTTGGTACAGAAACCTTTGTTTGCAATTACAAAGATCATATGTTTCCTGTAGGTCTTGACCAGGTTTGCAGACACTGCAGCAGGGATTTTGGCCCACTCCTCCATACAGACCTTCTCCAGATCCTTCAGGTTTAGGGGCTGTCGCTTGGCAATACGGACTTTCAACTCCCTCCAAAGATTTTCTATTGGGTTCAGGTCTGGAGACTGGCTAGGCCACTCCAGGACCTTGAGATGCTTCTTACGGAGCCACTCCTTAGTTGCCCTGGCTGTGTGTTTCGGGTCGTTGTCATGCTGGAAGACCCAGCCACGACCCATCTTCAATGCTCTTAATGAGGGAAGGAGGTTGTTGGCCAAGATCTCGCGATACATGGCCCATTCCATCCTCCCCTCAATACGGTGCAGTCGTCCTGTCCCCTCTGCAGAAAAGCATCCCCAAATAATGATGTTTCCACCTCAATGCTTCACGGTTGGGATGGTGTTCTTGGGTTTGTACTCATCCTTCTTCTTCCTCCAAACATGGCGAGTGGAGTTTAGACCAAAAAGCTCTATTTTTGTCTCATCAGACCACATGACCTTCTCCCATTCCTCCTCTGGATCATCCAGATGGTCATTGGCAAACTTCAGACCGGCCTAGACATGCGCTGGCTTGAGCAGGGGGACCTTGCGTGCGCTGCAGGATTTTAATCCATGACGGCGTAGTGTGTTACTAATGGTTTTCTTTGAGACTGTGGTCCCAGCTCTCTTCAGGTCATTGACCAGGTCCTGCCGTGTAGTTCTGGGCTGATCCCTCACCTTCCTCATGATCATTGATGCCCCACGAGGTGAGATCTTGCATGGAGCCCCAGACCGAGGGTGATTGACCGTCATCTTGAACTTCTTCCATTTTCTAATAATTGCATCAACAGTTGTTGCCTTCTCATCAAGCTGCTTGCCTATTGTCCTGTAGCCTATCCCAGCCTTGTGCAGGTCTACAATTTTATCCCTGATGTCCTTACACAGCTCTCTGGTCTTGGCCATTGTGGAGAGGTTGGAGTCTGTTTGATTGAGTGTGTGGACAGGTGTGTTTTATACAGGTAACGAGTTCAAACAGGTGCAGTTAATACAGGTAATGAGTGGAGAACAGGAGGGCTTCTTAAAAAAAAACTAACAGGTCTGTGAGAGCCGGAATTCTTACTGGTTGGTAGGTGATCAAATACTTATGTCATGCAATAAAATTCAAATTAATTACTTAAAAATCATACAATGTGATTTTCTGGATTTTTGTTTTAGATTCCGTCTCTCACAGTTGAAGTGTACCTATGATAAAAATTACAGACCTCTACATGCTTTGTAAGTAGGGAAACCTGCAAAATCGGCAGTGTATCAAATACTTGTTCTCCCCACTGTATGTGTAGGGTACAGACATAAGGTAGTTAAACACTATTAGTCCTTGCAACTTATTATGTGACTTGTTAAGCAAATATTTACTCCTGAACTTATTTAGGCTTGCCATAACAAATGGCTTGAATACTTTTTGACTTTTTTTATTAGTACAATAAAAAAAAAACGTTATTCCACTTTGACATTATGGGGTATTTTGTTTAGGCCAGTGACCAAATATCTGACTGTAACACAACAAAATGTGGAAAAAGTCAAGGGGTGTGATTGTGTGAATACTTTCTGAAGGAACAGTACAGTAGAATCGTAAGAATTGTGAGACTCTGCACCTAACCCACTGGGCACAAACTGGTTGAATCAACATTGTTTCAACATCAGTATTGTGATGTGGAAATTACGTGAAAAATACATTGGATTTGCAAAAAGTAATCAAGGTAAACTGTTGTTTTGCGGGTGAAATTTCAACCAAAATCAAAATTAAATCAAATTGTATTTGTCACATGCGCCGAATACAAGAGGTGTAGACCTTACTGTGAAATGCTTAATACTGTGAAATACCAACAATGCAGAATAAAAATGAAAAGTAAGTAACAAAATATTTGCGAAATAAATAAGGAAAAGGACGTATGAAAAAAAGAACACAATGAAATAACAATAACGAAGCTATATACAGGGGGTACCGGTACTGAGGCAATGTGTGGGGGTACAGGTTATTCAAGGTAATTGAGGTAATATGTAGATGTAGGTAGGGGTAAAGTGATAATAAACAGCGAGTAGCAGCAGCGTAAAAAGCTGGTCAATGCAAATAGTCCAGGTAGCCATTTGATTAACTGTTTAGAAGTCTTATGGCTTGGGGGTAGAAGCTGTTAAGAAACCTTTTAGACCTAGACTTGGCGCTCTGGTACCGCTTGCCGTAAGGTAGCAGAGAGAACAGTTTATGACTAGGGTGGCTGGAGTCTTTGACAATTTTTAGGGCCTTCCTTTGACTCCCTGGTATAGAGGTCCTGGATGGCAGGAAGCTTGGCCCCAGTGATGTACTGGGCCGTACGCACTACCCTCTGTAGCACCTTGCGGTAGGATGCCGAGCAGTTACCATACCAAGTGGTGATGCAACCAGTCAGGATACTTTCGATGGTGCAGCTGTAGCACTTTTTGAGGATCTGAGGACCCATGCCAAATCTTTTCAGTCTCCTGTGGGGGAATAGCCATTGTCGTGCCCTCTTCACGACTGTCTTGGTGTGTTTGGACCATGATAGTTTGTTAGTGATGTGGACGCCAAGGAACTTGAAGCTCTCGACCCGCTCCACTCGATGTGAATGGGGGCGTGCTCTGCCCCCCTTTTCCTGTAGTCCACGATCAGCTCTTTTGTATTGCTCACTTTGAGGGAGAGGTTGTTGTCCTGGCACCACACTGCAAGGTCACTGACCTCCTCCCTGTAGGCTGTCTCATCGTTGTCTGTTATCATGCCTACCACCGTTGTGACGTCGGCAAACTTAATGATGGTGTTGGAGTCGTGCCTGGCCATGCAGTCATGGGTGAACAGGGAGTACAGGAGGGGACTGAGCACGCACCCCTGAGGGGTCCCCGTGTTGAGGATCAGTGTGGTAGATGTGTTGCTGCCTACCCCTTACCACCTGGGTGCAGCCCATCAGGAAGTCCAGGTTCCAGTTGCAGAGGGAGGTCTTTAATCCCAGGGTCCTTAGCTTAGTGATGAGCTTTGAGGGCACTATGGTGTTGAACACTGAGCTGTAGTCAACGAACACCATTCTCACGTAGGTGTTCCTTTTGTCCAGGTGGGAAAGGGAAGTGTGAAGTTCCATAGAGATTGCGTCATCTGTGGATCTGTTGGGGCGGTATTGTTAAGTTGTGTAATTCGAATCTGGTATCAGAACAGAATTTAACACTAAGTCACTGAATATATTATCAGCTTTTTTATTCATATAATTAGTCATGCGGATAAATGGTAAATGCAATTTTCGTATATACGGGTTCACTGTAACACCTCGCAGGGCAAAACAGAGAACTAACTGTCCCAACCCAAAGTTATTATTTTAATACTCTGACAGAGATAGTTCCCGTTCAAAGCGTGCCTGTCAGAGTAGAGGCTGAGCGTGGTTTAAACTTACTCAGCCTATCGTTGGCGCACAGGCTGGTCCCAGCCCCTTGACGCTTCACTGTTGCCGGGCATTAGTTGTTTTTTGCAACTTGTCTCGAGAGTCAGCAACCCTCAGACATAGTTTCCTCTTCTTCATTGTTGTCATCCTTGAGCGGTTTAACAAAGAGGCAGTGTGTGTGTGTCACAAGTCTATCTCAGCCTCCCCCCTAACGGTTCCTCACATTAGTCACAGCTTGTTATGTTAAACAATCTATATCAGTACAGCACAAACCTATTATGTTTAATCATTAATGTATTATTTTTAAGCTAGGCATCACATCTAATTATAAGAAAATAGATACCAACAATCCCCCTTTTCACGCCCGCTGGGTGTGAACCCAAAATAGAAATTTAGGATTCCCCCTTTTGACACCCACTAGGGTGTCACTCATTAAAATACAATACAAACAAAAATAATCACACTTTTATTCATAGGCAATAATGATAATAAAAAGGCCTTCAGTCCTTCCATCTACATCTAACTTGTACTAGGTTGGCTACCAGCCACCCAGGAACTTCAAACCTTCACATAAGGAAAGACAAACATTCACAATAGTTAAAATTGATTTATAAAACATAAAAACACAAACAGGGAATTTTGATTCCCCCTTTAGACACCCACTAGGGTGTCACTCCACCACCTCACCAATAGCAAACCAAGGGTCATCCTTTGTTAACCCCATTTTCCTCCGAAAGCTAGACTCAGTGTCTGCATCTCCTTCTTGAGCCTCCAGAAAAGGCATCATACCAGCAGCGTGCACGACATCTGTAACAGACTTTCTCAGACAAGGGATAATACAGGCAGCACAGCACATCAAAATTAAAAACATAACGATTAGGGTCAGAAATCCAGTAACCACCAGTGCAGCATACTTACCAAACCACTCACCCAACCAGGAGAACAGTCCAGTTTCCTCCACTCCAGCCATGCTCTTCATTTCAGCTGATAGTTTATCTAAACCAACTAGGGCTTTAGAGATACTCCCGTCAGGACTGGTATTGTTAGGGATAAACGTGCAACAATGGCTTACCATTCTATAGACACCACCCCTTTCTGCCTGATCTAGAGCCAACCTCTTTTACTAAGTCATGAGTGAGATGGCAGATAATTGTTCAGAGATCCCTTTTGCTGCATCCCTAGTCTAGCCAATAAATCGTTGTTGGTCGTAATAGATATAATTAATCCAATCCACAATTTTGCTTGTCACCCACCAAAAGAACGTGGTAGTAAACCCTTCCCCTATTTGTTTCATAGCTCGGTATCCATCCGATACCCCCCTTGGTATCCCAATCGCATCCATCTAAATAGGGCTATTCTCCTTCTTGTTAAAACTCCTCCTACATCTGTTTAATCCTTGGTTCCTGGTGACTAATTCTAACTAGCTGAACCAGTAGAACCAGGGCGCACGTATCTAGCCACCCTTTTGGAATTCTCTGCCTTATACTGCCTTTACTGGCACACGCCCACCACACATCGGTTACAGGGGCTGTAAGGTTTAGAATTCTCTCCTGTGCTTCCGAACTTAAGTCCGTCACATTACTACTATCTCCAATTGATAATTGGTGGTCTTTGTTTCTCTTTACCCCCCATCTGGATGTTCAGTCCCGCCCGGTCTCATATCCCAGTCCCCAAGTGTGTTTAAACACTTGAGTCTAGGAACAATCCGCCGTGGGGGCCGAACACGAATATAATGGGATTTTATAATCCCAATTTGCTTATTGACATGTACCCCACCCGTTGGCTACGTCCCTAACCCTTATTTTGAATCTGACAGTCTGCCCTTCTCTGACTCCCATTTTGTAGGCCACTCGTCCTTGACGGTCAGTATGTCGGGTCGCTTCTCTTCTCTTTTACTTCTTAACAATGGTAAGGGCATAGCGTAATTGGTGGTGGATCTTGACATATCAAGATCATTGCCGAGACTATGATGCAGCTCAAGTCACCCATATTCCCAAAAACCGCCAACCCTCTCCTGTCCTCAGTCTTTCTGCTTGGTACTACCCCATACTCACACCCTGAGAACACACTACAGTGATGATAGGTCGGGATGGGAGATCTTCGTTAACAGAGGTGATCCCCAGACCCTATTGGTCTAGTTCTTCTCTCTAACTCTGCATGTGTTGAGTGGTGCTTGCATGTGTTCTTACCTTTTTGCAGTAGGTAACGTGGACCCAGGTTGCTCTTTCTGCTATTCTAATGGCAAAGGCAGTGACCAATATAACCTGATAGGGCCCTTCCCAACAGGCCTGCTTCCAGTCTTTCTTCTTTAGGGACTGGATGCTCACCAGTCACCTGGTTAGATAGAGTGGGTCACCTTCTCCTTTAGTTCACCTGTGGGGCACAAAACCTCTGACATACGGGTGTGGTTAATAAACTACCTTCACACGTGTTCAGCTCTCAATTTCTGACTGCATTCTCTTTCTAGACTGTATCAAAAAAAAAATGTTTTTTGTTTTTTTTAAAGTATTTTGTCCTCTCCTTCGTATATATTTATTATTTAATCCTACCATCTACTATCATCCCCCTTTTGACACGTTTTGCCCATGTGTCAATATTACCACCTACCTAAACAATCACTTAGGTAATATTGGTAATTTATCATCCAATTGCCATCCCTTATTATTTTTATTTTTTTTAGACTGTCCCTTGCTTCTTTATTGCTCCTCCCACTTCCTTTGTCTTTTATGGCGGCTAAATTCTACTTTCATTCAGTTCAGAATCAATAGTAAACCAATCAATCAATCCCTTATCTTGTAAAAACACTCATGTTTAGTTCAAACTCTGTTCTACCCCGGCTCTCCCGGGCTTGACCTGAAGACTGATGGTTGGACATGACAGGTCCATACTTAAATATTTCAAACCTAACACAAACCCCCTAAATTTAACATAACAACCCTTTATAACCATCATACTAGGTGTGTTGTTTTTTTTTTGAAAAACCCAATTTGAAAAACAACAACCACAAATAGCCAGGCCCCACTTAATTTGGTAGCTCACTTTTATGACCTAAATACTGCCTAACTTCACTACTGCTCCCCCTAGCCCTGGGTAACATTCCAATGAGATAAGCTAATCTCTTTCTCCTGATTACAATTACCATCAGTAATCTAAAGATGGTAGTACACACAAAACATGATACAGATATCCCCAGTCCTATCCCATCAATAATTGTTTGTATCAATCTAATTCCTCATAACTAATCCATAAAACCACTCAAAATTCCTCGAGTATACAATGATTATTTAATTGATTACCCTAAATCTGCTACATGTGATCTCATCTCAAATGATCCATTATCAATTATTTGATCAACCCCCTAGGAAAATCTGTCTCCCCTTCTATTGTTCCTGTCCCCCCTGTAAATGTCATATTTCATTTTTTAGCCAATACAATCATATACTCCGTGTATCCATTTCCTCGCACACGGTTACATCAAATGTTCCCTCCTTTGGCCATTTAGTTACTATCTTTCTGGTCCTTTTTCTCATTTGTTAGAGATATTACCAATATCTTCACTATTTTCTGGGAACCTTCTCTTCATGATTGCTACTGGTGATCCTGCCATCTCTACTTCTGGTGTGGTCTAATGTCTATATTAGGGTGTAAGGTAAATTATTCCTGTTGTCTTTTTCAGCTAAACGTTTTATATCCCTCAGTTAATGGTATTTTCTCCCTAATATATCTTCATACTCTTCCTCTTTCCCTAAATGAGATTTAATCCCTTGCCTTCCATAAATGAGATTTAATCCCTTGCCTTTCCTCTACTATCCTTCTATCATTACTGGATCAATGATAATAACTGTAATAACTATTAATAATAATTGTAATAACTATTTCACATTAAATTGTGCCTTTTTCTGATAATGTTATAATTGTAGCCTATTGCATTACTTTAGTTTAAAATATAAGTTTGTTTATTTAACAAATCTAGAACCCACTATAGGTTGGTGCTATTCCCTCAGCACAATAGCTAAAGCTACTTGCATCCCCTGGTCCCCGTAACGAAAATAAATTATCGTTCTAGAATTCACCAACTATTTGCATACACCACTGGTGTTAAGCAACCTATCGAATAAAGTAATAACAATTAGAATTTATCAAAGCACTGCCTTCCAGTCAAGTATTTTGACCTCTACTTGAAATCTTACAGCTCAATCTAACTTGCTGGACTGTCTCTATTTATTTATTTATTAAAACATTTTCCCCGCTAACCAGAGCCATAAATTATTCTCCTTTGTCCTCAACTCAATTTTCACAGCTCTATCGCCATTTCAGTTCGCTATTCAATTTCTTTAACTGTTCTCCGATCCTCGTTTGTTAAGTCTAATGACACTGCTGGTCCTGCTCACACTGCCCTACCCTATGCTTTGACTTCTTTCTCCCCTCTCTCTCCAGATAAAATCCTGCGACTTGTGACTGCAGGCCGCCCAACAACCTGCCCGCTTGACCCCATCCCCTCCTTCCTTCTCCAGACCATCTCCGGTGACCTTCTCCCCTACCTCACCTCGCTGATCAACTCATCCTTGACCGCTGGCCATGTCCCTTCCGTCTTCAAGAGAGCGAGAGTTGCTCCCCCTTCTCAAAAAACCAACACTCGAACCCCCACTGATGTCAACAACTACAGACCAGTATCCCTTCTTTCTTTTCTTTCCAAAACTATTGAGCGTGCCGTCTTTAGCCAACTCTCTTGCTATCTCTCTCAGAATGACCTTCTTGATCCAAACCAATCAGGTTTCAGGACTGGTCATTCAACTGAGACTGCTCTTCTCTGTGTCACGGAGACTCTCCGCACTGCTAAAGCTAACTCTCTCTCCTCTGCTCTTGTCCTTCTAGACCTGTCTGCTGCCTTTGATACTGTGAACCATCAGATCCTCCTCTCCACCCTCTCCGAGCTGGGCATCTCCGGCGCGGCTCACTCCTGGATTGCGTCCTACCTGACCGGTCGCTCCTACCAAGTGGCGTGGCGGGAAGCTGTCTCCGCACCACGTGCTCTCACCACTGGTGTCCCCAGGGCTCGGTTCTAGGCCCTCTCCTTTTCTCCCTATACACCAAGTCACTTGGCTCTGTCATATCCTCACATGGCCTTTCCTATCATTGCTACGCTGACGATACACAACTAATCTTCTCCTTTCCCCCTTCTGATAACCAGGTGGCGAATCGCATCTCTGCATGTCTGGCAGACATATCAGTATGGATGACGGATCACCACCTCAAGCTGAACCCTGGCAAGACGGAGCTGCTCTTCCTCCCGGGGAAGGACTGCCCGTTCCATGATCTCGCCATCACGGTTGACAACTCCGCTGTGTCCTCCTCCCAGAGTGCGAAGAGCCTAGGCGTGACCCTGGACAACACCCTGTCGTTCTCCGCCAACATCAAGGCGGTGACCCGCTCCTGCAGGTTCATGCTCTACAACATTCGGAGAGTGCGACCCTGCCTTACACAGGAAGCGGCGCAGGTCCTGGTCCAGGCACTTGTCATCTCCCGTCTGGACTACTGCAACTCGCTGTTGGCTGGCCTCCCTGCCTGTGCCATTAAACCCCTACAACTCATCCAGAATGCCGCAGCCCGTCTGGTGTTCAACCTTCCCAAGTTCTCTCACGTCACCCCCCTCCTCCGCACACTCCACTGGCTTCCAGTTGAAGCTCGCATCCGCTACAAGACCATGGTGCTTGCCTATGGAGCAGTGAGGGGAACGGCACCTCTGTACCTTCAGGCTCTGATCAGTCCCTACACCCAAACGAGGGCATTGCGTTCATCCACCTCTGGCCTGCTGGCTCCTTCCTCTGCGGAAGCAAAGCTCCCGCTCAGCCCAGTCAAAACTGTTCGCTGCTCTGGCACCCCAATGGTGGAACAAGCTCCCTCACGACGCCAGGACAGCGGAGTCACTCACCACCTTCCGGAGACATTTGAAACCCCACCTCTTTAAGGAATACCTGGGATAGGATAAAGTATTCCTTCTAACCCCCCAAAATTGTAAAGTGGTTATCCCACTGGCTATAGGGTGAACGCACCAATTTGTGAGTCGCTCTGGCTAAGAGCGTCTGCTAAATGACGTTAATGTGCCCTTGAGCAAGGCACTTAACCCTAATTGCTCCTGTAAGTCGCTCTGGATAAGAGCGTCTGCTAAATGACTAAAATGTAAATGTAATTAGGCCCTAATTAATAAAACAAATACTTGCTATCGTTGATAAGCATACATTTAATGATATTCCTATCATTTGAACTATGTACTGTTTCTCACCCCTCCCGATTACCCATTAAACCTTATCACATAATCAAACAACGGCACAACCTTAAACTCATATTCTCTACTTTCTCACCCATGTACGTCTACGTTCGGGTGAGCAAGTTCATACGTATATATCGTTAGAAATTAATAGGTACCTCTCAAATAATCACTTCGTGGTGTTTTTAGCCAATTCTTAATTGACACAAATCACTTCAAACTTTTTACCTGTGGAACCAAAAAATAGACTGTCATTTCCCGGACATTGCCCTTCCCTTTAGCTCTGCAGTCACGATGGTTATGACCTGTTTTGTTACAGTATTTACACGGGGCCTCACACTCTCTGGCAAAATGTCCCTCCTTGTTACAGTTAAAGCATCGACCTCCCCCGCTGTAGCCTTCACTTTTCCCTGCCTTTACCCGCTATTTCCCCAAGAGTGGCCATTCTGCTCTTTCTTGGCTCTGTCCTGTCTGTTATTCTGCTCATGATGGATTGCATGTCTCTCTGAGGCTATTACACAATTCAGTTATTTTCCCAACATACTCTCCGTGATCGGCCCATGGCAAAAGTGTCCTCTGGGCATCCCCTGAAACCCATTGCCCTCTAACGGCAGCCTGTTTTGGGGTGGGTCATTCCTTCTACCGCTCTGGCAACGTCCTCTTTGTTCATGACCTGTCTGCTAAATGGCATATTATTATTATTATTATTATTATTATTACTGTATACATCTAAGGTTGCTGGGGCCCCTTTCATTCCCTGCCAATAGATTAGGTAAGGCTATCAGTGGGTACTGGCCCCCTCCTACTCTCTCTCTTTCTCACTGCTTCTTTAAATGTACCCATACACAGTTCTCCCTCCTGTTTCCACTCGGAACAGGTTTAGTCTGTTTTTCATTTTAACGTAATATTCGTCCATTATTTAAAGTACGTTAGTCTATTTATTTAAATCAAATTATTCCCACCTAATTAGTTAAAGTCGGTGCATATTTATATTTCAACGATAAACCTAATTATTTCAGTCTAATTATTTAACCAGTATTTTGCAGGGTCAAACATCAAACGTTAAATTAAATAATAAACCAAATTGCTTCAACTTAATTATTTAAAACCAGTATTATGCTATGTCAAACATCAAATGTTAAATCAAATACTAAACCAAATTGCTTCAACATAATTATTTAAAACCAGTATTATGCTATGTCAAACATCAAACGTTAAATCAAATAATAAACCAAATTGCTTCAACATAATTATTTAAAACCAGTATTATGCTATGTCAAACATCAAACGTTAAATCAAATAATAAACCAAATTGCTTCAACATAATTATTTAAAACCAGTATTATGCTATGTCAAACATCAAACGTTAAATCAAATAATAAACCAAATTGCTTCAACATAATTATTTAAAACCAGTATTATGCTATGTCAAACATCAAACGTTAAATCAAATAATAAACCAAATTGCTTCAACATAATTATTTAAAACCAGTAGTATGCTATGTCAAACATCAAACGTTACAGTTCAGTTATATCAGTTCAAACGTTTCAGTTTAGTCATACTAGTTATTCATTATTTTACCTTTATGTTCCCAATTTACTATTACTCCTTCCAACCTCGCCTCCTATTCCTCCTCCTATCTACAAAATACTCTGCCGAACCTAGCCGTACCCTCGTAGTTACGGACCTCGCCGGTCGCTAGTATTTTATCAAAAATTTCCCGAACCTAGCCGTACCCTCGTAGTTACGGACCTCGCCGGTGTAATTCTTCGAACCTAGCCGTACCCTCGTAGTTACGGACCTCGCCGATAGCAATTACTAATTCAATTATTCCCTATATCCTCGAACCTAGCCGTACCCTCGTAGTTACGGACCTCGCCGAGAGATTTCAGTATTTTCCCCGAACCTAGCCGTACCCTCGTAGTTACGGACCTCGCCGGTAGAACAATACTCTATGGTACCATGGTTTAACATCACATTCACCACAGGTTTGCATGTCACAATATGGTGCTTATCTACTCATAATAATTTGTACAATAATTCATAATTTAGTTCACTTACATCAAACAGGTGTTTCACAAAATTAATTTGGATAAAGCCAATGTGCAGAACTTTAGTTATATAACAATAGGTGTCTGCTTACCTGTTTTTAGTTGTCCGGACTCTTTGTGAAACACACCGTCCAACGACAGCGAAGTCCAATCGGCCGGACAATTCCCAGCGAAGTCCCTCTACCAGATCACGTCGGGGTCACCAATTGTTAAGTTGCGTAATTCGAATCTGGTATCAGAACAGAATTTAACACTAAGTCACTGAATATATTCTCAGCTTTTTTATTAATATAATTAGTCAAGCGAATAAATGGTAAATGCAATTTTCGTATATACGGGTTCACTGTAACACCTCGCAGGGCAAAACAGAGAACTAACTGTCCCAACCCAAAGTTATTATTTTAATACTCTGACAGAGATAGTTCCCGTTCAAAGTGAGCCTGTCAGAGTAGAGGCTGTGCGTGGTTTAAACTTACTCAGCCTATCGTTGGTGCACAGGCTGGTCCCAGCCCTTGGCGCTTCACTGTTGCCGGGCATTAGTTGTTTTTTGCAACTTGTCTCGAGAGTCAGCAACCCTCAGACATAGTTTCCTCTTCTTCATTGTTGCAGTACACATGTCCTTGAGCGGTTTAACAAAGAGGCAGTGTGTGTGTGTGTCACAAGTCTATCTCAGCCTCCCCCCTAACGGTTCCTCACATTAGTCACAGCTTGTTATGTTACACAATCTATATCAGTACATCACAAACCTATTATGTTTAATCATTAATGTATTATTTTTAAGCTAGGCATCACATCTAATTATAAGAAAATAGATCCCAACAATATGTAAATTATAGTGGGTCTAGGGTTTCTGGGATGATGGTGTTGATGTGAGCCATGACCAGCTTTTCAATGCACTTCATGGCCACAGACGTGAGTGCTACGGTGCGGTAGTCATTTAGGCCGATTACCTTGGCGTTCTTGGGCACAAGTACTATGGTGGTCTGCTTGAAACATCTAGGCATTACAGACTCGGTCAGGAAGAGGTTGAAAATGTCAGTGAAGACACTTGCTAATTGGTCAGCGCATGCTCTGAGTACGCGTCCTAGTAATCCGTCTCGCCCTGCGGCCTTGAGAATGTTGACCTGTTTAAAGGTTGTACTCACATCAGCTAAGGAAAGCGTGATCACACAGTCGTCCGGAACAGCTGTTGCTCTCATGCATGGTTTATTGTTGCTTGCCTCGAAGTGAGCATAGAAGGCATTTAGCTCGTCTGGTAGGTTCGCATCACTGGGCAGCTCACGGCTGGGTTTCCCTTTGTAATCCACAATAGTTTGCAAGCCCTGCCAAATCCGACGAGCGTCAGAGCCTTGAAAGCGGCAGCTCTAGCCTTTAGCTCAGTGTGGATGTTGCCTGTAATCCATGGCTTCTGGTTGGGATATGTACGTACGGTCACTGTGGGGTTGATGTCGTTGATGCACTTATTGATACTCCTCAATGCCATCGGTTGAATCCCGGAACATATTCCAGTCTGTGCTAGCAAAACAGTCCTGTAGCTTGGCATCCGCATCATCAGTCCCCTTCCATATTGAGTGAGTCACTGGTACTTCCTGCTTGCGTTTTTGCTTGTAAGGAGGAATCAGGAGGATAGAATTATGGTCAGATTTGCTAAAAGGGCAAGGGAAAGCTTTGTACGCGTCTCTGTGTGTGGAGTAAAGGTGGTCTATAGTTTTTTCCCTCTGGTTGCACATGTAACATGCTGGTAGAAATTAGGTAAAACTGATTTAAGTTTTCCTGCATTAAAGTCCCTGGCCACTAGGAGTTCCGCTTCTGGGTGAGCATTCTCTTGTTTGCTTATGGCCTTATGCAGCTCGTTGAGTGCGGTCTTAGTGCCTGCATCGGTTTGTGGTGGTACATAGACAGCTACAAAAAATATAGATGAAAACTCTCTTGGTTAATAGTGTGGTCTACAGCTTATCAAAAAAAGTTACAAACATGCCGAAAAAACACACAGAATAGCGCAATTGGTTAGGAGGCTGTAAAACGGCAGCCATCCCCTCTGGCGCCATTACTCACCATTCCACAGGATCACCTCTCCAAAGTGTGCACAGTTCCTAATTTCAATGCACTTTTATGACTCAAAGAAGAGTCTTCAACTAACCTCTCCAAAGTGTGCACAATTCCTAAGTAATTTCAATGCACTTTTATGACTTAAAGAATAGTCTTCAACTAAATGGTGCTTTTTTCAGCTCTCCTAGCTTTGCCGTTGAGGAACTAGAGCAGGAGTCGGCAACAGGCAGTCTGCGGGACAAAACTGTCCCGCAAGTGTTGTTTTTTTGGCCCCCATTTTAGTTATTGGTGAAAAAAGTCTAAAATCACCAGGAATTCAGCTAGAAATTAGTTTTATTTAGAAAATCTGTTCACCAAGTATTCCCACTAATAAAAAAAGAGAGATCGCATCTCAATATAATCAAGGTATGAAATTATATACAATCTCTGTTTTGGGGCTTAGCTGTGGTCACTTTGCACTGTACAAATTATTATAATTATGTTCCGGCCCCCTGACCATCCACTCTGACAAAAATTGGCCCGCTGAATCTAGTTGCCTACCCCTGAACTAGAGCAAGCAGACTTGTAGTTGTTTTGTTTGGAACACAACCCTGTATCCCCGCCATCACACAATTACTGTTGTTGTTTTACTCAATCCAAAAACGGCCCATTATAAATCGCAATCTGAGTCAGGTGGGCATCATTTGAAAGCTTGTTCTATTGCCAACATGACTAGCTAATTTATAAAATATGATCTTATAGTATTATGCTTTCACAAGGCAATTCAGAGAAACAGATAGTAATTTTGATGGACTCAGGTACGTGTTTCGCTGTGAATTTTCTTCACAATAAACAAACATAGACTCATTCTGTTCAGAACAACCCAGGGTATAACGCCATACCATCTTGTAACTGTACATCAAACATAGTGATCATAAACCTTTACAATATATATGACATGAGTTTTATGATATGGAAATGTGAAGTGCACATTTGGACTCACGGGTGGTTGGCTTGCTTGTATGACATCAAAGCGGTATTTATTATAATCCTCAACATCTCATCTTTCAAAATACATTAATTTACAGCATTTCCCTCGTTAAGACAACAAAATATTTGCAAAAGTACCCCAATTAGCGGGAGGGATGGGGCAACTTCTTGTCGCATGCGGTGCTCAAGTTCAGAACGGCTGTCAGTCAAAACCCATACAGTGCTGTGTAGCGCAGAGCCAGAGCTCTGACGTCATGTATAGCATGTTACCATACAGCCACTGCGTTCCAATTTAGGCGCTTATCAGTGTCTAAATCTGACATTTTCAACCCGTATAGGGGTACCAGTGTAAAGGGTTAATTATAGCATGTGGGGCAGTCTGTGGTGCCATCTGTAGATTATGGTGTGTGTTGCCGTTTTAATTACGGCATATCTGAGGCCAAATGGGAGTCACATTTTCCTTTTGTATGTTTAGCTCCCAGTCTAGACCCTCAGCTTCTACAATCAAATTTGGAAACTGATCAAAATGTGTGGCATATGATTGGTCAATTTCTTTTTTGACTTCCATGCCAAAAGGCAATGAATGCTTTTTGAAAATCAATGGTCAGTGAATTACTAAGCCAACGAAAGCCACAAGGCTCCATCCAGAATCTGAGAATCGATAAAAAAGTGTAATCAGAAAGACTGGCCCGGTTACTGAGTCGTAGTGGGGGGCTTTCAGTCCTGCCACTCTCCTACACAATACCAGAGCTCTCTCTGCCACAGCCTCATCCACAACACTCCATTTCAGTCTGACAGCACTGATTACACAAAGCCCCTTCACAGAGTTGAACGGAATGACCTTCATTTCAGTATCCCCTTCCTACCTTCAGATATAGCCACAGAAATAGGAGAAACGGGGGGAAACCCCTGAGCAAAAAAATCTCCAATACTATCGAGCATAAGAAACTTCATGAAAGTCTATCAGACTAGTTGGACAGTGAATTCGCTGTATCTGATTATGTGTATCGACCTCGCGGCTCTATGTAACCCCTGAAACCCATCTCACATCACTGGTAGTTTGGCCGAGTCACGATTTGCGGGAAATCAATCAACAGATATAAGCCGCCATCACCGCGGTGATGGATATGCAATTTTCGTCCTCAAAAGCTGAACTGGATCAGAGGGGAATTTGTTTTATTCTCTTCCTCTGTTTATTCCTTCCAAACAACTCTGAGAGCTCGAAGAATGTATGATGAATATGTATGACCATATGTGTGTAACGAAGTAAAGAATGCACTCTAAACTCACTCTACAGCTTAAAATGTCGCCGATGGAACTATTACATCCGATCCTTTTGTACAGCTCAATCGGTTCCTACGTTGGCAAGTGGGCGCTCTCAAGTGTTGGAGAGGTACACAGCAAAAATTGGAGTGTTGAAATTTCAGGGTTAAACATTTCCGAGTTGATTTTCACTCCCAGAGTGTAATTTTAACACATTCTGATTTAAATGGTGTTCAGTGTTGGAGTTATTTGAAAGAGTTGATCCGGTCAGTGTTAACCCAACTCCGCAGAGATGTAATTAAGCTCCGTCCATGCATTTCACTTCTTCGGTTGGAGACAGAGGAGACAAGTCGGCGCCATTTTCTCCCTCCCATGCAGTACTACACGGTAAGTGCAATTAACTCAAACTTACTGAAACAATTATAAATTGATGCTGAGAATTTCAGTATGAACAATGAAACATCTACAGAGAATATATGCCTAACAAAACCGTGTTTGTTGCCAGGACTGAGCAGCAAATTTGTCCTGGTGATTATCTAGCTAGAAGTGTATGGTAAGCTAGCTAACAGTTTGTTACTTAAATCGTCTCCAACTTTATCAATGATGATTTAATGAAGGAAAAACAAAGCATTATGTTTTTTTACTGTATAAAATCTTGTTTGAGGCTGGAGCTAACGTCTTTTTTCCCCCCTTCACTTTGAACATCAAAGGGGCCGCAAAAAACATGTCCCAACATGCAGAGGGTGTTTCATGTGTTTAGTTGTCTGTGTGACCAGCCTACCACTGTATTTGGTGACCAATCAGATTCTATGACCTGCAGAGTTGGAAAAAGTACTCAGATCATTTACTTAAGTAAAATTATATAAGTATTACCAGTTAATTGTACTGAAATTACTAAGTTAAAGCTAAAGTACAAAATTAGCAGAAAATCGGGATGTGACTGTGAGTGAATTAAACATTTATTAAACATTTAAGTGCATCATTAAATACTGATGAGTCAATGCATAAGCAGCATTTTAATATCTCAGTCACAGCGCGATTTTCTGAAAATTAGTACTTTTTCCAACAGTGCAGGTCACAGAATCTGATGGGTCACCAAAAATGGTGTAACACTGTCGATTTAGCTTTAATCTTTACCGTTCTTCCTTTAAATGTTTATTTACTTTGTCAAACTTCCTTGCATGTCTCAGTCAAAATGCTGGTCCAGGTGAAGTACAGCCAACAGCAGAAATATGTGAAGCTGGATGAGGATGAAGGACGATTTGACTTTATGCAATTCCATGAAAACGGTTAGCATGGCTTAGGAAAAAGGTTTTAAACCACACCCATGTTCTTTTAAAAGCTCATTGTGCAAGCTTCTTAATGTTGTCGATTCTGATTTATTTACATGCCTTTATCAGACTCTATTATACGGTAAATGGGGTTAAATTGTTAATCATTTTCAGTTCTGTAATGTGTGCTTCATAGAGTGTAAAGTATTAATATACACCAAAACAGTCAATAAAAAAAGCCAATCATCAATATTTTAAATTTGGACTTAAGAGGGAATGGGTTATGTGAGGGAAAATGCTCTAGGTCTATTTAAGGATTATACAGTGGTGGATGTATGTATTTAACGTGAACAGTTATTGGCTGTGAGGCAAGAAACAGTGCTGACTTCAAAGGCACATTCAGTTTGACCTTACTATCTTTCTCCAGTCATCGAGAGATTTTGCCTGCCACCTGATGCAAAAGTTATATACAAGGATGCAACAGGGACAGAAGTTGATGCAGAAATATTCAGCGACCTCGTTGGACAAGGCAATGTGGTGCTGACAGTATTCTCAGATCAGGGTGAGATATCAAGGCAGGTATAATAAAGCACTTTACACCTTACATAATATAATTATTTGCATTTTTTCTATTCCTTTAGAATTCTCTGATTTCTCCTTGTCTTCTGCTTCTGAGACGTCTGACTCAAGCATCACCTCAAGTGCATCAACTATAATCCTAGATGATGTCCCTAGCAAGAGACAAAGAATTGTGGATACACGTGATGCTGTGTCTGCTGAACAGGTTTCTTAATGCTTTCACATTTTTTCACTCTGAGTCTCTAGAAAAGCTATTTATCACCATGTTTTGTATTCCAATGTTTTTGTTTTTTATTAGTTGATTGAAGCTGTGCTAAGAGGCAAGTCTGGGGGTGAAGAAGTACTACAGGAGTACCAAACAACAGAAACCCTAACAGATGCTGCAAGAAGAAAAATGGTTAACATCCTGGTGGCTCACATGATTGACAATCATGGGTATGTTTGTTTCACATTGTTTTTATTTGTGCCAAATAACTGCATGGCCATTGCATAAATGTACTAATTTAATATCTCCTCTCAGGCACCGCCCCACTAAAGCAATCAGAGAAGATTATGCACGTGGGATAGTGATGTTGTTCCCTTCCCTCAAGGATCCATACTCCAATAGGCATTATTATTGTTAACTCTTTCATGTCATGTTGTGACACACAACTCTGTGGACGACATTGATATTTGAATTCCGTGAGATTTCTCATGAGCCTGGTATGACAACGCATGTATTTTATTTTTTTCATTTCAGGAACACTTCTATGATGCTGCAAGCAGCACAGGATACATTTCTTGGCGTCTGAAAACAGTCCAGAGGATGATTCGTTGAGGATCTGCACTGCCACCAAATAGCCCAATTGACTTTTCTCCAGGGGGCCCAAATTTCCAAAGGACTGTTAATGTTGAAAGGCAGCTTGATGGTGATGCTTGCCAAGAGGCCATGTCTTTGCTCAACCATACCACAGACAATTCCCTGATTTTCCAGAAGATGAGAGAGACCTTTCAGCACCGTCAGAAGCTCGTTAATGACCCAGGCAGAAGTGTTGATATCCTCTCCAGCTTTCCAAGATTCCTGGATACAAAAGGATTGGTAAGTTTGGGATGAGATGTTTAGAATGGCTTGAAATTTGAAAGTATTTCCTAAAGTAGTAGTAGTAGTACTTTAATATATTCTTTCTTAAAGGTGGACCAAGACTTCACTCTCCTATTTGATGACGACACATCCTCCAGGCTTCTTCAGAAATGGGATTTGTTCTTCAAGCCAAATGTCATAAAAGAGGCTAAGCGGCTCACCTCAACACCAGAGTTGCGTCGCTTGGTGCAGTCAGCAGAAAGTCCCCCAGGAAGTGATCTTGATGAGGCAACAAGTGTTTTTTATTTTATTTTTATTTTAATAAATTTGCTATAATTGCAGTTAAACTATAACTGCAATAATATTTCATTTGTTTATTCTGTGTATCTCTGAATGTTGATCTGATTTTTGGGATAAATGTGACTAATAGATAGATGAGGGTTTAAAACGTTCTCATAATGCCTCCCTGTTCTCATTCAAACTTGAAAAGTATTACATTTGAAGAGTTTTCAGTTCATTCTTGTGACTCTTTGTCCTCAGCCTACGACCAAGAAATGGCTTCCCTGTTGTTGCTGTTACATCTCCTTCCACCACCTCCAGGGGGACTGAAGTCTCCAAAAATTAGTGCATGTGATGCAGTTGAGAGACTTGTTGTCTTTCATAAGGTAATTATATTATTAAGGTGATTATAATAATTTGTCACGTCACCTTCTTAGCCACATATGTAAATGAGGGTTGTTAAAAAGTCGATGGAATTGTAATTAAGTCTTCATTCCCATCTTGCACTAGCCAATGAAAAGATGTTTGAATAATCACTTCTATAATGTAGTTTTCTCTGTGGCTGCACATTATTCTTGTGTCTAATTTTCAGTTTTCTGATCTCAACCCTAGTCATGCTGCAGTTTGGAGGAGCATCTCCGCAACCAGCAGGGTCGGCAGCCGTACCTCCTCGCTGTTGGGCGTCAGAAGAGCAAGATTGAGAGCTTCTACATCACAATGGATAAGCGTCTCATCCCATGCAAGCAAACCGAACTTTTCAAAGCACATTTTGTGTTTAATATGTGGCACTTGTGAATTTGTACACATTCCTTCAGACAACAGTGTATAACATTGATGTGGGGAAAATGAAGGAGTCACCCAGAGTTAAAGACTTGAGAGCGAGACTGCTTAACCAGCCAGTAGCACTCTCACCCTGTGAGTAAGAAGCTATAACAATGTTGACCTGTTTCATGTGTCAGAAATATTATCCCAGCAGTCAACAGTTGATTTCACATTTAAGAGTTGAACATGGTTACTATCCTGGACCCAAGTTCAAATTGTTTTGTTCTCAGCAAGGCTGTAGGCATCAGTTCCTAACATATACAGGTTTTCGGAAGCACCTTAATAGTGTTCATAGTAATGTTCAGCAAATTGCTCAAACTTCAACTGTTGCATGTTCATCTAGTGAGCCAGTTGCAACTTCATCTCAGGCACATGCTTTGGAGGACACATTTAATCCACAAAATCAATGTAGCTCTTCCAGTGTTTATTCTGAGAGCAATGATTCAGGACTTACTAAAGATTCAACTAAAGAAATGTGTGCATCCATCGTGGCCAAATTACAGGGGAGTGGGATTTCCAACAGTTTGGTCACAATTGTAGGAGATTTGGAAGAACTAACAATTGAGATTCGCTCACAAGCAAAGCATACAGCTTTTTCTGCTTTACCTATAACTGACCCCAACATATCTGTGATAAATGAATCTTTTGAAGATTATAAAAACCAGTTCACAAATCTAAATACAGAATGAAACAAAATAAATACTTCCACCAAAAATGGGGAGTTGTCGAGCCAGTAGAAATAACACTGGGAGTGAGATATGACAACAGGCGAAATCAGAAATCCGGTACTTATGATCAAGTACCTGTGAAGGATACTTTTACATATGTGCCGATTTTAGAAACATTGAAGTTCATGTGCAGAAATCCAGACATTTGTGTTTTGCTAAAGAAAGAGTGTAGATCAGAGCCTGACACTTATACTGACTTTTTTGATGGAAGTTATTTTAAAACCTACCCTTTGTTTACAGCTAATAGACATGCATTACAAATCCAACTATACTATAATGATTTTGAAACAGCCAATCCCCTTGGCTCCAAACGTGGAATTCACAAAATTGTCTCTCTTTATTTTGTTGTAAGAAACTTTCCCCCAAAATGTAATTCAGTTTTGATGAACATTCATTTGGTAACACTTTTTCACACACAAGATCTGCACAAGTATGGTTTTGATGTTATACTAGAACCGTTGATAAATGATTTGAAAAAACTAGAAAGCCAAGGGCTAAGTCTTCCATTTTCAGATGAGCAGGTATATGGTACAATCTGTCAGATCACTGGAGATAATCTCGGGATGCACACACTTCTTGGTTTTAATGAGTCATTCAGTCGTCATTTCTGTTGCCATTGTTTGATTGAGAAGAATGATTGTCAAACGGTATACAGTGAGGATGATCCTAAGGTGATCCTTCGTGGAAAAGATATGTTTGAAATGCATTGCCAGTCTCTCCAGGAAAACCCACAATTGAAGTCACTTTATGGTTTGAAAAAAAGATCTACACTTAATTCGTTGAAGTATTTCCATGTTTGTAATAACTATTCATTTGATATCATGCATGATCTTCTTGAGGGTGTGGTTCAGTATGAGATCAAATTGCTTTTTGGATATCTCACACAACACTTTATGTCAGAACAGGACTTGCTTTCCAGGATTTATGGTTTTGATTATGGATTTTTAGAACGAAAAAATCGTCATACAAAGATTATTTTGGAGAGTGTTGGCAATGGCATTGGTTTGAATTCTATTCAGACATTGTGTCTTGTGAAAAACATCCCACTGTTGTTTGGTGACATTATTCCTGCACGAAACAAAAACTGGAATTTGTTACTGTTGTTACTTCAAATAATGAACATCGTTTTTTCACCTTCTCTCACTCTAGGTATGACAATATATTTAAAGCATTTGATTGTTGACCACCACAAACTATTTAAGCACTTGTATCCACATAGAAACTTGATACCTAAGCATCATTTTATGATCAATTACCCATCTTCTATAAGGAAAATTGGCCCCTTATTATATACGTGGTGTATGAGGTTTGAGGCCAAACACAAGCTGTTTAAAGATTGTTTTAAAAATGTCCAAAACATAACCAAATTGCTTGCTAAAAAGCATCAGATGGCCATTGCTTATCACTGGGAAACCTTCACCCTCAAACAAAATGAGTATGGGCCAATTAAATATTTTCTCTTCAGAGATGAGAATGTCGTCAACAATGAAATGCTTGAAACGATCTTGTCAAAATATGTTTTCTCAACTAGTTGGGTTAAAGTTGATGGTGTAGAGTATAAAGCTGGACTAGTTATTTGCAGTGCAATGGAAGAAGACATGCCAGTCTTTTGTCAAATAAGTGATGTACTTTTGGTTGAAGATCAATTTTTTTTTGTTGACAAACAAGCTATTTACAGACAATTTTGACGACCATCATCATGCATTCAGAGTATTAAGAAGTGCGGAAAAATGTCTAAAAATGTCTGAGCTTAAATTTCATAAACCATTTGATATTCAAAGCTCATACAATGTTTCAGATGAAAGTATGTACATTATACCTTCATTCACAATGTTTTAATTCAACTGACTGCAAGGGAGAAAAGGCACAAATAAATGTTTTTGACAATGATTGTTTATTGTGATTAATTCTTATTAATATAAGTATATATTAAATTAATTAATAAATAATATTGAATAAATTAACAATTAATTTTTAAATTTTTTCAGTGTAGATAATTGACACTTTAGGGAGTGAAATTAACACTACACAAATAGTTTTAAAAATTTAACTTGGAGCAGTGTTAGTTGTCTAATCCCTTAGTGTTACTTTAACTCTGTTTTGCGAGTTAAAAAAGGAACTCTGGCAGAGTGTTAAATGTTTAACTATTTTGAAAGTGTTAATTTAACTCTGGAGAGTGTGGACCTATATAAACCCTCAAAAAGTGTTGAAATCAACTCTGTGGGAGTCAACATTTGACTTTTTGCTGTGTAGAGGACCCTGGTTCAAGCCCAGTCAGAACCAAGTTTAGGGAGGCAGCGCTATATGTTAAGATAGCACACAGATAGATGTTGGTTATATCTGTAAAGAAGTGCATCATTCACGCTGTTCGTTCAATGGCTCTGCCATCTTACAGTATGTGGGCTAGACAGTTCCAGACTGATAGAGCTACTTTTCTCATTACCACAATGGCTTGAATTCCTTTGGAGCTAAAATATCTTCGTAGACATGTTCTGAAAGGAAAACATCAATTCATGCACACCGCGGTACTTCTTTTGTCTACTATATTCTTGGATAATAGATAGAATGTTCCATAATTTCTGTCATCCTTAACCTTTTTTAAAATCACATTTTGGGTAATACACAAAGTGTACAAAACATTAAGAACACCTTCCTAATATTGAGTTTCCATATGTTTGATACTGTTCCATTTATTCCATTCCAGCCATTACAATGAGCCTGTCCTGCTATAGTTCCTCCCACCAGCCTCCACTGGTTCAAAGGCACTTCAAACTTTTGTCTTGCCCATTCACCCTCTGAATGGCACACATACACAATCCATGTCTTAATTGTCTGAAGGCTTAAAAATCCTTCTTTAACCTGTCTCCTCTCCTTCATCTACACTGATTGAAGTGGATTTAACAAGTGACATCAATAAGGGATCATAGCTTTCACTTGGATTCACCTGGTCAGTCTATGTCATGGATGTTTTGATGTGGTTGTTTTCTTATTATTTCAAATGGGATATTGCCATTCCAGCCTGTTGATTTTCAGCTGGAAGTTCTGTCATGCCGTGAACGATAGTAATGACAGGGAGAGCTGTTAAATTGGAACTCTAATTTGCAGTTGTGTGTGAATGGACTCTGTCCTGTTGAAAATGTAATTGGTGTCGCTGTGGGTGTATCGGCACAACTCTTAGAGGGATTTTTTTCCTTTCCATCAAGTGTTCATAATTATAATATGACAATTCTGTCTCCCAAACGTTATCATTTCTCCATTCAGATGCACAATAGGCTGGTGGCATAATAAGTCTGTCCAAAGGCAGTCATCAGGCTGGCGATAGCAGTGTGGTATCTATGGGAGCCTGTCACCTCGGCCCCCAAGGGCCCCTGACCGTGAAGCCAAGGTGGAGGGATTCAATTACGCACACACCCATCTAAAGGTATGTAGGGAGCTTGGCTTTTTTAAAAGAGAGATAACTTTCTTAGGCAAATTATTGTTCCATTGTAACCTACTTCTCTTTCGCTCTCTTCCTCTCTCGCTCTCTCTCTCTCTCTCTCTCTCTTGCTCGATCTCTTCCTCTCTCTCGCTCTCTCTCTTCCCCTCTCTCTCTCTCTCTCTCTCTCTCTCTCTCTCTCTCTCTCTCTCTCTCTCTCTCTCTCTCTCTCTCTCTCTCTCTCTTTCTCTCTGGTTGTTAATTTCTCTTCCCAGTAGAATAGATGTGTCAGTGTCACTGTCAAGAAGCAAAGACAACCCCAAGGTCAAGCTGTGGAAAAAAGTGAAAACTTTTATTAGACTGGATTAAATAGTCATATTAATTCAGCACAGAGAACAGACTACATATATGCGTTGCACATTAGGGATTGCATCATTGTACCGTCTGTCTAATGTCATCAGTGTTGAATTTAGTTGATCAATGAATCATCCCCAGTATTAACAAATGTTAGAGTTAAGTAGTCAGTGTTGGTATACTAATCTCAGTATACAGTTTGGGATTTTTCACAATATTTACCATCTACAATCATTACATGAGTGTCATGCACTCTGTAGCCTAAAATACTGTTTTACAACAGTGCTGTAACACTTGTTTCCCAAAATACTTTAAAAATACCTTTCTGTCTCAAAGTGAGAAGCCTCACCCAGATACCCGTATGTCTGTCCATTAGCTAGTCAAAATTGACCTTTGCATATAACCTCTCTCCCATTATCCTCCTGTCATTCATCACAGTGGCATATTTTACATGTTAAATTATCCATTGATGGATACATAAGGGCCAATCTGGATGACTTTCACAATGACTTTCAGGAAAAAGAATTGTTCCGCCTCAGCTTTAAATCCTTTATGTTATCCATCAATAGCCAGGAAATTATTATCTTAATAGTGCTGTTTTTCAAATTACTCGTTCAGTGACTTGAATGACTCGTTTAATGCTCTCTGATGTGGCTAGAAAAAACATTCCAAAATGAATGGCCAGTTGGATGTAATTGACCGATTCTCTCAATTTAACCTTCAGTCTTTGTCAATGGTATTTGTCATTCTAATTTTGTCATATTTCATGAAATCGTTGACAAATATGAGAAATCAGGTCACTTTATTCTGATTTACTCTAGAGCCTGAAACTTAGATTATTGGCAACACACACACACACTACACACTCATTTAAATATTTTTCAAATCAGACCTCGCAAATATGCACATCATGCACCCCTGAGCTAATATAATATAAATGTTAATGACGATTTGTGCAGTGAGCTGGGGAGATGAACATTTGCAATATGGCAAATCCTCTATAACTTTTTGGATATGAAATTGGATACTGTATTAGGTTTTTTTCTTCCACATTTGGAATGTCCAGGAATGTAAATAAATGGTTGGTAGGGAATAGATGAATAATGAGACCCATAGGAACATGTTGGAGAGTGAAAATAAAAGTGATCAGCGTAATGCCTGCTCCATTTCGATGCCAAAATGTTAATTTACTTTGGCATTCCTCCAAATGAAGTTTATTCCGCACCTCAATAATTAGTCTCTGTAATAAGCATAATTGGAATATGATGAACATTTGCAGATTGGCAAATCTGTCAGCAAACAGGAGCAGTCATGTTAAGATAGGATTTTGTGACTGAGCTGATAAGCTTATAAGACAACGGTATGTCTATTTGTTTTCCAAATGTAGACAAACAAATCAATAGTGAAGGACTAAAATGGCCAGCTGATTGTTATGCATTTAGGTATTTAATTGCATTTAGGTCCAATTGTATGAATGAGAACACAGACTAGGCTACAGCTCAACAAATGAATACATTTACATTTTAGTCATTTAGCAGACGCTCTTATCCAGAGCGACTTACAGTTAGTGAATACATTTTTTTGTTTTTGTTTTTTTATACTGGCCCCCCATGGGAATCGAACCCACAACCCTGGCGTTGCAAACGCCATGCTCTATCAACTGAGCTACATCCCTGCCGGCCATTCCCTCCCCTACCCTGGACGACACTGGGCCAATTGTGCGCCGCCCATGAGTCTGCCGGTCGCGGCCGGCTGCGACAGAGCCTGGATTCGAACCAGGATCTCTAGTGGCACAGTTAGCACTGCGATGCAGTGCCTTAGACCACTGCGCCACTCAGGAGCTCAGGAGCTCAGGAGCTACCTACAGTGGGGAAAAAAGTATTTAGTCAGCCACCAATTGTGCAAGCCACCAATTGTGCAACTTAAAAAGATGAGAGAGGCCTGTAATTTTCATCATAGGTACACGTCAACTATGACAGACAAAAAATTCCAGAAAATCACATTGTAGGATTTTTTATGAATTTATTAGCAAATTATGGTGGAAAATAAGTATTTGGTCAATAACAAAAGTTTCTCAATACTTTGTTATATACCCTTTGTTGGCAATGACACATGTCAAACGTTTTCTGTAAGTCTTCACAAGATTTTCACACACTGTTGCTGGTATTTTGGCCCATTCCTCCATGCAGATCTCCTCTAGAGCAGTGATGTTTTGGGGCTGTCGCTGGGCAACACGGACTTTCAACTCCCTCCAAAGATTTGCTATGGGGTTGAGATCTGGAGACTGGCTAGGCCACTCCAGGACCTTAAAATGCTTCTTACGAAGCCACTCCTTCGTTGCCCGGGCGGTGTGTTTGGGATCATTGTCATGCTGAAAGACCCAGCCACGTTTCATCTTCAATGCCCTTGCTGATGGAAGGAGGTTTTCACTCAAAATCTCACGATACATGGCCCCATTCATTCTTTCCTTTACACGGATCAGTCGTCCTGGTCCCTTTGCAGAAAAACAGCCCCAAAGCATGATGTTTCCACCCCCCATGCTTCACAGTAGGTATGGTGTTCTTTGGATGCAACTCAGCATTCTTTGTCCTCCAAACACGACGAGTTGAGTTTTTACCAAAAAGTTATATTTTGGTTTCATCTGACCATATGACATTCTCCTAATCCTCTTCTGGATCATCCAAATGTACTCTAGCAAACTTCAGACGGGCCTGGACATGTACTGGCTTAAGCAGGGGGACACGTCTGGCACTGCAGGATTTGAGTCCCTGGCGGCGTAGTGTGTTACTGATGGTAGGCTTTGTTACTTTGGTCCCAGCTCTCTGCAGGTCATTCACTAGGCCCCCCAGTGTGGTTCTGGGATTTTTGCTCACCGTTCTTGTGATCATTTTGACCCCACGGGGTGAGATCTTGCGTGGAGCCCCAGATCGAGGGAGATTATCAGTGGTCTTGTATGTCTTCCATTTCCAAATAATTGCTCCCACAGTTGATTTCTTCAAACCAAGCTGCTTACCTATTGCAGATTCAGTCTTCCCAGCCTGGTGCAGGTCTATAATTTTGTTTCTGGTATCCTTTGACAGCTCTTTGGTCTTGGCCATAGTGGAGTTTGGAGTGTGACTGTTTGAGGTTGTGGACAGGTGTCTTCTATACTGATAACAAGTTCAAACAGGTGCCATTAATACAGGTAACGAGTGGAGGACAGAGGAGCCTCTTAAAGAAGAAGTTACAGGTCTGTGAGAGCCAGAAATCTTGCTTGTTTGTAGGTGACCAAATACTTATTTTCCACCATAATTTGCAAATAAATTCATAAAAAATCCTACAATGTGATTTTCTGGATTTTTTTTCCTCAATTTGTCTGTCATTGTTGACGTGTACCTATGATGAAAATTACAGCCCTCTCTCATCTTTTTAAGTGGGAGAACTTGCACAATTGGTGGCTGACTAAATTCTTTTTTTCCCCACTGTATTTTTATCTCCATTTGGCTTCCATCCTAAGGTCTGTAATTCAAACGGCCAAAGGAGTAGACCACATTACCAACACATTATTTTGGGTGAATAGTTTCATAAATACGGGTTAAATGAAACAGCTGTGGGCCATCATACCAGGTATTGGGGACCATTTAATACAGTGGGCTAATTACCTGTGACATCACAGTTGGCCCTCGTTAACAGTGGGACATTACCTTTTACTGTTGATTAATTGACTGGTATAAATTAGCCATCTGTTGCTACCTTTAAGAGGTACCCTGTTGAAGGCATGGGACGTATTGCACACCTTTCAAGGACAATGTCATACTTTAGCAAGTCAACATTATGTGAAAGAGCTCTTTCATTAAAATCCTTAAGAGTCCATTGATGCCCCGTGCGTCAATCTAATTAACATCATAAAAAATCCCCATCGAAATCCATCAGTTTACGCTAGAGATATATTTTTTTGCATGGGCTGTGTCTCAATCCACCGCATCCACCTTGTCGGCCTTCCGCATTTGCGGTGCAAAGTGGCAGAGCTACAGCGATGTTTGTCAGACCAGTAGACAACCCGAAAATCAGTCTTCTCACGAAAACGTCTGTAGCGTCTGAACGGTTTGGCCTACTAACTCATATAAGATGAGACTCGATGAAGTTCTCCGTGTTGATCTACGACCCCTACAAGTACCACGGGACTCATGTGAAGGAACCCATAGAAATGAATAGAAGTATGGAGGTAGTTTTGTGCCCCCCCCAAAAAGTGTTAATTGTGTCCAAAACCCAAACTATTTCCTGAGCTTGCTTATATCTCCTTGATATAGGACAGACATTTCACCAAAAAAATTATTACAGTCTTTTTTGCCATTATGAATGAGTTATTCAATGCGTTTCTATGGGCTATAGTAGTAAATATGTATTTATTTATTCATACAGGGGTCCTAAAATTCAAAATCAAATGATCCATGGTATGATCACCTAGCATAGACATGACATCAGTTAAAACACCTCAAAACAAGACATGGTATCAAGAACAAGATAAAACTAGCTGAAACGAGCCACATGGCAGCTTCTTGACATTGTTGCTAGCTACAGTATCTGGCCATCCAGAATCACAACAACACACTAACTTCTGCCCCATTGAGGGTGCGCATAATTTTTGTGATATTGTCAGCTAACCCATATATTTGGAGTTGTTCTAGGAATTAACTTATTTGGGCATGGAATGTGAATTCATGGAGTGACCTCTGTCTAGACAATACTGTCTGAGGAGGTAGAATGAAAGGACTGCATTAAGCACACACTTCATGGTCTGCACATTTAATAATAGTTTTCTAGGTTTGCCTTAACATTACCAAGAGATTTTAGAACATCTAAAATGTGTGATGAAATTTAACACAAAGATAATGTATTGTAAATAGCTATCAATAACTGCATTATTATTGACAATAGATAATCATTTCAGTTGTCTTTCAGTTGATATTTATTTTCAAAGTAAAATAAAATGTGTGTCATTCAAATTACATGACATAAATCAGAAACATTTTATCGACAAGAGAAAACAAATAAAACACTTTTATTTTCAATGACACGTCATCGTATTATGCTCTATGCAATGGACCCTATAGCCATACAACAGTTGCAACCATATACATTAAAATGAAAAACACAGAGAGAATAAACATGCCATTCATAAAAATATCTTTACAAAAATGTACATTTCTATGCAACCATATTTTTTAATTGCACATCTCTAAAATACCCTTTTCCACTCCCAACCCAAGTACAGTATGGTTTTCTTTTAAACACAGGGGGTCAATTGCAACAAGGTCACGATATAATCTAATTTCCCGGGCTTTAAGATCATCTCCAACTCTGTGATGTTTCCATGGTTTTTGGTTAATCTTCTTCACTGGCACCGAATTACACTTGTTGCTTTTGATAGCAAGGTGCAGAGTAGCATAAACCGCAGACAAAATTATGGAGTTAGATTTGAGTTAAAGATGACCTTATATGCAAAACATGACATGAGATACTACTAATTGCATTACCCGTCAATAAACAAACAAACCCAAATAATTGGTCTATCAAGACTCTTTTCTTTCACTCAATGGTGTCAGCTAAGGATTCAATTAAAGCCTGCAATGCAGATATCCACACTGCTGAACCACCTATGCTAAAAACCCTTTCAATATAATTAAAATGAGCATTTCTCTTGATTCACCTTGTAGGCCTACATAATTATCTAATGTATTACTTTATCTACCTAAAATACGCTTTGAGTGGTATAGTGACAATGTGTTTCAGCCGTGTGGATGTACCGCAGTGATGACCTGATTGAATTTCAAACTATGTTTTTGAGAGTAATGAATGGAATGCTTTTTTCTTATTTTTTTTGACACAAGACCATATATCATTGTGAAATCAAAACAGGTAGCAGTATGACCATTTTCTTAACGACATTCCACAATACAAAAGTAGTGATAATATTAATAAACAGAAATCAAATTTGAGTGGATTGTAAGAAAATCAACTATTGTGTAGAGGCAGTTTCTGAACCTTTTGAATTCTACTCTAAATACAAAGACCTCTTTCAGCAGAGAAATTGCAACCTGAAAAGTGTACAAGAAAGTGTATCGATATAATCCTCTGCTCTTTCTATTTAGGTTATCTGAAAACTTGAATCAATGGAACTCTGTTTCACATATTAGGTGACTCAATTACAATGAAAAATCTGCAAAATCAACAACATAAAAATGATATTTTCAATAACAGAAAGATATTTCAACATTCAATCCCAATAATGAGTTCAAAGTAGTCTAATTAGTTAATTGGGAGCAATTTCATTAATTATTCAATTAGGCTGATTTTCTAAATTGGATGAGATAAGTGACAGTACAGCACTATAATTCTCCCTCTTCATTTGTGCTGGGATAGGTTTTTAAGCCTCTGGTGGTGGTGTGGTGGTGCTGCGGTGGTGGTGTGGTGGTGGTGCTGCGGTGGTGGTGTGGTGAGTTAAAATGAGGCAAAAGAAGACAAGTTTCTCTCCTTGTCTCTTCTCCTGAGTACAGGTCAGATCCGTGTGGAGAGAGAGGGCACAGCTTCCTACGGAGTGATGCATGCTGGGTAGTACAAACTGTGCAGGGGCGGCTACATCGAGACATTGTTCCCTGGTAGGAAGCCAAAGCAGACGTTGGCTGGCTATCACAAGAATCCCGTTTTCCCCTTTGAAATTTGGTAGGAGGTCAGGATAAAGGATGGAACATCCCTTCCAGGGCATGCATGTGATAAATGGATAAGCTGGAAAAGTTTCGCTAAAATGATCGCTTATGCATGGGTAAGACTGATGCTCCTCTGTACTTTTCCAAATCCTTAAAAAAAAAAACATTTGTGATCTCAATAGTGCATGATTTATCATAATTTATTACTTTCGGGCCAAATGGAAAAAAAACTGAGATCAAATCGGCAGGACAAAAACGTAAACGCTTATGCAAAAATGACTGTGTTCAGCACTGAAAAGAAAAGCCATACACAAACAAATATGAACATAACTCAAGGGAGCGACAGTTATCATCAACATCAACAAATATCCCACTCCCTTACAATTTTAATGAGTATTTTCTTCCCTCTCTAGCATCAATATGATTGAATCAGTCTCTTGAAAACAATTGCAAATTGAATATCTAGGAGTGAATTAGGGCAGATGCAGTAAAATTCTTTTTTTTTCTGACAGCAGCAGGCCATATTCATATAGTTACTGCTGCACAGTGGGGCATCAATATTGTTCAACGTCTCTGCTACACAGAGAGAGAGATGGAAAATAAGGAGACTGCCATCTTGTTTTTACACCACACAATGGTTCTTTCCCCCAGAGATCCTTCGGTTTCTCTAGGAGGTGATGATGTCTCTTGATGCTGTAGAGAAGATGGAGAGATGTCCGCTCCCTCGTCCTGAAGATATAAACAAATGACAATGACAAAAATGCAGATGAGAAAACAGGAAATAGCCGCAGGCTTTCCTTTGTATTAATGTGACTATTTATAATACTGCAAATCGGACGATTACACAGTGCTTAATGCTTGCACAGTTAGAATTTGTCTCTGAAATATTTGGGAAAGTTTGTTGATCCTTTTGGGAGTAGGGACTAGAACTTCCCTAATCCTTCCAGACATTCTATCTAGAGGTCTTCACTGTGATGCTCAATCCAATCCTTGCTACTAGGAAATAAAATAAAATGTATTTGTCACATGCGCCGAATACAACAGGTGTAGACTTTACAGTGATCTGCTTACTTACAAGCCTTTAACCAACAATGCAGAGTTAAAAAGTAAGAAAATAAGCAAATAAAAACACAGTAAAATAACAAAAACAAGGCTATATACAAGGCATACCGGTACCGAGTCAACGTGCAGGAGTACGAGGTAATTGAGGTAATTGAGGTAATATGTACATAGGTAGGGGTAAAAGTGACTAGGCAATCAGGATAGATAATAAACAGAGTAGCAGCAGTGTATGTGAAGAGTGTGAAAGTGTGCCTATGTGTGTTTGGACCATGATAGGTCCTTAGTGATGTGGACACCGAGGAACTTGATGCTCTCGACCCGCTCCAGTACAGCCCCCTCGATGTGAATGGGGGCGTGCTCGGCCCGCCGTTTCCTGTAATCCACGATCAGCTCCTTTGTCTTATTGATGTTGAGGGAGAGGTTGTTGTCCTGGCACCACACTGCCAGGTCGCTGACATCCTCCCTGTAGGCTGTCTCATCATTGTCGGTGATCAGGCCTACCACCGTCGTGTAGTCGGCAAACTTAATGATGGTGTTGGAGTCATGCGTGGCCACGCAGTCGTAGGAGTACAGGAGGGGACTAATCAAGCACCTCTGAGGGGCCCCTGTGTTTAGGGTCAGCGTTGTGGATGTCTTGTTGCATTCCATCACCACCTGGGGGTGGCCCGTCAGGAAGTCCAGGATCCAGTTGCAGAGGGAGGTGTTTAATCCCAGGTCTTTAGCTTAGTGATGAGCTTGTAGGGCACTATGGTGTTGAACGCTGAGCAGTAGTTAATGAACAGCATTCTCACGTAGGTGTTCATTTTGTCCAGGTGGGAAAGGGCAGTGTGGAGTCCAATAGAGATTGCGTCATCTGTGGATCTGTTGGGGCGGTATGCGAATTGTAGTGGGTCAAGGGTTTCTGGGATGATGGTGTTGATGTGAGCCATGACCATCCTTTCGAAGCATTTCATGGCTACAGATGTGAGTGCTATGGGTCAATAGTAATTTAGACAGGTTACCTTTGTGTTCTTGGAAACAGGGATTACGGTGGTCTGCTTGAAACATGTAGGTATTACAGACTGGGTCAGGGAGAGGTTGAAAATGTCAGTGAAGACACTTGCCAGCTGGTCAGCACATGGTAATCAAATCAAATCAAATCAAATCAAATTTTATTGGTCACATGCGCCGAATACAACAGGTGCAGACATTACAGTGAAATGCTTACTTACAGCCCTTAACCAACAGTGCATTTATTTTAAACAAAAAAGTAAGAATAAAACAACAACAAAAAAGTGTTGAGAAAAAAAGAGCAGAAGTAAAAATAAAGTGACAGTAGGGAGGCTATATATACAATAGAATAAAGTGACAGTAGGGAGGCTATATATACAGGGGGGTACCGTTGCATAGTCAATGTGCGGGGGCACCGGCTAGTTGAGGTAGTTGAGGTAATATGTACATGTGGGTAGAGTTAAAGTGACTATGCATAAATACTTAACAGAGTAGCAGCAGCGTAAAAAGTATGGGGTGGGGGGGCAGTGCAAATAGTCCGGGTAGCCATGATTAGCTGTTCAGGAGTCTTATGGCTTGGGGGTAGAAGCTGTTGAGAAGTCTTTTGGACCTAGACTTGGCACTCCGGTACCGCTTGCCGTGCGGTAGCAGAGAGAACAGTCTATGACTAGGGTGACTGGAGTCTTTGACAATTTTGAGGGCCTTCCTCTGACACCGCCTGGTATAGAGGTCCTGGATGGCAGGGAGCTTTGCCCCTGTGATGTACTGGGCCGTACGCACTACCCTCTGTAGTGCCTTGCGGTCAGAGGCCAAGCAGTTGCCATACCAGGCGGTGATGCAACCAGTCAGGATGCTCTCGATGGTGCAGCTGTAGAATTTTTGAGGATCTGAGGACCCATGCCAAATCTTTTTAGTCTCCTGAGGGGGAATAGGCTTTGTCGTGCCCTCTTCACGACTGTCTTGGTGTGTTTGGACCATGATAGTTCGTTGGTGATGTGGACACCAAGGAACTTGAAGCTCTCAACCTGTTCCACTACAGCCCCGTCGATGAGAATGGGGGCGTGCTCAGTCCTCTTTTTTTTCCTGTAGTCCACAATCATCTCCTTTGTCTTGGTCACGTTGAGGGAGAGGTTGTTGTCCTGGCACCACACGGCCAGATCTCTGACCTCCTCCCTATAGGCTGTCTCATCGTTGTCGGTGATCAGGCCTACCACTGTTGTGTCGTCGGCAAACTTAATGATGGTGTTGGAGTCGTGCCTGGCCATGCAGTCATGGGTGAACAGAGAGTACAGGAGGGGACTGAGCACGCACCCCTGAGGGGCCCCCGTGTTGAGGATCAGTGTGGCAGATGTGTTGTTACCTACCCTTACCACCTGGGGGCGGCCCGTCAGGAAGTCCAGGATCCAGTTGCAGAGGGAGGTGTTTAGTCCCAGGATCCTTAGCTTAGTGATGAGCTTTGAGGGCACTATGGTGTTGAATGCTGAGCTGTAGTCAATGAATAGCATTCTCACGTAGGTGTTCCTCTTGTCCAGGTGGGAAAGGGCAGTGTGGAGTGCGATAGAGATTGCATCATCTGTGGATCTGTTGGGGCGGTATGCAAATTGGAGTGGGTCTAGGGTTTCTGGGATTATGCTGTTGATGTGAGCCATGACCAGTCTTTCAAAGCACTTCATGGCTACAGACGTCAGTGCCACGGGTCGGTAGTCATTTAGGCAGGTTATCTTAGAGTTCTTGGGCACGGGGACTATGGTGGTCTGCTTGAAACATGTTGGTATTACAGACTCAGTCAGGGACATGTTGAAAATGTCAGTGAAGACACTTGCCAGTTGGTCAGCACATGCTCGGAGTACACGTCCTGGTAATCCGTCTGGCCCTGCGGCCTTGTGAATGTTGACCTGCTTAAAAGTCTTACTCACATCGGCTACGGAGAGCGTGATCACATAGTCGTCCGGAACAGCTGGTGCTCTCATGCATGCTTCAGTGTTGCTTGCCTCGAGCGAGCATAGAAGTGGTTTAGCTCGTCTGGTAGGCTTGTGTCACTGGGCAGCTCGCGGCTGTGCTTCCCTTTGTAGTCTGTAATAGTTTTCAAGCCCTGCCACATCCGACGAGCGTCAGAGCCAGTGTAGTATGATTCAATCTTAGACCTGTATTGACTCTTTGCCTGTTTGATGGTTCGTCGGAGGTCATAGCGGGATTTCTTATAAGCGTCCGGGTTAGAGTCCCGTTCCTTGAAAGCGGCAGCTCTACCCTTTAGCTCAGTGCGGATGTTTCCTGTAATCCATGGCTTCTGGTTGGGGTATGTACGTACGGTCACTGTGGGGACGACATCATCGATGCACTTATTGATGAAGCCAGTGACTGATGTGGTGTACTCCTCAATGCTGTCTGAAGAATCCCGGAACATGTTCCAGTCTGTGCTAGCAAAACAGTCCTGTAGCTTAGCATCTGCGTCATCTGACCACTTTTTTATTAGCCGAATCACTGGTGCTTCCTGCTTCAGTTTTTGCTTATAAGCAGGAATCAGGAGGATAGAGTTATGGTCAGATTTGCCAAATGGAGGGCGAGGGAGAGCTTTGTATGCGTCTCTGTGTGTGGAGTAAAGGTGGTCTAGAGTTTTTTCCCCTCTGGTTGCACATTTAACATGCTGGTAGAAATTAGGTAGAACGGATTTAAGTTTCCCTGCATTAAAGTCCCCTGCTACTAGGAGCGCTGCATCTGGATGAGCGTTTTCCTGTTGATTAATGGCCTTGTACAACTCATTCAGTGCAATCTTAATGCCAGCATTGGTTTGTGGTGGTAAATAGACAGCTATGAAAAATATAGATGAAAACTCTCTTGGTAAATAGTGTGGTCTGCAGCTTATCATAAGATACTCTACCTCAGGCGAGCAAAACCTTGAGACTTCCTTAGTATTTGATTTGGTGCACCAGCTGTTGTTTACAAATATACAGAGACCGCCACCCCTCGTCTTACCCGAGTCTGCCGTTCTGTCCTGCCGATGTAGCGTATAGCCTGCTAGCTGAATGTTATCATTGTCGTCGTTCAGCCACGACTCCGTGAAACATAAGATATTACAGTTTTTAATGTCCCGTTGGTAGGATAACCGTAATCTTAAATCGTCCATTTTATTCTCCAAAGCTTGAACGTTGGCTAATAGGATTGATGGGAGAGGCAGTTTACTCGTTCGCCGTCGGATCCTTACAAGGCACCCCGACCTACGTCCACGATATCTCCGTCTCTTCCTCACGCCGAATGACGGGGATCTGGGCCTTGTCGGGAGTCTGTAGAATATCCTTCGCGAACGCCTCGTTGAAGAAAAAGTGTTCGTCCAACGCGAGGTGAGTAATCGCTGTCCTGATATCCAGAAGCTCTCTTTGGTTATAAGAGACGATGGCAGAAACATTATGTACAAAATAAATTACAAATAACGCGGAAAAACACACATAATAGTACAATTGGTTAGAGGGCTGTAAAACGGCAGCCATCTTCTTCCGGCGCTGTCCTTTCAGGGCTGTCCTTTCAGGGCTGTAAAACGGCAATCATGGTAATCCGTCTGGCCCTGCGGCTTTGTGAATGTTAACCTGTTTAAAGGTCTTACTTACATCGGCTATGGAGAGCGTGTTCAAACAGTCATCCGCAACAGATGGTGCTCTCATGCGTGGTTCAGTGTTGCTTGCCTCGAGCATAGAAGGTATTTAGCTTATCTGGTAGGCTCCAGTCACTGGACAGCTTGTGGCTGGGTTTCCCTTTGTAATCCGTGATAGTTTGCAAGCCCTACCACATCCAACGAGCATCAGAGCCAGTGTATAGCACAATTGGTCAGGAACGGCTGCTATTCCCTCCATTGTAATTGGTTTTATGTGTTTTAGAGAACAGTCTTATGTCTTAGCAGTACAGTCATATGTGTTTTAGAGAACAGTCTGTCTTAGCAGAACAGTCTTATGTTTTTTAGAGAACAGTCTGTCTTAGCAGAACAGTCTTATGCGTTTTAGAGAACAGTATTATGTCTTAGCAGAACAGTCTTATGGGTTGTAGGTGTTTTAGGTCTTTTAAAGTATGCGGTCTGAGGTTGTGCTGCATATGGATGGGGCCACCGATTGAATTTGAAAGTGGCAAACATATCGCAAGGAAATGGGAAATGGCAGTGTGACATATGGCTGTTTTATATGTGGATGAGCAAGGGAATTGGCTCTCCAGATGAATGGATAGGTAGGGAGAGGGAGCGAGCGAGCGAGAGAGATAGATAGATAACTTGGCATTGTCCACTACAGCCATATGCTGTGACTTTTAACAACATGTGTAGCCAACATAATACTTTACGTATGATCTCCCATGTAACATTTCCTCCATCAACCTTAACCCAAATAAATTAAATTATACTAAAAAGTAATGAATACTGTAACAACCATGAATATAACATTTTCTCTAGTCTACATCAAAGCTAGTGGTCTCATCTATCAGGCAGTCTCTCAGAGAACCTTGGATTAATGTAGCATAATTTGGACAGAAGTCATAAATACTACTAAATAGCCCTGCTAGGATAACTCTGCATGCTAGGCCTAGTGATGATGTGGCTTCCTTGGTCATTACCCTGAGCCTGAGAGGACGACAGGCGAGAAGAAACAATTTTCCTCGGGCCCTGCCATTCAGTCTCCACTTCCACACTATTAAATGAGATGAATGTTGTTTGTGGCCAGTTCTGGCCCATTGCAACTCCATTACTACGCTCTCTGTCAACGTCTGCATTAGCTGCCCTTCACTGGAGCTAGCTGGCCCTACGTCTGTCACAGTGCTTTTACTTTAGGACGTGATTGATGAGTGAATGCTTGGTGATGGTAAAGATTAAGGGCTAGATTCTATCAGATCCGCGCTAGCCGACTCCTGCATAGCGGTTGTTTTGGTGGTGTCGGAGGTGGAACTGCATTAGAGCTGTCAAATCCACAAACCGCTCCTGGCATTAAACCTAAAGTGGACATTGCCATTGGCTTCACGGAGTCGCATTTAGAGAAATCTCATGCAGCCTTGTTTACAAGTTGGAATACTAGAATGTGAGATTAAATCTACACCTCGATTAGACTGATAGAAATCCTCATTATTTAGTTTAATGATTTTAAAGTAGCCTACACTTTCTCATTCTGAACTTGTAATGCGAGTGGGACGGGTGTGGCTTCGTGACAATGACCACAAGCGCAGCCGCTCACCGATTGGACAGCTCTAACGCAGTTATATCTCCGACACCGCCAAAATACCAGCTATGTGGGTGTCCGCTACCGTGGCTTAAAGCTTGATCTGATTGAATCTAGGCCTAAAGAAAAACTCAAATAATTGTGTCATTTGTGATTTACTAAGGTTCATGAAACTAAAGGAAAATGTTAGAGAACCTAAATTGCTGACCAAACAATCTTAGATTATATGATTTTCAAAAGGTTATTGGTTCCAAATTCTTACCTGTTCTCAGTTGTCAATGTCAGAAACATGGTTCTCTATCTGAAAAGAAAAGAACACAAAATGCATCAGCATTTATTTGTATTTAAAAGCCAATTTGGGGTTCTAATGTAATCAGCTATAAAACAAATCCTGCTTAAATTAGAGCTTAATTCAGGGTTTTTCAAGTTGTTGGAGAGTTCTGTCAACTTGCAAAAATATCCTGGGTCATTGTACATTACCACTATATCTGATCAATATGACCTTGAATGAAGAAACAAATAAATCTCCCACACACTCGCTGGGAAAAATTCTCTCTTCTATTAGCGAGAAGACAAGGCTTAGCTCTTGGATGGCATGCACCCGCTCCATTTTATAATGGGTCATAAATATCGCATAATAGGGAAAGCATGGTGGCATTGAACCACAGATGAACCACACAGATAATTCCTTTGATCTTCCTGCTTGAACTTGAAATAATGTGTACTCTGTGAGGAGGCAGACTCTAGTGACACAACAGGGAAGATATGATTCTTCAGAAAAATGACATGTTCAAATAGCATACTATTTGTGATAATAACTGTGAGAAATATCAATAAGGTGAGTTGTTGACTGAAATGATCAATCATTGAAGGTGTCATATCAGCTGTTCCAGAAGTTGTCAAAAATACTTTCGCTTTTCCCTCAGTCTAGTTCTTTGTAGAGTATAAAATGGTGACTTTGAAGAACACTTTCGGTTCCCTCAGTAGCAACTCCATCTTCATTTTCATATTTGGACCGGTTAAGACAGGCCTCCAAGTCCCCCTGGTGTGTCTGCAGCGCCCTGTTTTAATTACAACCCATGGCAGAGTGTGTGTTGTGTCTGTGGTGTGTGTTTGTGTGTGTGTGTGTGCACGCACACGCATTTGTGTGTGTGTGTGAACAGGGACCTGCCACCGCCTCCACTTGAGTTGGGCTGTCAGGGAGAAACTGTCAGTCGTGGCGCCCTCATCATTCACTCATGAGCAACCTCACACTGCTTTTCAGATCTTGAGCCATGAATAATTCGGCAGAATTAACTTTCTTAGGGCAAGACTGGTGTGCCCAATTGAAATCTCCCATCCCAAACCACTGTCTCCCCTGACCCCCTTCCAGGCCCCCCTTCATCACCCATTTCCCTTACCAGATGATGGCTGCCCTCTTCGTCGTAGTCATCCTCGCCCCCGTCGGTCATCTCTCCGGCCTCGACATCCAGTGCCCTGTCGCCAGCCTCCTCCCCGGAGTTCTCGGCTGTCTCCGACACAGACTCCTCGTGGAGAGAGTCACAGTGGTCCTCGTACTTTCTTTGAGCCTCTGGAGAAAACGTGAAAAGAGAGAGTGGGGAAAAAAGAGTGAGAGGAGGACAAAGAAATTAGATCAAAGTAACAACTGGTGACAAAAAGTAACAAGATGCTGACTAGCTACTCTGAGGGGATAAGGAGAGACTTGCAATTGAGATTCATACCATTACATTTACGTCATTTAGCAGACGCTCTTATCCAGAGCGACTTACAGTTAGTGAATGCATACATTTTTTATTTTATTTTCATACTGGCCCCCCGTGGTAAACAAACCCACATCCCTGCCGGCCAAACCCTCCCCTACCTTGGACGACGCTGGACCAATTGTGCGCCGCCCATGGGTCTCCCGGTCGCGGCCGGCTGCGACAGAGCCTGGACTCGAACCAGGATCTCTAGTGGCACAGCTAGCACTGCCATGCAGTGCCTTAGACCACTGCGCCATACCATCATACATTTACATTTACATTTTAGTCATTTAGCAGACGCTCTCATAAACATCAGTCTTGGTGAAACCGTGTTTAACATCTGAACAAGCTTTAAATGTTCTTCTACTTCACCTCCCCTGCTGTGAGACTGTCCTCTAGTCTAGGACAAACTATAAAGGCCCCTCATATAAACTGAATTAGTCTAGTGTTGACACACGTCTACTGTTATGACAGAGAGCTCGGGCCTCTTATCTTCACATTTTGTCAGGAAGACTGATGGCTGGTGTGCGCTCTTAATTTTAACCCTGCGGTTGGTGTTTTTTGCTGGCAGGTTCCCATCTCATATTGTTTTTCTCTCTCTCTCCCTCTCTCTCTCTCTGACACCTTTTCCCTCTCTCTCCTTTTCTCTCTCTCCCCCTTTCCGTCTCGATCTCTCTCCCCCCGTCGCCCTCTCTTTCTCTCTGACACCCTTAGCCTCTCTCTTTCTCCCCCCCTCATTCTCTCTCACCGGACTCGGCTCTCTGCTGTTTCTCGATCTTCTCCAGGCGACCCAGCAGAGAGTCGATCTTTATCTTGATCTGTGTTAGCTCTCGTTTAATGGTCTGGAGCTGGTCCGTCTTCACTGCTGAGACATAATCAAAAACACAAACAGACAATAAATCGATTTATTATGCCATAGTCTGGGTTTATTTTACAATGTTATTTTTCTTTTAAACCCCACGATTCATTTTCAGCGTATCACAGAACTGATGTTATCATCTGGTCGTACCCCAGGACCCCCTATCATTCTATCCTTTCATCAAGCCAAATTACATTTTCTTCAGGGGTGAACATATCAATTTATCCGACCGTGTACAGTTCTTCTATTCCAAATATGAACCCGCTGCTTTCAATTTGGAGATTAGTTAATGGCTTACAGTACATCCACCATGATGTCTGATTCCTGCTCATTACCTGCGCTAACAGCTGTAGCCAACCTCTCTCCTTATTACATTTACATTTTAGTCATTTAGCAGAGGCTCTTATCCAGAGCGACTTACAGTTAGTGAGTGCATACATTTTCATACTTACAGTTGAAGTCGGAAGTTTACATACACCTTAGCCAAATACATTTAAACTCAGTTTTTCACAATTCCTGACATTTAATCCTAGTAAAAATTCCCTGTCTTAGGTCAGGTAGGATCACCACTTTATTTTAAGAATATGAAATGTCAGAATAATAGTAGAGAGAATGATTTATTTCAGCTTTTATTTCTTTCATCACATTCCCAGTGGGTCAGAAGTTTACATACACTCAATTAGTATTTGGTAGCATTGTCTTTAAATTGTTTAACTTGGGTCAAACGTTTCGGGTAGCCTTCCACAAGCTTTCCACAATAAGTTGGGTGAATTTTGGCCCATTCCTCCTGACAGAGCTGGTGTAACTGAGTCAGGTTTGTAGGCCTCCTTGCTCGCACACGCTTTTTCAGTTCTCCCCACAAATGTTCTATAGGATTGAGGTCAGGGCTTTGTGATGGCCACTCCAATACCTTGACTTTGTTGTCATTAAGCCATTTTGGCACAACTTTGGAAGTATGCTTGGGGTCATTGTCCATTTGGAAAACCCATTTGCGACCAAGCTTTAACTTCCTGAGTGATGTCTTGAGATGTTGCTTCAATATTTCCACAATTTTCCTTCCTCAAGATGCCATCTATTTTGTGAATTGCACCAGTCCCTCCTGCAGCAAAGCACCCCCACAGCATGACGCTGCGGTTGGGATGGTGTTCTTCGGCTTGCAAGCCTTCCCCTTTTTCCTCCAAACATAACGATGGTCATTATGGCCAAACAGTTCTATTTTTGTTTAATCAGACCAGAGGACATTTCTCCAAAAAATATGATCTTTGTCCCCATGTGCAGTTGCAAACCGTAGTCTGGCTTTTTTATGGCGGTTTTGGAGCAGTGGCTTCTTCCTTGCTGAGCGGCCTTTCAGATTATGTCGATATACAGTATCTCACAAAAGTGAGTACACCCCTCACATTTCTGTAAATATTTGAGTATATCTTTTCATGTGACAACACTGAAGAAATGACACTTTGCTACAATGTAAATTAGTGAGTGTACAGCTTGTATAACAGTGTACATTTGCTGTCCCCTCAAAATAACACAACACACAGACATTAATGTCTAAACCGCTGGCAACAAAAGTGAGTACACCCCTAAGTGAAAATGTCCAATGGTCACCATCATTTTCCAGCACTGCCTTAACCCTCTTGGGCATGGAGTTCACCAGAGCTTCACAGGTTGCCTCTGGAGTCCTCTTCCACTCCTCCATGACGACATCACAGAGCTGGTGGATGTTAGAGACCTTGCACTCCTCCACCTTCTGTTTGAGAATGCCCCACAGATGCTCAATAGGGTTTAGGTCTGGAGACATGCTTGGCCAGTCCATCACCTTTACCCTCAGCTTCTTTAGCAAGGCAGTGGTCATCTTGGAGGTGTGTTTGGGGTCGTTATCATGTTGGAATACTGCCCTGCGGCCCAGTCTCCGAAGGGAGGGGATCATGTTCTGCTTCAGTATGTCACAGTACATGTTGGCATTCATGGTTCCCTCAATGAACTGTAGCTCCCCAGTGCCGGCAGCACTCATGCAGCCCCAGACCATGACACTCCCACCACCATGCTTGACTGTCGGCAAGACACACTTGTCTTTGTACTCCTCACCTGGTTGCCGCCACACATGCTTGACACCATCTGAACCAAATAAGTTTATCTTGGTCTCATCAGACCACAGGACATGGTTCCAGTAATCCATGTCCTTAGTCTGCTTGTCTTCAGCAAACTGTTAGCGGGCTTTCTTGTGCATCATCTTTAGAAGAGGCTTCCTCCTGGGACGACAGCCATGCAGACCAATTTGATGCAGTGTGAGGCGTATGGTCTGAGCACTGACAGGCTGACCCCCCACCCCTTCAACCTCTGCAGCAATGCTGGCAGCACTCATACGTCTATTTCCCAAAGACAACCTCTGGATATGACGCTGAGCACGTGCACTCAACTTCTTCGGCCGACCATGGCGAGGCCTGTTCTGAGTGGAACCTGTCCTGTTAAACCGCTGTATGGTCTTGGCCACCGTGCCGCAGCTCAGTTTCAGGGTCTTGGCAATCTTCTTATAGCCCAGGCCATCTTTATGTAGAGCAACAATTCATTTTTATCAGATCCTCAGAGAGTTCTTTGCCATGAGGTGCCATGTTGAACTTCCAGTGACCAGTATGAGGGAGTGTGAGAGCGATGACACCAAATTTAACACACCTGCTCCCCATTCACACCTGAGACCTTGTAACACTAATGAGTCACATGACACCAGGGAGGGAAAATGGCTAATTGGGCCCAATTTGGACATTTTCACTTAGGGGTATACTCACTTTTGTTGCCAGCGGTTTAGACATTACATTTACATTTACATTTTAGTCATTTAGCAGACGCTCTTATCCAGAGCGACTTACAGTTAGTGAATACATTTTTTTTTTTATACTGGTCCCCCGTGGGAATCGAACCCACAACCCTGGCGTTGCAAACGCCATGCTCTATCAACTGAGCTACATCCCTGCCAGCCATTCCCTCCCCTACCCTGGACGACGCTGGGCCAATTGTGCGCCGCCCATGAGTCTCCCGGTCGCGGCCGGCTGCGACAGAGCCTGGATTCAACACATGAATGGTTGTGTGTTGAGTTATTTTGAGGGGACAGCAAATGTACACTGTTATACAAGCTGTACACTCACTACTTTACATTGTAGCAAAGTGTCATTTCTTCAGTGTTGTCACATGAAAAGATATACTCAAATATTTACAAAAATGTGAGGGGTGTACTCACTTTTGAGAGATACTGTAGGACTCGTTTTACTGTGAATATACATACTGTTGTACCTGTTTCCTCCAGCATCTTCACAAGGTCCTTTGCTGTTGTTCTGGGTTTGATTTGCACTTTTCGCACCAAAGTACGTTCATCTCTAGGAGACAGAACATGTCTCCTTCCTGAGCGGTATGGCGCTGCGTGGTCCCATGGTGTTTATACTTGCGTACTATTGTTTGTACAGATGAACTTGGTGCCTTCAGGCATTTGGAAATTGCTCCCAAAGATGAACCAGACTTGTGGAGGTCTACAATTTTTTTCCTGAGGTCTTGGCTGATTTCTTTTGATTTTCCCATGATGTCAAGCAAAGAGGCACTGAGTTTGTATAAATAAATAAATCCACAGGTACACCTCCAATTGACTCAAATGATGTCAATTAGCCTATCAGAAGCTTCTAAAGCCATGACATCATTTTCTGGAATTTTCAAAGCTGTTTAAAGGCACAGTCAACTTAGTGTAGGTAAACTTCTGACCCTCTGGAATTGTGATACAGTGAATTATAAGTGAAATAATCTGTCTATAAACAATTGTTGGAAAAATTACTTGTGTCATGCACAATGTAGATGTCCTAACCGACTCCAACCTAAGTGTATGTAAACTTCCGACTTCAACTGTATAATTTCTGATTACTGTTTGGGGACATAATAAGACTACACAAACGGGATGATGCCATTTTTACATGATGTAACAACAGACCTGGGTTCAAATACATGTGTATTTGATTATTAGTTATTTAAATAATTAATTTTCAGTGTATTTGAGTATTTTCAAATAATGTGGCAGAATCAACTACTTCTATTGGAAGTATTTGAAAGTATTTTCTAATAATTTCATATAAATAGCCTAATATTTGAAAGTATTTTCAAATACTTATTTCAAATATTATTTTCAAATACCTGGGTTAAATGCATGGGAGTGTATCTGTGTCAGTGTATTTGAGTATTTTCAAATACATTCCAATATTCAACTACTTGTATTTTCAAAAAAAAAAAATCTAAATACTTACTTCCAAATATCATTTTAAATAAATGAAATACCCTAAATAGTATTTTAACCCAGGTCTGTGTAACAAACAATGAACAAAAAAATGTATAGCTGCTTTGTAAATCAAATATGATAAGCTAATAATAATAAGCTGATAATTTATTAAATATGTATGTCTCATGTGAATAAGTAATGTATTTCAAACAGATATCTAAATATAGAAATAAACTGATGTTTGTGAACTTGTGGAGGTGTGGTCAAATGTTATTTGGCTGCATTGTTACATTACACATGCCTGAAAAGCTACAGGCTGCATCCCAAATGGCACCCTATTTCGTATATATTTCATTTATTTTAACCACAGCTTCTAGTCAAAAGCAGTGCACCAGGTAGGGAATAGGGTGCCATTTGGGATTCAACCACAGTATGGGATTTGACTTTGAAATGTCAGTATGCAGATCACATCCACTTAAAAAATAGGCCTACCAAATACATAATATCTGATGTACATCAGATTAATTCTGCGCAGGCCCATATCTCTGATGTACAGTAGACATTAGGCTGTATACTTAAGTAGCTGGAACTACTAGGAATTCCGGGTTTAAAAAACGATATCCTGCTTCACTACCTTGGTGGTTGAAAAGTATTATTATTATTATATATATTTTTAAGGGGGTAAATCAGCTTTAATATTGCAGATAGATTGTGACTTCCATCAATGTAATTTTCTGCATCATTTCCAATCCTCAATTTACAGTGGGGAGAACAAGTATTTGATACACTGCCGATTTTGCAGGTTTTCCTACTTACAAAGCATGTAGAGGTCTGTAATTTTTATCATAGGTACACTTCAACTGAAAAAAATCCAGAAAATCACATTGTATGATTTTTAAGTAATTAATTTGCATTTTATTGCATGACATAAGTATTTGATCACCTACCAACCAGTAAGAATTCCAGCTCTCACAGACCTGTTACTTTTTCTTTAAGAAGCCCTCCTGTTCTCCACTCATTACCTGTATTAACTGCACCTGTTTGAACTCGTTACCTGTATAAAAGACACCTGTCCACACTCAATCAAACAGACTCCAACCTCTCCACAATGGTCAAGACCAGAGAGCTGTGTAAGGACATCAGGGATAAAATTGTAGACCTGTACAAGGCTGGGATGGGCTACAGGACAATAGGCAAGCAGCTTGGTGAGAAGGCAACAACTGTTGGCGCAATTATTAGAAAATGGAAGAAGTTCAAGATGACGGTCAATCATCCTCGGTCTGGGGCTCCATGCAAGATCTCACCTCGTGGGGCATCAATGATCATGAGGAAGGTGAGGGATCAGCCCAGAACAACACAGCAGGACCTGGTCAATGACCTGAAGAGAGCTGGGACCACAGTCTCAAAGAAAAACATTAGTAACACACTACGCCGTCATGGATTAAAATCCTGCAGCGCACGCAAGGTCCCCCTGCTCAAGCCAGCACATGTCCAGGCCCGTCTGAAGTTTGCCAATGACCATCTGGATGATCCAGAGGAGGAATGGGAGAAGGTCATGTGGTCTGATGAGACAAAAATATAGCTTTTTGGTCTAAACTCCACTCGCCGTGTTTGGAGGAAGAAGAAGAATGAGTACAACCCCAAGAACACCATCCCAACCGTGAAGCATGGAGGTGGAAACATCATTCTTTGGGGATGCTTTTCTGCAAAGGGGACAGGACGACTGCACCGTATTGAGGGGAGGATGGATGGGGCCATGTATCGCGAGATCTTGGCCAACAACCTCCTTCCCTCAGTAAGAGCATTGAAGATGGGTCGTGGCTGGGTCTTCCAGCATGACAACGACCCGAAACACACAGCCAGGGCAACTAAGGAGTGGCTCCGTAAGAAGCATCTCAAGGTCCTGGAGTGGCCTAGCCAGTCTCCAGACCTGAACCCAATAGAACATCTTTGGAGGGGAGCTGAAAGTCTGTATTGCCCAGCGACAGCCCCGAAACCTGAAGGATCTGGAGAAGGTCTGTATGGAGGAGTGGGCCAAAATCCCTGCTGCAGTGTGTGCAAACCTGGTCAAGACCTACAGGAAACGTATGATCTCTGTAATTGCAAACAAAGGTTTCTGTACCAAATATTAAGTTCTGCTTTTCTGATGTATCAAATACTTATGTCATGCAATAAAATGCAAATTAATTACTTAAAAATCATACAATGTGATTTTCTGGATTACAGACCTCTACATGCTTTGGAAGTAGGAAAACCTGCAAAATCGGCAGTGTATCAAATACTTGTTCTCCCCACTGTATATATTTTTTTCCTTTATTATTTTCCGCTAACCCTACTACCCCTCCCCTAATTGCTGTAAACTAATGGACAACAACACTTAGGCTTCTACTTCCAGCTAATACATACTATATACATTTTACAGACACAGTATATTTTACAATAGTTATTATTTGTTTATTTTTAGTCCCATCCTTCAGCTACCCTCAACCCCTTCCATCTATCTCTGAAGACCATTCGGTTTTGATTTCTATTTGCCATATATTTTTCAACTGTGCTGTGAAGTTTCACAAAAGCTCTGAACCTTTCTATTCTCATAGTTTCTAAAGATTGTAAATTAAAGATAACGTTTTTGCTAAGAATATTATTATATTATTGATCAATTGACTATGACTTTTCAAATCACCCTGCAGTGCTATTTGCAGAGTTAGCTCCAGGTAAATGTTGAAATTCTTCAGCCATTCCTGAACCTGCGACCAAGCTATTGTACATATGGAAAGTACCAAAACAAATGATCTAATGATTCTGTCTCTTCGGGATGGTTGTATGCCCCATATATATAACATTCTACTGGTTGCAAGAATTTTGTATAATAATTTACATTGAGAAACTCAACGTTTTGAATCCGGCATCTTTTTGTGTATCAGTTCATAAACCATGTGCCATTGAATCGGTATATCGAAAATCTCTTCCCAACTATTTTGCAATCTATATGGCACAGCTGTCAATTTTTTGATGGTTGAAAATTAGTCAACCGTCAAAATAAGGGGAAAACAGACAGCATAAGTTTGAAACAAGAAAACTGACTTTGACACCTATCAAAGCTGGTCAGTGTCAGAACGAGGACGCATGAGTGGCTGTGTGAAGCCTTCCCATTACTTCATTCTGGGGCTTTAGCCGCCGAATCAGAAGCCTCTGAAAAGTGTTGTAGAATTGTTCATTATGTGCAATCTCATGGCTGCTTTGTAGCCACTATTTATAAACATTGATTTATTACACAAAAACACATCACTAAGCTCCCCGCTGTGGTTCTCTCCTCTACTTTCTCACCAAGGACATGTCCTACACTCTTCGAAAAAAAGGTGCTATCTAGAACCTAAAAGGGTTCTTCGGCTGTCCCCATAGGAGAACCCTTTAGAGTACCCTTTTTGGTTCCAGGTAGAACCCTTTTGGTTCCAGGTACAACCCTATTGGGTTCAATGTAGAACCCTTTCCTCAGAGGGGTGTACATGAAACCCAAAAGAGTTCTACCTGGAACCAAAAAGGCTTCTCCTACTGGGACAGTCGAAGAACCCTTTTGGAACCCTTTTTTCTAAGAGTATATAGTGTTGCTATGAGATCAGGAGAAATAGCTCTATCTCTAGGGAAATCAGATAGGCCTGGTGGAACTTCTTTCTACTGCCCCTTTCCTCTCTGATCAGTTGAACTTATTTATATAACTTGATTTACAATGAAGGCCTGGACACAGTTGAAGCCATATAGGTCTTTGTCTCTCTTGCCCAGCCCATAGTCAAACCACAAGCACCTGACCCTAGAGGTGACATGGCCCCTTGTTGATCTGAAAGTGGAAGGTACTTGAAAGTATCGGTAAGGACATATGTGTGGACAGAACGTGTGTGTGCATTCTGTGGTGGTGTTCGTAAATGCATTCGCTCCATTCAAAGCAGCATTGTGTGTGTTTGTGTGGTATGCAATCCTACTTCAGAGGCAATGCAGAGTCAATGTGTGTATTGGAATCACAAGCCAGCCACCTGTTGTTCTCTAAAGTGGCCATGGACTCTATTGTTTGAGCAGTGAGAGCTCTGGATCAACCATACCACAGACAGAGAAAATAGAAAGTATAGAGGATATAGAGGAGATGGAGAATGGTGCCAAGGAGGTGTGATATATGATACATTGAAGTCTCTCTCCTTCATTGCTGTCCCCTCAATGCATTTTGCACACGCACACACATGCACAGGCGCACACGTAAGCACGCACACACGTACACACGCACACAGCAATTTGTTATTTCAACATCTTCAACAACAACTGTGTATGCTTTGGGCAACCTACTATAGTTGTCCTTTGATGATAAGAAAGTGTGGAGCCATTTCCAATTTATCAGTGACTTCAGGCCCTGTTCCTTTGTGATATAAACCACACGAGCCACAGATAGAGAGAGACTCCAGACATAGCCGGCCTAATCCAACATAATTTCATCAACAGCATCCTTTGATAGCTCAGCATTACAGAGAAAAACAACATAGTCCCCTGATAGTCTCTTCTATTTCTATGGGGTGGATAGATGGATCTTATTTTGGGACTTAACGATGACCCATAAAGAAAAATGTGTTCTTGGAGATAGCAAGGGTCTCTTTGAATCACTGCAAGATGAAGATTGCAACAGACAATGAGAGTTCAGATTGTTCTTACTGAAGTCATTTCAGACCCTGGATAGCTTTAAGTCGATTCGAGTGCTAGGGAAATCTCCAGCAAGCTCTGAGCAATATGGTACGTTTTGCCACTGGCATTACTTTTGTTGTCATATGCAGAGCTTACAGTGGGAAAAAAAGTATTTAGTCAGCCACCAATTGTGCAAGTTCTCCCAGGATGAGAGAGGCCTGTAATTTTCATCATAGGTACACGTCAACTATGACAGACAAAATGAGAAGAAAAAAAATCCAGAAAATCACATTGTAGGATTTTTTATGAATTTATTTGCAAATTATGGTGGAAAATAAGCATTTGGTCAATAACAAAAGTTTCTCAATACTTTGTTATATACCCTTTGTTGGCAATGACACAGGTCAAACGTTTTCTGTAAGTCTTCACAAGGTTTTCACACACTGTTGCTGGTATTTTGGCCCATTCCTCCATGCAGATCTCCTCTAGAGCAGTGATGTTTTGGGGCTGTTGCTGGGCAACACAGACTTTCAACTCCCTCCAAAGATTTTCTATGGGGTTGAGATCTGGAGACTGGCTAGGCCACTCCAGGACCTTGAAATGCTTCTTACGAAGCCACTCCTTCGTTGCCCGGGCGGTGTGTTTGGGATCATTGTCATGCTGAAAGACCCAGCCACGTTTCATCTTCAATGCCCTTGCTGATGGAAGGAGGTTTTCACTCAAAATCTCACGATACATGGCCCCATTCATTCTTTCCTTTACACGGATCAGTCGTCCTGGTCCCTTTGCAGAACAACAGCCCCAAAGCATGATGTTTCCACCCCCATGCTTCACAGTAGGTATGATGTTCTTTGGATGCAACTCAGCATTCTTTGTCCTCCAAACACGACGAGTTGAGTTTTGACCAAAAAGTTCTATTTTGGTTTCATCTGACCATATGACATTCTCCCAATCCTCTTCTGGATCATCCAAATGCACTCTAGCAAACTTCAGACGGGCCTGGACATGTACTGGCTTAAGCAGGGGGACACGTCTGGCACTGCAGGATTTGAGTCCCTGGCGGCGTAGTGTGTTACTGATGGTAGGCTTTGTTACTTTGGTCCCAGCTCTCTGCAGGTCATTCACTAGGTCCCCCCGTGTGGTTCTGGGATTTTTGCTCACCGTTCTTGTGATCATTTTGACCCCACGGGGTGAGATCTTGCGTGGAGCCCCAGATCGAGGGAGATTATCAGTGGTCTTGTATGTCTTCCATTTCCTAATAATTGCTCCCACAGTTGATTTCTTCAAACCAAGCTGCTTACCTATTGCAGATTCAGTCTTCCCAGCCTGGTGCAGGTCTACAATTTTGTTTCTGGTGTCCTTTGACAGCTCTTTGGTCTTGGCCATAGTGGAGTTTGGAGTGTGACTGTTTGAGGTTGTGGACAGGTGTCTTTTATACTGATAACAAGTTCAAACAGGTGCCATTAATACAGGTAACGAGTGGAGGACAGAGGAGCCTCTTAAAGAAGATGTTACAGGTCTGTGAGAGCCAGAAATCTTGCTTGTTTGTAGGTGACCAAATACTTATAAAAAATCCTACAATGTGATTTTCTGGAATTTATTTCCTCAATTTGTCTGTCATAGTTGACGTGTACCTATGATGAAAATTACAGCCCTCTCTCATCTTTTTAAGTGGGAGAACTTGCACAATTGGTGGCTGACTAAATACTTTTTTCCCCCACTGTATCTCTATTGAATTGTAGAGGACGAAGAGATCAATACTGAGTATATTAGTCCATTTGTCTGCTAGCCCATGTCTTTGACAGCTATGGTTTACATATATTCTGAATGGCTGTTATGCATCACAGCCCCTACAAACTATATAGATCCACCCACCCAAATCTTTGGACTATCTAACCATAGCTTGCTCCCAATCCATCTACATCAATAGAAACAGCAATTTCTCACGGTTCCAACTTTAGCGACTGTGGCTACCAGATATAGAACTGTGATGCCCGGCTTGGAGAAAAATCAATAAAGTCTATCTAAAAAAGGAGGAAAACATGTTTTTCCCCTCCCTCCATACGTCCACTGCATCAGAGCCCCCTGACTGACGCTAGCAAGCTGTGGGTACTGATAACACTGCCCTGAATAAGGGAGAAGTAGAAACCGTACAGACTACACACTGAGTCCAATTATACAGCCCATGCCTTAAAGACTGCCGTTCAAGAACACAGAACTCTGATCAACATGTTAAATGTAAAACATGGTCTTATTATTCATTTGCTAATCAAATGATTCAATGTGGGGGAATGACAGATATGGATGAATCGTTTGTGACTGGAAGGATACAGCGTTCTTAGTCAGTGTATAGGGAGATGACTCAGTATGTTTGTGACTGGAAGGATACAGCGTTCTTAGTCAGTGTATAGGGAGATGACTCAGTATGTTTGTGACTGGAAGGATACAGCGTTCTTAGTCAGTGTATAGGGAGATGACTCAGTATGTTTGTGCTCTACATTGCTGTTGCTCGTTCCTGTTTTATAGTGGCACAGTAAGTGCAAGTTATGCTGAGGTATGTTGGGACATGACAGCTCCTTTTGTTAAGGGAGAGTAAAGTCACTTGGTAAGTCTTTTTTTATTATTCAGATGGTTTACCAACGTGAAATAGTTTATGTATATTAAGCAACTTAATCTGTCTGTACATATTTTCCTGCGTCATTGGATTATTTATCCCCCTCACATTCCACGACAATATCTATTATGTTTAGCTGAATGTTAGCCACATGTGTTCACCATTTTCCAATCCTAGTATTGCTACATTGGAATCAGCCACATATACAGTATAACAGTTGTGAACCTACACTTGAGTCCGGAAGAGGTAGAGGAGGAGGAGGAGGTGGGTGGTCTGGAGGAAGAGGAGGAAGAGGAGGTAGTCTTGATGGGGAAGGAGGTCTTCCCACGTCGTGTGGATGGAGCCAGGACCCGGGAGCGCTTCAAGGGGATCACCGCCCTGGGGGGTGGGGCCACTCGGCCATGGTAGTCAAACAGCCTGAGGACAGGAGGGAATTACACCCGTAGAGAACAAACAGACTAATTAATACTATTAGAGGAGGTGCTCCCACATTAATGTGATTTCTATCGCATACATGTTAAAGTATTGGATTCCACTAATCCCATTCCACTACCTTTTCAAGCTTTTTTAAATTATATGAACGCAAGCTTTGCTTTTATACTTACAAGGCCATCATGCTTGATTGAGCAAGCTGTTTTGTATTGTAGTAATGTGGTGCCTGCCTGTATGTCATTAAACATTTATTTAGCAATAGAAAAATATATATTTCATAACATATTTTTTGGGTCAGTAGGTGCCCCACATAACAACAGGTGGTGGTGTGTTGGACAAGTCACTCATATATAGAGGTCTATAGAGCCTGTCTCCATTCCTGATTTCTGTAACCGTTAGCTTACCTCTGTAACATTGGACATACAGTGAGGGAAAAAAGTATTTGATCCCCTGCTGATTTTGTATGTTTGCCCACTGACAAAGAAATGATCAGTCTATAATTTTAATGGTAGGTTTATTTGAACAGTGAGATACAGAATAACAACAAAAAAATCCAGAAAAACGCATGTCAAAAATGTTATAAATTGATTTGCATTTTAATGAGGGAAATAAGTATTTGACCCCTCTGCAAAACATGACTTAGTACTTGGTGGCAAAACCCTTGTTGGCAATCACAGAGGTCAGATGTTTCTTGTAGTTGGCCACCAGGTTTGCACACATCTCAGGAGGGATTTTGTCCCACTCCTCTTTGCAGATCTTCTCCAAGTCAATAAGGTTTCGAGGTTGACGTTTGGCAACTCGAACCTTCAGCTCCCTCCACAGATTTTCTATAGGATTAAGGTCTGGAGACTGGCTAGGCCACTCCAGGACCTTAATGTGCTTCTTCTTGAGCCACTCCTTTGTTGCCTTGGCCGTGTGTTTTGGGTCATTGTCATGCTGGAATACCCATCCACAACCCATTTTCAATGCCCTGGCTGAGGGCTGAGGGAAGGAGGTTCTCACCCAAGATTTGACGGTACATGGCCCCATCCATCGTCCCTTTGATGCGGTGAAGTTGTCCTGTCCCCTTAGCTGAAAAACACCCCCAAAGCATAATGTTTCCACCTCCATGTTTGACGGTGGGGATGGTGTTCTTGGGGTCATAGGCAGCATTCCTCCTCCTCCAAACACGGCGAGTTGAGTTGATGCCAAATAGCTCCATTTTGGTCTCATCTGACCACAACACTTTCACCCAGTTCTCCTCTGAATCATTCAGATGTTCATTGGCAAACTTCAGACGGCCCTGTATATGTGCTTTCTTGAGCAGGGGGACCTTGCGGGCACTGCAGAATTTCAGTCTTTTACGGCGTAGTGTGTTACCAATTGTTTTCTTGGTGACTATGGTCCCAGCTGCCTTGAGATCATTGACAATATCCTCCTGTGTAGTTCTGGGCTGATTCCTCACCGTTCTCATGATCATTGCAACTCCACGAGGTGAGATCTTGCATGGAGCCCCAGGCCGAGGGAGATTGACAGTTATTTTGTGTTTCTTCCATTTGTGAATAATCGCACCAACTGTTGTCACCTTCTCACCAAGCTGCTTGGCGATGGTCTTGTAGCCCATTCCAGCCTTGTGTAGGTTTACAATATTGTCCCTGACATCCTTGGAGAGTTCTTTGGTCTTGGCCATGGTGGAGAGTTTGGAATCTGATTGATTGATTGCTTCTGTGGACAGGTGTCTTTTATACAGGTAACAAGCTGAGATTAGGAGCACTCCCTTTAAGAGTGTGCTCCTAAACTCAGCTCGTTACCTGTATAAAAGACACCTGGGAGCCAGAAATCTTTCTGATTGAGAGGGGGTCAAATACTTATTTCCCTCATTAAAATGCAAATCAATTTATAACATTTTTGACATGCATTTTTCTGGATTTTGTTGTTGTTATTCTGTCTCTCACTTTTCAAATAAACCTACCATTAAAATTATAGACTGATCATTTCTTTGTCAGTGGGCAAACATACAAAATCAGCAGGGGATCAAATACTTTTTTCCCTCACTGTAAGCTCAGAAACACTTGTTTGGTAGAGCATGGGTGGAGTAGGCACTGTGGGGCTCGTGAATTTCCTTGCTTTTTCGGCTTCAGACCAATGCCTACTTCTCACTTAAAACATTGTTTTTAATTTCCACTGGAAGGTGATTATACAAAAATATAAAACATTTCCACATGCAAAAAGTGACTTTCGAAAATGTAATTTTAAAGTTATGTTACAAATATATATGTGTTTTGTCTCACATAATTTATTGTCCAGGGCCCGGTTTGCCAAAAGTCGTTAGACCCTTCGGAGGCACATGGTTACATCTCAGAGCTGTTTCCCAAAACCATCGTTACTAAAGTTGAAAACAATCGTTATTTATCGACTGCCTCAGACCACCCGTAGAACAGACAACTGGGTCATTAGATGCTTTTTTACCCACTTTATACACAGAAGATCTCTGCTAAACCTAGAATAAAGATGTTTATCTGTCCCTCTGTGACCGTCGATAGCTTCACAACGAAGTTGACTACAATACAAAGTGGCCAATGTCTTTGCAATTGTTATAAACAAGCAAAGGGTAAAAATATGCTTCAAATGAAAATATAAATACAGTAAGCTACATAGGCCTATGCCATCAGAAAGTATTCACACCCCTTGACTTTTTCCAAATTTTGTTGTGTTACAAAGTGGGATAAAATTGGATTTACAGTTCCTTCAGAATGTATTCATACCCTTTGACTTATTCCACATTTTGTTGTGTTACATTTTGTTGTGTCAATACGTTAGAATCCCCTTTGGCAGCAATTACAGCTGTGAGTCTTTCTGGGTAAGTCTCTAAGATGTTTGCACATCTTGATTGTACAATATTTTCACATTATTATTTTGGAAATTCTTCAAGCTCTGTCAAGTTGGTTGTTGATCATTGCTAGACAACAATTTTCAGGTCTTGCCATAATTTCTAAGGAGATTTAAGTCAAAATTGTAACTCGGCCACTCAGGAACATTCACTGTCTTCTTGGAAAGCAACTCCAGTGTAGATTTGGCTTTGTGTTTTAGGTTATTGTCCAGCTAAAAGGTGAATTAATCTCCCAGTGTCTAGTGGAACGCAGACTGAACCAGGTTTTTCTCTGCCTGTGCTTAGCTCCATTCAGTTTCGTTCCCCCCCTGAAAATATGGAGAGTGGTACTCAATAATGTGTTGTATTGGATTTGCCCCAAACATAACACTTTGTATTTGGGACAAAAAGTTAATTGCTTTGCCAAATTTTTTGAAGTATTACTTTAGTGCCTTGTTGCAAACAGGATGCATTTTGGAATATTTGTATTCTGTACAGGCGTCCTTTTCATTCTGTCATTTAGGTTAGTATTGGGGAGTAACTACAACGTTGTTGATCAGTCCTCATTTTTCTCCTATCATAGCCATTAAACTGTGTAACTGTTTTAAAGTCACCATTGGCCTCATGGTGAAATCCATGAGCGGTTTCCTTCCTCTCCGGCAACTGAGTAAGGAAGGACACCTGTATCCTTGTAGTGACTGGGTGTATTGATACACCATCTAAAGTGTAATTAATAATTTCACTATGCTGAAAGGTATATTCAATGTCTGCTTTTTTATTTTTTACCCATCTACCAATAGGTGCCCTTCTTTGCGAGGCATTTGTGGTTGAATCTGTGGTTCAACCACAAATTCACTGATCGACTGAGGGACCTTACAGATAATTGTATGTGTGGGGTACAGAGATGAGGTAGTCATTAAAAAATTATGTTAAACACTATTATTGTAACCTACTATGTGACTTGTTAAGCACATTTTTACTACTAAACTTATTTTGGTTTGCTATAACAAAATGGTTGAATACTTATTGACTCAAGACATTTTAGCTTTTCATTTTTAATTAATTTGTAAACATTTGAAAAAACATAATTCCACTTTGACATTATGGGGTATTGTGTGTAGGCCAGTGACCAAAACATCTCAATGTAATAATTTTTAAATTCAGGCTGTAACACAACAAAATGTGGAAAAAGTCAAGGAGTTTGAATACTTTTTGAAGGCACTGTATTTCAATAATATTGAATCAATTTCATGTTCAATCAATTGAGTTCTATTTTTCTAATTGTAGGCTACTATCTGTAATTCTTGCCTCCCTAAAAACACGCCACTTCGATTCAAGTGACTTTTCGTAGCAAATTAGGAGAGCATTTTTGCTGACCCTAACCCTTTTCCTAACCTTAACCTAATTCTCCTAACCTGCTACGTTAATTAGGAGAGCATTACGAAAAAGTTGTAGCTGTATCGAAGTGGCGTGTTTTTAGGGAATCTCGTCCATGGACGTAGATTTTCGTTCTGGTCTGGACCAAATCTGAACCAATCATAGACGTCTATGTTTGGTTGAGATTTGGTCCGATCCGGACTGGCCTTGATTTGGCCCATACATAGACGGGAAAACAGACCAAATCTGAACCAATCATAGACATTTATTAATCACAAGTTTGGACAGCACAGTACAGTACAGTAGAGTAGTGGCTTTTAAACCTTTCCATGGGGATCCCAGGCTGTTCCATGTAATTGATATATTCCAGAGCTAGCACACCTGATTCAACTTGTCAACTAATCCTCAAGCTTTTGAATAGCGAGTTCAGAGCTACAGCAAAATTGTGAAACATCTTGGGGTCCCCGAGGAGAGGTTTGAGAACCACTGCAGTAGAGCACAGCAGAGTGCAGTACATTACAGTACAGTTAAAAAAGTAAAGAAAGTATTTTCAACATTCATTCAGAACCGAAAACAAACCTGATTTCAACGTCCAGAAAATAGGTATTTTTAATGTCTGGAAAATACATATTTGCAACGTCCGAAAAAACAAACATATTTTCAACATCTGGGAAAACATTTTAAATTTCCTGAAAATACTTATTTTCACCTTTCATTCAAAACCTAAAATGAACCTATCTTCAATGTCTGGAAAATATGTATTTTAAATGTAATTTTGCTTTCTGGATTCAGATATTTGGGAACACACTGAAAAGTAACTTGACACTGTTGGTCAGTCACCGCAAATTTGGATTAAAAATGGCATGAAGAAAATTGCATTGATAGAGGACGGTGTACTGAATTAATTCATCATAAGGTAAGGGCTGGAATTTGTTCTGGATGCTTGAACAGAGACGTGTCTTCTGTATCGTGTAGCTAATTAGCTAGCTAGCATGTGCACACTCACTGCAATGCACAGCCGATGCGCTACTTGCATGTGCATAGGCAGGGTTTAGATTCAACATAGTCAACTGCTCCTTAGCAAGACAGTTTGTTTAATCAGCTACAGTTTGAGTTGTGAGAGGCTGGTCTTGGTTGAGGAAATGTTAGCAATGTTTGTGCTGAAACTGACATCTGGCTGCACATGTACAGTGGGGAGAACAAGTATTTGATACACTGCCGATTTTGCAGGTTTTCCTACTTACAAAACATGTAGAGGTCTATAATCACATTGTGTGATTTTTAAGTAAATCATTTGCATTTTATTGCATGACATAAGTATTTGATACATCAGAAAAGCAGAACTTAATATTTGGTACAGAAACCTTTGTTTGCAATTACAGAGATCATACTGTAGGTCTTGACCAGGTTTGCACACACTGCAGCAGGGATTTTGGCCCACTCCTCCATACAGACCTTCTCCAGATCCTTCAGGTTTCGGGGCTGTCGCTGGGCAATACGGACTTTCAGCTCCCTCCAAAGATTTTCTATTGGGTTCAGGTCTGGAGACTGGCTAGGCCACTCCAGGACCTTGAGATGCTTCTTACGGAGCCACTCCTTAGTTGCCCTGGCTGTGTGTTTCGGGTCGTTGTCATGCTGGAAGACCCAGCCACGACCCATCTTCAATGCTCTTACTGAGGGAAGGAGGTTGTTGGCCAAGATCTCGCGATACATGGCCCCATCCATCCTCCCCTCAATCACGGTGCAGTCGTCCTGTCCCCTTTGCAGAAAAGCATCCCCAAAGAATGATGTTTCCACCTCCATGCTTCACGGTTGGGATGGTGTTCTTGGGGTTGTACTCATCCTTCTTCTTCCTCCAAACACGGCGAGTGGAGTTTAGACCAAAAAGCTCAATTTTTGTCTCATCAGACCACATGACCTTCTCCCATTCCTCCTCTGGATCATCCAGATGGTCATTGGCAAACTTCAGATGGGCCTGGACATGCGCTGGCTTGAGCAGGGGGACCTTGCTTGCGCTGCAGCATTTTAATCCATGACGGCGTAGTGTGTTACTAATGTTTTTCTTTGAGACTGTGGTCCCAGCTCTCTTCAGGTCATTGACCAGGTCCTGCAGTGTAGTTCTGGGATGATCCCTCACCTTCCTCATGATCATTGATGCCCCATGAGGTGAGATCTTGCATGGAGCCCCAGACCGAGGGTGATTGACCGTCATCTTGAACTTCTTCCATTTTCTAATAATTGCGCCTACAGTTGTTGCCTTCTCACCAAGCTGCTTGCATATTGTCCTGTAGCCCATCCCAGCCTTGTACAGGTCTACAATTTTATCCCTGATGTCCTTACACAGCTCTCTGGTCTTGGCCATTGTGGAGAGGTTGGAGTCTGTTTGATTGAGTGTGTGGACAGGTGTCTTTTATACAGGTAACGAGTTCAAACAGGTGCAGTTAATAAAGGTAATGAGTGGAGAACAGGAGGGCTTCTTAAATAAAAACTAACAGGTCTGTGAGAGCCAGAATTCTTACTGGTTGGTAGGTGATCAAATACTTATGTCATGCAATAAAATGCAAATTGATTACTTAAAAATCATACAATGTGATTTTCTCTCACAGTTGAAGTGTACCTATGATAAAAATTACAGACCTCTACATGCTTTGTAAGTAGGAAAACCTGCAAAATCGGCAGTGTATCAAATACTTGTTCTCCCCACTGTAGCTATCTAGAGAGTTCGACTGTATCATTCCGGAGTAGCTAGATGAGCAATGCGCTATAATAGCAGCCAAGGACGTTCACTAGCTTATTTATTTGTGCTCTGATTTAGTTTACACAGATGACTTCAGCCATATGGAAAACCTTCCAGAGCTAAATATACCTAGCTAGCTAGCTTCCTTTGCTTGTAGCTTGCTTCTCATATACTGGTATTAGCTAGCTAGCTGCTGCCTAGGCCTATATCTCACAATATATTACTATACAGTATATCTCATTCTAGGACCTCTTAGTTATATATTGTTTCTTATCAATGACATACAAATCTGTGCTCTACCATTTTGAAACATTCCAATTCAAGTGTCCTTTTGGATGCAAATAAATGTCAAATCTCTCACATGCCAGCCTTTTCATTATTTTTCACATTGATCAAATTACTATTACGCACTAATGTACTACCAATAATCTTCCCATCCATCTTTAAAAGAAGGGGGGATAAATAAAAGAAGATGTAAATGTCAAAGTGAGGTGTCTTCCTTGACTAATTTCACAGCGCCAGTTGATTTTTATTGCAGCTCTGTCTGAGTTGACATTTAGTAAATGTCTCACCAGATAAAAGTACTGAACCCCAAACAAATTAGAGAAAGAAAGCAAGGGTTGATAAAGTTTAAGGATGTGCTCTATTCAGTCTTTTCAAATGGATGAAACAACTGAATAGAGTTATCTTATTAATATTATTTTTCATCTCAAGGCAAATGGAGAGAAGGTTGCTTAGCAAAACAGATAGATAGAACAACTTGAAGCAGAAGGTACTTCGCTGAGAACTTTTCAATCTTTGCAGGAATTTTTCATTTGACCAGTTTTACATTTGGCATAATGTCATTTACAGTTTTTTCAAATTTCGTAAAAGTAAGTGAATTATTCAATACATACCGACTGTAGAAATCATCCCTGTAGTAGTCATAGTCAAATTCATAACCACTGGGGATAGGAGAGAGAGAGAGTTTAACGTTTAATGTTTACCATAAGCATGTCAAATGCTAACATATCAAAACAGAAACCGTTTGATCCAAACAGACATGCAGGTCAAGTCTTAAGGTCACCGCAGATGGAGAAAACCTTAGCTAATCTGACATGCGGAGGCCAAAGACTGACTGACAGGAATAAGAGTGATTTCAGAGCGGTTCTACAATAAAGGCTGCAACCTGTGGATAAACCTAGGAAGGTCACAAGAACTAAGGTACCTCAATCAACAAAACACTCGCCATGTCACGTCAATTGTGAGCTCAGAGTAATCATGAAAAATGAGTAATAACAAAAAGATTGAACACAAGCTACATTTCAGGGAAGGAACAAATTAACACCTATTCAGAACAGGAGAGAAGTTCACATTTCTTTTTCACAGGGATAATTTTTAATTAAGATTCATGCAAATGTAATTTCCATTTAGAGCAGCCCAGTGTTGGTTTTGGCTCTCTAATTACCATGTTACATCACGGCTGTTTTGAGCTGTGGTATTAAAATGCAAATGAAGGTGTAACATAAAAAACGTGTGCAAATTAATAAATAAGAAAACAAAGAGGCCTAATGGAACAAGCCAATGAATGGGACAACTATGGGTTGACAGGGTGTCAAGGGACCACTATACAACAGTCTAGTAACCATTAGTCATAGTAAATAGACCAATATGGCTGCACTGTTGACACTAGGCAGGATGGGGCTATGGACTCATGCTGCTTACGCCAAATCCTGACTCTGCCATCAGCATGACGCAACAGGAACTGGGATTTGTCGGACCAGGCAATGTTTTTCCACTCCTCAATTGCCCAGTGTTAGTGACCGCGTGCCCACTGGAGCAGCTTCTTATTGTTTTTAGCTGATAGGAGTGGAACCCGGCGTGGTCGTCTGCTGCAATAGCACATCCGTGACAACGACCGACGAGTTGTGCGCTCCGAGATGCCGTTCTGCACCCCACTGTTGTGCTGCGCCGTTATTTGCCTGTTTGTGGCCCACCTGCTAGCTTGCACGATTCTTGCCATTCTCCTTCGACCTCTCATCAATTAGCGGTTTTCGCCCACAGGACTGCCGGTGACTGGATGTTTTTTGTTTGTCGCACTATGTATGGTAAACCCTAGACACTGTCGTGCGTGAAAAGCCCAGGAGACCGGCCGTTTCTGAGATACTGGAACCGGCGCGCCTGGGACCGACAATCATACCACGCTCAAAGTCGCTTAGGCCACTTATTTTGCCCATTCTAACGTTCAATCGAATTGACAAAGAAATATAGCTCTGATGATCATGGGAGAAGAATTAGGGCCATATGTAATAAGGCCTTCATATTCAACATTTTCTGCATGGAATGCCTCTTATATTGGATCTGTTTTACTTGACAATTTTAAGGATATGTCAAGAGCGAATAACTAGTGCATGGGGAGCTCCAGGTTTAAATTGGGAAATAAGAATTAACATTTTTGCCAGAAGTATTCATGGTTCTTATTTTTTGTACTCTTGAGAAACATGGTCAAACTATATCCCAAATTGTCAATGATTTAAAACCATATCCCAATCCTAGAGTTAAAGTAACACAGAACACTGACCCTGAACAAAACAACGATGCCAGTTCTCATGCAAAGCCAGAGTCCCTTTAGCCTAACGTAGCTGCTAAACATAACTCCTAGACATAATCTGAATTTGCATCACTCCTTAGCCTTCACCTGACACCACACACTAATACAACTCCTTTACAAGTTGTTGCAGAAGGAGAAAGCCTCAGACACACACTTTAGACAGGATCCTCATCTCGCCATAGCCGAGAGGGAGAGAGAGGGAGAGAGACAGACAGACAGAGAGAGTGAGAGAGATCTTTACGGGATTACCTGTAAACAGCTGACAGAGGCCGTTTGGAGCCTGGCTTGGGCCGGTACGGTTTGGGCTCCCCTGCCATGTTTATGTCTGTAAAAAACATACAAATAAAAGCAGTTCTTTACTCATCTTTTATTTTTTTCATCAACTCTTTCCCCCCTCCCTAAAACAGTCAAACACCTAAAGTACCGGCAACTCATGTCAGTACCAATCCTGTCACTGAAAAACTGTTCCGACATCTAATCCAATTTAACACTTCAGTGCAGTGTAAATTACTAGAAAAAGTCCGGGTTTTGAAGAACCCTTTTCAGTAAAGGGATGCAAAAATAGCGTCAGACATCATTATTTAGTGTGTCAATTAAATGTTTAACATGTGGTGTACAATGAGGACTGATTTGATGTAATACAGAACAAGGTTTGTCATCTTCAGTGCTGGGGAGATTCAAATACCTCTAATTGAACAATTCCATGTAACTTACTATTTCAAATAATATAGTAGTCTACATGTCAATATGTCTGACATCCTCCTTGAAACTTTCCAGCTTGAAGCTCTTTTCTAAAGTGCTCTGAAGATAGCCATAACAACCATGGTACCAATACGACCCCTGGTGTAAGGGGAGGGAGAGAAATCAGTGTCCATCATTAATCATTAATGGAATGGGCTTCCTTGGGAGAGAAGAGAACCCAACAAGGTAAGGATGCTGTAGAGCAAAAGCTCTTTAATTTACAACCATCCAATGTTTGGGTAGAAAATAGATAGTTGAAGGAAAGAACATCCGTTTTTATTTTTTTGCTCCTTATCCACAAGTATGACATGAACAATTTTCCTCCCTTCGGTATCCTATTGTCTATGTACTTGCTCATGTGTGTATGTGTCACGATCGTCTTGGAAAGGAGTAGACCAAAGCGCAGCGTGTTGCACGAACATGATGCTTTATTTAATTAAAGCGAAACACGAAACAACAAAACAAATAACGATTCGTGAAGTCCACAGTGACAATGACTGTAAAGGAACAAAAACCCACAAACACAAGGTGAAAACCGACAGTTTAAATATGGCTCCCAATCAGAGACAACGAGCCAACAGCTGACACTCGTTACCTCTGATTGGGAGTCACTCAAACAAAGAAATACAACAACCTAGAACAACCCAACCAAGAAACAGAAACCAAAGAAACGAACACACCCTGGCTCAACATACAGAGTCCCGGAGCCAGAGCGTGACAGTACCCCCCCCCCTAAAGGCGCGGACTGCGACCGCGCCTTAACAAAACCCAAACAGGGGAGGGCTGGGTGGGCATTCCTCCTCGGAGGTGGCTCCGGCTCCGGGCTTGACCACCACCCTTCCACAATTCCCCCGTAGCGCCCCCGGTCCGGTCTGACCCCGCTGGCTGGATCTGGACCGAACATCGACGGAGCGGATTGCTCAAGCTCCGTTGTGGAGCAGCTGCCCGGTACCTGATCAGGCACCGGACTGACGACGCGCACCCCTGGCTTGGCGCGTGAGGCAGGAACTGACCGGACCTGGCTGACGATGCGAACCCCTGGCTTGGTGCGTGGAGCAGCAACGGACCGGACTGGGCTGACGATACGCACCCCTGGCTTGGTGCGTGGAGCCGGAACGGGCCTCATCGGACTGACGACTCGCATCCCTGGCTTGGTGCGAGTAGCAGGAACGGGCTGGACCAGGCTGACGACTCGTACCCCTGGCTTGGTGCGAGTAGCAGGAACGGGCTGGACCAGGCTGACGACTCGCACCCCTGGCTTGGTGCGAGTAGCAGGAACGGGCCGGGCTGGGCTGGCGACGCACACCGTAGGCTTTGTGCGTGGAGCAGGGACAGGCCGGGCTGGGCTGGCGACGCACCCCATAGGCTTTGTGCGTGGAGCAGGGACAGGCCGGGCTGGGCTGGCGACGCACCCCGTAGGCTTTGTGCGTGGAGCAGGGACAGGCCGGGCTGGGCTGGCGACGCACCCCGTAGGCTTTGTGCGTGGAGCAGGGACAGGCCGGGCTGGGCTGGCGACGCACCCCGTAGGCTTTGTGCGTGGAGCAGGAACAGGCCGGGCTGGGCTGGCGACGCACACCGTAGGCTTAGTGCGAGGAGCAGGAACAGGCCGGGCAGGGCTGGCGACGCACACCGTAGGTTTGGTGCGTGGAGCAGGGACAGGCCGGGCTGGGCTGTGGAGACGGATAGGAGACCTGGAGTGAAGAGCGGCCACCACCCGTCCTGGCTGAATGCCTACCCTCACACGCGCACTGTGTGTGGCATCCGCACAGGACGTACAGGGCTGTGTACCCGTACTGGCATAACAGCACGTGACACTGGAGCAGGAAATCCGGGACCGCGGAGAGGCATTGGAGACCACGAGCGTTGAGCCGGCACACTCCGTCCTGGCTGCATACCCACCTTCGCACGACACGTGCGGGGTGCTCGCACAGAACGTACAGGACTATGCCGGACCACTCGTGGCACAGTACGCCGCTCCGCATACCGCGGAACCTGCCCCGTCCCATGCTGCCATGCCTGAGCACGGGAAGTTGGTTCCGCTCTCCATCCAGGCTCCGCGAACCCGCCTTCTGGCCTCCCAAACCCGGTGGCCTCCTCTCCAAATCGCCCAATACGTCCTGTGGCAGCCTCCTGCTGCCCAGTCGCCCATGCCGTGTGCCCCCCCCTACAAATTTCTTGGGGGTGCCTCTCGTCCGTCCGACGATGGCACTGCTGACGCCGCTGCTCCTCTCTCGCCAGGGCCTTGATCCTACCCCAAGGTCCCTTGCCCCCGAGCATGTCCTCCCAGGACCACACTTTGCCCACCTGGGCCATCGCCAGCCTCTCTATCTCCTTTCCTGGCGCTTCCTCCCATGTCCAGTCTGCCTGCTCCTGGACACGCTGCTTGGTCCTTTTACGGTGGGTTTTTCTGTCACGATCGTCTTGGAAAGGAGTAGACCAAAGCGCAGCGTGTTGCACGAACATGATGCTTTATTTAATTAAAACGAAACAACAAAACAAATAACGATTTGTGAAGTCCACAGTGACAATGACTGTAAAGGAACAAAAACCCACAAACACAAGGTGAAAACCGACAGTTTAAATATGGCTCCCAATCAGAGACAACGAGCCAACAGCTGACACTCGTTACCTCTGATTGGGAGTCACTCAAACAAAGAAATACAACAACCTAGAACAACCCAACCAAGAAACAGAAACCAAAGAAACGAACACACCCTGGCTCAACATACAGAGTCCCGGAGCCAGAGCGTGACAGTATGAGACCGTCACTCTTGAGTACCATTGAAGGTCTCAACTGATCTGACTCGCTTTATCAGATGTACTGTGATCACAAACACTGGCTATTCAAATCTCTATCTCTATATCAGCAAGGCTTTTACAAGGTCTCCTTCACAACTTCTACCTTCCTTACAATTCATCCCTTTGTATTGCATGTCAAAGATGCTCAACACCTGTTTGAGCAGCAAGGTCGTTCTGAAACGGCAACACAAGAGAGACAGGAACCCAGTACACAAGAGAGACAGGAACAGGAACTTACATCACTCCTCAGTCCTCACAAAACAAGACCCTTGATGAGAGCTACAGTACAGGATGTTCGCCATAGCCTTTTGTGGCTAACCGAATACCATGTATATGCATATCTCACTGTTTAGGGTACACTTCCAGTCAGTCCTATCTAAGCAGATGTCAGTCTAAATTATGCATGTGGACCCAGCTGGGCTCACTCGGGAGCAGCTGAACCTCACTAGTGAGATCTTAGCAGGGAGAGGCAGAATAAACGGCAGGAGGATTTCTGCAGACTAGCTTCCCGCTCCTCCGCTCTCCACAGAAATGTGATTATGCCCACGGCTGTTTGTACACTACCCTGTTAGACATCCTAAAACACCGCCTTGTTGATTTAGAATGTGGGAGAGAAAGTGTGTGGGGTGTGCATGTGTTATCAGTGAGGATTACTTTAATATAATCATATTACCTAGGTGTGTGTGTGTGCATGACTAAAATAATGGGTAACAGTTAAGTACCTTACTGTGATTGTTTTCAATTAAAATGGTAAAAAAATCTCAAGCAAGAATTTAGCTAGGACTGTCTGGGAGTGGTCTGACTGGGGAGAGGAAAACTGATAATTAGCTGTTATTGGCAGAGAGGTTGGGAACCCTCTTTTTTAATGGTCTATTTAAGCAATAACGCACGAGGGGGGTGTGGCATATGGCCAATATACCACAAACCCCTGAGGTGCCTTATTGCTATTTTAAACTGGTTACCAACGTAATTAGAGCAGTACAAATAAATGTTTTGTCATACCCATGGTATACGGTCTGATATGCCACATCTGTCAGCCAATCAGCATTCAGGGCTCGATCCACCCAGTTTATAATAACTAATTTACCGCATGGTGATGTCACCATGGAAGGTCAAAAATCCATCCCACCAAAACAGGCTGAAATTTCAGATGTCCTTTTCAAACCGCTCTTACACTAAAATGGCATTATCATCATTTTCACAATTTCACAGTATTATTTCAACCTCATAGTGTGGAAATATATACAAAACATTAGGAACACCTGCTCCTTCCATGACATAGACTGACCATGTGAATCCAGGTGAAAGCTATGATCCCTTATTGATGTTACCTGCTAAATCCACTTTAATCAGTGTAGATGAGGTGGAGGAGACAGGTTAAAGAAGGATTTTTAAGCCTTGAGACAATTGAGACATGGATTGTGTATGTGTTCCATTCAGAGGGTGAATGGGCAAGACAAAATATTTAAGTGCCTTTGAATTGGGTATGGTAGTAGGTGCCAGGCGCACCAGTTTGAGTGTGTCAAGAACTGCAACGCTGCTGTTTTTCAAGCTCAAAAGTTTCCTGTGTGTATCAAGAATGGTCCACCACCCAAAGGACATCCGGCCAACTTGACACAACTGTGGGAAGCATTGGAATGCTTTCGACACCTTGTAGAGTCCATGCCCCGACGAATTGAGGCTGTTCTGAAGGGTGCAACTCAATATTAGGAAGGTGTTCTTAATGTTTTGTACACTCAGTGTATAAAACAAAGGAAAATCACGTTTTTGACTGCAATGGGCCTTTAAGATTCATTTGAAGTCATGTAAGCCCCAGGTGATAACAGGTATAAAGATCAGGTAGTACTTTAGTATAACACAGAATAATCTCTGCATGGGTTAAACACTGCACACACAACTTGACACTGTGCCATACAGCACTTCATCCAGCAACCTGACAGACTGTCTATCGGCATTGGCTCCGCTTGGCAATAGTCACTCTGCCACATGGTTTAGAACAGTTTGACTGGGCTTTCAGGATAAACCTAACTCAGGTGCTACACCATTTGAGAAGCGACAAGGAAAGCGAATGCTGATCCTAGACCAGCCCTTAGGGCTCTCTCGCTGGAGCATCAGCACATTACAATGAATGCAATGAATCAGATTCCCTGGGTCAAGACGAGGGGTGTTGTCCTTGGTGCTGATATCAAGTACCACTACTACGGAGAAGACGGAATACTGTCCATGGTGTTAAAGCAGACATCCACTCCACTCGGCCAAATCTTAACTTGACATACACAAATGCACATTTTATTTTATTTCCCATTGATTTCAAGGCATGACTATACAAATGTTCAAGTTCTGCTCGAATGTGTCAAGTTAAGCCTTGGCACGTAGAGAGGAAGGGCGCTAAATCAGAGCTCCGTGGAGAGGAGAAGAGGGAGAGAACTCGGTGACTTTTGGCTGCAGGAGAAATTAAAGCTCCCTATTCAGACCGGCTTTCACACTGAATCATTCGCAGCAACTGCAACGAGAACTACTTCTTCAGCTACTTATTCATCTCAATGGCTACATTCAACGCTCTGTAATCACTCAACTTGCTGACTACAGTAATATTGCACAACTTATACCGATATACACACATACATACATACCTACATACATACATACATACATACAGTGCATTCGGAAAGTATGAAGACCCCTTAACTTTTTCCAAATTTTGTTACTTTACAGCCTTATTCTAAAATTGATTAAATTATTTTTCCCTCATCAATCCACACACAATACCCATAATGACAAAGCAAAAAACAGTTTTGAAATTTTTGCAAATGTATTAAAAATAGAAAACTGAAATACCTTATTTACACAAGTATTCAGACCTTTTGCTATGAGACTCAAAATTGAGCTCAGGTGCATCCTGTTTCCATTGATCATCCTTGAGATGTTTCTTCAACTTGATTGGAGTCCACCTGTGGTAAATTTAATTGATTGGACATGATTTGGAAAGTCACACCTGTCTATATAAGGTCACACAGTTGACAGTACATGTAAGAGCAAAAACCAAGCCATGAGTTCGAAGGAATTGTCCATAGCGCTCCGAGACAGGATTGTGTCGAGGCACAGATCTGGGGAAGGGTACCAAAAAATGCCTGCAGCATTGAAGGTCCCCAAGAAGACAGTGGCTTCCATAATTCTTAAATGTAAGAAGTTTGGAACCACCAAGACTCTTCCTAGAGCTGGCCGCCCGGCCAAACTAAGCAATCGGGGGAAAAGGACCTTGGTCAGGGAAGTGACCAAGAACCCGATGGTCACTCTGACAGAGCTCCAGAGTTCCTCTGTGGAGATGGGAAAACCTTCCAGAAGGACAACCATCTCTGCAGCACTCCACCAATCAGGTCTTTATGGTAGAGTGGCCAGACGGAAGCCACTCCTGAGTAAAAGGCATACGACAGCCCGCTTGGAGTTTGCAAAAGGCACCTCAAGGACTCTCAGACCATGAGAAACAAGATTCTCTGGTCTGATGAAACCAAGATTGAACTCTTCGGCCTGACTGCCAAGTGTCACATATGGAGGAAACCTGGCACCATCCCTATGGTGAAACATGGTGGTGGCAGCCTCATGCTGTGGGGATGTTTTTCAGTGTCAGGGACTGTGAGACTAGTCAGGATCGAGGGAAAGATGAACAGAGCAAAATGCAGAGAGATCCTTGATGAAAACCTGCTCCAGGGCACTCAGGACCTCAGACTGGGGTGAAGGTCCACCTTCCAACAGGACAACGACCCTAAGCACACAGCCAAGACAACGCAGGATGGGCTTCGGGACAAGTCTCTGAATTTCCTTGAGTGGCCCAGCCAGAGCCTGGACTTGAACCCGATCTAACGTCTCTGGAGAGACCTGAAAATAGCTGTGCAGCGACACTCCCCATCAAACCTGACAGAGTTTGAGAGGATCTGCAGTGAAGAATGGGAGAAACTCCCCAAATACAGGTGTGCCAAGCTTGTAGCATCATTCCCAAGAAGACTCGAGGCTGTATTCGCTGCCAAAGGTGCTTCAACAAAGTACTGAGTAAAGGGTCTGAATATTTATGTAAATGTGATATTTATACATTCCAAATGATTCCAAAATCCTGTTTTTGCTTTGTCATTATGGGTTGTGTAGATTAATGAGGGGGAAAAAAAACATTTAATCAATTTTAGAATAAGGCTGTAATGTAATAAAATGTGTAAAAAGTCAAGGGGTCTGAATACTTTCCGAATGCACTGTATATACAGTACCAGTCAACAGTAACAGACTTGAAGGAGTTCCCACATATGCTTAGCACTTGTTGGCTGCTTTTCCTTCACTCAGTGGTCCGACTCATCCCAAACCATCTCCATTGGGTTGAGGTCAGGGGATTGTGGAGGCCAGGTCATATATAAAGAAAAGCCCTGGAATGAGTAGGTGTGTCCAAATATATATATATACACAGTGGGGAGAACAAGTATTTGATACACTGCCGATTTTGCAGGTTTTCCTACTTACAAAGCATGTAGAGGTCTGTAATTTTTATCATAGGTACACTTCAACTGTGAGAGACGGAATCTAAAACAAAAATCCAGAAAATCACATTGTATGATTTTTAAGTAATTAATTTGCATTTTATTGCATGACATAAGTATTTGATACATCAGAAAAGCAGAACTTAATATTTGGTACAGAAACCTTTGTTTGCAATTACAGAGATCATACATTTCCTGTAGGTCTTGACCAGGTTTGCACACACTGCAGCAGGGATTTTGGCCCACTCCTCCATACAGACCTTCTCCAGATCCTTCAGGTTTCGGGGCTGTCGCTGGGCAATACGGCCTTTCAGCTCCCTCCAAAGATTTTCTATTGGGTTCAGGTCTGGAGACTGGCTAGGCCACTCCAGGACCTTGAGATGCTTCTTACAGAGCCACTCCTTAGTTGCCCTGGCTGTGTGTTTCGGGTCGTTGTCATGCTGGAAGACCCAGCCACGACCCATCTTCAATGCTCTTACTGAGGGAAGGAGGTTGTTGGCCAAGATCTCACGATACATGGCCCCATTCATCCTCCCCTCAATACGGTGCAGTCGTCCTGTCCCCTTTGCAGAAAAGCATCCCCAAAGAATGATGTTTCCACCTCCATGCTTCACGGTTGGGATGGTGTTCTTGGGGTTGTACTCATTCTTCTTCTTCCTCCAAACATGGCGAGTGGAGTTTAGACCAAAAAGCTCTATTTTTGTCTCATCAGACCACATGATCTTCTCCCATTCCTCCTCTGGATCATCCAGATGGTCCTTGGCAAACTTCAGATGGGCCTGGACATGCGCTGGCTTGAGCAGGGGGACCTTGCGTGCACTGCAGCATTTTAATCCATGACGGCGTAGTGTGTTACTAATGTTTTTCTTTGAGACTGTGGTCCCAGCTCTCTTCAGGTCATTGACCAGGTCCTGCCGTGTAGTTCTGGGATGATCCCTCACCTTCCTCATGATCATTGATGCCCCACGAGGTGAGATCTTGCATGGAGCCCCAGACCGAGGGTGATTGACAGTCATCTTGAACTTCTTCCATTTTCTAATAATTGCGCCAACAGTTGTTGCCTTCTCACCAAGCTGCTTGCCTATTGTCCTGTAGACCATCCCAGCCTTGTGCAGGTCTACAATTTTATCCCTGATGTCCTTACACAGCTCTCTGGTCATGGCCATTGTGGAGAGGTTGGAGTCTGTTTGATTGAGTGTGTGGACAGGTGTCTTTTATACAGGTAATGAGTTCAAACAGGTGCAGTTAATACATGTAATGAGTGGAGAACAGGAGGGCTTCTTAAAGGAAAACTAACAGGTCTGTGAGAGCCGGAATTCTTACTGGTTGGTAGGTGATCAAATACTTATGTCATGCAATAAAATTCAAATTAATTACTTAAAAATCATACAATGTGATTTTCTGGATTTTAGATTCCGTTTCTCACAGTTGAAGTGTACCTATGATAAAAATTACAGACCTCTACATGCTTTGTAAGTAGGAAAACCTGCAAAATCGGCAGTGTATCAAATACTTGTTCTCCCCACTGTATTTGCAGTACATTAACTTCCGTAATCATATGTAGGCCCTATAGCACATATGATCCAGGTGGATGAATAAGTGAAAGCCATCCTGTATCTTTTCTGAAAGGATGAATAAATAAAAGAAGTGGGTACAGGGTGAAATCTAGTCGAGAGGCAGGGAGGCAGGGAAAGAGCGTGAGAGAGCAATCATTTCAGCTTCAGCTGTGTTCCTCTGACAAGTGAACATGCATCCGTGTCTCCCTGGGGTACGGAAGACTGCTTTTTTATTGGACTTATTTGTGCCCCTCACATCTCCCCATAGGAGCGAGAGCTTCACTTATAAGACATTTTAATGCTGAGCCTTACCTGCGTGTCCTTCATATCTGACCTGTGCTGCCAAAGAGAGACTTGCATGTCATGCCTCACTCTCACCCTCTTTTTATTATCCCTAGAAGCGAGGAATGAATAATACCGTATCAATATGTGGAAGCCTTGACTATATAAGCCATGACTGCAACATTTAGTCATACCACCTCACCAACGTAGCCTTTGCATGGATATATAAAACTGTGGAAATAGCACTTAGGCATATTAGAGTAAGTACTACTACAAAGTGAGGGATCAAACAAGCTGACGCAATACCCAGTGGCAGTAGCACATTTGAAAAATAAAATTCGGGCTATGACCACAATTTAGATAAGGACGGAGGAACAGCATAGAGGAAAAGACTAAGAGAGAGAAAGACATTGACAGAGTGAAATGACAGACAGTCAGAGAGGAGAGAGACAGACCGAGAGGAGAGAGACAGAAGAGAGAGAGAGAGACAGAGACAGAGACCGAGAGAAAGACAGAGACAGACAGAGAGAGAGAGAGAGAGAGAGAGAGAGAGAGAGAGAGAGAGAGAGAGAGAGAGAGAGAGAGAGAGAGAGAGAGAGAGAGAGAGAGAGAGAGAGAGAGAGAGAGAGAGAGAGAGAAAAACTTACTCATATTGCTGGGAGGAATTCCACCTAAGGTACTGAAGCAGATCTAAAAGGTGGTGTCCCTTTAAGCATAAACCCAGTCCTGGCAGTAAGGTCAGACATTCTTCTCTCCTAACTACCCCTCCAACACACACACACACAGTCAGACAGCTAGAAAGGGCACTTCTCCAGTTCTCAGACCTTCTCTTCACACATGCATGAACACAGACAGACACACACAGACACACACACACACAGAGAGCCTGGGGCTTGAGAAAGGAGCTGGCAGACTTGGACTGCAGGATCACCTCAAGGTCAGAGAGAGAGAGGGGGTAGAAACCCCACACCCACTTACAGAGTGGGTGTGGGAGAGACAGAATCACTTCAGAGAGAGTGAGAGGGGATGAGGGAAAAGAGAGTGGGTGAGTGGAGGGAGAAAAGGTGTGTGTAAGGAGGGAAGAGACCAAGATAGAAAGTGTAGGAGTGAGAGATATGGAGTCTGGAAGCGAAAAGTGGGAGTGTTTTACTATTTAATCAATTTGCTGGTCATATGAAGATTAAAATATCAGCAAAATATGGCTTTTCCATAGGCCTACTCTTTTATTTTCATAACTGTATTTCCAGTTGTCTTATACTGTGCCAACCATGTGCAATCACCAGATAAACCAAGTACTTAATCCTTGAACAGCCTCACCTTTAAGAAAAATGCTTCAGTATTGGCTTGACATTGGGCAGTGACTCAATGGAATGAGCTCCATTGAATGCTGTCTTGCCATATATTACAGTCACATCTAATCTCTGACAGTTGTCCCGGCCAACATTAGCCTGAGTCATCCTAGGCTACCATCTGTTTTACAGCTCGACGGTAAACACACAGATAGAATCAGACCTACAGTGCACCAGCCTCTTACAACGGCATCTCTTGATTAATCACAATGTCGATGCTTCTGCCTGGTCTGAAAGCATCTCAGGCGCTTCTCGAGCCAGCGTGACTGCTGATCTCTCTCTGCCTGCAGCTGTGGACCCCTGGCCTGATTATCCGGTCGTGTTATTTTGTCCCAGACCTGCTGTTTTGACTCTCTCTCTCTGTCTCTCTCTCTCTCTGTCTCTCTCTCTGTCTCTCATTGAAAAACACATCCCTTACATCTCCCTCAAACAGACGCAGACTCTGTATCCCCGATTACTGGCGTTTCGTAATACATCTTTGTCAAATTGACCATGCACTCTCCCTCCTACCCCTCCTAGGCCTGCTGTGTCTTTGACGAGATAAACCTTAAAGGGAGAGAGAGAGAAAGAGAGTTGTCTGCTGCCGCCAATCTTACTTCCGTCTTAATTAATTGAACGAAGTAACTAATTACGGAAAGCGAGACGCGGCGGGAGGGAAGGAAAAAAGAACAGAGGAGCAGAGGAGGAAACGTGCTTGTGATGGACGTGTGGCGAGGCGGGAGAGCTGGCAGCGTTTAGTAGAATAGATTGTTGTCAGACCACCCAGTGGCCAACCCACACAGCTCATCATAAGTTTGTCTTTAAGATGGGTTGAAATAGCTTTCTAACAGAGACTGTGCTGTTTAGATGTGAGAGTAGGTAAGGAGAGAGATGAGGAGGAGGGAGGTCATGGTGAAGTTGCTCAGTGAAAAGACGGCATATCGTCTTCAGTATAAATAACTGTGGGAAGAGCATTGTCTGACTCAAACTGCCTTTGATTCTTGCTGGTGTTCACGTTGACATTTTTGCTGCCTGTTTTCTCTCTCTTTCAATCTATAGAAAATAAATCCCTTATATAAACAATGCCTGGAACACTGGAATTACCTAATGTACTAGGTTTTATTATGTCATACTTGGGTGAGGTACAAAGAACGTGAATTGTTGATGCAGAGAAAGAAGATGTCTGGTCCACCTAGCCCTTAGAGCAAGGGCCTGAGAACACTTATTACGCTCAAGATCAGACAGAATAGCTACCACAAAGAGATTACCTGAAACAGCTGTCTAGCAGGCTAATATCATTCTGCATCCCTGCCTTTAACAACACCGCCTGTTCTTCAGACAAATAAAGACTTCATGTACCCTGGTTTGTTTGCAATACAGACATCACTTTTCCTTCCCTCCAGTCGGAGACACTATTATCCCTTTCCTCGAGCAGTGCGGCTTTCAACCGAGGTCACATATAGAAAGCGTTGCCCATCTTGCCAAAACCATTTACGCTGTCCTTTGTCACTTGAACACTTCCGTCTCTTTTCTCCTCTATGTTGGCTCAATGCCAGACCTTTCAACGGAGATACTACCTGTTTACTAATCAGGGCTGGCTTCTAAAGAGGGTAACAGTGGGGAAAGGCTACATGCAGCCCGAGGTTACACTGTGATTTCATTAAACAGTAAAACACTTGGCTGGCATTGAGGCTTAAGCACTCTGCATATCAAGGTGTTTTCCGTTATTGCTAACGGTATTGGCCTAGAATATTCATATCAGTGCAATGAGTTTATCCCTAGCCCTATTCAATCAAAACTACATTGAACAAAAATATAAATGCAACATGGAACAATTTCAAATATTTTACTGAGCTGCAGTTCATATAAGGAAATCAGTCAATTTAAATAAATTCATTAGGCCCTAATCTATGGATTTCACTTGACTGGGAATACAGATATCCATCTGTTGGTCACAGATACCTTTAAAAAAACTATCCAGTCAGTATCTGGTGTGCCCACCATTTGCCTCATGCAGCGCGACACATCTCCTTCGCATAGAGTTGATCAGGCTGTTGATCGTGACCTGTGGAATGTTGTCCCACTCCTCTTCAATGGCTGTGCGAAGTTTCTGGATATTGGTGGGAACTGGAACTTGCTGTCGTACACGTCAATCCAGAGCATCCCAAACATCCTCAATGGGTGTCAAGTCTGGTGAGTATGCAGGCCATGGAAGAACTGGGACATTTTCAGTTTCCAGGAATTGTGTACAGACCATTGCAACATGGGGCCGTGAATTATCATGCTGAAACATGAGGTGATGGCTGCGGATGAATGGCACGACAATAGGCCTCAGGATCTCGTCACGGTATCTCTGTGCATTCAAATTGCCATCGATAAAATGCAATTGTGTTCATTGTCCATAGCTTATGCCTGCCCATACCATAACCCCACCGCCACCATGGGGCACTCTGCTCACAACGTTGACATCAGCAAACCGCTCGCCCATACAAGCCGTCTGCCATCTGCCAGGTACAGTTGAAACCGGAATTCATCCGTGAAGAGCACACTTCTCCAGCGTGCCAGTGGCCATCAAAGGTGAGCATTTGCCCACTGAAGTCGGTTACGACGCCGAACTGCAGTCAGGTCAAGACCCTGGTGAGGACGACGAGCACACAGATGAGCTTCCCTGAGAAGATTTCTGACAGTTTGTGCAGAAATTCTTCGGTTGTGCAAACCCACAGCTTCATCAACTGTCCGGGTGGCTGGTCTCAGACAATCCCGCACATGAAGAAGCCGGATGTGAAGGTCCTGGGCTGGTGTGATTACACGTGGTCTGCGGTTGTGAGGCCGGTAGGACGTACTGCCAAATTTTCAAAAATGACGTTGGAGGTGGCTTATGGTAGAGAAATGAACATTAAATTCTCTGGCAACAGCTTTGGTGGACATTCCTGCAGTCAGCATGCCAATTGCACACTCCCTCGAAACTTGAGATATCTGAGGCATTGTGTTGTGTGACAAAACTGCACATTTTAGAGTGGCCTTTTATTGTCTCCAGCACAAGGTGCACCTGTGTAATGATCATGCTGCTTAATCGGCCTCTTGATATGCCACACCTGTCAGGTGGATTAATTATCTTAGAGAAATGCTCACTAACAGGGATGTAAAAAATGTGTGCACAAAATTTGAGAGAAATACAGTACCAGTCAAATGCCAAGAGTGTGCAAAGCTGTCATCAAGGCAAAGGGTGGCTATTTAAAGAATCTCAAATATAATATATATTTTGATTTGTTTAACACTTTTTTGGTTACTACATGATTCCATATGTGTTATTTCATAGTTTTTATGTCTTCACTGTTATTCTACAATGTAAAAAATAGTAAAAATAAAGAAAAACCCTTGAATGAGTAGGTGTGTCCAAACTTTTGACTGGTAGTGTAAGCTTTTTGTGCGTATGGAACATTTCTGGGATCTTTTATTTCAGCTCATGAAATATGGGACCAACATTTACATGTTGCGTTTATATTTTTGTTTAGTATTGTAACCTGGTTTTCTTGACTATAAACCATCAATAATTTTAAAATGGAACAGATGTTAAATGTTTGGCAGAGTTTCTTATCTCTTCTGCATAAGCGACTTGTCCATTCAGTGGAAAATGCATGGACTTTATATGACACCTTTTCCCATAACAGTGAACAGAACACAGAGGACTGAGTCTCATTCCCCCATCCCAGTTAGTCTCTGAAGCTCTACACTATGAGTACCACATAGTCTAAATGGATCAACTCCAAATCCATGGCCCTCAGGGACCGGAATAACAGATAAGGGAAAAGGCATCCTGGTGAGATAGCACTTTGATATGAACTGTGAAATCAAGCGAGCTGGCTACCTTCCCTTCCGTAAACAATGATGCACTTCGTTAAAAAGCAGAGAAATCAAGCTTGAACCATATTCCCCTTTAGAGACTGATAAATATTGCAGTGTGGAAGGCACTAGAGGGATAGGAACCTAATTAGCTTAAAGGCTTGTGATAATTTGATTGTGAGCAACGAGGCGTGAAGGAGAAAACAAATATGAATACATTTTAGAATGCGTTTTCCCTTTGATATTTTGTGGTTTGAAATAATCATGACAGGCCATGATAATCAGGTTACCACTACAAATGTTTATCTATCTACGGCAACTCTCTGACTGCCTAGTATGAACTCAAAAAATAGGCCGTCACTAGCTAAGTCTCTGTTGTCAAATGTATGACAAAGATCTCTTTGAACAGGGCTTACATCACAACACCTTGCACTTCTCTGTACAACATGTATATTTCATTTCGACACGGGAATAAAGAGCATATCTAATAATATCACAGATATACAGTGTCAGTTTATAAAAGTGGGGTAGGAACATAACATCTAAGTACTGACAAGCTATGGGGAACCTCAAATCAAAAAGGTTGCTGGTTTATCTGTTTGTTGTCAATGTTATGTTATTCCTTGTTGCCCTAAAAAATCTGAAAGTTCTCTTGCTATCAAGTAAGTACAACATCTGACATATATCATACAGTATGATCCATTTACTTCAGTGTTGAACATATTGTTGTGGCAACACCTAGTCGTTTGCATATCCATTAACTTCTCACATTTGGCCTAATACAAGAAAATGTCAGTCACACAAGCCTGTTGCTCTATATAGCTGGTGGATTTCCTGTGGGGTTTCACATGAATCAGACCTCATTATAAAGTTTAAAATATGTGAACTAGAAGCTGGCAGTCATTCTTGCACCAGAATGTGTGTGTGTAAATTTTTGCCAGTCATTCTTGCACACGATTTATGTGTGTGTGTGTGTGAGTGACTTTGACTACTTATTGGTGTTTGCCCTGGTGAATGTCCACCCACACACTGCTGGTGATGAGACAGGTGGAGAGGCAGCAGTCAGTGTGTATGTGGAGACTGGAGAGGTGCTGGGGGAGAAAACTAGTTTACTATGTTAGCCAATTTCATCAGACAGAGGACCTCATTAGACCCATGCTGACAGACACCAAACATGTCCAGGACAGCGCTATCTCTGTATCACTAGTGACACTCTTCAGGCTTTTAGCCTTGAGTTGAGTGTCTCTAGGGAGATGTCAACAACATGTCATATCTTATGTGGAATTTTTGGTGAACTATCCCTTTAACCATCAATGCAAGGAAGAATCTGCTATGATGGCAAATGTAAACTAAGATACAGTAATATGCTGCTGTTGTATGCTATAAGGTTTGTTTAGGCGATATTACACAGAACTAATTTGGGCCCTTGGCTTGACACAGGGTGCTATTAAGCATCTTAGTGCTACCACTCTATGCCATGTTTCTATCATTCCATCCCGCTTCCTCTCTGTCAGGGCAAGACAGACAGAACACCGATAACATCTGCAGAGGTTTAGCAGGAGACGGTGGGCTTCCATTAATTTGCCCTGCACTGAAGGTCCCCTGTAGCTCAGTTGGTAGAGCATGGCGCTTGCAACGCCATGGTTGTGGGTTCGTTTCCCACGGGGGGCCAGTATGAAAAATGTATGCACTCACTAACTGTAAGTCGCTCTGGACAAGAGCGTCTGCTAAAATGACTAAAATGTCAAATGTAAGACTGCAACTAGGAATGTTTGGGGGAAATGCCTACTTGGAACAAAAGACAGCTGCAGACATCTGGAGGGTCAAAACTCGTGACGCACAGAGGATCTAAAAAGGGTAGCTATCACACTTTGAACAGAATCTATTGCAGCAGACATTCAAAAAGACATTACCCCCAAATGCTATAACGTTAGAGCCAATTTGTGAGCAATATAAACTGGAACTGAATCTGATCTCAGAAGATTCCTTAAATGTAAAGTCTTAGATATTTACGATTTAAGACTCAAAATGGAAAAGAGCAGAAAGCTTTTTGTTCACAGAGGCACAGACCAATGCTATCCTGTCTATGTGTTCCTAACCCCAAAGATGCAATCTCATTATGCACACACAATTGCACTATAATGACACCTTTTACTGACATTTAACTACAATACCCATTACCTAAGAATACAGGATTATTATCTTAGACTTTAATATTTGGCTTAGATAAATTGCTTTACTAAAATGAAAATATTTAATATAACTCTTTTTACAAACTAAATTAATTAGTGTCAATAAAACCATGTACCCTACCTATACCTGTATTTCATAATAGGCTAGTACAGGTTTCATAACCTAAAGCTACATGCTATAATGTAACTTTTTTTATTACATGTTAATTACACAATTACACCTTCCCTGAAAACATGGGTTCGCATGTTAATTTTAAATTATTCCGTTGCTCAGCCTTAACCCATACTGAAACGTGAATTTAACCATTTCTAGTTCTTATCGAATCGCACCCATCCCAGACGAGTTTGGTTGATCCATAAATCGTATCGTTTTATAGAATTATCAAAATAAATACAACTGTAAAAAACAGCAAATACAACGGAGTTCATATCGATAACTTCAGAAAATCTATAAAGGCACGCTCTACACAAAAACAGATGTTTTTTCTAATCAAGAAGACTGGTACGGATGCAGGGCAACTTACATCGTTGATTACGACGCTTTCCTTTATACATAGTCATTCTGTATGGGTCCAGTTTTGCGAGATGAAAACCCCTTTGAAACAACGTCGATGCACAAGAATGTCAGCCTCATCCAACCTGGTATATGCCTTGAAATAAATCTGCCTTTTCAGAGGAGAATTGAAACCACTTCTTGAGTAAGGACCATACCAATCGCAGCATTCAGAGAGGGGGGTTTCTTCGTTTTAGGATCATGCCAGTAGCCTATGGCTGGCTCATCATCAATTTTGGGACGCTTCGCGAATTAATTATTTGAGGATGGATATCCACTAGCCTACCAGGCAGTACACACAGCGATTTACTCAATTCATGATAAACCTTGGGGTTAATTATTTAAAAACCCTTCATTCTTCTGCATCAGTAGTTACTTGATTGGTGGATTTTCAGTACTGAAAGAAGTCCTCATATAATACTGCATAAATTCATACCTCTTGACTTATTCCACATTTTGTTGTGTTACATCCTGCATTCAAAATTGATTACATTGCTTTTTTTGCCCTCACCCATCTATCTACACACAATACCCAACAATGACAAAGTGAAAACATGTTTTTAGAAATGTTTGCACATTTATTGAAAATGAAATATCTAATTTACATAAGTATTCACACCCCTGAGTCAATACATGTTAGAATCACCTTTGGAAGTGATTACTGCTGTGAGTCTTTCTGGGTAAGTCTCTAAGAGCTTCGCACATCTGGATTGTACAATATTTGCACATTATTATTTTCAAAATTCTTCAAGTTCTATCAAATTGGTTGTTGATCATTGCTAGACAGCCATTTTCAAGTCTTGCCATACTTTAGATTTTCAAGCCGATTTAAGTCAAAACTAACTAGGCCACTCAGGAACATTCAATGTCGTATTGGTATTAACAACTCCAATGTATATTTGGCCTTGTGTTTTAGGTTATTGTCCTGCTGAAAGGTGAATTTGTCTCCCAGTGTCTGTTGGAAAGCAGACTGAACATGATGCAGCCACCACCATGCTTGAAAATATGAAGCGTGGTACTCAGTGATGTGGTGTGTTGGATTTGCCCCAAACATAACGATTTGTATTCAGGACATGAAGTTAATTTCTTTGCCACATTTTATGCAGTTTTACTTTAGTGCCTTATTGCAAAAATATTTGTATTCTGTACAGGCTTATTTCTTTTCACTCTGTCATTTAGGTTAGTATTGTGGAGTAACTACAATGTTGTTGATCCATCATCAGTTTTCTCCTATCACAGCCGTTAAACTCTGTAACTGTTTTAAAGTCACCATTGCCCTCATGGTGAAATCCCTGAGTGGTTTCCTTCCTCTCCAGCAACTGAGTAAGGAAGGACGCCTGTATTTTTGTAGTGACTCGGTGTATTGATCTCTATACTCATAGGGATATTCAATGTCTGCTTCTTTTGTACGCATCTACCAATAGGTGTCCTTCTTTGCGAGGCATTGGATAACCTCCCTGGTCATTGTGGTTGAATCTGTGTTTGAAATTCACTGATCGACTGAGGGACCTTACAGATAATTGTATGTGTGGGGTACAGAGATGAGGTAGTCATTCAAAAATCATGTTAAACACTATTATTGCACATAGTGAGTCCATGCAACTTATTATGTGACTTGTTAAGCACATTTCTACTCCTGAACATATTTAGGCTTGCCATAACAAAGGGGTTGAATACTTAATTAATCTGTAAACATTTCATAAATCCACCTTGACATTAGGGGCATTGTATGTAGGCCAGTGACCCAAAAATCTAAATTTAATGAATTTTACATTCAGGCTGTAGCACAACAAAATGTGTAAAAAGTCAAGGGGTGTGAATACTTTCTGAAGGCACTGTAATTAAATTCGGACATATCATCAACCATTACTAACTGTCGCTATTATTAATGTTAAATAGTAATGCAGCCAGTCTACTACCTTATTCTCCCATTGGAGACCAAATGCATCTGTCTACAAGGCTTGCTCCTTTGCTATTAGGGGTAACCCACTGCAGTAGGCTAATTTATTTCACGCACTTTCAGACTACCACCCAGATGCACAACCAATTGCCCAACTGCAGCTCAATCCCACTTCTGACACCAGTGTAGTAAATTCCTAAGGGTGAGGTACATCAACTCAGCAGCATGCGCTTGTGAGGTGCATCCACAATGTGTTATAGTGCCAATACAATTAACCCACTCAACAAAAACGGTATTTTATTTACCAATAACACAGTTTCCAGACAACCTTTTTATGAGAGTAAAGTACATGTCAGATAAAAAATGTCACTACAGGCCTGATGGAAACATAACTTTTTTTCGGTAAACTTTCCAAATGTCGACAAAACAAAATACACTAGACAAGGTGGGATCTTTTTGTGGCAGTAAATTAATTATGCGAGAAATGTCGGTGGAAACCATAATATCGAAGTAAACGTGGGTCACGCGATGACATGTTGTGTGGTCCTCCCACAACGACTCGTCGTGAAAGCATGCAGTTTATTAGGCTACAGATGAAATAAGTTATTATGAACTTCACAGGGTGGTGAAAGGTGATGAGCTTGATGCTCCTTTCCAATAAATATCGGGGGTGACATCACCATCGATGCTTGGCTGCCGTTTGACAAATAACAATAATCTCGCTCGTTTGTCTGTAATAATCTCATCATGTAGGCTATATGTGCGCTCTAGCCAACAGTGCAGGCTGTTGGCTAGAGCGCACGTGCCAATACCAGTGTGGACACCTGCTATATGTAACGCAACATTTTGGATGAGAAAACCATCAATAGAGTTGAAAATAAACCCATTTAACTTGTATTTTTTATTCGGAACATGGAATTTTACCGCAAAGGGTATTTTTATGTGCACTACGTCATCACGCACAGCCCTTTATCTGCAATAAGTCAATTTGATGGAAACATCTCGTGGGAAAATGCGCATATTGTTTTAATGCGGATTTTAGACTACTCGCATGAAAATCTGTCGACAATTGGATGGAAACCTAGCTATAGACTGGGTCACCACAATATTCAATTATGCACCACCTCTGGGTAGGCCTATACTTGAGGACATTCTTATCGGGCTATAAAGGGGATTGGGTTGCTAAGGAGACAAAGGAGAAGGGGAGCAGTATGTTGATCTTGTGCTATTTATTCAGCTATTGTGCAGTGTCTCTATACGGGTTGAATTACAATTTATGGGGGGCCTGTTAAGAATTATGCAGTGAAGATGAACAATATAAAATCCAATTGCATTGTATGGAAATAGCTAGAAGCCCATCAATATTCCACAGCTCTGTGTCTACAGCTCTACTCTAAAATGATAAATCACACCTGTTTATTCTTTCTCCTCAAATGGATGATGATTTCCCACGAAATTGATTCAATGTAAATTCTGCACATAATGGATACTCTGAACTTTAATTTGCCATTTTTTGCACATAGCACTGTGCATTTAGCCTGCTTACACCACACACATCTACACAGTCAATCAGTGTTCCCCTCTGTACAAAAAAAATCAACAAAAGCTTTAATCAGTGTTCCTTCCTTGAGGCAAGGGTTAAAAACATAATTAAACTTTTCACTGGCAAGAAAACATTCATTCCTTTCCTATGGGGCCCTCTACTGGTCTTAAGTGATTGTTGCACGGTATCATATTATTAAGAGACTCATGATAATTCATGTAACATAGAGTTTATATCTTATATTTTCCAGTTCAAACTAAATATTTTTGTAGATGAAAAGTAAAATGTGTGTTGTCAGAATACAAACGCTAGTTTTTCAATGCACCCACCAAGATCTTTCCTCAACTGAAAATCAAAAGGAATAGAACATATAAGCTTTTGATCATAGTTCTGAAATTAATGTATTCAGGAATCTTCTTGATGTAGGGCCTACCTTTGATCTAGAACTTCACTATCTCAAGCCACGAACTTGATCTGGAGGAAAAGTCATTTATGGATGACCAACTGTGCCATCTTTTGTAAATTTCAAAATTTGGTGAAAATGTATACCATTCAGAGTACTTGTGCATCAACACCATCTGTTGTCTGCTATTCTCCATTATGATCCACTGACGTCACAGACAAGGCTTGCTGTTGAAATGACACTCATTGGAACAGAGATACAGCAATACATTTGTCCACAGGATAGAATGTCTATATGGTGGTTTCTCCAGCTGGTAAAACCATCCAATCTCATTAACCTTTGGCGCATAACTTCTAATAGCTCATTGGAGGAAGTTATTGTACTGCATGTGGTGTTGCGCAATAGTTTCAGACACAAACATACGCACGCAAGCACTCGGCTTTGTAACTCAGCTTTGATAACAAGCACAAACTAATTTCCTGCATTGCAACCTCATTTAGAGGAACGTTTTGATCGTCAATCAAATTTGCATTAGAAGCACCACACTGCTACAGTTTGCAATAGAACAGGTGCTCTCGTCTAGTCTAAGCATCTGTTACATTTAATGCTCTGAAAAATATAAATTGAGAGATCTCAACTCATGCATGAAAACCAGGTCTGCACAAAAACATGGGCAATTTGGGGACAGAATCATGAAAATTATTGAAAACAGTATAAACCATTAATTTTTCTATGGGATACTGGTAGGCCTATTCCTATTCATTCAACACCTCCTATCCTTGGTCTATTTTAATTTTACATGACGAGTCATAGGCTTCCAGAGCCTGAGATGGGAGTGAGCATCCCCTAGTGGAGAGCTGAGCAACAGCAGCAGCAGCTCACATACTCTGAGTGTACAAATATATTGTCCTAATATTGAGTTGCACCCCCTTTTGCCCTGAGAACAGCATCAATTTGTCAGGGCATGGACACTACAAGGTGTCAAAAGCATTCCACAGGGATGCTGGCCCATGTTGACTCCGATGCTTCCCACAGTTGTGTCAAGTTGGCTGGATGTCCTTTGGGTGGTGGACCATTCTTGTGGATTTACATCAATAAGGGATCATATCTTTCACTTGGATTCACCTGGTCAGTCTATGTCATGGAAAGAGCAGGTTTTGCTAATGTTTTGTACACTCAGTGTACAGTACATGGCTGGATTTAATCACATCCTCCATTGTCTTGTGTCCCCAGTAAATATTGCTCAATTTTTATAGTTTTTTTCTTATGACAGCCTACCCAGTACCATGTCACCCTACCACAACACACAACTTTCAACTCAAGTTTTTAATCAACCATGCATCCAAAAATATAGTAATATTCGTATTGTATATTTATAGTTTTATACTGGATGTATAGTTTTCTACAGCAAAACACATCAAACATTGAACACTATAGAAACTGTCTTGAAAAAGAGACTTGAATAATTTCCTATTCTTGTCATGAAGATCTGTAAGCAAACATTTCCTTCTATTTTCTTCTCTTCTCTCTCACTCTCTCCTTCTCTCCATCCATTTTGCTCTCTCCGTCTGTCAGGGGCAGCAGAGTGCAAAGCATCACGTTAAGAAATATTCAAATGTTGCCGATTGCTATTCAGACATGCATTAGAAGCTGACTAATCTAATATGGTTCAGACACTATCACTCTCACAGTCACTCATCGAGCCAGCAGAGATAATACAAACCACACAGGTTAGAGAAACGTGCCTCACGCAATATAATGTCTCCTCAAAATAATGGAGCTTCAAATGGCAGACGCAGCAGCACCCGTGGAATGATATTTAGACAGAGAGACAGAGAGAGAGAGAGATAAATAACAAAATGTAGGGAAAAAAATTTAATTGTGGGCACATTACATTTTTTCTTCCTCTTTCCTTCCTCTCTTTTAATTATCTTCACGCTTCCCATCCTCCCTCATTCCATCCACCCCACTAAGCTTTGCATTCATCATGTAAAACGGTTAATGATGAAAAGGCTATTATCTCCTGATGTTCCACTGTGTAGAGCTGCTTCTCAGCGTAATGGCAGCCAGTTTGAGATTAATATAGCATGGATGATGGATGTTGTTGGACAGAGCTTCATTCAGATTGGCAGCTTAATATTTCCTAATGAGAGATTGGAGTGAGTGGAATGGGTTTCAAATAAGGGGCACAACCAGGTATGAAGGTCGGTTGTGGGTTTGAATCCCATTATCATCTTTGTGACATGGACTTGTTTGACCCTATTGTCAATCGTCTTTTTTTGGTCACCATGATAATGATAATGCTTTCCATTGACAGTCCACATAAGTTGTATTCAGACCGAAAACAGGGGATGCAGATAGCTATGTTATACCAGTTACAGTGAGCAGTAGATAGCCAACTGAGCAGTATTAGGGTTGCAGTCTGTCTGCTGCATGATGTGACAGACTGACTCATGAAACTGCGGAATGTGATCTCGCTCTAATGTGGCAGCTAAGCAAAACAAAAAAAGCATTTTGTGATAAAGCAGCAAACTTACAACATGTAATAGTAATACAATGTTACAATTCTAAAGGCCTTTTAAAAAATAATGCACCAAATAGGCTCTATGCACGCATCACTTCCGCATTGGCATAAGGATGCTTTGGCATTTCCGGTTACCGGAAAAAAACATTAGACAGTGACAGTTAACCGTTATGATGGCAGAGATGAAGTTTACAAGGTGTTTTCTGGAGTTGCCTAAAGTATCTGTTAATGATATACGGAGGGTCGTCCGGACATCCAGTACGACACCACGTAGCAAATTGGATAAAGGCTTCAAATGTTACGTTTCTTATTTTCTTTGCAACTTTTAAGGTAATATGCTAAAGCTAGCTAGCCTGAGCTAGAAGCCTTGCTTTGGTGTTTTAAGTCATGACTCCGTCCTGCTTCAGGTTAATCATGCTTTAAATAAAGTTGAATCATGTGTATATACCTCTCACTTCATGTGTTTGTACTTTTATGAAAGTATCAGGTAAAAACAGGGCTACAAATGAGATCTCTGTGAGAGCCCACTGATACCGCTCAATGAAGAAACTAAAGCCACCACACCAGCTGAGAGTAGGACTAGATTAAGTGACACGTTCAAAGTTCTGTTGAACTTGTTCAAGGTTCCGTTCAACACATGTTTTACTTGTTTAATGTTACCACAGCTTTGATTGCCATTGCTAAGAGAACACTTTAGAACTTTAGTGGTTTTCACGATAGCTGAACAGTGGTAGCCTAATACAGACCAGGGTAGCTGAGTGGGAATTGCCATGCTTTGTTGTTGGGTTGTAAACAAATTGGAGTTTGGTTTAAAATGTAAACAATAATGAGATTACTACTTTTTCCTGACTTGATGACTGCAATGACAGTAACATATTCCACTCAGCTATTCTTCAAACTGCTGATGTTCTACTAAAAACTGTCCTGTCATCTTTACTTCTTTCTTTATAAACATATGGCCCAACTTCCTTGCTTTTGTACTTGATTTATGTACTTTACTCATCCCTAGGGAAATTCAAGGTTTCCAGTAGCTTACAACAACACACATCACACATGGAACATTTAAACAGATAATAATACTAGTCATTGTTGACAGCTCAAATACATAGGCCTATATATTAAACACATTGGACATTTTAATTTACCTTGTGAAAAACCTTATGTCATCATCAGATCCAGCAAACCGCTCCAAGCAGAACTTGCTGCTGATAGTTCTCCTCAATTTGATTTCGGAGCCTTGCTATCTCTACACTAAGTTCTTCATTGTGGTCAAGGGACATATCCAGCGCAGCAGGTTCAGTACTGTTGCAGTAGTCATGGTCAGGAGGACAGTCCAATTCCACAGACGGATCATTCATGGTTTCTGTGTTGGGACGCTCGGTCCTTTCCCAAACTCAGGGCCGTGGGACTGGAAGACTGAAATTGTTCCATTGAAACAGCACTGGAACAGCTCCCTTCTTCAGACGTCTGTGCCCAGCTGAAGTCGGAGGCTCTTTCACATCTTCACTTAGAAAGTGTCGGCTGCAGACTTGTGTGTTTGTTGTAAGAAAGTTGACTCGTCGAATGTTAATCACCCACCGTTTATGTAATTCACTGTCTTTGGGAAAAGTAAAAAAACTAACAGAAGAATTGCATCTGGCAGACACTGTACATTTCGGCACACAGCAGTGATGGCTGGAAGAGCTGTCATCCTGTTTTTGAAAGGACACTTTCGTACGTTTACACGTCATCGTGTTATAAGTCAAGACGAAGTATTACAAGTAAAAACATTAACATAAACATTAAGATAAACAACAACAACTACGAAAATTAACCGTTACAGATGTTTTTGATGACAAGCATTCAATGCTAGCATACGGTAGCACAGCATTCTACGATAACCGGAAGTTTACATCCATCCTGAGATTTAACCGGAAATACGTCATGCTCGCCTGTGCATATCGCCTATTTGGCTCCTGGGGACTGTGGCAACCATATTTGAAAATGGACACCAGCAGTACCATTATTTTACAAATCAGAAGGACCATTTTTAAATAAAGGCTTCAAAATTTATGGACCCTGAAAAGACTTAGATATGTAGTTACCACATATTTAGTCCTTGGGAGTCATGGCATCTTACACAATGGCCACTGTTGGTAAAACAATATTACAGTTCAGAGGGCCTTATTTTTTAGATAGGCCTAAACACACTAAATGTGGCACAGAGGGAGATTCATGTACCCCGAAAAGATTTAGATATGGAGGTACCACTGCTTTCACCCCTGGGGGGCTGTGGCAGTCGTCTTACAAAATGCCTTGGACCCCAATTAGGCTAGATGGATTACTGTATGTTATAGTTTAGAGACCCTTCTGTACTTCTCCTAATGTTTTTGTAACATGGTCAACATTGGTTGATATACGGCATAAAATACAGGGTGTCAGGTCAGGTCCAAGGCCATGAGTTCCTTTTGCTTATTAGCCACTAGTAAATTAGCTGGTTAGTTCAATTGCTTTTGACACTGTACTCATCTCTTTCGGAGGGTGTATGTTTTGCCTGTGTTTGGCTCCACTGACCCAATAATTATTTTAAATGATAATTTTGGAGGTCCCTTAAGGCAGGGGTCTGCAACCTTTTCTAGCATGAGAGCTACTTAAAAAAAAAAAAGAAAAGATGTCACTAGCCATTTTTTTATAGCATTCAAATAGGCACATTTTTCTCTTCCCTGCGTTGTTGGTGTACAAGATATGTGTTTTCTGTCAATACACCTGGTAAAATAATGGCTAATAAACAACTAATTCTGTTTTCCTGAATTCTGTGTTCTCTGTAAAAAATTTCCTGGTTTGGGATTTGTTTCAGTTTTTTACTCTCAATATTACAATTATTCATAGAGAAACAGCGAAATTGATGTTCTGAGTCCATGTCAAGGATTAAATCACATCAGAAGAAAAAAGAAACTAACACATTTAGATGTTTGAGTGTAATTCCCCTTTAATTGCGCATCTAGCCCTTTAATTGCGCATCTAGCCCTTTAATTGCGCATCTAGCAAGAGAGGAATGTTCCATGGAGGGAAAAAGAGAGGAAGAAGAGAATGATTTTTTTTTCTTCACTTTTGGCGGATCCATTTGTGTTTTCAGGGAGGGGTGGGAAAGGAGTTGGGTGCAGTTGAATCAGTGAAGGTAACCTGTTGTGGACCTCAGAGGTGTAAGGGAAAGACCATCATCCTCAGTCATAAAAATCTAAATAGTGAAACATAAAAAAAGTTATCCTTTGTAGATAAAACTATACTAAATATATTCACGACACCAAATAATTTTGCAATGAAGGTCTACAGTAGCCTCAGCAGCACTCTGTAGGGTAGCACCATGGTGTAGCAGAAGGACAACTAGCTTCTGTCCTCCTCTGGGTACACTGACTCCATGGACTTACACAGTAATTATGACAACTTCCTATCAAAGCTCTTGCAGCATGAACTGACATGTTGTCCACCCAATCAAAGGATCAGTGAATTAATCTAGTACATAAAATGTGGTGAGTAGTTGACTCAAAGAGAGAGAAAGACAATAGTTGAACAGTTTTGAACAAATGTATTTATTCCAAAATTAAGTAGAAGCAAGAGAGAGAGAGAGAGAGATTTTTAATTGTGTTTAAAAAAAGCTTTCACATTCACTTAGTAGCAAATGCAGCTAGCTAGTTTAGCCTACTGAAACACCCAGCTCAAACAGAGGGATGCTATGTTAGCTAGCTGGCTATGGCTATCCAACACTGGAACTCTTCCAAGTCAAGGTAAGCTTTTGGTTTTATTAATTTATTGCCACCGGGGCCAGCCGGCGGAACTGCTAAACTGCTTATGCAGCTAGCTAGTTTAGCCTACTCAAACACCTGGCTCAAACAGAGAGGGATGCTTTGTTAGCTACCTGGCTATGGTTATCCAACACTGGAACTCTTCCAAGTCAAGATAAGCTTTTGATTTGATTAATTTATTGCCACTGGGGCCCGCCGGTGTAACTGCTAAACTGCTTTCTGACTGTACACAGTACTGCATGATTGTAGCGGGTTTACTAACGTGTTAGTTCTAGTAGTTCTAGTTGACTATGACGTGACAACGATGTAGGCTGTTTGTAGCGGTTAGCGGTCATGATATGAAGGTTTGGCTTGGAAAGTTTTTTCGCCTGGTAACAGACAGCTGATGTGCTGTGCACTGAAGTCCACAAGTGAAGGGAAAAGGTGAGAGGAGGACAGCGGGTAGATAGTTGCGAGAAGGAATTATATATACAACGAGCAAAGTGATCATGCTGTTTTTATGTGGCTGCTATGAAAGTGAGTTTGTGTGTGATCAGGGGTGTATTCATTCCGCCAATTCTGTTGAAAAAAGTTTCTTAAACGGAAGCGAACGGAACGGGGATAAGCATACCTGAATTTGTCCAATAGAAACTCATTTGCAACTGTTGGACTAATGATTACACCCTAGATCAGCTAGATGCAGGCAAGAGTGGTCATGGCTCACATCAACACCATTATTCCCGAAACCCTAGACCCACTTCAATTTGCATACCGCCCCAACAGATCCACAGATGATGCAATCTCTATTGCACACCACACTGCCCTTTCCCACCTGGACAAGAGGAACACCTACGTGAGAATGCTATTCATTGACTACAGCTCAGCATTCAACACCATAGTGCCCTCAAAGCTCATCACTAAGCTAAGGATCCTGGGACTAAACACCTCCCTCTGCAACTGGATCCTGGACTTCCTGACGGGCCGCCCCCAGGTGGTGAGGGTAGGTAACAACACATCTGCCACACTGGTCCTCAACACGGGGACCCCTCAGGGGTGCGTGCTCAGTCCCCTCCTGTACTCCCTGTTCACCCATGACTTCATGGCCAGGCACGACTCCAACACCATCATTAAGTTTGCCGACGACACAACAGTGGTAGGCCTGATCACCGACAACGATGAGACAGCCTATAGGGAGGAGGTCAGAGACCTGGCCGTGTGGTGCCAGTATAACAACCTCTCCCTCAACGTGACGAAGACAAAGGAGATGATTGTAGACTACAGGAAAAAAAAGAGGACTGAGCACGCCCCCATTCTCATCGACGGGGCTGTAGTGGAACAGGTTGAGAGCTTCAAGTTCCTTGGTGTCCACATCACCAACGAACTATCATGGTCCAAACACACCAAGACAGTCGTGAAGAGGGCACGACAAAGCCTATTCCCCCTCAGGAGACTGAAAAGATTTGGCATGGGTCCTCAGATCCTCAAAGAATTCTACAGCTGCACCATCAAGAGCATCCTGACTGGTTGCATCACCGCCTGGTATGGCAACTGCTTGGCCTCCGACCGCAAGGCACTACAGAGGGTAGTGCGTATGGCCCAGTACATCACTGGGGCCAAGCTTCCTGCCATCCAGGACCTCTATACCAGGCGGTGTCAGAGGAAGGCCCTCAAAATTGTCAAAGACTCCAGCCACCCTAGTCGTAGACTGTTCTCTCTGCTACCGCACGGCAAGCGGTACCGGAGTGCCAAGTCTAGGTCCAAAAGACTTCTCAACAGCTTCTACCCCCAAGCCATAAGACTCCTGAACAGCTAATCATGGCTACCCGGACTATTTGCACTGCCCCCCCACCCCATCTTTTTACGCTGCTGCTACTCTGTTAATTATTTATGCATAGTCACTTTAACTCTACCCACATGTACATATTACTTCAACTACCTCAACTAGCCGGTGCCCCCGCACATTGACTCTGCACCGGTACCCCCCTGTATATATAGCCTCCCTACTGTTATTTTATTTTACTTCTGCTCTTTTTTTCTCAACACTTTTTTTGTTGTTGTTTTATTTTACTTTTTTATTAAAAATAAATGCACTGTTCGTTAAGGGCTGTAAGTAAGCATTTCACTGTAATGTCTGCACCTGTTGTATTCGGCGCATGTGGCCAATAAAATTTGATTTGATTTTGATTTGATTTGAAGAGTGTGCAAGGTGGTATTAAACGTGTCACTGTGTGTCACCTTGATTACTCAAAATTCTCTCGACCTGTCCACCTACGTCGTAAACTTTCATTCATAGGCTAGGTTGTAGCAACCTCATGATGGGTACAGGGAAAATTCAAGTATCATGTAGTAGCCTAAACCTATCGATGTTACATTTAGCTGGGTGAATGGAATATGAATGACAGTCATCCAATATGCTGTAATAGAAATAAGGCCATGCTCATAATTATTTTTTAAATCCTCCCTCATCTTAAACGGCACCGACCGCCGCTGGTGGACTTGTGATACAGTGGGGAAAAAAAGTATTTAGTCAGCCACCAATTGTGCAAGTTCTCCCACTTAAAAAGATGAGAGAGGCCTGTAATTTTCATCATAGGTACACGTCAACTATGACAGACAAATTGAGAAAAAAAAATCCAGAAAATCACACTGTAGGATTTTTAATGAATTTATTTGCAAATTATGGTGGAAAATAAGTATTTGGTCACCTACAAACAAGCAAGATTTCTGGCTCTCACAGACCTGTAACTTCTTCTTTAAGAGGCTCCTCTGTCCTCCACTCATTACCTGTATTAATGGCACCTGTTTGAACTTGTTATCAGTATAAAAGACATCTGTCCACAACCTCAAACAGTCACACTCCAAACTCCACTATGGCCAAGACCAAAGAGCTGTCAAAGGACACCAGAAACAAAATTGTAGACCTGCACCAGGCTGGGAAGACTGAATCTGCAATAGGTAAGCAGCTTGGTTTGAAGAAATCAACTGTGGGAGCAATTATTAGGAAATGGAAGACATACAAGACCACTGATAATCTCCCTCGATCTGGGGCTCCACGCAAGATCTCACCCCGTGGGGTCAAAATGATCACAAGAACGATGAGCAAAATCCCAGAACCACACGGGGGACCTAGTGAATGACCTGCAGAGAGCTGGGACCAAAGTAACAAAGCCTACCATCAGTAACACACTACGCCGCCAGGGACTCAAATCCTGCAGTGCCAGACGTGTCCCCCTGCTTAAGCCAGTACATGTCCAGGCCCGTCTGAAGTTTGCTAGAGTGCATTTGGATGATCCAGAATAGGATTGGGAGAATGTCATATGGTCAGATGAAACCAAAATAGAACTTTTTGGTAAAAACTCAACTCGTCTTGTTTGGAGGACAAAGAATGCTGAGTTGCATCCAAAGAACACCATACCTACTGTGAAGCATGGGGGTGGAAACATCATGCTTTGGGGCTGTTTTTCTGCAAAGGGACCAGGACGGACTGATCCGTGTAAAGGAAAGAATGAATGGGGCCATGTATCGTGAGATTTTGAGTGAAAACCTCCTTCCATCAGCAAGGGCATTGAAGATGAAACGTGGCTGGGTCTTTCAGCGTGACAATGATCCCATACACACCGCCCGGGGAACGAAGGAGTGGCTTCGTAAGAAGCATTTCAAGGTCCTGGAGTGGCCTAGCCAGTCTCCAGATCTCAACCCCATAGAAAATCTTTGGAGGGAGTTGAAAGTCTGTGTTGCCCAGCGACAGCCCCAAAACATCACTGCTCTAGAGGAGATCTGCATGGAGGAATGGGCCAAAATACCAGCAACAGTGTGTGAAAACCTTGTGAAGACTTACAGAAAACGTTTGACCTGTGTCATTGCCAACAAAGGGTATATAACAAAGTATTGAGAAACTTTTGTTATTGACCAAATACTTATTTTCCACCATAATTTGCAAATAAATTCATAAAAAATCCTACAATGTGATTTTCTGGATTTTTTTTCTCATTTTGTCTGTCATAGTTGACGTGTACCTATGATGAAAATTACAGGCCTCTCTCATCTTTTTAAGTGGGAGAACTTGCACAATTGGTGGCTGACTAAATACTTTTTCCCCCCACTGTATATGTTTGTGTTTATTCTGCCCAGAGGGAGCAGGTGCTCCATGTCACGCAACTTGGGTCAAGATCTGTTTCTTGCTTTGTTCTTAAGAATAGGGCACGATTGTAAGGAGTGATTTCTGGGGTAGTGTTAAGTGTGGAGGTGGAGCAATTGAAGTTCAAGATTCCTGATTTTTGTGACGCCCGCTGTTTGTGAAAATGCTAATTCTAATTCTCATGTGAAAACAGCTATTTCACGTGTGAAACAAACTACATGTGAAACTGTGAAACTACATGTGAAACTTGTTTTAAAGAAAGTGGTACACTGTTAAGCTAAAATAGTGCTAAGATCTTTCATAAAAATTATTACATTTGACATGATCACCTAGTGCTAACTTCTCGATATGACCCCACCTGGGATTTGAACTCACAACCTCTAGATTTGGGGTACACTGATCTTTCTGCTGTTCCACAAAATCTGAAGCAGTCTCAGAAGTCCCCTACAGATTTATGACCTATAATGCATCTCTGCATTTAGCAAAAAAGTGCAATCTGCACTGCTATTTTAGTTATAAATTAATCTGACTATTCTCTCATCATTGATTTCATTTACTTATTTCAGCAATTTTAGGGTTTAGTTGTCTAATGTCGGTGGGGCATATTATTCTGTTTCAGTGTTACTCCTGAATCACTATGATAAATATAATAGTTTTTCTTGAGTGTATTTTTTATCAAGCTGAGCTTTACTTTAAAGTCCAAAGTGTAAGAATACAGGAAGATCGGAATGCCGTGAACCAAGAGGTTGTGAATTCAAATCCCAGGGGCCTCATTTATCAAAATTGCGTAGAATCTATTCTAAAATTCTACTTACGAACGGAATTTAGAATGTTCGTACATTCAGAATGTTCATATGCATAGAAAAGGTGTGATTTATCATACGCACACCGGTAGGAGCTGCTGGGTGCGTTTATTCTGCATTACAGCAATGTTGGCCTATATGCCTACAGGAGGGAGCTGTGGAGGGTGGATTGCTTATTGGTGTGTTGCCTCAGTTGAAGTATATTTGCCATTGCTAAAGCAACTTGAATTGTCTTAATGGTCCTCTCTTTGCTATGTTTTTGTTTTTACTGGTCAAACTACAATTTAGTGAGCAAAATAAAACCTTTTGGTTTCTTTGACACTAGAACCTCTATTTCAGTCTCTGAAAAGTTATTATTATTTTTTGCTTTATTCGGTTGCACATCACATACCTAGAACCTGCACATTAGGAGTGGAAGCCTTTTCTGTTCAGATACTTGAACTTATTTTGGGATGGTGCTTTTATGGCGTTGTGGGTGCCATCTATTGCTCCGTTCCTAGGCTTTTTGGGAACCCATTGATGGCAAAGAAAACCCTCTTGGCTTCAACCTGTCGTGCAATGGTGTATGGCAATTGTATATTACAGTTTGTTTTGCTGATGATTACATCCAAAACATTGGTCATCGAGGAATGTGAGATACCGATCGGCAACCTTCCGCTGAAAAGTGCCTGTTTCCAAAAACCCGAGGGTGGACAGCGCTTTGATGTGCACTGGAATGGCATGTGTTTGCCATTCTAAAGTAGGTCTTAAATCCTCACAAAGATCCTATAAGATTGGTTTTGTTAAACGGTTTCTTAACAGCTTCTACCCCCAAGCCATAAGACTCCTGAAAAGGTAATCAAATGGCTACCCGGACTATTTGCATTGTTCCCCCACCCCCTCCCACCCACCCCCTGTTTTACACTAATGCTACTCTCTGTTTATTATTTATGCATAGTCACTTTAACTCTACCTACATGTACATATTAACTCAATTACCTCGACTAACCTGTGCCCCCGCACATTGACTCTGTACCGGTACCCCCTGTATATTGCCTCGATACTGTTATTTTACTGCTGCTCTTTAATTATTAGTTATTTATTATTATTGTTCATTTTTATTTATTTTTACTTATCTATTTTTTACTTAACACTTATTTTTTCTTAAAACTGCATTGTTGGTTAAGGGCTTGTAAGTAAGAATTTCACTGGAAGGTCTACACCTGTTTTATTCGGCGCATGTGACAAATACAATTTGATTTGATTTGATTCACTTTCAGACGTGCCTCTAATTGAACCAATTACTGTAATTTATATGGATTAATATCGTAACAATGTGGTCAATGTATATATAGCCTGTGTTGCATGAATTCACAATGGAAATACAATTAAATCGAAAAATGATTTCATTATTAGGCCTACTCTTACAATTTTCAACATTATATTTTCCCCATTCTATGCTTGACAAGCAGTTTGCTTATTGCACCACTTGGCGCTGTACGTATGTATGGTCATGGCTGTGCGTAAATTTATGCACACTCTCAAGCAAACGTTCATATTGATAAGTCTCACACTTTGCGTGGAAATGATCCCACGCATGATTTACGCACAGATTTGTGCCTACCCATGATTTATAATTGAGGCCCCTGTTGAGGACATGTTGAATAATAATTACTTTATAAATAAACATACACAATGTAATCATGTATGTCAAATATGTAAGTTGAAAACTATGCGTCTCCTTGACATTCTGGGGAACTCCTAACCACTCATTTCCGTTTGCATGGCATCACCTGTGAAGTGAAACTTCATGTAAAATATCATGGCATGTGAAGTGTTCCAAAAACACATGATTTCACATGTGAAAGGTTATGTGATCACATGTGAAAAACATCATGTTAAACTTCATGTGAAAAATCATCACATGTGAAGTGTACCAAAACCACATGGTTTCACAAGTAAAAAATCGCTTTCTCTTCCTCTTTCTCTCTCTCATGCATGACATAATGATGAGGAGTCAGAGGGACAGGCAGCAGACCACTCCTGCCACACACATGAGCTGGCCTATATCACCATGATGAGCTGGCCCCTCTGCTAAAGATGAGTTATTAGTTATTAACTGCATTTGTAGGGATTATAAAGATATCCTAAAAGTGGACACATACAGCACAGCAATAGCTACAGCTTCGGAAGAAGAAAATGTCTTACAGACACACTAATTATTGTGTGTGTTGAATCCTAGTAGCCCTTTCCTACAGTCAAATGACCTAGGTACCTCATGGGTGGAATGTTATTAATCATTTTCATAATTAATAAACAATTATTTATTCTATACTCCGAAAATCCGGTGTTTCTATGTCAAACGGTTTTGTTATATTTCAGTCTTCTATGATGTATATAAAGTGTAATATTGGGATGAAAACTCAAAATTAAATACATTTCAACTCTATATTTGACATGGTACAGGTGTCTTCTTTTTTTAAGTCCATAACCATGTGTGTGAGGTGTATACTTTTGTTTCAAAGTACTAGATTTGTTTAAGACTACCGTGAAACACTGACCCTGATTTAGCCCAGTGCACTAAAAGGTTAAGAAAATACTGCCATAATCCAGAAAAAAACAATGAGTGGGTCACACATGGCCACCATTTTAGCCTTAGTCCTACTCCCTCTCAAAGGCTACCAACAAACAACCCATCAAGGAATACATTGAAATTACACTCAGTGTAATTCTGTGATGTACTGGTAAATTATATTTGTAAGTCAAAAGAGTTATGGTGTGTCAGTAAGAGGAACTGAGGCAAGTTATCTCAATCTGTCTCTGTCTCACAGATACCTTAAAAAAAGGTAGGGGCGTGGATCAGAAAACCAGGAAGTATCTGAATTGAACACCATTTTCCTCATGCAGCGCGACACATCTCCTTCACATAGAGTTGATCAGGCTGTTGATTGTGGCCTGTGGAATGTTGTCCCACTCCTCTTCAATGGCTGTGCGAAGTTGCTGGATATTGGTGGGAACTGGAACCCGCTGCCGTACATGTCAATCCAGAGCATCTCAAACATGCTCAATGGGTGACATGTCTGGTGAGTATGCAGGCCATGGAAGAACATTTTCAGATTCCAGGAATTGTATACAGATCCTTGCGCCATGGGCCCGTGCATTATCATGCTGAAACATGAGGTGATGGTGGCAGATGAATGGCACGAAAATGGGCCTCAGGATCTCGTCACGGTATCTCTGTTCATTCAAATTGCCATCAATAAAATGCAATTGTGTTCATTGTACGTAGCTTATGCCTGCCCATACCATAACCCCACCACCACCATGGGGCACTCTGTTCACAACGTTGACATCAGCAAACAGCTCGCCCACACGACGCCATACACACTGTCTGCCATCTGCCCGGTACAGTTGGACATTCCTGCAGTCAGCATGCGAATTGCACACTCCCTCAAAACTTGAGACATCTGTGGCATTGTGTTGTGTGACAAAACTGCACTTTTTAGGGTGGCCTAATATTGTCCCTAGAACAATGTGGACCTGTGTAATGGTCATGATGTTTAATCAGCTTCTTGATATGCCACACCTGTCAGGTGGATGGATTATCTTGGTAAAGGAGAAATGCTCACTAACAGGGATGTAAACAAATTTGTGCACAACATTTGAGAGAAATAAGCATTTTGTGAATATGGACAATTTCTGGGATCTTTTATTTCAGCTCATGAAACATGGGACCAACACTTTACATGTTGTGTTTATATTTTTGTTCAGTATAATATCATTAAATGTAGATGATCAAATAAATCTAAGGAGATTATATGAAATACGCCTAATGCATTAATTTCTCTAGGCGCTGTAACAGTACCAATGTACGCCACATTGTGGCGCTTAAGGACCACAAAAGTAAAGGAGCAGAACATCTCATCTCTACAGAGCTGGAAGGCATGTCTTGCCTTTTCATAAAGACCATTCATTCTTTCAACAAGCACATTACTTCATTGAGAATTTCTTCAGCATCATCTCAAAAGTAATGAATATTTCATCAAGTTCCACTTTAGTTATAACAAGAGCCTATCATCTTAGCCCAGACCCAAATTTAATTTGACATCAGCGGTGCCACTTTTCAAATAAGTCAGCTCAGCTCCTCTTCTACCAGGACTACGTTGAATAATTATGGACAGTGTCTACTAATAATGCTGTCACACAGGTAGGCCTGGGAGAGATGGCACACTTTAGAGAACACACATACTGTACTGCACGCTCAGTGGTCCCACAGGACAGGAGCAATGGCACACTTTAAGGAACTCACACGACCTAACAGAGCTGTTTCTGCTCCATCAGTAATTTGGCCAAAGAGACTCGAGCGTCTCCTCTGGTATATAGACACAATATAACTTGGTTGAGGTCAAGGTCAAGAAGGTGGTGTCTACAATGCTATAAAATCTAACGCTAGCTGGTAGCATTGTTAGAAATGCTGTAAAATGCTTGGGGTAATGTGTGGTATCTACAGAAACAAACTGGAGGTAATTCAACATAGACTAGGGGGTAATGTTGTGTGTCTACTGAAATATGCTTGATGTGACCTTTTGGTAGCCAGATGGGCCCAAGGCTTTCCTGCTCCTTCACAAATTAGACAACACTGAAGACCAGTGACTGCAGTGACTCATGCATTGCCCCTTCTCTTAGCCGCTAATTGTGTTTGTGTGTGAGTGTGTTAGTTTAGTATTTAGTATTTTATTAGAATCCCCATTAGCTGTTGCCAAGGCAGCAGCTACTCTTCCTGGCGTCCAAACAGAGATAAAAAAAAGAAAAAAAAGATTGTGAATTATACAAATTTACATTGCTCTATTATTACATTACAATATTGTAATACTACATTACATTACTAAGAATAATGTGTGGGTGTGTGTAGAGTGTGTGTGTGTTATTTTGTTTACAATGTCCATCTTGTTCCGGGCCCAGGCTATGTACTCCAGAACATATGTCAAAGTCATTCTAAATCTGCCCTCTAAGTGTGAGAGTCAGAAGAGCAGTTCTACAGTCACAGAAAAAACCTCAAGGGTCAAAGTAATTATCCTTGCATGTATAATTAGAAACCATGAACCACGATGTAAGACTAGAGTATACGTAATCTTTACAACGTTTACTTGCTCTTATCGCACTCCTAGTGTTAATTCTGTGATATAATCTTAGTTGAATAGGCTCTCAGGCACAACCAGTCGATGATTATGGCATGACTAAGGAGCCAGGCATGGCGAGCCGATCAATCCTGATGGAGAGTAAAAAGGGCAGCTTTTCCATTCCAGGGGTCCATGTGAGACCAATAAAGATCTGTTCTGCTGTAAAGGCTCGCTCCGTTTAAAGGTCACCTGCTGTCCTGTCATAACACACACACACACACACACACACACACACACACACACACTCATCGTCTTTGCCTCTACCTCACACATATTGTCTCGCTGGCTGACTCTGTGACATCTCCATTAGTCCTGATCCTAAAGACAAAGAGCCGTTCCAATCCATTACAGTACATACCCTCAGGATTCCCGTTAAAACTCAGTTCAAACCATGCCCTTGTAGTCCAGGGATCTGTTCCAAGCCATTATCAACCATGCTCTTGCAGAAGAGAGTTTCTATTCCAGTCCATTAGAAAACATTATTATGTATACTAGGAGATGGAGTTTTATTTCCTGGAAAACCACGATTCAATGGACCAATTCCAAACAACAAAAATTGTTCATCTCCAGATTTCACTACCAAAATGTCCATGTAGCCTATGTCCATCAAACTATTCAAAAAGTTCTGTATTTTCATGGCAAAACTTGTGGCTGGTTCATTATCCCCCTCAAGTGACCAATAGCAAATCCATGAAGATTTGCTATCCCCCCCGCCCCCGCCCACACCCCTCTCCCACAGGTGTAATTGACCTCTATGTGAACTCCAGACCTCATCTGTAAGCAAGCATACATCTTTGATAAAGTTATCCAGGGGAAATACTGCAATGCCAACCTTCCATGGCCTGATAAAACTCAAACTCAGCACTTCTGCAGTCTCCTCACAGCTTGGACTCCACCGTGCCTGCGTTTGTATAGGAGAGCCAAGCTCTCTGTGTGTGTGTGTGTGTGTGTGTGTGTGTGTGTGTGTGTGTGTGTGTGTGTGTGTGTGTGTGTGTGTGTGTGTGTGTGTGTGTGTGTGTGTGCGTGTGTGCGTGTGTGCGTGCGTGCGTGCGTGTGTGCGTGCGTGCCTGCCTGTGTGTGTGCGCATGTGTGTTTTACACTGCCATACAGAATTGTAATGAGTGTCCCTGGAAGAGAGTGTTTCTTGTTGGGCTATGAGCTGGTCCTTCATGCCACGCTCCCCCATGCGGTCTCAAAGTGGACAGACATTCTGTGTGCTGTTTACTGCACAGTGTAACGCTAAGGGGAATAACTGTAACCTCAGTCGTCCTGCAGCTTGTAGAGACCAGTCAGGTGGAAGATACACCACAAGAGAACTGGAGTGAAAAAGAGAAACAAAAATGTTCATAAAACAAGCAGACATGCTACACAATTATATTGCACTACAATAACAATAGACAACACAATCTCTATTGAATGGTTTGTGGATTCTTCAATGCCTCAAGGTGCTCATAATCGTGGATGTTTATCAATCTGTCAGAGCCAATCTGTTGTCTCAGTTGAAAATTTAAATAGAGGGATTAGTTGTCAACATGACCCAAAATAACATTCTTTTTTTCATATGATGTATTATTCTTTTAACACACTCAAACTATTTTTAGCCCTAAGAAAACAAACATTTTCAGGGCCATTCAAGTTGATTACTGCACTCAAACTCACATTTTATATCTATGAATGTAGAATTGCTGTGAGAATCAAATGCAAAATGAAATGGAGGAAGGATGCATTAAGACTTAAAATGTTGTGTGATTATAACACACATCTGTATTTTTTCCACTGTACCAGGGATCTTCTGAATTATGTCCCTGGTCTAGTGTAAATCTGTGTACACTGTAAACCCCAATGTGTTGTCATTCCTCAAACCTTTTGATGAAATCTGTTGCACTTAATATATCTGAGTACAGTTACTTAACCTTTTACTGTAGTGTGCTAAATCATGGTCACACAGAGTGCTTCTTGGTAGTCTTAAAAAATCTGCTTTGAAACAAAAGTATACACCTCACACACATGGTTATGGGCTTAAAAAAAGAAGACACCTGTACAATGTTCCCTCAAAAATATTTAGGCACTGAGCAAATGTCAGGTCTGCTGAGCGCAAACTTGAATGTTGTGAAAATTCAGTGCAACTTCTAGTGCGCGTTTACTGTGAACACTGAGGCTGTACCCACTTTAAGTTACAGCTATAACACTGGCCAAGTAGGCTACTGTGGCTATTTGATCATAATTTAGGCCTATGAGTGGCCTACCATCAAAAACAATGGAGAAAATGCAAATCATAACATTTTAACATGGAAATATTTGTTCTATCATTCAGCCTACAGTAACCTGTAGGCCTACATTCCGTGAGACCTTTGGAAAAAATATGCAGGGCATGACATTAACCTGTTTATCCACTTGTCCTTCAGACAAGGAGGTGACTGAAAATGTGTTGTTTGATGCAAGAAACCACTTTACAAGATAAGGTTATTCCCATACCATTATTACAGAGAATTATGCTACCCTCTGCCTATTTTCTACTTAGCTTATTCAAGCCTGCCTCAAAATACAACACCGCCCCTTTAAGACATAAAAAATGTTCTTTACCTGACTTGTTTTTCAAACATGGCTAGAAATGCACACGTTTTGTGGTCTTGTAGGAAGCAACCACTCCCCCATTGCTGACTAGAAATTAGCTGTAACTGGGCTAATAACTCACTTACTAGCAAAGAATATGAACAAATGTGCACACGTGGCTACATGCAGCTCTTGCTTTGATCTCAAAACAAGCGCATCTACTCACAACAACTCATGCTGTAAACACAGTTCAGTTCAAAGTCAACAGCACAGATCCATATATGGCAATGTACCATTTGCATATAAGGATACTGCAGCTGTGATTGGTTATGCCGCACTGTCAATGCAATATCCTGCCTGTCAATGCAATAGAATCCTACTCCAGTGCGTTCTGCGTACAGGAAAATCTCTTGCATAGTTAGTTTTGCATTCTAGTTCATTTTGTTTCGGTATGTTGCATTGAAAGTGGATAATATTGGCAATTCCCACAGTAGAGAGAAATGTTGATAATGTTAACTAAAGGGGAAAACTAGACATTTGAGTGGTTAAATCTCGTGCTTCTCTGCTGCAGGCTGATATTTCTCCTGTGCAGCAGTCCCTGGGAGCTGAGCGCACCTGCGCAGCTTAGAGGGAACATTGCACCTGTACCATATCAGATATAGGGTTGAAATGTATTCAATTTTGAGTTTGCATCCCAATATTACACTATACATCACAGAAGACTGAAATATATCAAAACTGTTTCACATAGAAAAAAATATTGTTCATTAATTATGAAAATATGAAAAATATTAATAACATTCCACTCATAGGGTCACTAGGTAATTTGACTGCAGGAAATGGCTACAGTGATTTTGTAGTCATTACTCAAACCGATAGAGTCACTGTGACCCTGCAGGGCACGCAAACTCAACTCTGGACCTCGAAGCCAGTTCCACTCCTTTTTTAATTGTTCCCCTCTAATCAGGGACTGATTTAGACCTGGGACACCAGGTGGGTGCAATGAATTATCAGGTAGAACAGAAAAACAGAAGGCTCTGGACCTCGTAGGGTAAGAGTTGAATACCCCTGCTGTAGGGGGTCTATATTTGAGTTGTATCAGCTTGAACATTTTGAGTACGCCCCCACTAAGCCATGCCTCCAATATAATTTCCTGTTGTGCCTTGCCTTTTCGAGTGAATTGTAGAGTTAACACCCATGACTGTATTTGTTAGTGACAGAGACATGGTTGTTGAATTTGATCATTTTCAGTCCTGCGGCCTTCACCAAGTGAGTTCCTAGTTAAATGTTATTATTAAAATTAAACTCTTTATGACAATACATTACATATCTCATAACGCCTTATTTTGAGGCTTAGCTTTACCCAAATCAAATCAGAGTTTATTAGTCACATGTACAGGGTTGCTTATGGACAGTGCCTTCGGAAAGTATTCAGACCCCTTGACTCTTTCCACATTTTGTTACGTTACAGCCTTATTCTAAAATGGATTAAATAAATTAAAATCCTCCGCAATCTACACACAATACCCCATAATGACGAAGTGAAAACTGATTTATAGATATTTTTGCAAATGTATTCAAAATAAAAAACATAAATACCTTATTTACATACAGTGAGGAAAAAAGTATTTAGTCAGCCACCAATTGTGCAAGTTCTCCCACTTAAAAAGATGAGAGAGGCCTGTAATTTTCATCATACACGTCAACTATGACAGACAAAATTAGGAAAAAAAATCCAGAAAATCACATTGTAGGATTTTTAATGAATTTATTTGCAAATTATGGTGGAAAATAAGTATTTGGTCAATAACAAAAGTTTCTCAATACTTTGTTATATACCCTTTGTTGGCAATGACACAGGTCAAACGTTTTCTGTAAGTCTTCACAAGGTTTTCACACACTATTGCTGGTATTTTGGCCCATTCCTCCATGCAGATCTCCTCTAGAGCAGTGATGTTTTGGGGCTGTCGCTGGGCAACACAGACTTTCAACTCCCTCCAAAGATTTTCTATGGGGTTGAGATCTGGAGACTGGCTAGGCCACTCCAGGACCTTGAAATGCTTCTTACGAAGCCACTGCTTCGTTGCCCGGGCGGTGTGTTTGGGATCATTGTCATGCTGAAAGACCCAGCCACGTTTCATCTTCAATGCCCTTGCTGATGGAAGGAGGTTTTCACTCAAAATCTCACGATACATGGCCCCATTCATTCTTTCCTTTACACAGATCAGTCGTCCTGGTCCCTTTGCAGAAAAACAGCCCCAAAGCATGATGTTTCCACCCCCATGCTTCACAGTAGGTATGGTGTTCTTTGGATGCAACTTAGCATTCTTTGTCCTCCAAACACGACGAGTTGAGTTTTTACCAAAATGTTATATTTTGGTTTCATCTGACCATATGACATTCTCCCAATCCTCTTCTGGATCATCCAAATGCACTCTAGCAAACTTCAGACGGGCCTGGACATGTACTGGCTTTAGCAGGGGGACACGTCTGGCACTGCAGGATTTGAGTCCCTGGCGGCGTAGTGTGTTACTGATGGTAGGCTTTGTTACTTTGGTCCCAGCTCTCTGCAGATCATTCACTAGGTCCCCCCGTGTGGATCTGGGATTTTTGCTCACCATTCTTGTGATCATTTTGACCCCACGGGGTGAGATCTTGCGTGGAGCCCCAGATCGAGGGAGATTATCAGTGGTCTTGTATGTCTTCCATTTCCTAATAATTGCTCCCACAGTTGATTTCTTCAAACCAAGCTGCTTACCTATTGCAGATTCAGTCTTCCCAGCCTGGTGCAGGTCTACAATTTTGTTTCTGGTGTCCTTTGACAGCTCTTTGGTCTTGGCCATAGTGGAGTTTGGAGTGTGACTGTTTGAGGTTGTGGACAGGTGTCTTTTATACTGATAACAAGTTCAAACAGGTGCCAATAATACAGGTAACGAGTGGAGGACAGAGGAGCCTCTTAAAGAAGAAGTTACAGGTCTGTGAGAGCCCGGGCAACGAAGGAGTGGCTTCGTAAGAAGCATTTCAAGGTCCTGGAGTGGCCTAGCCAGTCTCCAGATCTCAACCCCATAGAAAATCTTTGGAGGGAGTTGAAAGTCCGTGTTGCCCAGCGACAGCCCCAAAACATCACTGCTCTAGAGGAGATCTGCATGGAGGAATGGGCCAAAATACCAGCAACAGTGTGTGAAAACCTTGTGAAGACTTACAGAAAACATTTGAACTGTGTCATTGCCAACAAAGGGTATATAACAAAGTATTGAGAAACTTTTGTTATTGACCAAATACTTATTTTCCACCATAATTTGCAAATAAATTCATTAAAAATCCTACAATGTGATTTTCTGGATTTTTTTTTCTCAATTTGTCTGTCATAGTTGACGTGATGATGAAAATTACAGGCCTCTCTCATCTTTTTAAGTGGGAGAACTTGCACAATTGGTGGCTGACTAAATACTTTTTTCCCCCACTGTAAGTATTCAGACCCTTTGCTATGTGACTCGAAATTGAACTCAGGTACATCCTGTTTCCATTGATCATCCTTGAGATATTTCCGTTTCCTGCGTTGTCTTGGCTGTGTGCTTAGGGTCGTTGTCCTGTTGGAAGGTGAACCTTCGCCCCAGTCTGAGGTCCTGAGCTCTCTGGAGCAGGTTTTTATCAAGGATCTCTCTATACTTTGCTCCATTCATCTTTCCCTCAATCCTGACTAGTCTCCCAGTCCCTGCCGCTGAACAACTTCCCCACAGCATGATGCTGCCAACACCATGCTTCAACGTTGGGATGGTGCCAGGTTTTCTCCAGACTTGACGCTTGGCATTCTGGAAGTTTCTCCCATCTCCACAGAGGAACTCTGGAGCTCTGTGAGAGTGACCATCATATTCTTGGTCACCTCCCTGACCAAGGCTCTTCTCCCCCGATTGCTCAGTTTGGCCGGGCGGCCAGCTTTAGGAAGATTCTTGGTGGTTCCAAACTTCTTCCATTTAAGAATGATGGAGGCCACTGTGTTCTTGGGGACCTTCAATGCTGCAGACATTTTTTGGTACCCTTCCCCAGATCTGTGCCTCGACACAATCCTGTCTCGGAGCTCTACGGACAATTCCTTCGACCTCATGGCTTGGTTTTTGCTATGACATGCACTGTCAACTGTGGGACCTTATATAGACATGTGTGTGCCTTTCCAAATCATGTCCAATCCATTGCATTTACCACAGGTGGACTCCAGTCAAGTTGTAGAAACATCTCAAGGATGATCAATGGAAACAGGATGCACCTGAGCTCAATTTCGCATCTCATAGCAAAGGGTTTGTTTGTTTTGTAATTATTTTTTAGACATTAGCAAACATTTCTAAAAACCTGTTTTCGCTTTGTCATTATGGGGTATTGTGTGTCGATTGATGAGGATTTTTATTTATTTAATCCATTTTAGAATAAGGCTGTAACGTAACAAAATGTGGGAAAAGTCAAGGGGTCTGAATACTATACAAATAGTGTTAAATTATATACAGTTGCTGCAGTTAAAAGTACTGAACTGAACAAGGATACTTGTCCATAGAAGGAAACCAGTATGCACCAGATGGTGCGTTTGGCTGAGTGTACCACCCTCTGTAGTGCCTTGCGGTCACCGGTGGTGGAGTTGCTGTACCAGGATGTGATGCAACTCGACAGTATGGTCTCGATGGTGCTCTTGTAAAACACTGTGAGAACACTCCTCGGGGACAGGCCAAATTTCTTCAGCCTCCTGAGGTTGAAGAGTCACTATTGTGCCTTCTTCACCACAGTGTCTGTGTGGCTTGACCATTTCAGCTCCTCTGAGATATCTACACAGAGGAACTTGACATTTCTAACTGTCTCCATGGGGGCGTGCCCAGACTGGTTCCTCCTGAAGTCCACAATCAGGTCATTTGTTTTACTGACATTGAGGGAGAGGTTGTTTACCTGGCACCACTCCGTCAAGAGTGCCTACCTCCTCTCTGTAGGCCGTCTCGTCGTTGTTGGTAATCAGTCCTACTACTGTCACGTCATCAGCGAACTTGATGATGGAGTTGGAACTGTGTGAGGCCACGCAGTCGTGGGTGTACAGGAGGGGACTGAGGACGCAGCCTTGTGGGGCCCCCGTTTTGAGGATCAGTGTGGAGGAGGTGATGTTGCCTACCTTCACCACCTGGGGGCAACCCGTCAGGAAGTTTAGGACCCAGTTGCATATATAGAAGTATGACATTCCTTTTGTCCAGGTGGGTGAAGGCAGTGTGCAGTGCAATGGCAATTGCGTCGTCCGTGGATCTGTCGGGCGGTAGGCAAATTGGAGTGGGTCGGGTGTACCGGGGAGGGAGGAGGTCATGTGGTCTTTGACTAGCCTCTCGAAGCACTTCATGATGACAGAAGGGAGTGCTACAGATCAGTAGTCATTCAGTTCAGTTACTTTCCCTTTCTTGGAAACGGGGATTGTAGTGGACATCTTGAAGCAGGTGGGGATAACGGCCTGAGCAAGAGAGAGATTGAAAATGTCAGAAAACACATCAGCTAACTGGTCTGCACATGCTTGATGGCGTGGCTATGGATGCCAACTGGGCCGGCGGCCTTGCGAGGGTTAACATGCTTGAATGACTTACATACGTCCTTCATGCAGACCGTGTCGTCCTCAGGGGCTATCCTCAGCGGCTCAGATTTGTTATGCTCAAAGCGTGAGAAAAAGGTGTTTAGCTCGTCCGGTAGGGCAGCGTAGTTGTCCGCGAAGTGACCGGCTTTCTTTGTAATCTGTGATTGTTAGAAGCTCCTGCCACATAATCCATGTGTCCGACTTGCTGAATTGCTCCTCCACTTTGTCCCTATACTTGTGTCTCACCACCTTGATCGATCTGCGTAGGTCGTATTTGTACTGTTTAACCATACGCTTGTCTCTGGTCACTTTGCCGTGTTTATAAGCAGCATCTCTCTCCTTCAGTTTCCTGACAAGGCTGCCGTCAATCCACGTTTTTTTGATTCGGGAAAGTTTTGAAAGTCACCATCGGTATCACTTTTTTTTTTCATTTTTTGATGAATCCGTTGACTGAGTCGATGTATTCATTGATGTTATTGCCAGAGGTGACCTGGAACATATTCCAGTCCACTTGATCAAAACAGTCTTGGAGCATGAATTCTGATTGGTCAGACCAGTGTTGTACAGACCTGACCACCGGAACGTCCCTCTTGAGTCTTTGTTTGTAGGTGGGGAGGAGCAAAATGGAGTCATGGTCCGATTTGCCGAAAGGAGCACGGGAGAGGGCCTTTTACCATGTCAAAAAGGCGTGTAGCAGTGGTCAAGAGTTTAATTTCCGTGAGTTGGACAGTCAATGTGTTGATAGTAATCCGGGCGCATGGTCCTCAAAATACTTTTGTTAAAGTCCCCCGTAACAATGAACGCTGGTTCCAGGTACGCAATCCCCATTTTGTTCATTGTCCAATGAAGATCCTTGAGAGCATTTTTTGTGTCGGCTTGGTGCGGGATGTACACAACCGTGGCAATAATCCCTGAGAACTCTCTCGGAAGGTAAAAAGGGCGACATTTGATGACCAAGCATTATTTTTTGATGACCAAGTCGGGAGTTCCTGTACGTTTCCCCACTTGTTATTGGTCCTAAAGCAGACCCCACTGCCTTTTTTTAATATATTTTTTTAGGGGGTAGATCAGCTTTAATATTGCAGATAGATTGTAACTTCCATCAATGTAATTGTCTGCATCACTTCCAATCCCCCATATGTATATATATATATATATATATATATATATATATATATATATATATACAGCTCTGGAAAAAATTAAGAGACCACTGCAAAAATATAAGTTTCTCTGGTTTTACTATTTATAGGTATGTGTTTGGATGAAATTAACATTTTTGTTTTTCTATAAACTACTGACAACATTTCTCCCAAATTCCAAATAAAAATATTGTCATTTAGAGCATTTATTTGCAGAAAATTACAACTGGTCAAAATAACAAAAAAGATGCAGTGTTGTCAGACCTCGAATAATGCAAAGAAAATAAGTTCATGTTCATTTTTAAACAACACAATACTAATGTTTTAACTAAGGAAGAGTTCAGAAATCAATATTTGGTGGAATAACCCTGATTTTCAATCACAGCTTTCATGCGTCTTGGCATGCTCTCCACCAGTCTTTCACATTGATGTTGGGTGACTTTATGCCACTCCTGGCGCAAAAAGTCAAGCAGCTCGGCTTTGTTTGATGGCTTGTGACCATCCATCTTCCTCTTGATCACATTCCAGAAGTTTTCAATGGGGTTCAGGTCTGGAGATTGGGCTGGCCATGACAAGGTTCTGATCTGGTGGTCCTCCATCCACACCTTGATTGACCTGGCTGTGTGGCATGGCGCTTTATCCTGCTGGAAAAACCAATCCTCAGAGTTGGGGAACAATGTCAGAGCAAAAGGAAGCAAGTTTTCTTCCAGGACAACCTTGTACGTGGCTTGATTCATGCGTCCTTCACAAAGACAAATCTGCCCGTTTCCAGCATTGCTGAAGCACCCCCAGATCATTACATTACATTTACGTCATTTAGCAGACGCTCTTATCCAGAGCGACTTACAAATAGGTGCATTCACCTTATAGCCAGTGGGATAACCACTTTACAATGTTTTTTTTTTTTTTTGGGGAAGGTAAGGGGGGTAGAATGATTACTTTATCCTATCCCAGGTATTCCTTAAAGAGGTGGGGTTTCAAATGTCTCCGGAAGGTGGTGAGTGACTCCGCTGTCCTGGCGTCGTGAGGGAGCTTGTTCCACCATTGGGGTGCCAGAGCAGCGAACAGTTTTGACTGGGCTGAGCGGGAACTATGCTTCCGCAGAGGTAGGGGAGCCAGAAGGCCAGAGGTGGATGAACGCAATGCCCTTGTTTGGGTGTAGGGACTGATCAGAGCCTGAAGGTACGGAGGTGCCGTTCCCCTCACAGCTCCGTAGGCAAGCACCATGGTATTGTAGCAGATGCGAGCTTCAACTGAAGCCAGTGGAGTGTGCGGAGGAGCGGGGTGACGTGAGAGAAGGTTGAACACCAGACGGGCTGCGGCATTCGGGATTAGTTGTAGGGGTTTAATGGCACAGGCAGGGAGCCCAGCCAACAGCGAGTTGCAGTAATCCAGACGGGAGATGACAAGTGCCTGGATTAGGACCTGTGCCGCTTCCTGTGTAAGGCAGGGTCGTACTCTCCGAATGTTGTAGAGCATGAACCTACAGGATCGGGTCACCGCCTTGATGTTAGCGGAGAACAACAGGGTGTTGTCCAGGGTCACGCCAAGGCTCTTCGCACTCTGGGAGGAGGACACAACGGAGTTGTCAACCGTGATGGCGAGATCATGGAACAGGCAGTCCTTCCCGGGGAGGAAGAGCAGCTCTGTCTTGCCAAGGTTCAGCTTGTGGGTGCGAGACACTGTGGCTTGTAGGCTCTCCAGGTCTCTGTCTAACCATTTGACGACCAGGTGTTGGGCAAAGCTGAAAATTGGACTCATCAGAGAAGATGACCTTACTCCAGTCCTCTATGGCCCAATCCTAATGGTATTTTGCTAACCTCAGCCTGGCTCTTCTTTGCTTCTCATTGATGAAGGGCTTTTTTCTAGCTTTGCACGACTTCAGCCCTGCCCCTAGGAGCCTGTTTTGAACCGTCCTCGCCATACACTTCACCCCAGCTGCCGTTTGCCATTCTTTTTGTAGGTCACTTGATGTCATCCTACGGTTGTTGAGTGACATTCGAATGAGTTGGCGGTCATCCCGGTCAGTAGAGTGTCGTTTTCGCCCTCTGCCGGTCTGTAGCTTCGTTGTCCCCAATGTCTGCTGCTTGACCTTGTTCTTATGAACCGCCGTCTTTGAAATTTTAAGGATGGAAGCAACCTGACGCTCACTGTATCCCTCTGCCAGTAAAGCCAGAATTGAACCCTTCTTTTCCTCACTCTAAAACTTTCCTTTTCAACTCTTTTGGCATGGTCAATAGTTATTTTTTGATTAATATTACTTTTGAGGTACTATTAGCACTGTTTTTGCCATCCAGCTGGTCCTATTGCAAGAGGATAGTGATGACCACAGCAGTGGACTTTATACTTTTCCTCGTTAAATAAGATTTGGTTCATGTGATCACCTAATCAGTACCTAATTCAGTAGAATGAGGTGTGCCTGTGGAATTCAACAGACACTGGAATGGAATGGCTGTCTGTGACGGTCGTTGAGAGACGGGTCGGACCAAGGTGCAGCGTGAAAAACGTACATGTTTATTAACTAAATAAACATTCACCAAAACAAGAAAACAACGTAACGTGAAGTCCAAAGGGCTATACACATACCAGCCTAACAGGAACAAGATCCCACAATACACAGCAGGCAATGGGCTACCTAAGTATGATCCCCAATCAGAGACAATGAGCGACAGCTGCCTCTGATTGGGAATCATACCTGGCCAGACATAGATATAGAATAACTAGAACATAAACATATAATATACAACATAGATTTCCACACCCACACCCAAACGAACAAGAGTTCTATAGGTCAGGGCGTGATACAGTCATACATGTAGAGATGCTGATTTAAGAAAAATGTGCAGTGGTCTCTTAATTTTTTCCAGAGCTGTATATATATATATATATATATATATATATATATATATATACACATTGTGATGTCACGAGAGGCTGTGTCCGGGAGGGACGTTACATCCCCCTGAGGTGGCTGCAAACTCAGACAGCTATGGCTCCATCTGCTGGTATGGTCGGGAACTCCACCCCTCTATGGCCAATCTTCCCACGCAGCTGAAACAAATGAGGAGCTGATGAGCTGAAGGTTTGGGAAGGGAAGAGACACAGTCTCCAACCTGGGCTCTCTGGAGGACAAGAGTGCTGCACGTCCACTTCCAGGAGGAATATAAGGATTTGGAGATACTTACCTTTGGGGAAATACTCACCTTTGGATATATGCACCTGTGGAAATACGTGTGGGACATTTGGAAGGACGTTTTGCTGGGTTGGCCACTAGCTGCAACGTGGAAGACAGTAAGACTGGGGAAAAGTTATTTGAGCGAGGGAGAGTTATGATTTTGGATGTGGAAGAGACATCCCTGAACTGTTAACCCTTAAGAGCCACCAGAGAACAGTATTGTGTTATACTTTCGTTAGTTTCCCAAGACCTTTAATAAAATCCTTGTTTTGGTTGAACCTGGTCTCCTTGCACTACTTGAGCAATCCCGCTGAAAGCTGTGTAGCCTCTCGTGACATCACAGATGGTGGAGAATACGGGCACGCTCAAGCGTTAATAGTGCATGTCAGAGGAGGATACCGAAGGTTTGATCACCCAGTTTTCCAAGTTGGCCGTAGGATCCCCGCCGACTGAAATGGAGGACATATTGAAAGCCCTTGTTGCTGGCCAGCAAGCCCAGATGCAAGCAAACGTGGCTCTCTTGGAGGAGCAAAAGAAAGCCAACCTTCTGAAGGCAGAGGAATTGCAGTTGCAGAGACAGAGGGTGGTCCAAAATACCCGCCCAATAAAGGCAAGTGACTTTATATCTAAGATGGGAGCTACCGATGACATTGAGGCATACCTGCATGCATTTGAGGCCACGGCCACTAGGGAAGCCTGGCCCAAGCAACAGTGGGTTGGTCTGTTAGCCCCCTTTCTAACCGGGGAATCGCTGAATGCTGTCCGGGACCTGGGCCCTGACCAGGTTACTGACTATGATGCCCTGAAGTCTGAGATCCTCAGCAGATATGGACTCACAAAGTTTGGTATGGCCCAGCGCTTTCACAGCTGGACCTTCCAACCAGACCAACCTCCTCGGGCGCAGATGCATGAACTTGTCCGAACGCAAGGAAATGGCTGGATCCGCAGAGGAATACAGCAGCGGCGGTGGTGGAGGCCGTTGTGGTGGATCGTTACCTACGCGCCCTGCCTTATGAGGCAAAACGGTTCATCAGTCAACAGGCCTTGACCACGGCTGATCTGACCGTGGAAGCTGTGGAAAAGTACCAGGCCACAGCGGAGATGCTGAATGCTTCCCGAAAAGACCCCAGGAGTGCGGCCCCACCACAAATGGGAAGAACCCGTCCCAAAGGACCCCAAGGTCTCGAACCCAGCCACGCCAGGACTTATCCCTGCTCCAGGGGGAGCCAGAAACCAGGCGGGTCCAAGAAGAGTACACCAGGAGGGGGAAACTCGACAGTGTTACCGGTGTGGGGAGATGGGACATATCTCCTGGCAGTGTGGGAAACCAGCCGATGAACCTATGCCCACTGCGGAGTCCTCCAGCTCAGCACCCACACACCGTTTTGCCTCGCTCTTGGGAGTCGTGGATGGCGGCCCAGATCGACCCCCACCTGCCCGGTAACTGTGAATCACCATGATGTGGAGGCCTTACTGGATTCTGGTAGCCGGGCCACCCTGGTGCGTAAGGATTTGGTGGGCCCAACGTGTCTGACCCCCGGGGAAAGTCCTCCCAGTTTCCTGTGTCCATGGGGACACCAGAGAATACCCCATTACTGAACTTACAATGACCAGCACACGGGGAACCATACACACGACGGCGGGGGTGGTTGATTCCCTCCCCGTCCCTGTCCTAATTGGACGAGACTGCCCAGCCTTTTACCCACTCTGGAGAGTCTCAGGAGAGGATAACCCGAGTACCTCGGAAACGGAGAGGCAAGACTCATCCTGGGAAGGCTCCGGTGCAATCCTCCGAATTACTCACTCCCGCCCGGGCTCTGATAGGGATGGCAGGTGCCCAGACCGACACAGAGACGGAGCTACAGAATCTGGACAAAGAACTGTCTGGTCTGAAGGGGACCGCTGAGAGGTATCGTTTGTTAAAGCAACAGTTAGACATGAAGACAGAAGAGTTAGATATCCTCCAGGCTAAACTCCAACAGAGCTCCTTCCCTAAGCAACAGGAGGAGCTGGAGAGGCTGCGCAGGACCATCGAGGAGTGTGAGGAGACCCTGCGCAGTAGTAAGGAGGTCCAGAAGAAGGCAGAGGAGAAGTACAAGGTGTTGGAGAACAAGATGAAGAATGCGGAGGCAGAGAGAGAGAAGGAACTGAAAGCTGCTCAACAGAAGCTAAACTCTGCTAAAACCAAGGCTGATGCGTTCAGTAAGAAACTCAAGGAGAGACAACAGGAGGCTGAGTCCCTGGTCCTAGAGTTGGAGGAGTTGAAGAGAGAGCAGTCTGGCAAGCACCACGGCAATGCGGACGCCCTCTCCCGGCGTGATGCCTTCTTCGCTGCCTTTACCCCGACGAGGACGTCGGTCCCGAGGAGGGGGGATGTGTGATGTCACGAGAGGCTGTGTCCGGGAGGGACGTTACATCCCCCTGAGGTGGCTGCAAACCCAGACAGCTATGGCTCCATCTGCTGGTATGGTCGGGAACTCCACCCCTCTATGGCCAATCTTCCCACGCAGCTGAAACAAATGAGGAGCTGATGAGCTGAAGGTTTGGGAAGGGAAGAGACACAGTCTCCAACCTGGGCTCTCTGGAGGACAAGAGTGCTGCACGTCCACTTCCAGGAGGAATATAAGGATTTGGAGATACTTACCTTTGGGGAAATACTCACCTTTGGATATATGCACCTGTGGAAATACGTGTGGGACATTTGGAAGGACGTTTTGCTGGGTTGGCCACTAGCTGCAACGTGGAAGACAGTAAGACTGGGGAAAAGTTATTTGAGCGAGGGAGAGTTATGATTTTGGATGTGGAAGAGACATCCCTGAACTGTTAACCCTTAAGAGCCACCAGAGAACAGTATTGTGTTATACTTTCGTTAGTTTCCCAAGACCTTTAATAAAATCCTTGTTTTGGTTGAACCTGGTCTCCTTCCACTACTTGAGCAATCCCGCTGAAAGCTGTGTAGCCTCTCGTGACATCACAACATACACATAGACACATACATACATACATACATACATACATACATACATACATACATACATATATACACATACACATACATATAAATACAGTGGGGAAAAAAAGTATTTAGTCAGCCACCAATTGTGCAAGTTCTCCCACTTAAAAAGATGAGAGAGGCCTGTAATTTTCATCATAGGTACACGTCAACTATGACAGACAAAATGAGAAAAAAAATCCAGAAAATCACATTGTAGGATTTTTTATGAATTTATTTGCAAATTATGGTGGAAAATAAGTATTTGGTCAATAACAAAAGTTTCTCAATACTTTGTTATATACCCTTTGTTGGCAATGACACAGGTCAAATGTTTTCTGTAAGTTTTCACAAGGTTTTCACACACTGTTGCTGGTATTTTGGCCCATTCCTCCATGCAGATCTCCTCTAGAGCAGTGATGTTTTGGGGCTGTCGCTGGGCAACACGGACTTTCAACTCCCTCCAAAGATTTTCTATGGGGTTGAGATCTGGAGACTGGCTAGGCCACTCCAGGACCTTGAAATGCTTCTTACGAAGCCACTCCTTCGTTGCCCGGGCGGTGTGTTTGGGATCATTGTCATGCTGAAAGACCCAGCCACGTTTCATCTTCAATGCCCTTGCTGATGGAAGGAGGTTTTCACTCAAATCATATAATATCACGATACATGGCCCCATTCATTCTTTCCTTTACACGGATCAGTCTTCCTGGTCCCTTTGCAGAAAAACAGCCCCAAAGCATGATGTTTCCACCCCCATGCTTCACAGTAGGTATGGTGTTCTTTGGATGCAACTCAGCATTCTTTGTCCTCCAAACACAACGAGTTGAGTTTTTACCAAAAAGTTATATTTTGGTTTCATCTGACCATATGACATTCTCCCAATCCTCTTCTGGATCATCCAAATGCACTCTAGCAAACTTCAGACGGGCCTGGACATGTACTGGCTTAAGCAGGGGGACACGTCTGGCACTGCAGGATTTGAGTCCCTGGCGCGTAGTGTGTTACTGATGGTAGGCTTTGTTACTTTGGTCCCAGCTCTCTGCAGGTCATTCACTAGGTCCCCCCGTGTGGTTCTGGGATTTTTGCTCACCGTTCTTGTGATCATTTTGACCCCACGGGGTGAGATCTTGCGTGGAGCCCCAGATCGAGGGAGATGATCAGTGGTCTTGTATGTCTTCCATTTCCTAATAATTGCTCCCACAGTTGATTTCTTCAAACCAAGCTGCTTACCTATTGCAGATTCAGTCTTCCCAGCCTGGTGCAGGTCTACAATTTTGTTTCTGGTGTCCTTTGACAGCTCTTTGGTCTTGGTCATAGTGGAGTTTGGAGTGTGACTGTTTGAAGTTGTGGACAGGTGTCTTTTATACTGATAACAAGTTCAAACAGGTGCCATTAATACAGGTAACGAGTGGAGGACAGATGAGCCTCTTAAAGAAGAAGTTACAGGTCTGTGAGAGCCAGAAATCTTGCTTGTTTGTAGGTGACCAAATACTTATTTTCCACCATAATTTGCAAATGAATTCATTAAAATTCCTACAATGTGATTTTCTGGATTTTTTTTCCTCAATTTGTCTGTCATAGTTGACGTGTACCTATGATGAAAATTACAGGCCTCTCTCATCTTTTTAAGTGGGAGAACTTGCACAATTGGTGGCTGACTAAATACTTTTTTCTGCCACTGTACATATATATACACATATCCTTTAAAAAAAAAGTATATTTCCCTTTATTACTTTCCAACCCCTCCACCCCTTCCCGAATTGGAGTAAACTAGTGAACAACAATGCTTAGGCCTCTACTTCCAGTTTATACATACTATATACATTTTATGGACACAGTCAATTTTACAATAATTCTATTTTGTTTGTTTTTACTCATGAACTTCCTCTACCCTCAACCTCTCCGATCATTTTCATGATGTCCATCCGGTTTGCTTCTATATGCCATATCTTTCTAACTGTGCTCTTTCACAAAAGCTCTCAACCTATAACCTATTTACTTGTTATGGACACAGTATGCTTTACATTAGTTATCTTGTTGTTATTAGTTGTTGTTAGTCCCTTCCTTCAACTCCATTCAACACCACCCATCTGTATCTTAACACCATCCATATTGGATTTCTATTTGCCATATATTTGTCAAATGTACTGTGATGTTTTACAAAAGTTCTGAACCCTTCTATTCTCATTGTTTCTACAGATTGTAAATTGAAAATAAACATTTTTGCTAAAAGTATTATTATATTATTGATCGATTGACTATGTATGACTTTTCAGATCACCCAGTAGTGCTATATGCAGGGTTAGCTCCAGGTAAATATTGCAATCCTTTAGCCATTCCTGGACCTGTGTCCAAAAACAAGTTACAAATGGACAGTACCAAAACAAATGATCTAATGATTCTGTCTCTTCGCAGCAAAATCTGCAGAGCTGGGAAGATTGTATCCCCCATATAAACATTTTTATATTGGTAGCAAGAATTTTATATAATAATTAAAGTTTTGAATCCGGCGTCGTTTTTGCACATCAGTTCATAAACACTATGCCATGGAATCGGTACGTCAAAAATCTCTTCCCAACTATTTTGCAATCTATATGGGACGGCTATCAATCCTTTGGTCCTTAAATTAAACTGGTATACTTTTTTATTTATCACAATTTTCTTTAACCAATTATGTTCTTTAATGCAGGGCTGACAGACAAGTTCCTTACTTTTTTCACCGCCTTTGTTCTTGCCAGAAAGAGCCCGCTTCCTATCCGCTCGATGAACTGTAAAACCCGCTGGTTGTATATAATCCATTTGGATGTCGGAGGAAAGCCAAGTCTCAGAAAACAGAGAATGTTGCAGAATTTGATGTCCCTCCGGAAGGAGATCCTCGCTCTGAGTTCGTCAAGTTTATTCACTAATGATTGAACATTTGTGAGTAGTATGCTCGCTAATGGAGGATGGGTCGCTCTGCGTCTCAATCTCGCCAAGACCCCCGCACGTCTGCCTCTCTGTCGGCGTCTTAGTTTCTCTCCAGTAGGACTCCCAGGCTACCTGGCTTCACCGAAGAGGCTAGACCATTGTTCCACCATCTCCGGGAATTTGGGAAGGTCGGCCTAAAACTCATGGTTTACAGGCAACATCAGGCCTGCAAGTAGGGTTGCAAAATTCCAGTAACTTTCCCAAAATTCCCAGATTTTACAACAATTCTGTTTGAAGGACTTCCAGGAATATTCCAACAGGGATTTCTGGAAAACCTGGAAAATGTATCAGAATTTTGCAACCCTACCGAAAAGTCACATCACGCTTGCTTGCAAAGTGAAGTGTAATTCTTATTGGAATCGAGTCGGAGTTAGGATATTCAACAGTTGACATTTTTATTCACCCGCAACCTGCATTCATAATGACTGCCAGGGTTAGGAACAGTGTGAAGACACTATCTAAGCCATTTCAACTGGAACAACCATTTCAGCAGAAAACGGTATGTTATTAAGCTTTGTGTAGCTTAAAATGAATCAATACATTTCTCAATGGATATGCAAAAACACAGATATTAAAAACGATTCTAAAAAAATCAACCTGCCGTAGAGCATGCTGGGGAAAAAAATGCATTTGTTATAATAATTTACAAAAATAGAGTTGATGTGACTTCACATTTAGTTTTGAGTCAGTACCACAAACATTTTAAGTAAAAATGACTTTTCATTGACTTTGAGTTCAACTTACTAGAAGTTTTTGAGTTCAAAATACATTGGGGTTTACAATGTATGAGAGTGAGAGAGAGAGAGAGAGAGAAAGAGAGAGAGGTGTTTAGCTGAGTGGATTCAGCCCTGCTGTGGTCATTGCTGGCCAACAAAGACTCAGAAGCACGCACAAACACACACCTCTCCATGGGGCTATACAGAAGCACAGCCTGGGCAAAGTGAGATGGATTATAGGCTGCATGTTGGCAGGACAAACACTGCTAATTCTGTGATTAGAAATCTGGGTTCAGGAGGCTGGAAACGCTGAGCAGTGAATCAGAGTCACAGCACACAGAGCTTTAATAGACCTGCCTCTCTCTCTCTCTCTCTCTCTCTCTCTCTCTCTCTCTCTCTCTCTCTTCTCTCTCTCTCTCTCTCTCTCTCTCTCTCTCTCTCTCTCTCTCTCTCTCTCTCTCTCTCTCTCTCTCTCTCTCTCTCTCTCTCTCTCTCTCTCTCTCTCTCTCTCTCTCTCTCTCTCTCTCTCTCTCTCTCTCTCTCTCTCTCTCTCTCTCTCTCTCTCTCTCTCTCTCTCTCTCTCTCTCTCTCTCTCTCTCTCTCAGCACACTGTGTGCTGTATCTTCCGAATTATTATCCTATTATATACAGAATAGGATCCCTGTGCAGTTCCCTTTTTCTGCTGTATATTCAGCCTTGTGTTCCATACACAAGACTGAAGACACACTGCTTTTAGCAGTATGGTCACGGTGTTCTTACATGCTGTACTTACATGCTGTATAGTAAGTGTTATGGTTCTACGTGGAGCTCTTTAAGGTCAATATTCATCATAATAGCTGTGTGGGGTAGTGTGAACACACCGTGAGTCCACCTCAGTGTGTCAGTGTGTGATTAATGAGAGAACAGACAGACAGTCAGGGTGCATTTTAATCACCCACAAGGACTCTCTACTATACTGACGAGTTTGTTTGTGTGTGTGTGTGTGTGTGTGTGTGTGTGCGTGTGTGAGTGTGTGTGTGTGTGTGTGTGTGTGTGCGTGCGTGCGTGTATGTGCGCGCGTGTGTGTCAGAGAGAGAGAGAGAAAAAGAAAGAAAGAAAGAAAGAGAGTTGTTTTGAAATTATCATTCCAGTAAGGTGTCTTAAATTCCTTATTTTTTGCCTGTGGAGGAGAGCAAAGAGTAGAAACCTCCTTCATGTCCTCCATCACACACACACATACACATACACACACACACATACACACACACAAACAACACAGAGTTGAAGCCTCAGAACCAAATGCAGGCACATGAAAGACAGAGAGTGGGTCTTATGGGGTTAGTCCTGGCAAAGCTCAGTCCAGTGGATCAGGAAGGATTGGCCTTTCTAGTTCCATACTACAATTCCCATGGAACTCCATTCAGTCAGGGGTGTGCAATGCTGCTTATCTATGGACCTCACAACGTTGTGAGGGCCATAGGTGAGGGCCATAGTTAAACAACATTGCACACCCCTGACTGAAGCGTCCTCATGTTTTTCCTTGGCGTAACCTTGAGGATCAAGGGCCCTATTCAATCTGTATCGCTGAAGTATTATAGATTGCACGATGGAAATGTAAAGGTAACTTCCGATTGAGCCGACATATACAGCCGACATATGCACCGTGAGCAGTCTCCGCTAATGCGGGAACATTGCCTTGAAATTTAAATCACGCTGTAACGCTGAACCTCCGTGATACGGATTGAATAGACCCCCAAATAAGAAAATCCTGTGGCTTCTGTTGATTTCTGGAAACTATCGTGCACCTACGTACCTCGAGTGATCGCCTAATACAGTACCTGCTATCACTGGTTAAATACTAGCCTCTGAAGCTTATTCTTAAATCATTTCAAAGCTCCATGCTGTTATTTTGTTCAGCATCCATAGGGATATGTGGACCTTTTCAGGTTCAACATTTGAGTAAATCTGCTGACTATGGTAGTGTGTAAGGTTGTGGGACTGAATAATTTTATTGAAATGGAGGAGATGGATATGCTGCCATTTTGTGAAGAGATGGTGTGACCTTTCCTTCCTGTTCCAAAAGCAGTGTGGCACAGACAGGTGGGAGAGAGGGATGTAGAAAGAGAGCAAGAGAGAAAGAGAGATTACAGAGGCAGACACAGATACTATGTAGAGTTTGGAAGAGGCTCTACTGTAATTTCATCCTGCCCCTCCCTCCCTCGTTCCCTCCCTCGTTCCCACCCTAGTTCCCACCCTCGTTCCATCCCTCGTTCCCACCCTCGTTCCCACCCTCATTCCCTTCCTTCTTCCCTGCCTCCACTGGTTATTTTCTGTGTGTTTCTACTTGCCATGCATCATGTTGGCCCAAAATGACGATTGATTGCAGAGTCGCTGCCACTGTAATCCGCTTAGGATGGATTTTGCATCTAAATCACTTTGTTATGTATGTGTCTAACTCTTGCCAATTCCATTTGGAGACACAGTGATAGGTGATCCATCATTCATTACCCTTCACTGTGCTCATTACCACTGTAATGTAATAGCAGAAGCCCCTCTCTACTGTTCAGGTGAAGTGCACACAAGGTGTGCATACAATATGGCCATATATTGGCCATTGAACCTTGGGTTAGAGCTTTGGATGGCAGCAGGTGATATAGAGTTACACTATTAGATGATTGGACGTTACACAGCATCTTATCAAATATTATTGTTTGTGAAGTGCGAATACATTTCTGTTGGACTCTGTTGTTCATTTCTCTCCATAGAATTAAAAGGGAAAACATCAACGATGAGTCTCTCTGGAGATGTTAGTACGCTCTCTCTCTCTTTCTCCCTTTCTCTTCCTCTCCTTCTCTCTCTACTTGGAGCTGGAGACTCAGGACTCTTTATACCCGGCCACTCTAACAGCATGTTGTGTTATCCTATCAGTCTTCTCTACCGGTGCCTCCATCTCTCCCTGCTAGCCACACACTCCTGCTGCCGCCAGGCTCACAAACACCTAACACAGTTACAACAAACACTAAAAGACACAGGCGAGATACAAAACAATATTTCTGTTCATAATATTCTCTTTACCACCATCAGGATAGAAATGAGAATCATATATAAAAAAAAAATCAGAACATCTGTGCACACTGTAAAACCATGAAACATGTGACATGTTTATAACCTAAACGTGTAATTTTTTTTTACATTAGGCATTTCGATTTGCAAATAAATCTTCTCATCTTAAACACAGGCTTTAGAATGCAAGGTTAACAATGATAGTCAGCTTTTTCCAGTCAGTTTCCAACCAGGAGAACACCTACAGTCCCAGTCAAAAGTTTGGACACACCTACTCATTCCAGGGTTTTTCTTTATTTTTACTATTTCTACATTGTAGAACAATAGGGAAGACATCAACACTATGAAATAACACATATGGAATCATGTAGTAAATAAAAAAGTGATAAACACATCTAAATATATTTTATATTTGAGATTCTTCAAATAGACACCGTTTGCCTTGATGACAGCTTTGCACACTTTTGGCATTCTTTCAACCAGCTTCACCTGGAATGCTTGAAGGAGTTCCCACATATGCTGAGCACTTTTTGGCTACTTTTCCTTCACTCTGCGGTCCAACTCATCCCAAACCATCTCAATTGGGTTGAGGTCGGGGGACTGTGGAGGCCAGGTCATCTGATGCAGCACTCCGTCACTCTCCTACTTGGTAAAATAGCCCTTACACAGCCTGGAAGTGTGTTGGGTCATTGTCCTGTTGAAAAACAAATGATAGTCCCACTAAGCCCAAACCAGATGGGATGGCGTATCGCTGCAGAATGCTGTGGTGCAATGCTGGTTAAGTGTGCCTTGAATTCTAAATAAATCACAGACAGTGTCACAAGCAAAGTACCCCAACACCATAACACCTCCTCCATGCTTTACGGTGGGAACTTCACATGCGGAGATCATCTGTTCACCCACACCAGGTCTCACAAAGACATGGCGGTTGAAACCAAGAATCTCAAATTTGACTACCTCATGAAGCTGGTTGAGAGAATGCCAAAAGTGTGCAAAGCTGTCATCAAGGCAAAGGGTGGCTATTTGAAGAATCTCAAATATAAAATATATTTTGATTTGTTTAACACTTTTTTGGTTACTGCATGATTCCATATGTGTTATTTCATTGTTTTGATGTCCTCACTATTATTCTACAATGTAAAAAAATTTAAAAATAAAGACAAACCCTTGAATGAGTAGGTGTCTAAACCTTTGACTGGTCATGTATATTTTATATTTGAGATTCTTCAAAGTAGCCACCCTTTGCCTTGATGACAGCTTTGCACACTCTTGGTATTCTCTCAACCAGCTTCATGAGGTAGTCACCTGGAATGCATTTCAATTAACAGGTGTGCCTTCTTAAAAGTTAATTTGTGGAATTTCTTTCCTTCTTAATGCGTTTGAGCCAATCAGTTGTGTTGTGACAAGGTAGGGGTGGTATACAGAAAATAGCCCTATTTGGTAAAAGACCAAGTCCATATTGTGTCAGGAACAGCTCAAATAAGTGATGAGAAATGACAGTCCATCATTACTTTAAGACATGATGGTCAGTCAATCTGGAACATTTCAAGAACTTTGAAAGTTTCTTCAAGTGCAGTCGCAGAAACCATCAAGCGCTATGATGAAACTGGCTCTCATGAGAACCGCCACAGGAATGGAAGACCCAGAGTTACCTCTGCTGCAGAGGATAAGTTCATTAGAGTTAACTGCACCTCAGATTGCAGCCCAAATAAATGCTTCACAGAGTTCAAGTAACAGACACATCTCAACATCAACTGTTCTGAGGAGACTGCGTGAATCAGGCCTTCATGGTCGAATTGCTGCAAAGAAACCACTACTAAAGGACACCAATAAGAAGAAGAGATTTGCTTGGGCCAAGAAACACAAGCAATGGACATTAAACCAGTGGAAATCTGTCCTTTGGTCTGATGAGTCCAAATGTGAGATTTCTGTAGAAAATAGTAAACATAAAGAAAACCCCTTGAATGAGTAGGTGTGTCCAAACGTTTGACTGGTACTAAGTGTTCAGATTTGAAACACTAATGTTTACATTCCCATCGTCCTGTTTAGAGTGCATTTAGTCATTAGAAATTGATGTGACTTTCCATGCCTTTTATTCAGATCAGTGTTAGGAATGTCTGTCACCTACAGTTCAACACAACTGAACAGGACATTTAATTCAAGAAATCTTTTCAATCGCGTGGTGTTGTTGTTATTCAAATGTGTAGTTAATTTCCGTTCATGCAGGAATCAATGGGGTGCTCGAGGGGGTGTGTACATGCAGGAACCAATGGGATGCTCGAGGGGGGGCCTTCCTGCAGATGCAGGAATGCCCACATGCAGGAATGCCCCGAATTGCGTGCTGCAGTCTCACACTATTGATTTTTTTGAATAGTTTGTTTAAATATCTATGGACATTGAATGATTAATTGATCTTATATTATACAAAGATAAATAATTGACATTTTTCTAAACTAATCCAATCTGTAAGGGGTTGGACTTATTGCACCCGTTACTGAGATGGTTGTTCCAGTTTAGATGGTTTAGGTAGTATTATCTGTTACGTCCTTCACCATAGCAGTCATTCTGATGGCAGGTTGTGGGAGATAAAATATTCAAATTCTTGGATATCCTCTTTCTGGCTGTATTCTGATAGGATTTAATAATAATTTCACAAACCATCATATTGTGACATATAGGTCTGATGAGACCCATGAGCCAGGATTTTCAGACCACAATGTTGTGGGTAGCTAGGCCATAACTAAAGGCCTTATGAAATGTGTAATATATGGTCAGAAAGCATTTACTTTTAATTGAATGCATTCACTTAAGCAACAACCATGTGTCTCTCACTGACAAACACAGTCATGGGTGGGTATCGCTCACATTCACTCAAAAGGCATGCTGAGAAATATGAAAATACAGCTTTCCATGCTACAGTGTTAAAACAACACCCCCAGTGTTTCATTTTTAAAATCTAAAACGTCTTGTGCTGAATAAACATGATCATGTTTAAAACGTGTTACAGCGAATAAACAGTTCTAAACACTGTGACGTGTTTTCATTGAAATTCTAAAAGCCACGTTTGACACGTTTACAGTGTATGGAACTCACAGATCTTACAGTTGAAGTCGAAAGTTTACATACACTTAGGTTGGAGTCATTAAAACTTGTTTTTCAACCACTCCACAAATTTCTTGTTAACAAACTATAGTTTTGGCAAGTCGGTTAGGACATCTACTTTGTGCATGACACGAGTAATTTTTCCAACAATTGTTTACAGACAGATTATTTCACTTATAATTCACTGTATCACAATTCCAGTAGGTCAGAAGTTTACATACACTAAGTTGACTGTGCCTTTAAACAGCTTGGAAAATTCCAGAAAATGATGTCATGGCTTTAGAAGCTTCTGATAGGCTAATTGACATCATTTGAGTCAATTGGAGGTGTACCTGTCGATGTATTTCAAGGCCTACGTTCAAACTCAGTGCCTCTTTGCTTGACATCATGGGAAAATCTAAAGAAATCAGCCAAGACCTCAGAAAAAAAATTGTAGACCTCCACAAGTCTGGTTCATCCTTGGGAGCAATTTCCAAATGCCTGAAGGTACCACGTTCATCTGTATAAACAATAGTGTGCAAGTATAAACACCATGGGACCACGCAGCCGTCATACCGCTCAGGAAGGAGACGTGTTCTGTCTCCTAGAGATGAACGTACTTTTGTGTGAAAAGTGCAAATCAATCCCAGAACAACAGCAAAGGACCTTGTGAAGATGCTGGAGGAAACAGGTACAAAAGTATCTATATCCACAGTAAAAGGAGTCCTATATCGACATAACCTGAAAGACCGCTCAGCAAGGAAGAAGCCACTGCTCCAAAACCGCCATAAAAAAGCCAGACTACGGTTTGCAACTGCACATGGGGACAAAGATCGTACTTTTTGGAGAAATGTCCTCTGGTCTGATGAAACAAAAATAGAACTGTTTGGCCATAATGACCATCGTTATGTTTGGAGGAAAAAGGTCGCACCTTGCAAGCCGAAGAACACCATCCCAACAGTGAAGCACGGGGGTGGCAGCATCATGCTGTGGGGGTGCTTTACTGCAGGAGGGACTGGTGCACTTCACAAAATAGATGGCATCATGAGGAATGAAAATTATGTGGATACATTGAAGCAACAACTCAAGACATCAGTCAGGAACTTAAAGCTTGGTCGCAAATGGGTCTTCCAAATGGACAATGACCCCAAGCATACTTCCAAAGTTGTGGCAAAATGGCTTAAGGACAACAAAGTAAAGGTATTGGAGTGGCCATCACAAAGCCTTGACCTCAATCCTATAGAAATGTTGTGGGCAGAACTGAAAAAGCATGTGTGAGCAAGGAGGCCTACAAACCTGACTCAGTTACACCAGCTCTGTCAGGAGGAATGGGCCAAAATTCACCCAACTTATTTTGGGAAGCTTGTGGAGGGCTACCCAAAACGTTTGACCCAAGTTAAACAATTTAAAGGCAATGCTACCAAATACTAATTGAGTGTATGTAAACTTCTGACCCACAGGGAATGTGATGAAAGAAATAAAAGCTGAAATAAATAATTCTCTCTACTATTATTCTGACATTTCACATTCTTAAAATAAAGTGGTGATCCTAACTGACCTAAGACAGGGAATTTTTACTAGGATTAAATCTCAGGAATTGTGAAAAACTGAGGTTAAATGTGTTTGGCTAAGGTGTATGTAAACTTCCGACTTCAACTGTATATAAAACCTCCTGCTCATTGACAAAACCCTAGAGTAAGGGAAGATGCTGTAGTAGTCCAGAGGGAAAACTAATCCAACTCCAACCCGGTCAGCAAGCTGGGCAGCATCATACAAAATTCATCCAATACCGGTTCACATACCCTTACACTGAACCAGTCAAGGATATACTGTACAATCTCAATTAAGCTCTGAAGAACTTCCATAATGCAGTAAGTCTTATAACAAACAACACTAGAAACAGGGGAAAACTCAGCTGACAATCCTACTGGTCAATTTATGGATTTGGTAAGGAAGCCATGAAACAAGACCAGCCATCTCAAACGTATGCCAAATCTAGATAAATATAAAATGAGGGCTTATGTTTTGATGAATTATAGATGCAATGCTAATTCCTTATTTCTTTTCAGGCCTACTTGCAGCAAGACTCCAGTAAACATCTCTCCAAGACGAAAACGTTAATTTTCTCTGGTTGTTTTCTATTCTGAGGTTGCAGTACTGCAGGCAGAAATGTAGGTGAAGCATGGTGTGCTCGTCCTCAGGACCTCCTGGAGTTCCTCTCGTTGAGCATATGTGGATTTGGACACTGCGCTGTGCTGACACATGGAAAGGTACACTGCATGCTGGGATGGCTCAGGGCTGCGAGTTGGTCTCTAAAGTTACGTAACCATGGCAGCCCAATGAAGGGTGAGGTAAGGGAACTGTCATATCAGATGATGCGTTATGGTGGCATGAATGTTAGCTGTTGTTATGGTGCCAGCAGGAAACTTCCACACAGCCATCAGCCAAAGGGGAGGAATACTCTAACAACATGAACTGAATGAGAAGGAGAAGAGTAGTGTGGCTCTTGAAATAGGCATAAAATAGCCTGCAAGACATGACAAATGTCATAACCCCTAATGCTAGGCAATGACATTTGACCTTCCAATGCCGAAACGCTAGTAGTGGGTTGCAACTCTCTCCTTTTTGCAAGATCTACAACGGCACATCACACTTATATTACTATTTTCACCATGGTGTTTAGGCCACAAGCAACTGACAGGCTTAACACCACAATTTCCTTTAATTAGAATTTATGGAGAGGGAGAACAGGTTCAGCAGTAGTCCATTTGGGAGAGCCGGTCCTCGATATATAATTGTGCTGCACATGTAAATTCACTTGAACTCTACACAATGTTAATAAAACATATCAGTCCAGGAGAATGAGAGTGAGTGTCCATAATTGGCAATCAGGGATGTATTTTCAAACATTACTCCACATGATTTGTAGATTGAGTGATCATGTCGATGACCTTTGTGAAGTGATGAAAATACTTAAGATTCCAATGGCTTTGTCAGCCATGCAGTACCACTCATACGGTAGGTAGAAAGGGCAGAGAGCAGTAGAACACGAGAAATGCAGTGTCATCTGCAAAAATCTAATGGAAAATGACCTGTCGCTTTAAAAATATTTAGAGGAGTTTTTAGATTATTTTGAAGCCAATGTATCATGAAAACCTTGTGGCAATAAGGGTCATATTTAGGGTTGCAAATGTCCTGTAATTTACCCAAAATGTACAGGTTTCCTATAAATCCCGGATGGAAGATTCCCATAATCTGGAGGGAATAAGAAGGAAATCCGGGAACCTTCTAACCGGGATTTCTGGAAAACCTGGGAAATGTGGGAAAGTTACCAGAAATATGCAACCCTAGTAATGTTAAATAGCTGGTATTTTATGTAACACCCAAAAAAGAACCACATACACTGCCTTGGTGGACACCACAGCATTTCAGATAGTTCCATAATCCCACATCAGTATGCCTGAGATGAATCTCTGTCTTCTTCTCTACTAATGGGTCTTCAGTGACAGAATCCCCAATGTAGAGCTAGTGACAGGGAACTGAACGCTGAATAGCTTCAACATTTCTATTCCGATATGGGGTTTGTAAATAGAAAACAGCCTGAGGTTGTACGTGTCTTCAGGAAACCGCAAAGCGAGTGGCTTTATGAAAATAAATATTTATATTCAAGTTGCTTATCGTAAAGCAATGTCGGAGAGTATAAATATGTAACATCCGGCAGGGCTCTCCAGGACACTCGCCATGACTGCAGAGAGAAAGAGGGAGCTTGGCGTAATAGAGGCTTGGCGATGGTATCTATCTCCCTGACTGGATTCCATTAGCCAATGGTTATGTCTGTTCTGTTTACATACTGAATGCACAAGTTCACGCTAAAACGGAAACTGCAAGTGAGAGACCTAAAATACTGAAAGACATTTTCAGGGCATTAGCCATCATCAGTCATCTAGCCAGCTATCACTCATGTAATAGCCAACAGACCTGTGTGTTGCTGGAAGATTATATAAGGGGCCTGGGAGCATCGCTCTCACTCTCTCACTCTCTCTCACTCTCTCTCACTCTCTCTCACTCTCTCTCTCTGTCTCTCTCTTTCTCCCTCTCTCCACAACACCATCATTTCTCTCCTTTTTATGCTCTCCTTCTTTTCTCTCTTTGACACACTCTCACTGCCCCTGAATGCAATTACATCTAACCTAATAGGCTAGTTTTAATGGTGGTCTCTTGGCTATACTCTGCATTATATATAGAGAGCTGCTGTTTTGTGCCACAGATTTGCATTGCAAAAACAAAATAACTTTTCTGAAAGCAGGTCAAGTGGATAATGAGACTGCAGTTAAAGGGTAAGTTATCTGTAGCACCTCCTTGTTAAAAGTAGTGGTCCCAAGAGAGGTCAGGGATTTCAGTTAGACTGTGTACTGCTGCAGCGCATCTGTAATTTATCTTTATGTCTCCTGAGGGAACACACAGAAGACATTTTAATGGCAAAATGGCTGCCGTTTAGAGCCTCAACTACTCAAAATCCATAGCTCTAGAGTCACAGAAAGGGTTTTAAAGGCAAACCTTGGCACAGCAAAACAACCCTGCAACTAGCATTGCAGTGTGTCAACCAAGGTCATATTCAGTAGAAAGAAAACATTTTTGAAACAGAGTGTACAGAGAGGTATCTACTGCCTGAATTTTTCCAAGAAGAAAACAGGTCTGTGCTTTTCCTTTAGTGGTTTTAGCCACAGGAACTTATAAAGGAACTTTGACATAGTTTAGTGAGCCACATTCCAACTGTGTTGAAATACGCTACTATTTAAACTAATGGATTCAGCAGGTCCCCTTTCCTGAGAACAGCAATGACACACACACTCTTCAACCTCGAGAACCATGAGAGCATCTAAACAAGCCTACAGTGAGGGAAAAAAGTATTTGATCCCCTGCTGATTTTGTACGTTTGCCCACTGACAAAGAAATGATCAGTCTATAATTTTAATGGTAGGTTTATTTGAACAGTGAGAGACAGAATAACAACAACAAAATCCAGAAAAACGCATGTCAAAAATGTTATAAATTGATTTGCATTTTAATGAGGGAAATAAATATTTGACCCCCTCAATCAGAAAGATTTCTGGCTCCCAGGTGTCTTTTATAAAGGTAACGAGCTGAGATTAGGAGCACACTCTTAAAGGGAGTGCTCCTAATCTCAGCTTGTTACCTGTATAAAAGACACCTGTCCACAGAAGCAATCAATAAATCAGATTCCAAAGCCAAGACCATAGCCAAGACCAAAGAGCTCTCCAAGGATGTCAGGGACAAGATTGTAGGCTGGAATGGGCTACAAGACCATCGCCAAGTAGCTTGGTGAGAAGGTGACAACAGTTGGTGCGATTATTCACAAATGGAAGAAACACAAAAGAACTGTCAATCTCCCTCAGCCTGGGGCTCCATGCAAGATCTCACCTCGTGGAGTTGCAATGATCATGAGAATGGTGAGGAATCATCCCAGAACTACACGGGAGGATCTTGTCAATGATCTCAAGGCAGCTGGGACCATAGTCAACAAGGAAACAATTGGTAACACACTACGCCGTGAAGGACTGAAATCCTGCAGAGCCCGCAAGGTCCCCCTGCTCAAGAAAGCACATATACATGCCCGTCTGAAGTTTGCCAATGAACATCTGAATGATTCAGAGGAGAACTGGGTGAAAGTGTTGTGGTCAGATGAGAGAAAAATTGAGCTCTTTGGCATCAACTCAACTCGCCGTGTTTGGAGGAGGAGGAATGCTGCCTATAACCCCAAGAACACCATCCCCACCGTCAAACATGGAGGTGGAAACATTATGCTTTGGGGGTGTTTTTCTGCTAAGGGGACAGGACAACTTCACCGCATCAAAGGGACGATGGACGGGGCCATGTACCGTCAAATCTTGGGTGAGAACCTCCTTCCCTCAGCCAGGGCATTGAAAATGGGTTGTGGATGGGTATTCCAGCATGACAATGACCCAAAACACACGGCCAAGGCAACAAAGGAGTGGCTCAAGAAGAAGCACATTAAGGTCCTGGAGTGGCCTAGCCAGTCTCCAGACCTTAATCCCATAGAAAATCTGTGGAGGGAGCTGAAGGTTCGAGTTGCCAAACGTCAGCCTCGAAACCTTAATGACTTGGAGAAGATCTGCAAAGAGGAGTGGGACAAAATCCCTCCTGAGATGTGTGCAAACCTGGTGGCCAACTACAAGAAACGTATGACCTCTGTGATTGCCAACAAGGGTTTTGCCACCAAGTACTAAGTCATGTTTTGCAGAGGGGTCAAATACTTATTTCCCTCATTAAAATGCAAATCAATTCATAACATTTTTGATATGTGTTTTTCTGGATTTTTGTTGTTGTTATTCTGTCTCTCACTGTTCAAATAAACCTACCATTAAAATTATAGACTGATCATTTCTTTGTCAGTGGGCAAACGTACAAAATCAGCAGGGGATCAAATACTTTTTTCCCTCACTGTAAGACGTCTCAGGCATGATGGGTCCCCATGAGGGACATACAGTCCATTACTCATTAAAATAGCACAGTCTATAATACAACTATTGCTGTGTTCAATGGCAATGAGTACAGACACAGGCATTCCATAATGCACTTGAAACCAAATGTCCACGTTTACCAAGCCATTTCCTGGCTATTTGATCTCTAAAGGCAGTAAAAACAATTCACTCAACACTGAAAGAAGATCTGATGCTCACATTGAAAACCAGGGAAAATCTAAATGGTAACTCACCGAGCGGCTGTCCAGCGATGATACGTGCGTTTTCTCCGGCCACGGCGGCGCGGGCGTTCCTCTCGCTGATGTACTGGACGAAGGCGAAGCCCTTGTGAACGGAGCAGCCTACGATCCTGCCATACTTGGCGAAGATGACCTCGATGTCGGTCTTCTTGACGATGGCGGTGTTGAGGTTGCCGATGAAGACTCTGGAGTTGAGGGAGCGCGGGTCATTCTTGTTGGTCACGTTGCTGGTCTGAATCTTACCGGTCATCCTCCTCCGGTTGCCCTCCTGGGACACAGACAGATACAAGGAGTAGAGGGCTTTAGAGTCACTAATCAACCCTAACCCTCTGGTTGAGAGTTGATCTAATGTGAATGGAGAGAAGACAACATGTTCAACTTTGGTTTATTTTATGCTAGTGCACTGGTCAAGTGAGATTGGCAATAATGAACACTGCAGACAACTAAACCATGTGATATGACTGCTAAATGTTTCAATCACAAATTGAGCCTACAAGTGATCAGTCACAAATTTGTTTTGAATACATTTTGCACAACTATTTGAAGTGATAAGTCTATTTTTATAACAGCGCCTCTATTTTTGTGATGTCGAAATGTCACCTGAAATTAGGTATGAGTTCTGAATGCTGCCCTCGCACCCATTTTAAGTGAGCGTGTCATCGCCCTTACATACATTGTAACATTGTCAGTTATAAAGATATCATCGGGTTGCACAGAGTCCTTGAGTCACCAGGAATAGGCTTGAAATACATAGATTTGGGCTGTAAAGCACTTCATTCAATGCTTCTCGGTGTGACAGCCCTACACCTAGAGCGCAAAGCACCATGGTTGCCAAGATCACTGATCCCCTTAAAGGCTGTCTTCAACATCTCAATGGAATCTCTCAGACTAGCGTTCATCGCACTGATTTAGACATTTTACTAGGGAAAAAGGGGATACCTAGTCAGTTGCACAACTGACTCCATTCAACCGAAATGTGTCTTCCGCGTTTAACCCAACCCCTCTGAATCAGAGAGGTGCGGGGGCTGCCTTAATCGACATCCACGTCATTGGTGCCCGGGGAGAAGTTGTTGTAAAGGTTTGCGGGGGTGCACAACCAATTATGTGAGTGAAATGACACCTGTTGTGATCTAGGGGACCACATAAGCATTTACCCCGTGTCAAATAAGCAAACTGGTGTCACCGTTGTTAATGTCTAAAAGAGTTCCATGCTGTATAATTGAATTGACCTAGGAATACAATAACAGAATTAAGTGCAATATTCAGTAACAGAGAAAACAATCAATGATCGTCATGGTCTCTTGCTTCAGTGTCCCTGAGACAGGAGAAAGGGAGATAAAATCTATTCTGCTTTGAGACCAAATACCTGAATAATGGATCCAATTCTCAGTAAATAGGATTAGTTACCACGGTAACACAGATACTGACTGATGCTCGCACGCACGCACTGTTGCATTGTTGTGAGCTCCCAGAAATGTAGGTATTCATTCATTTTCCACCAAGGTGACTTACCAGCTCAAATCTTCCCATTTTCCTCAAAGCTCAGACAAACACAATGTGTGGTCTGTGGTCTGATAAAACATCTCTATCTCCCAGATTTGCACAACACTACACATTTCACTCTCCTCTCAGTTTATGTAATTCCTTAGTCATAATTTATAGCTACATTTCAGTACACTATTTGACTAATACTTCACCCTTTATTTATGGGAATATGTTTGAAAAGGGTATTTTGTTTTTAAATTATATTGTACATTTGAATGGTAGAGCCATGTCTTTCATGGAGTTATCAGAATTGTATGGGAAGGTCTGCTCAATCCAAGATTACAATCAATTGATTACAGCATTACCCCAAAAATTGGAGGAGGCAGGTGGCAGTGCCCAATATAAAGGATCAAAACTGGCGGAGGAATAAAAATAGCATAAATAGGAAAGTATACCAGTTTCATATGAGGACCAGGATGTTGACAGCTGTGCCATACAGATTGCTAAATAGTTGGGAATAGATTTTTGGTGTATATAAAACGACACAAGATTCAAGACTTCGTGCTTTTCAGCTAAAATTATTATATAGAATTCTTGCCACCAACAAAATGTTGAATATTTGGGGCATACAATCATTGAAGCTCTGCAGATTTTGTTGTGAGGATACAGAATCAATAGACCATTTATTTTGGTATTGCCCTCAGGTAGCCTGTTTCTGGTCTCAGGTTCAGGAATGGCTGAAAATGCATAACATTGATCTAAAATTGACCATAGAAATAGTACTGTTGGGAGATCTGGAGAGACTGGGTCAGTCAATTACTTATATACTAATACTCTTAATAAAAGTATTTATCTTCAACTCGCAATCTGTGGATTCTATTAAATTAGATAGATTGAAATTGTATGTTAAACATCACAGCATAGTTGAAAGATATATGGTGCGTAGAAATCCGAAGAGGGTGGCCAGCAGAGATCGGTGGGATGGGCTGAGGGAAGCTGAGGGTTGGGATGTGGAATTGGAGACATGTGGGAGTGGAGTTGCTGTGCGGGGGATAGAATGATGGTCAAAGATAAAAGTAAAAAAATATAAAGTCAAAATAAAACATAACAGAAAGTATGTTTGAATGACACTGAGGGGCCGTGTTGTTACAGCTAATGCCTGTTTGCCTGAGGCTGATGCCGTGCAGGTGTTTGTACACATGCATATACACACACTCTCATTCAATGGTTGAGGGGCAACTCTTGGGGAACTGTGGGGGGGATCTTGGAGAGCTGGTGGCCTGGCGGTTGGGAGCTTGGGCCGGTGGCTGATGGATTGCTGGTTCGGGTCCCCGTTTTTGACCCTGGTTGCTTTTGCGTGTCGCTCTGGATGGGAGTCTGTTTGATTACTAATGTGATGTTGTTGTTGAGCGGCTTCACTGGAAGTATATTGTATGTTTTAAATGTTCAATAAATATATATACAAAATATATTTTTAAAAATAATACTTCACCCTTTGTAAGGTTTCATTAACTGTTTATAAATATGTAAAATGTCATTATTTCTAACCTGAATCCCATGGCTAAACATGCATATTTCCCCCCCTTTGACGCGCTTGATTATCTCTAAGATGCAATGTGCCCAAGTCAAATACTACCAATAGAACTGTCCCTTACCATTGAGTGAAGTTTTGCTCCAAAACTAGCTTGTTTTGTACTTGGCCGAGGGAGGAAATTGTTCAGCCAGCCGCTAAATAGAGAACAGCCATGTGATTTACAGGGGAGAGATTCTCTGTCAGGTGTCCATTACACCTGACACTGAGATCACTCTAGTATGGCTGTTCAGTAGCCCACTCAGGAACAGAAACACCACTCTTCCATGTCTTTCTCTGACTTGTGATAGTACAGTATATGCGTAAGCCATTACACACTCCAAAATCATCTACAATCCTGTGAGTCTTCAATCTAAAGTATCATAGAATGGAGACAATCAAAGGAAATATGGTTTATCCAAGAGGAAAATCTTTCTTCAATGTGTGTGTGTGTGTGTGTGTTTGTGTGTGTGTGTGTACTGTATAAAGTGAGGGAAAAAAGTATTTGATCCCCTGCTGATTTTGTACGTTTGCCCACTGACAAAGAAATGATCAGTCTATAATTTTAATGGTAGGTTTATTTGAACAGTGAGAGACAGAATAACAACAAAAAAATCCAGAAAAACGCATGTCAAAAATGTTATAAATTGATTTGCATTTTAATGAGGGAAATAAGTATTTGACCCCCTGTCAATCAAAAAGATTTCTGTCTCCCAGGTGTCTTTTATACAGGTAATGAGCTGAGATTAGGAGACAATAGTTGGTGTGATTATTCGCAAATGGAAGAAACACAATAGAACTGTCAATCTCCCTCGGCCTGGGGCTCCATGCAAGATCTCACCTCGTGGAGTTGCAATGATCATGAGAACGGTGAGGAATCAGCCCAGAACTACACGGGAGGATCTTGTCAATGATCTCAAGGCAGCTGGGACCATAGTCGCCAAGAAAACAATTGGTAACACACTACGCCGTGAAGGACTGAAATCCTGCAGCGCCCGCAAGGTCCCCCTGCTCAAGAAAGCACATACAGTGGGGAGAACAAGTATTTGAAACACTGCCGATTTTGCAGGTTTTCCTACTTACAAAGCATGTAGAGGTCTGTAATTTTTATCATAGGTACACTTCAACTGTGAGAGACATAATCTAAAACAAAAATCCAGAAAATCACATTGTATGATTTTTAAGTAATTAATTTGCATTTTATTGCATGACATAAGTATTTGATCACCTGCCAACCAGTAAGAATTCCGGCTCTCACAGACCTGTTAGTTTTTCTTTAAGAAGCCCTCCTGTTCTCCACTCATTACCTGTATTAACTGCACCTGTTTGAACTCGTTACCTGTATAAAAGACACCTGTCCACACACTCAATCAAACAGACTCCAACCTCTCCACAATGGCCAAGACCAGAGAGCTGTGTAAGGACATCAGGGATAAAATTGTAGACCTGCACAAGGCTGGGATGGGCTACAGGACAATAGGCAAGCAGCTTGGTGAGAAGGCAACAACTGTTGGCACAATCATTAGAAAATGGAAGAAGTTCAAGATGACGGTCAATCACCCTCGGTCTGGGGCTCCATGCAAGATCTCACCTAGTGGGGCATCAATGATCATGAGGAAGGTGAGGGATCAGCCCAGAACTACACGGCAGGACCTGGTCAATGACCTGAAGAGAGCTGGGACCACAGTCTCAAAGAAAACCATTAGTAACACACTACGCCGTCATGGATTAAAATCCTGCAGCGCACGCAAGGTCCCCCTGCTCAAGCCAGCGCATGTCCAGGCCCGTCTGAAGTTTGCCAATGACCATCTGGATGATCCAGAGGAGGAATGGGAGAAGGTTATGTGGTCTGATGAGACAAAAATATAGCTTTTTGGTCTAAACTCCACTCGCCGTGTTTGGAGGAAGAAGAAGGATGAGTACAACCCCAAGAACACCATCCCAACCGTGAAGCATGGAGGTGGAAACATCATTCTTTGGGGATGCTTTTCTGCAAAGGGGACAGGACGACTGCACCGTATTGAGGGGAGGATGGATGGGGCCATGTATCGCGAGATCTTGGCCAACAACCTCCTTCCCTTAGTAAGAGCATTGAAGATGGGTCGTGGCTGGGTCTTCCAGCATGACAATGACCCGAAACACACAGCCAGGGCAACTAAGGAGTGGCTCCGTAAGAAGCATCTCAAGGTCCTGGAGTGGCCTAGCCAGTCTCCAGACCTGAACCCAATAGAAAATCTTTGGAGGGAGCTGAAAGTCCGTATTGCCCAGCGACAGCCCCGAAACCTGAAGGATCTGGAGAAGGTCTGTATGGAAGAGTGGGCCAAAAGCCCTGCTGCAGTGTGTGCAAACCTGGTCAAGACCTACAGGAAACGTATGATCTCTGTAATTGCAAACAAAGGTTTCTGTACCAAATATTAAGTTCTGCTTTTCTGATGTATCAAATACTTATGTCATGCAATAAAATGCAAATTAATTACTTAAAAATCATACAATGTGATTTTCTGGATTTTTGTTTTAGATTCCGTCTCTCACAGTTGAAGTGTACCTATGATTAAATTACAGACCTCTACATGCTTTGTAAGTAGGAAAACCTGCAGTGTATCAAATACTTGTTCTCCCCACTGTATACAGGCCCGTCTGAAGTTTGCCAATGAACATCTGAATGATTCAGAGGAGAACTGGGTGAAAGTGTTGTTGTCAGATGAGACCAAAATGGAGCTCTTTGGCATCAACTCAACTCGCCGTGTTTGTGGGAGGAGGAATGCTGCCTATGACCCCAAGAACACCATCCCCACCGTCAAACATGGAGGTGGAAACATTATGCTTTGGGGGTGTTTTTCTGCTAAGGGGACAGGACAACTTCACCGCATCAAAGGGACGATGGACGGGGCCATGTACCGTCAAATCTTGGGTGAGGAACTCCTTCCCTCAGCCAGGGCATTGAAATCTTTCATCACATTCCCAGTGGGTCAGAAGTTTACATACACTCAATTATAATTTGGTAGCATTGCCTTTAAATTGTTTAACTTGGATCAAACGTTTCGGGTAGCCTTCCACAAGCTTTCCACAATAAGTTGGGTGAATTTTGGCCCATTCCTCCTGACAGAGCTGGTGTAACTGAGTCAGGTTTGTAGGCCTCCTTGCTCGCACACGCCTTTTCAGTTCTGCCCACAAATGTTCAATAGGATTGAGGTCAGGGCTTTGTGATGGCCACTCCAATACCTTGACTTTGTTGTCCTTAAGCCATTTTGCCACAACTTTGGAAGTATGCTTGGGGTCATTGTCCATTTGGAAGACCCATTTGGAAGACACTTGCCAGTTGGTCAGCGCATGCTCGGAGTACACATCCTGGTAATCTGTCTGGCCCTGTGGCCTTATGAATGTTGACCTGCTTAAAAGTCTTACTCACATCGGCTACGGAGAACGTGATCACATAGTCATCCGGAACAGCTGATGCTCTCATCCATGCTTCAGTGTTACTTGCCTTGTAGCATAGAAGTGATTTAGCTCGTCTGGTAGGCTTGTGTCACTAGGCAGCTCGCGGCTATGCTTCCCTTTGTAGTCTGTAATAGTTTTCAACCCCTGCCACATCCGACGAGCATCAGAGCTGGTGTAGTACGATTAAATCTTAGTCCTGTATTGACTCTTTGCCTGTTTGATGGTTCATAGGAGGGCATAGCGGGATTTCTTATAAGCGTCAGGTTTAGAGTCCCGCTCCATGAAAGCGGCAGCTCTACCCTTTAGCTCAGTGCGGATGTTGCCTGTAATCCATGGCCTCTAGTTGGGGTATGTACATACGGTCACTGTGGGGACGACGTCGTCGATGCACTTATTGATGAAGCCAGTGACTGATGTGGTGTACTCCTCAATGCTATCGGAAGAATCCCGGAACATATTCCAGTCTGTGCTAGCAAAACAGTCCTGTAGCTTAACATCTGCGTCATCTGACCACTTCCTTATTAACCGAGTCACTGGTGCTTCCTGCTTTAGTTTTTGCTTATAAGTAGGAATCAGGAGGATAGAGTTATAGTCAGATTTGCCAAATGGAGGGCTTTGTACGCGTCTCTGTGTGTGGAGTAAAAGTGGTCTAGAGTTTTCTTTCCTCTGGTTGAACATTTAACATGCTAGTAGAAATTAGGTAGAACGGATTTAAGTTTCCCTGCATTAAAGTCCCCGGGCCTCTAGGAGCCCTGCCTCTGGATGAGCGTTTTCCTGTTTACATATGGCCTTATAACCAGATCAAAGTATGATGACTGCACCCGTGAGTGAGAATGTTGTACCAATTTAACTCCTATGTGGTTATAGTACCTCATCAATTTAATGGTCATGAACAGTCAAATTATGTTTTTCATGAAAATTGATGATATTTCTATGAAACCAGATCAAAGTATGATGACTGAAGTATGAACAATGACTGTTGCTTCTACGTTGACAAAGTTTAATCATAAAGTTACTGGTCCCCTCCCGCATGTCAAACACTTGGATTCAGGATTATTAAGAGGATAGGGTGACATCACCCTAACTCTAATTTTAATACACCAATTGTAACATGATAGTCTCTTACCTAATTTAAGTAAGTACCGCCTTGTAACCAACATCGGAGAAGGCGTGTTTGCAGAGGGGTGTTGTTTATATAGCTACTTAGATACTCTATGTTGCAAACATATACTGAACAAAAATATAAACGCAACATGTAAAGTGTTGGTCCCATGTTTCATGAGCTGAAATAAAAGATCCCAGAAATGTTCCATACGCACAAAAAGCTTATTTCTCTCAAATTTTGAGCACAAATGTATTTATATCCCTGTTAGTGAGCATTTCTCCTTTGACAAGATAATCCATCCACCTGACAGGTGTATCATATCAAGAAGCTGATTAAACAGCATGATCATTACACAGGTGAACCTTGTGCTGGGGACAATAAAAAGCCACTCTAAAATGTGCAGTTTTGTCACACAACACACTGCCACAGATGTATCAGGTTTTGAGGGAGCATGCAATTGGCATGCTGACTGCAGGATTGTCCACCAGAGCTGTTGCCAGAGAATTTAATGTTAATTTCTCTACCATAAGCCACTTCCAACATCGTTTTAGCGAATTCTGCAGTACATCCTACCGGCCTCAAAACCGCAGAGCATGTGTAACCATGCCAGCCCAGGACCTCCACATCCGGCTTCTTCAACTGCGGGATCGCCTGAGGCCAGCCACCCGGACAGCTGATGAAACTGTGGGTTTGCACAACCACAGAATTTCTGCACAAACATTCAGAAACCGTCTCAGGGAAGCTCATCTGCGTGCTCGTTTTCCTCACAAGGGTCTTGACCTGACTGTAGTTTGGTGTCGTAACAGACTTCAGTGGGCAAATGCTCACCTTCAATGGCCACTGGCACGCTGGAGAAGTGTGCTCTTCATGGATGAATCCCAGTTGCAACTGTACTGGGCAGATGGCAAACAGCGTGTATGGTGTCGTGTGAGCGAGCGGTTTTCTGATGTCAATGTTGTGAACATAGTGCCCCATGGTGGCGGTGGGGTTATGGTATGGGCAGGCATAAGTTACTGACAATGAACACAATTGCATTTTATCGATGGCAATTTGAATGCACAGAGATACCGTGACGAGATCCCGAGGACCATTGTCAGCATTTCCTAATAGGTAAGCAGCTTGGTTTGAAGAAATCAACTGTGGGAGCAATTATTAGGAAATGGAAGACATACAAGACCACTGATAATCTCCCTCGATCTGGGGCTCCACGCAAGATTTCACCCCGTGGGGTCAAAATGATCACAAGAACGGTGAGCAAAAATCCCAGAACCACACGGGGGGACCTAGTGAATGACCTGCAGAGAGCTGGGACCAAAGTAACAAAGCCTACCATCAGTAACACACTACGCCGCCAGGGACTCAAATCCTGCAGTGCCTGACGTGTCCCCCTGCTTAAGCCAGTACATGTCCAGGCCCGTCTGAAGTTTGCTAGAATGCATTTGGATGATCCAGAAGAGGATTGGGAGAATGTCATATGGTCAGATGAAACCAAAATATAACTTTTTGGTAAAAACTCAACTCGTCGTGTTTGGAGGACAAAGAATGCTGAGTTGCATCCAAAGAACATCATACCTACTGTGAAGCATGGGGGTGGAAACATCATGCTTTGGGGCTGTTTTTCTGCAAAGGGACCAGGACGACTGATCCGTGTAAAGGAAAGAATGAATGGGGCCATGTATCGTGAGATTTTGAGTGAAAACCTCCTTCCATCAGCAAGGGCATTGAAGATGAAACGTGGCTGGGTCTTTCAGCATGACAATGATCCAAAACACACCGCCCAGGCAACGAAGGAGTGGCTTCGTAAGAAGCATTTCAAGGTCCTGGAGTGGCCTAGCCAGTCTCCAGATCTCAACCCCATAGAAAATCTTTGGAGGGAGTTGAAAGTCTGTGTTGCCCAGCGACAGCCCCAAAACATCACTGCTCTAGAGGAGATCTGCATGGAGGAATGGGCCAAAATACCAGCAACAGTGTGTGAAAACCTTGTGAAGACTTACAGAAAACGTTTGACCTGTGTCATTGCCAACAAAGGGTATATAACAAAGTATTGAGAAACTTTTGTTATTGACCAAATACTTATTTTCCACCATAATTTGCAAATAAATCCATTAAAAATCCTACAATGTGATTTTCTGGATTTTCTTTTCTCATTTTGTCTGTCATAGTTGACGTGTACCTATGATGAAAATTACAGGCCTCTCTCATCTTTTTAAGTGGGAGAACTTGCACAATTGGTGGCTGACTAAATACTTTTTTCCCCACTGTATATCTTGATTTGTTTAACACTTTTTTGGTTACTACATGATTCCATATGTGTTATTTCATAGTTCTGATGTCTTCGCTATTATTCTACATTGTAGAAAATAGTAAAAATAACAAAAAACCCTTGAATAAGTAGGTGTGTCCAAACTTTTGACTGGTACTGTATGTGTTTTTGAAAGTCTCACCTTTCCATAGCGGGGTCTTATTAGTGTGTAGCCCAGAATTTTCGGACTCTACAGACAGACGTTGGCAGATTTGCAGAACCTCCTTCAGATGAGTCCCGTGATGGGGGGTCGTAAAACAAAACGGAGAACGCCATCGTGTTTGTGAGAGTCTCATCTTTCCATTGAGTGGTCGTATTAGTTTTTGTAGGCCAAACCGCTCAGACGTTTTCGTGAGAAGCCTGATTTTCGGGATGTCTCATGGTCTGACAAACACCGCTGTAGCTCGGCAACCTTCCACCCTAGATGCGGAAGGCCACCATTGGCGGATGTGGTGGACTGAGACGCAGCCCATGCAAAAAACTGATATCTCTAGCTTAAACAGTTGGATTTTATTGGGATTTGTTTATTATGCTAATTACATTTCCGCGGGGGAGCGGACATCGACTCTAGGTTAAAGTGGGTTTTTGAAATGTTTCTAAGCTTGATTTCACTGTTGTGAGTTACCCGCTCTTATAGCCTTGATATTTATTGGCAAGCAATAAAATAAATGCTGGTGCAGGTGCACACACTGATTTTTTATGAGTTTACTGTCATGATGAGCATCGAACAGTAATTTAGGCCGGCAACTCTGACACCCAAATGGATGTCGTGGACAGGGAATGAAGGAAGTCCACAAATAAGCGTTGAAGCGTTAGATTGCCTCTCAATCTCATCCGATAAATCACGTGGGTAATAGTCACGTGTGCCCTCTTCCTCACCACAGCCTCGTCATCACTATTATAGTTCCGGTCTTTTTTTCAGCACAGGCCTCTAATAGATTTCATCTCCACTTTTCCTGCTGCTGTTGCTGTTTGCTTTATTTACAACCTGCATTAAACTGTCCAACCACTTGAGTGACATTGCAATGAAGAGAACATTAGATAACAACTTGGATGTCAAACACGGTGCAAACTGATTATGTATGGGAAATACTAAATGCTGTCGAAACAGGTATAGCAAATGTTTTAACAATGTCCTAAGCCATTTTGGTTATTAGCACACTATGCAATGGCCTAGTTCCCTGTTCCCAATGTGCCCAATATCCCCTGGTCATACGCCTAACAGAAATACTCTCCAACTAATTTATCTGCCTCTGAAATAAGGCTATAATGACATTGGATCTCCAAGCATTGACTGGAATCCATAACCTTCACCAGCATATTAGACTGGTAAAGAAGGATGTTAAGGTAAAAATCCATCACTGAAACCTATCAAACACTTTTCACTGTTCAAGATGAGAGTGAAAAGTTGTCTTGATAAGGCCAAGCTCTCGAGGCAAATGTCAATATATATATCCATAGAAACCATCATGTAAAATGTGATATATTTCTATAACATTTTAAATTTGAGTCATTTAGCAGACGCTCTTATCCAGAGTGACTTACAGTTAGTGAGTGCATACATTATATATATTTTCTCCCGTGGGAATCGAACCCACAACCCTGGCGTTGCAAACGCCATGCTCTACCAACATCCCTGCCGGCCATTCCCTCCCCTACCCTGGACGACTTGTGCGCCGCCCCATTGGTCTCCCGGTCGCGGGCTACGTGCCTTAGACCACTGCGCCACTCGGGAGGCTGGGATATAATGGGATATTGTGGAAAACTGGTGCAAAGTAAAAGCCTCAAGATGAGAGAGTTGGATGACAAACTTAGCAGGGCAAGTGCTAGGGCTTGCAGTGTAATGGATTGTACGAAGGTAGAGAAGGTTCTCAAAAGGGAACCGTTTTAGTTTTGAAGAGGTCTGCCTGTGGGTTCATTAAGATATTCTCCAGAATTGACATCCTGTGTAATTTACAACTCTGCCACTGCTCATTTCCCCCTCTGCGACAGTTGCCCTACTCTGACTGTTGCCAAGGCAGCCTGTCATATTGACAATCAGGCTGAAAAAGCTCAGTCAAACAGAAAAGGGTAGCCTCACTCACATACCTGTTTTTCCCACTGTGACTGGACACTGTGCACAACATCGCATCAAGATCCCTCGATACAGTAAATGACTTCACTCTATTAGTGTAATGAGTATAGACTACCGATAATACTTTGTCTCTTGCCTTCCTCGTTCTACAGTAGTGGGTCTAAAAGAACTCAAGGTCCATGACATGCAATATGCAAAAGATTTTTCTCTCTCTAACCCTCACTCAAAGATGTTCAATTCCTTTAGGTTCAGTTTATTCATTGCCTTCTGTGGAAGGTGTGACAACAAGTCACTATTGTCGGCTGCGATGTCCCTGTTGTAGCTAATGTGCAGTGTATGAATTCTGTAACACGACATTACTAAGACTGAGAACCTCATTCATCTCCCAACATGGAACTAAAACCCTTCCCTGAAGGAGTGTGATGTGGGACAAGGGGTGGAAAGGGAGCTACAGGAGTTCGTGTTTGGGAGCATTGCAAATACCAAATGGATAACTGCGGAACTCGTAATTGTCTTAAAGGAATCACTTGTTCACGATGGACAGGGAAACGCCTTTGCAGTGACTCGATTTAATTGCTTTCCAACGTACGGTCGAGCTACACATTACTTACACCAATCTCTCCGAACACAAAGAAGTGCTAATAAAAAAAAGATAAATCCCTGTCTGGTTGTAGTTCCACTTGATTGGTAAGGCTGGCACCTACACTTAAAAAAATGCTGGGTTAAAAACAACCCAGTGCTGGGTAAATAGTGGACAGAACACATGTTGGGTTATTTCTGACCCAGCCAGTTGGGTCACTTATTTGGGGTATTGAGCTATGATCCACCAGGTCAGATCAGAAGACTGGAGGCATGACTTAGTAGGGGTGTGGCTTTAATGGTTATTTTATGGACACCCATGAGAGTAAATGTAATTCCGGTTCATCTGTTCTGTTGTATAGTCTACATAGTATATGTTAAGGTTGAGCACTGACACTTTTGTAGCTTAATGAAGCTTGCACAAGTTAAGTTCCTCAAGTGCTTACATGTAGCCCAATGTTGGGATAGTTATTACTTTGTTAGGATATTTAAATAATACAAGTAAATAATTGTATATTAAAATACGTAATGTGTAAAAATATTAAAGGGTCGTTTTAATTTGCAGTGTACAAACATAATATGATGAACATGAATTACATTTACTGTCACAAGTGGCCAAAAATACCTATCTGAAAGCCATGCCCCAATAGGCCACAACTTCTGAAGACTCATCTGCTGGGTCAACCTAGCATGAAAGTGAATAAAAACCCAACTGATGGTTAAATTAACCCATGTTTGGTAATCCAAAGACATTGCCTATTGGGGGTGTGGCTTTCAGCTAGTTATTTTTGGTCATTCATGTTCATCATGTTAAGTTGGTACGCTGAAAATAAAATTGGCACTTCTATTTTTGCACATGACCTATTTTTTTTTATAGAAAATTCGTAACAATATTATAACAAAGTGGTAACTATCACAACATTGGGATATGCATAGGCACTTAAGGAACTCATACAGTTGAAGTCGGAGGTTTACATACACCTTAGCCAAATATATTTAAACTCAGTTTTTTCGCAATTCCTGACATTTAATCCTAGTAAAAGTTCCCTGTCTTAGGTCAGTTAGGATCACCACTTTATTTTAAGAATGTGAAATGTCAGAATAATTGTAGAGAGAATGATTTATTTCAGCTTTTATTTCTTTCATCACATTCCCAGTGGGTCAGAAGTTTACATACACTCAATTAGTATTTGGTAGCATTGCCTTTAAATTGTTTAACTTGGGTCAAATGTTTCAGGGAGCCTTCCACAAGCTTCCCACAATACGTTGGGTGAATTTTGGCCCATTCCTCCTGACAGAGCTGGTGTAACTGAGTCAGGTTTGTAGGCCTCCTTGCTCGCACACGCCTTTTCAGTTCTGCCCACACATTTTCTATAGGATTGAGGTCAGGGCTTTGTGATGGCCACTCCAATACCTTTACTTTGTTGTCCTTAAGCCATTTTGCCACAACTTTGGAAGTATGCTTGGGGTTATTGTCCATTTGGAAGACCCATTTGCGACAAAGCTTTAACTTTCTGACTGATGTCTGAGATGTTGCTTCAATATATCCACATAATTTTCCTTCCTCATGATGCCATCTATTTTGTGAAGTGCACCAGTCTCTCCTGCAGCAAAGCACCCTCACTGCATGATGCTGCCATCCCCGTGCTTCACGGTTGGGATGGTGTTCTTCGGCTTGCAAGCGACCCCCTATTTCCTCCAAACATAACGATGGTCATCTTCACAAGGTCATTTGCTGTTGTTCTGGGATTGATTTGCACTTTTCGCACCAAAGTACGTTAATCTCTAGAAGACAGAACGCGTCTCCTTCCTGAGCGGTATGATGGCTGCGTGGTCCCATGGTGTTTATACCTGCGTACTATTGTTTGTACAGATGAACGTGGTACCTTCAGGCGTTTGGAAATTGCACCCAAGGATGAACCAGACTTTGGAGGTCTACAATTTTTTTTCTGATGACTTGGCTGATTTCTTTTGATTTTCCCATGATGTCAGGCAAAAAGTCACTGAGTTTGAAGGTAGGCCTGGAAATACATCCACAGGAACACCTCCAATTGACTCAAATTATGGCAATTAGCATATCAGAAGCTTCTAAAGCCATGACATCATTTTCTGGAATTTTCCAAGCTGTTTAAAGGCACAGTCAACTTAGTGTATGTAAACTTCTGACCTACTGGAATTGTGATACAGTGAATTATAAGTGAAATAATATGTCTGTAAACAATTGTTGGAAAAATTACTTGTGTCATGCACAAAGTAGATGTCATAACCGACTTGCCAAAATGATAGTTTGTTAACAAGAAATTTGTGGAGTGGTTGAAAAATGAGTTTTAATGACTCCAACCTAAGTGTATGTAAACTTCCGACTTCAACTGTATCTAGCATTAGCTTTATTAAAGCTACAAACATGTCAGTGCTCAACCTTAACATGTGCTGACAATACAACAGAACCGGATTGGCATTTAGTCTCACGGGTGGCCAAAAATAACTATTTGAAAGCAACACCCCTACTAAGCCATGCCTCCAGTCTTCTGATCTGCCCTGGTCGATCATAGCTCAATAAACCAGCATCAACAACCCAACTTAAAGAAAACAATGGGTTGTCTGTGACCCAACTGGCTGGGTCAAAATAACCCAACGTTTGTTCTGTCCAATATTTACTCAAATTGGGTTGTTTTTAACCCAGCATCTGTGTTATTTATCATAATTTGAAACCAATGTCTTCGTAAAAGATGGCTCTCCCATATTGGACATGAAAATCTCCTCGATAGAAGGGAAAATGGAAGAAAAACCCACTGCACTGGAGACAGAGACGTTGGGATGAGCGATGAGAATGCTTGTAGTTAGCTTGGGGTTTGCCCATATGTGAAGTCAACAGGTTCCTCTTCTACCCCCACTTATTTGACCCCTGTGTATTGCCTCAGGTGGTTGGTCAAATCCGTGGCTCCAGGCCAATCCATTATCTACTGCAAACATGCCTTGGTCTGTAAAACATGCCTTGGTCTTGCCCCCAGCTTACCCTTGGACATTGGACATATGTCTGGCTACTATCTCTTGGAATATACCAGCATGAGCCAGATGGTATCAATATTGTCAGCCTGTAACAGCAGTGTGAATGTCACTGAGTTCAGTATCTATTTGCATTGATCTGCAGATATGCAATCTGAGGTACAGCAGAGATACAGTGGGGGAAAAAAGTATTTAGTCAGCCACCAATTGTGCAAGTTCTCCCACTTAAAAAGATGAGAGAGGCCTGTAATTTTCATCATAGGTACATGTCAACTATGACAGACAAAATGAGAAAAAAAAATCCAGAAAATCACATTGTAGGATTTTTTATGAATTTATTTGCAAATGATGGTGGAAAATAAGTATTTGGTCAATAACAAAAGTTTCTCAAAACTTTGTTATATACCCCTTGTTGGCAATGACACAGGTCAAACGTTTTCTGTAAGTCTTCACAAGGTTTTCACACACTGTTGCTGGTATTTTGGCCCATTCCTCCATGCAGATCTCCTCTAGAGCAGTGATGTTTTGGGGCTGTCGCTGGGCAACACGGACTTTCAACTCCCTCCAAAGATTTTCTATGGGGTTGAGATCTGGAGACTGGCTAGGCCACTCCAGGACCTTGAAATGCTTCTTACGAAGCCACTCCTTCGTTGCCCGGGAGGTGTGTTTGGGATCATTGTCATGCTAAAAGACCCAGCCACGTTTCATCTTCAATGCCCTTGCTGATGGAAGGAGGTTTTCACTCAAAATCTCACGATACATGGCCCCATTCATTCTTTCCTTTACACGGATCAGTCGTCCTGGTCCCTTTGCAGAAAAACAGCCCCAAAGCATGAAGTTTCCACCCCCATGCTTCACAGTAGGTATGGTGTTCTTTGGATGCAACTCAGCATTCTTTGTCCTCCAAACACGATGAGTTGAGTTTTTACCAAAAAGTTATATTTTGGTTTCATCTGACAATATGGCATTCTCCCAATCCTCTTCTGGATCATCCAAATGCACTCTAGCAAACTTCAGACGGGCCTGGACATGTACTGGCTTAAGCAGGGGGACACGTCTGGCAATGCAGGATTTGAGTCCCTGGCGGAGTAGTGTGTTACTGATGGTAGGCTTTGTTACTTTGGTCCCAGCTCTCTGCAGGTCATTCACTAGGTCCCCCTGTGTGGTTCTGGGATTTTTGCTCACCGTTCTTGTGATCATTTTGACCCCACGGGGTGAGATCTTGCGTGGAGCCCCAGATCGAGGGAGATTATCAGTGGTCTTGTATGTCTTCCATTTCCTAATAATTGCTCCCACAGTTGATTTCTTCAAACCAAGCTGCTTACCTATTGCAGATTCAGTCTTCCCAGCCTGGTGCAGGTCTACAATTTTGTTTCTGGTGTCCTTTGACAGCTCTTTGGTCTTGACCATAGTGGAGTTTGGAGTGTGACTGTTTGAGGTTGTGGACAGGTGTCTTTTATACTGATAACAAGTTCAAACAGGTGCCGTTAATACAGGTAACGAGTGGAGGACAGAGGAGCCTCTTAAAGAAGAAGTTACAGGTCTGTGAGAGCCAGAAATCTTGCTTGTTTGTAGGTGACCAAATACTTATTTTCCACCATAATTTGCAAATAAATTCATTAAAAATCCTACAATGTGATTTTCTGGATTTTTTTTTCTCAATTTGTCTGTCATAGTTGATGTGTACCTATGATGAAAATGACAGGCCTCTCTCATCTTTTTAAGTGGGAGAACTTGCACAATTGGTGGCTGACTAAATACTTTTTTCCCCCACTGTATATCAATTTGATTCAAAGGTACCACCAAACATCTATTAGTTTGTCGGGTCAAAGCTGGCAATCATACACACATGCTTTAGGTTGGTAATGCAGTGACTGAGTCTTGTCTGTTTTGGGTGTACTTGATTTCAAGGGACGCTCTTCTTCCCTCGTTAGAATCTATGTCATGATTAGCACTCTTAGTACCAGGTGCAACTGAAAGTGCTTTTAATGGGAAGAAATTAGCATTTGCTTATGTTGCACTCTGCAGGGGAAGTAAAACAGTGTCTCAACTCTACATTAGTACAGATAATCGACAGTCTAAATATTATTAGTGGCTCCTTCAACAAGCAAAGTTATGAAAGGTATGCCTCTATCAGAACTGATACCATGTGATGGAGAAACATCCTTTGGCACCGATGAGTGGGGTTTAGGAGAATTAGCATATGAGGGAACACATTCTTGTTTCATCACTAACACTTCTTGAAAAATATTCACTCAAAAGTATTGGCAGTTGTCCGGGACAAATTTGCTTGGTGGAAATCAAAACATTTGACTACAAAGAGTCTGAAAGTGCTCTGAAAGTGCTTTAAGTGCTGAAATGCCTGTCTTTATCAGCATGATGACAGTCCATTATGTGGCTCTCAAGGCTTGCCTGAGACAGCCTGAGTCTGATTGGAAGGAGGAAGAAATGTAAATCATTTGCAAATGGACAAAATACTCAGACAAACACAAAGGGAACATTCCCAACTGAGTTAGTGACCAGAAGTGACCATCTCCCAGAACTGGGAAATGTGCCGCATTTTCAATTTACTGACCCTTTTAGTTTTATGTGTGTCTGCAGTGTACCATTATAAAAATATCCAACTACTGTACATTATCTCCACTCTGTATTAGAGTCCCCCTCTCTGTTCTCCAGTGGTGTTATGCTGACGGCATGTGAAGCATCAGTAGTCTTGACTTGACCCATGAGTAAGCAGTCTCCTCATCCACCAGACCACCACCCACCTTCCTTTCCTGCAGTCCTCCTCTCCGCTCTGACACCACAGTGACGTCATGTTAGTAGTTCTGCGTCTCAACCTCTTTTTTCTACAGTGCATATTTCTCATGCAAAAGTAATGCATGATGAGGTAGACAGGGAGCGCACACAGACCTGCTTCTGGTTTTTCCTCCCCTGTTCGCACTCAGAAAAATACAGCTGTGAAGTAGCCCTGAGGTATGTATATATATATATGTGTGTTGTGTGTGTGTTGTGTGTGTGTGTGTGTGTATGTCATAACGATGCATCAAACTATTTGCTTTCCACAGTATGTGCACATACCGTAGAGAACTATCTACTAAGACTAGCCACAGAATTCAGTTTGATTCGATGCGTACCTCTGCTACAAACTCAAGGTTAGATTGTTGCATAATTACTGAACCTTGGCCCTCAAGCTCATCTGCATACTATTGCATTCCCCTGCAATTTTTCTGCCTTACCATGTTTTTCTCATGATCGACACATATCCATAGCACAGACAGAAAAGCTTGTCAGTTTGCGCATCTTTTTTTATTGGCTTGTAATTGCATCATTAGCATATTGTACTATGTTTAGGGCTGTACTCTGTTTAAGGTTGATGCGAGGTACACACTTAGAAAAAAAGGTGAACCTAAAAGGGTTCTTCGGCTGTCCTATAGGAAAACCCTTTGAAGAACCCTTTTTGGTTCCAGATAGAACTCTTTTGGTTCCAGGTAGAACCTTTTGGGGTTCCATGTAGAACCTTTTCCACTGAGGGTTTTACATGGAATCCAAAAGGTTTCTACCTAGAACCAAAAAGGGTTCTACCTGGAACCAGATTAGAGGCTTCCACACATTCATAGCTTATTCTGGACCATAGTTGCCCTCCCAATTTAGGAAGACCCTGATAAGAAAGTGTGCGAGTTTGTCAAAAAGTACATAACATTAGTTACAGTATCATGTTACTCTTTATTATGTATAAAAGGGTTTGTATAATCCTTTGTGTAACATCAATTAAAGATACCCAATATCAACTTCAAAGAATCTCCCAGACTTCAATGACAGCTTTTCATCTTCTCCAGTTCTGTTTTAAGGACAAGACGACAGGACATACCCACCAGCTGTGTTTTGCTGGGACAGACGTCCTTCTCGGTGCCATTGAAGTGTGTTTGGAGTGAGGCTGATAAAATTGAGCAGACTAATTGAGACAGAGACTGCCCCCAGCCTGCATGCTTTGCCCTTCCGTTGGCTGAAGACACTTTGGTAATTACAGCTGCCAGGACACACCAATCAGTCGAACGATTGTGCAATCACAGGTTAAGTGCTGCCATTAAGGGGTATTCTAGGATATCCAGCTGTCATTAGCGCCCCTGCAATATCTTATATTCATAGTCATAATTGAGCACTTTGGCTACATCATGTCGTCCAGACACTAGGATGACCCCATGAATTGTCTAGGACAATCTTAATCTCATCTTTACTGTAACTATGTACTTGCAGCTTTTTCCATCTTTTTCTTGCAAAAAGTCTACAGTTTCTTACACTGTACCTGGTGAATCAATATTGTTCCCCTTTTCCACTGTAAAAAGACAGGTGCTTTTTCTTTCCTAGCTTGCTTTGTTCTGTTGGGGGAGGACTGATGCTTTTGTCTTTTGGAGCGCTGCAGTGAGATTACAGAGATGAACAAGAAGCCTAACTGACAACTGCACGTAGCTGGATCTGTCTGTCAGACAGGCTTAGGTCCTTTCCCTCTGAGATTATGTGATATATTAGAAGTCTGACAAAACACATCAACAATCAACAATTTGACTAACAGCATGTCTGAAAATCATATCGCTGTCGACTCTAATCCCCTATACGCTTAATGTGTAGGCTAACTACTGAATATTAGAACATTGGGCAATTCAAATGAAATGCGGATAGAGCGGGAACCACCCATATACCTCAATAGGCCACCTGAAAGACTGGAAAACACCAGAAAAAGTGTAGCAGTGTGGAGCAGCTTTAGGTTTGGGGAGGAAGGTGTAACATGTATTCTCCTCTGGGCTAGAAGGAGTTGTCCAACCAGAGCCTTGTTGTCAAACGCTTCATGCGAAGTCAGACAAAGAAATCGATTCCACCCAATCATTTACCAGTCTGAACAGGAACAAACACATTAACTCTCTATGAACCAAGATGCCATATTTTGACTTCAAGGAGCGTGCTCTGTCAAAACACAGACAATTCTAAGAAAGGGAACATTTGTAGATACCTATCCTTGAAGTTAGATACATATCCCCATTGCTGGCTGGATGGTTCAGTTTAAAACATGCTTGAGTCTGAGAAGTATAAATTGTCTCTGAGAGGTAGATTATATGTTCAACTGCATTATTTAATTGGGTGCCAGTGCAAGGTGTCTATATTAAGCATGGTTCACGCCCTCACCCTCTCCTGGCAGAATCCTCATTACTCCCATTCATAGCACTTCCCTTTAATTGCATAGTGTTTGTAATGGAGAAAGCCCAAATAAAGGGTCCTCCATATTTGATGGCTCCTCCATCCACTGTGTATGAATCTTTCAGCAGAGGTGCACTTGATGTCTGCAGCCCATTGAATTATTCAAGTCTGGGGAAACACTCCATAAGAGGAATGACAAACAGGCAAAATCAGATAGGGTTAATGAGAGAGACCGTCACGCTAAGTATGTCTCTCCATATTAGCCATAGTCTTTCTCTCTTTCTGGTGGTATTCTGGAAAAATTGCTCTTTATGCGCCACTGTTTTCTTAACCCTCTACTGCACATCATTGCCCTCAGGCAAGAGAAAACCTTTTTGCCCCTCACATCTGCCCATATAAATAAAAAAAACATCCTACACATGACAATATGTGATGACATGTCTGTGAACAATCCAATGAGGTGCAGAAGTTGGTATGATGTATAAATTGGGGGAGGGACCTTCTTTCAGGAAGCAGAGTGACCTGAGCGCATGGTGTGAGAGAAGGGTAAGATATATTTAATTATTTAGCATTTTTAAATAGAGATAACTTGATAATTTAAAAAAAGATGTACTTGTGTAGGAACCACTAAAGAAGAATTGTTGATAGTTTGTTTATATATATATTGTGACGTCACGAGAGGCTACACAGCTTTCAGCGGGATTGCTCAAGTAGTGCAAGGAGACAAGGTTCAAACAAAACAAGGATTTTATTATAGGTCTTGGGAAACTAACGAAAGTATAACACAATTCGGTTCTCTGGTGGCTCTTTAAGGGTTAACAGTTCAGGGATGTCTCTTCCACATCCAAAATCATAACTCTCCCTCGCTCAAATAACTTTTCCCCAGTCTTACTGTATTCCACGTTGCAGCTAGTGGTCAACCCAGCAAAACGTCCTTCCAAATGTCCCACACGTATTTCCACAGGTGCATATATCCAAAGGTGAGTATTTCCCAAAGGTAAGTATCTCCAAATCCTTATATTCCTCATGGAAGTGGACGTGCAGCACTCTTGTCCTCCAGAGAGCCCAGGTTGGAGACTGTGTTTCTTCACCCCCCACACCCTCCCTCATCAGCTCCTCATTTGTTTCAGCTGCGTGGGAAGATTGGCCATAGAGGGGTGGAGTTCCCGACCATACCAGCAGATGGAGCCATAGCTGTCTGGGTTTGCAGCCACCTCAGGGGGATGTAACGTCCCTCCAGGACACAGCCTCTCGTGACATCACACATCCCCCTCCTCGGGACCGACGTCCTCGTCGGGGTAAAGGCAGCGAAGAAGGCATCACGCCGGGAGAGGGCGTCCGCATTGCCGTGGTGCTTGCCAGACTGCTCTCTCTTCAACTCCTCCGACTCTAGGACCAGGGACTCAGCCTCCTGTTGTCTCTCCTTGAGTTTCTTACTGAACGCATCAGCCTTGGTTTTAGCAGAGTTTAGCTTCTGTTGAGCAGCTTTCAGTTCCTTCTCTCTCTCTGCCTCCGCATTCTTCATCTTGTTCTCCAACACCTTGTACTTCTCCTCTGCCTTCTTCTGGACCTCCTTACTACTGCGCAGGGTCTCCTCACACTCCTCGATGGTCCTGCGCAGCCTCTCCAGCTCCTCCTGTTGCTTATGGAAGGAGCTCTGTTGGAGTTTAGCCTGGAGGATATCTAACTCTTCTGTCTTCATGTCTAACTGTTGCTTTAACAAACGATACCTCTCAGCTGTCCCCTTCAGACCAGACAGTTCTTTGTCCAGATTCTGTAGCTCCGTCTCTGTGTCGGTCTGGGCACCTGCCATCCCTATCAGAGCTCGGGCGGGAGTGAGTAACTCGGAGGATTGCACCGGAGCCTTCCCAGGATGAGTCTTGCCTCTCCGTTTCCGAGGTACTCGGGTTATCCTCTCCTGAGACTCTCTCCAGAGTGGGTAAAAGGCTGGGCAGTCTCGTCCAATTAGGACAGGGACGGGGAGGGAATCAACCACCCCCGCCGTCGTGTGTATGGTTCCCCGTGTGCTGGTCATTGTAAGTTCAGTAATGGGGTATTCTCTGGTGTCCCCATGGACACAGGAAACTGGGAGGACTTTCCCCGGGGTCAGACACGTTGGGCCCACCAAATCCTTACGCACCAGGGTGGCCCGGCTACCAGAATCCAGTAAGGCCTCCACATCATGGTGATTCAAAGTTACCGGGCAGGTGGGGGGTCGATCTGGGCCGCCATCTACGACTCCCAAGAGCGAGGCAAACGGTGTGTGGGTGCTGAGCTGGAGGACTCCGCAGTGGGCATAGGTTCATCGGCTGGTTTCCCACACTGCCAGGAGATATGTCCCATCTCCCCACACCGGTAACACTGTCGAGTTTCCCCCTCCTGGTGTACTCTTCTTGGACCCGCCTGGTTTCTGGCTCCCCCTGGAGCCGGGATAAGTCCTGACGTGGCTGGGTTCGAGACCTTGGGGTCCTTTGGACGGGTTCTTCCCATTTGTGGTGGGGCCGCACTCCTGGGGTCTTTTCGGGAAGCATTCAGCATCTCCGCTGTGGCCTGGTACTTTTCCACAGCTTCCACGGTCAGATCAGCCGTGGTCAAGGCCTGTTGACTGATGAACCGTTTTGCCTCATAAGGCAGGGCGCGTAGGTAACGATCCACCACAACGGCCTCCACCACCGCCGCTGCTGTATTCCTCTGCGGATCCAGCCATTTCCTTGCGATTCGGACAAGTTCATGCATCTGCGCCCGAGGAGGTTGGTCTGGTTGGAAGGTCCAACTGTGGAAGCGCTGGGCCATACCAAACTTTGTGAGTCCATATCTGCTGAGGATCTCAGACTTCAGGGCATCATAGTCAGTAACCTGGTCAGGGCCCAGGTCCCGGACAGCATTCAGCGATTCCCCGGTTAGAAAGGGGGGCTAACAGACCAACCCACTGTTGCTTGGGCCAGGCTTCCCTAGTGGCCGTGGCCTCAAATGCATGCAGGTATGCCTCAATGTCATCGGTAGCTCCCATCTTAGATATAAAGTCACTTGCCTTTATTGGGCGGGTATTTTGGACCACCCTCTGTCTCTGCAACTGCAATTCCTCTGCCTTCAGAAGGTTGGCTTTCTTTTGCTCCTCCAAGAGAGCCACGTTTGCTTGCATCTGGGCTTGCTGGCCAGCAACAAGGGCTTTCAATATGTCCTCCATTTCAGTCGGCGGGGAGCCTACGGCCAACTTGGAAAACTGGGTGATCAAACCTTCGGTATCCTCCTCTGACATGCACTATTAACGCTTGAGCGTGCCCGCATTCTCCACCATCTGTGACGTCACGAGAGGCTACACAGCTTTCAGCGGGATTGCTCAAGTAGTGCAAGGAGACAAGGTTCAAACAAAACAAGGATTTTATTATAGGTCTTGGGAAACTAACGAAAGTATAACACAATTCTGTTCTCTGGTGGCTCTTTAAGGGTTAACAGTTCAGGGATGTCTCTTCCACATCCAAAATCATAACTCTCCCTCGCTCAAATAACTTTTCCCCAGTCTTACTGTATTCCACGTTGCAGCTAGTGGCCAACCCAGCAAAACGTCCTTCCAAATGTCCCACACGTATTTCCACAGGTGCATATATCCAAAGGTGAGTATTTCCCAAAGGTAAGTATCTCCAAATCCTTATATTCCTCATGGAAGTGGACGTGCAGCACTCTTGTCCTCCAGAGAGCCCAGCTTGGAGACTGTGTCTCTTCACCCCCCACACCCTCCCTCATCAGCTCCTCATTTGTTTCAGCTGCGTGGGAAGATTGGCCATAGAGGGGTGGAGTTCCCGACCATACCAGCAGATGGAGCCATAGCTGTCTGGGTTTGCAGCCACCTCAGGGGGATGTAACGTCCCTCCAGGACACAGCCTCTCGTGACATCACAATATATATATATATATATATATATATATATATATACAGTGGGGAGAACAAGTATTTGATGCACTGCCGATTTTGCAGGTTTTCCTACTTACAAAGCATGTAGAGGTCTGTAATTTTTATCATAGGTACACTGCAACTGTGAGAGACGGAATCTAAAACAAAAATCCAGAAAATCACATTGTATGATTTTTAAGTAATTAATTTGCATTTTATTGCATGACATAAGTATTTGATACATCAGAAAAGCAGAACTTAATATTTGGTACAGAAACCTTTGTTTGCATTTACAGAGATCATACGTTTCCTGTAGGTCTTGACCAGGTTTGCACACACTGCAGCAGGGATTTTGGCCCACTCCTCCATACAGACCTTCTCCAGATCCTTCAGGTTTCGCGGCTGTCGCTGGGCAATACGGACTTTCAGCTCCCTCCAAAGATTTTCTATTGGGTTCAGGTCTGGAGACTGGCTAGGCCACTCCAGGACCTTGAGATGCTTCTTAAGGAGCCACTCCTTAGTTGCCCTGGCTGTGTGTTTCGGGTCGTTGTCATGCTGGAAGACCCAGCCACGACCCATCTTCAATGCTCTTACTGAGGGAAGGAGGTTGTTGGCCAAGATCTCGCGATACATGGCCCCATCCATCCTCCCCTCAATACGGTGCAGTCGTCCTGTCCCCTTTGCAGAAAAGCATCCCCAAAGAAGATGTTTCCACCTCCATGCTTCACGGTTGGGATGGTGTTCTTGGGGTTGTACTCATCCTTCTTCTTCCTCCAAACACGGCGAGTGGAGTTTAGACCAAAAAGCTATATTTTTGTCTCATCAGACCACATAACCTTCTCCCATTCCTCCTCTGGATCATCCAGATGGTCATTGGCAAACTTCAGACGGGCCTGGACATGCGCTGGCTTGAGCAGGGGGACCTTGCGTGCGCTGCAGGATTTTAATCCATGACGGCGTAGTGTGTTACTAATGGTTTTCTTTGAGACTGTGGTCCCAGCTCTCTTCAGGTCATTGACCAGGTCCTGCCGTGTAGTTCTGGGCTGATCCCTCACCTTCCTCATGATCATTGATGCCCCAAGAGGTGAGATCTTGCATGGAGCCCCAGACCGAGGATGATTGACCGTCATCTTGAACTTCTTCCATTTTCTAATAATTGCGCCAACAGTTGTTGCCTTCTCACCAAGCTGCTTGCCTATTGTCCTGTAGCCCATCCCAGCCTTGTGCAGGTCTACAATTTTATCCCTGATGTCCTTACACAGCTCTCTGGTCTTGGCCATTGTGGAGAGGTTGGAGTCTGTTTGATTGAGTGTGTGGACAGATGTATTTTATACAGGTAACGAGTTCAAACAGGTGCAGTTAATACAGGTAATGAGTGGAGAACAGGAGAATTCGGCAGTGTATCAAATACCTGTTCTCCCCACTGTGTATATATATATATATATATATATATATATATATATATATATATATATATATATATATATATATATATATATATATATATATATATATATATATACATAAAAACAAACTATCAAAAAGATATATATAGTATATAAGTAGTTTTATTTTTGTTGCCTTGGGGCAACATTGTGCGATTAGGCTACTTTTCTGGGCAATATCATGCTCAATGAAAGAGGTAATTTGATGTAAAATTAGGGACTTGGACATTCACTTAATGGACACAGGGACATTCTATGGGTGAAAGGAGCCTAATCGAGCAGTAAGGATCATACCCTCTGATAGTGAGGACAGTGAGCTTGAGGACAGTGACAGCAAGGAAGAATGGATCCCATAATCAGCTTTGAAAGTCAGTGATATACTAGTTTATGACCAACTTGCATTTTCTTACGAAAAGAGTGCTTGTTTCTACTATGTTTAACTTAATAAATGTTCTGAAAATATCAGATTTTTCTTGGTGTTTTAGGACCCTTATGGCACAGCGTTGCCCTGAGGCAACCAAAAATAATCTGGGTGTGGGGGGTAAAAGTGATTTTTTAAATTACTGATACATTATCAGAAAACCTAAGTCTTCCAAAAAATAGGATGACATATTTGTTTTAATGAAAAACCTAAATGTGTGCAGTAGAGCGTCTGTAGCCCTGAATGACTGGCCTAATTACCTGCTAATTTAGTGGACAGACTGATGACTCAGAGCTGTGATTAGTGGGTAGACATACAGGACAGAGAGAAGGTTCTGGATGTAGCCAAGCAGAGCCCAGAGGGCACCTCCATGAGTCCCCAGATCTCCTAAATGGTCATTGCTGTTTCATTGAGGGTAGCGGCTTGTTTTATTACTCTAGATTTGTTCATATTTTACTGAAGAGTGAGTCTATCACTGCACACTGCAAGGCCACATGTATCAGTGGAATAGATCACAGACTGAGATTAACTGTCTGAATACACAAACGTACTGTGTGTGGCCACACAAGCTGAATAAGTATAGAGCAGTGGAGGCTCCTCAGTGAATTTCAGAAAAACATATCATTTTTATATTACATTTACATTTACGTCATTTAGCAGACGCTCTTATCCAGAGCGACTTACAAATTGGTGCATTCATCTTATGATAGCCAGTGGGACAACCACTTTACAATTATAATTTGTTATATTTTCCAATTTTTTATATTTTTTATTGTCATTTGTTTTATATATATATATATATATATATATATATATATACAGTGGGGAAAAAAAGTATTTAGTCAGCCACCAATTGTGCAAGTTCTCCCACTTAAAAAGATGAGAGAGGCCTGTAATTTTCATCATAGGTACACGTCAACTATGACAGACAAAATGAGAAAAGAAAATCCAGAAAATCACATTGTAGGATTTTTAATGGATTTATTTGCAAATTATGGTGGAAAATAAGTATTTGGTCAATAACACAAGTTTCTCAATACTTTGTTATATACCCTTTGTTGGCAATGACACAGGTCAAACTTTTTCTGTAAGTCTTCACAAGGTTTTCACACACTGTTGCTGGTATTTTGGCCCATTCCTCCATGCAGATCTCCTCTAGAGCAGTGATGTTTTGGGGCTGTCGCTGGGCAACACAGACTTTCAACTCCCTCCAAAGATTTTCTATGGGGTTGAGATCTGGAGACTGGCTAGGCCACTCCAGGACCTTGAAATGCTTCTTACGAAGCCACTCCTTCATTGACCGGGCCGTGTGTTTGGGATCATTATCATGCTGAAAGACCCAGCCATGTTTCATCTTCAATGCCCTTGCTGATGGAAGGAGGTTTTCACTCAAAATCTCACGATACATGGCCCCATTCATTCTTTCCTTTACACGGATCAGTCGTCCTGGTCCCTTTGCAGAAAAACAGCCCCAAAGCATGATGTTTCCACCCCCATGCTTCACAGTATGTATGGTGTTCTTTGGATGCAACTCAGCATTCTTTGTCCTCCAAACACGACGAGTTGAGTTTTTACCAAAAGGTTCTATTTTGGTTTCATCTGATCATATGACATTCTCCCAATCCTCTTCTGGATCATCCAAATGCACTCTAGTAAACTTCAGACGGGCCTGGACATGTACTGGCTTAAGCAGGGGGACACATCTTGCACTGCAGGATTTGAGTCCCTGGCGGCGTAGTGTGTTACTGATGGTAGGCTTTGTTACTTTGGTCCCAGCTCTCTGCAGGTCATTCACCAAGTACCCCCGTGTGGTTCTGGGATTTTTGCTCACCGTTCTTGTGATCATTTTGACCCCACGGGGTGAGATCTTGCGTGGAGCCCCAGATCGAGGGAGATTATCAGTGGTCTTGTATGTCTTCCATTTCCTAATAATTGCTCCCACAGTTGATTTCTTCAAACCAAGCTGCTTACCTATTGCAGATTCAGTCTTCCCAGCCTGGTGCAGGTCTACAATTTTGTTTCTGGTGTCCTTTGACAGCTCTTTGGTCTTGGACATAGTGGAGTTTGGAGTGTGACTGTTTGAGGTTGTGGACAGGTGTCTTTTATACTGATAACAAGTTCAAACAGGTGCCATTAATACAGGTAACGAGTGGAGGACAGAGGAGCCTCTTAAAGAAGAAGTTACAGGTCTGTGAGAGCCAGAAATCTTGCTTGTTTGTAGGTGACCAAATACTTATTTTCCACCATAATTTGGAAATAAATTCATTAAAAGTCCTACAATGTGATTTTCTGGATTTTCTTTTCTCATTTTGTCTGTCATAGTTGACGTGTACCTATGATGAAAATTACAGGCCTCTCTCATCTTTTTAAGTGGGAGAACTTGCACAATAGGTGGCTGACTAAATACTTTTTTCCCCCACTGTATATATATATATATATATATAGTTTTTTTTATTTTTATTGTTTTTATTTTTTATTTTTGTTGGGGTGGGGTGGGGGTAGAAGGATTACTTTTATACTATCCCAGGTATTCCTTAAAAAGGTAGGGTTTCAAGTGTCTCCGGAAGGTGGTCAGTGACTCTGCTGTCCTGGCGTCGTGAGGGAGCTTGTTCCACCATTGGGGTGCCAGAGCAGCGAACAGTTTTGACTGGGCTGAGCGGGAACTGTGCTTCCGCAGAGGTAGGGGGACCAGCAGGCCAGAGGTGGAAGAACGCAATGCCCTCGTTTGGGTGTAGGGACTTGTGTAGGATATATATAAAACTATACTAAATATATTCACGTCACCAAATAACTGATTAAAACACACTGTTTTGCAATTAAGTAGCCTCAACAGCACCCTCTAGGGTAGCACCATGGTGTAGCGGGAGGACAGCTATTTTCCATCCTCCTCTGGGTACATTGACTTCAATAGTCACCCTAGGAGGCTCATAGTTCTCACCCCCTTCCATAGACTTACACAGTAATTATGACAACTTCCAGAGGATGTCTTCCAACCTATCAGAGCTGAAAGCATAAGCTACAACTAGCTAGCACTGTAGTGCATAACGTGTGGTGAGTAGTTGACTCAAAGAGAAAGAAAGACAATAGTTGAACAGTTTTAAACAAATTAATTTCTTCCAAAATTAAGGAGAAGCAGCAGAGAGCGAGAGAGAGAGAGAGAGAGAGAGAGAGAGAGAGAGAGAGAGAGAGAGAGAGAGAGAGAGAGAGAGAGAGAGAGAGAGAGAGAGAGAGAGAGAGAGAGAGAGAGAGAAAGAAAGCTATATTTCATTGTATTTTTTTCTTCTTCTTAGTTCATCTTTCACTTACTTAGCTAATGTAGCTAATTTATCCTACTCAACAACCAGATTCAAACAGAGATGAATGCTATTAATGTTAGCACATTGGCTAAGGCTATCCAACGCTGCAACTCTTCCAAGTCAAGGTAAGCTTTCGGTTTTATTAATTTATTGCCACCGGGGCCCGCCGGTGTAACTGCTTGCTGTACACTGTACTGTGTGATTGTACACATGGATTGGATTGTGGGTTTACTAAGGCATTGGTTCTAGTTTGTTGACTATGACGTTAGCTGATATGGTGACAACGATGTACTCTAGGCTGTGTAGCGGTTAGCGGTTATGGTATGAAGGTTTGGCTTTAAGAGATTTTTGCGCCTGGTCACACACAGCTGTTGTGTTTTGCACTGAAGTCCACAAGGGAAGGGAAAAGGTGAGAGGAGGAGAGCGCGTAGATGCGAGAAGGAATTATACGACAAGCAAAGTAATGATGCTTTATGTGGCTGCATGAAAGTGAACTGTGTGTGTGGGTGATCAGGTGTGTATTTATTCCGCCGATTCTGTTGAAAAGGTTTTCTTAAACGGAAGCAAACGGAACAAAACGGGGATGGACCTACAATAACTTTTTCTAAAAGAAACTCTCATTTTAGTTGTAAAACGGAACGTTTAGCAACTGTATGGACTAATGATTACACCCAAGATCAGCTAGATGCAAGCAAGAGTGTGCAAAGCGGTATTGAATGTGTCACCATCTGTCGCCTTGATTACTCCAATTTGTCCTTTCGACCTGTGCACCTACGTTATAAACTTTAATTTGTAGGCTGGGTTATAGCAACCTCATGATGGGTATAGGGCAAATTTGAGTTTCATGTAGTAGCCTAAACCTATCGATGTTACAATGAGTTGGGTGAATAGAATATGAATGACAGTCATCGAATATGCTGTATTAGAAATAAGTCCTCCCTAATTTTAAACGACACTGACCGCCACTGGTATAGAAAGTATGTGCACTCTCACTACTTACACACCCATGCACGCACACACATAGTAGTTGGGAGCTGTGTGGAGGCTTTGGTAAGTGATGGAGACAGAGAGAACAAAGAAACCAATTATATTCAGTTCATCACTCTATCCTTATTCCTGCATGTGAATAGTCATTGGTCTTCTTCTGGAAATACATATACAGCAATAGTTGCCTTAGTGCTTCATTCCTTTTAGATTATAAAACAGATTACCATAAGAAATGCACACACACACGTGCTCACGCACGCACAGTCTTCAAAGTATAACTTCAGAAATGTGGACAGTTTGACAGTGCAATCTCTTCATTGTGTGTACTTTGAGGATTATTGAAATATGTATCTTCCTGTCTTCCTCCCCACAGAGAGATAAAAAAAATCACATTGGCATTGCAGCAGCCCTCTATGTAACTCCCTGAAGTTCATTACCTAAATACATCATATACAAATATACACAAGTCATAAAGCCCAAAGTTAAGGAGGAGTTCTTTATTAATTATCAATGTTTGCTGTTTGATACTTACAGTTGTAGTAGAACTACTACACTGTAATGAAAAACTGCAATTCATATGGTAATTTGAGGTATTATCAACAGTAAAAAAAAAACTGAAAAGTTTTACTGCAGCATACTGTAAATGACAGTGCCTTGTACAGTGGGGAAAAAAAGTATTTAGTCAGCCACCAATTGTGCAAGTTCTCCCACTTAAAAAGATGAGAGAGGCCTGTACTTTTCATCATAGGTACACGTCAACTATAACAGACAAATTGAGAAAAGAAATTCCAGAAAATCACATTGTAGGATTTTTAATGAATTTATTTGCAAATTATGGTGGAAAATAAGTATTTGGTCAATAACAAAAGTTTCTCAATACTTTGTTATATACCTTTGTTGGCAATGACACAGGTCAAACGTTTTCTGTAAGTCTTCACAAGGTTTTCACACACTGTTGCTGGTATTTTGGCCCATTCCTCCATGCAGATCTCCTCTAGAGCAGTGATGTTTTGGGGCTGTCGCTGGGCAACACGGACTTTCAGCTCCCCTCCAAAGATTTTCTATGAGGTTGAGATCTGGAGACTGGCTAGGCCACTCCAGGACCTTGAAATGCTTCTTCACGAAGCCACTCCTTCGTTGCCCGGGGTGTGTTTGGGATCATTGTCATGCTGAAAGACCCAGCCACGTTTAATCTTCAATGCCCTTGCTGATGGAAGGAGGTTTTCACTCAAAATCTCACGATACATGGCCCCATTCATTCTTTCCTTTACACGGATCAGTCGACCTGGTCCCTTTGCAGAAAAAACAGCCCCAAAGCATGATGTTTCCACCCCCATGCTTCACAGTAGGTATGGTGTTCTTTGGATGCAACTCAGCATTCTTTGTCCTCCAAACACGACGAGTTGAGTTTTTACCAAAAAGTTATATTTTGGTTTCATCTGACCATATGACATTCTCCCAATCCTCTTCTGGATCATCCAAATGCACTCTAGCAAACTTCAGACGGGCCTGGCTTAAGCAGGGGGACACGTCTGCACTGCAGGATTTGAGTCCCTGGCGGCGTAGTGTGTTACTGATGATAGGCTTTGTTACTTTGGTCCCAGCTCTCTGCAGGTCATTCACTAGGTCCCCCCGTGTGGTTCTGGGATTTTTGCTCACCGTTCTTGTGATCATTTTGACCCCACGGGGTGAGATCTTGCGTGGAGCCCCAGATCGAGGGAGATTATCAGTGGCCTTGTATGTCTTCCATTTCCTAATAATTGCTCCCACAGTTGATTTCTTCAAACCAAGCTGCTTACCTATTGCAGATTCAGTCTTCCCAGCCTGGTGCAGGTCTACAATTTTGTTTCTGGTGTCCTTTGACAGCTCTTTGGTCTTGGCCGTAGTGGAGTTTGGAGTATGACTGTTTGAGGTTGTGGACAGGTGTCTTTTATACTGATAACAAGTTCAAACAGGTGCCATTAATACAGGTAACGAGTGTAGGACAGAGGAGCCTCTTAAAGAAGAAGTTACAGGTCTGTGAGAGCCAGAAATATTGCTTGTTTGTAGGTGACCAAATACTTATTTTCCACCATAATTTGCAAATAAATTCATTAAAAATCCTACAATGTGATTTTCTGGATTTTTTTTTCTCATTTTGTCTGTCATAGTTGACGTGTACCTATGATGAAAATTACAGGCCTCTCTCATCTTTTTAAGTGGGAGAACTTGCACAGTTGGTGGCTGACTAAATACTTTTTTTCCCCCACTGTATATATATGTTTTATTGTCACATTTTATTTATTTAACCTTTATTTAACTAGGCAAGTCAGTTAAGAACAAATTCTTATTTACAATGACAGCCTACACCGGCCAAACCCGGACGACGCTGGGCCAATTGTGCGCCACCCTATGGGACTACCAATCACGGTCGGTTGTGATACAGCCTGGAATCGAACCAGGTGGTCTGTAGTGACACCTCAAGCACTGAGATGCAGTGCCTTAGACCGCTGCGCCACTCGGGAGCCCACATACACCAGATACTGTAGGTGCAGTGAAATGTGCTGTTTTACAGGGTCCGCCATAGTAGTACGGCAACCCTGGAGCAAATTAGGGTTAAGTGCCTTGCTCAAGGGTACATCGACAGATTTTTCACCTTGTTGGTTACTAGCCCAACTCTCTAACCACTAGGCTACCTGCCGCCCTAAAATGGCTAGATTTCGAATGGTACTGTAATTCCACCCCACAGAATACTAAAGCAATTGTACACGAGACGGTGTGCTAAACAACTTTTTTAGCACGGCTGTGCTGCAGTACGCCAAGTACCATAGATCAGCACAGCCGTGCTAAAAAAATTGTTTAGCACAACCTCAAGTATAAAACTGCTCTTCTACAACGGGTTACCATATAATAAAAAAACATTATTTTGATAAATGTATTCATAGGCTACTATGTCATCCCACCGTGAAAATGTAGGCCTAGTCCCAACACAAATCTTTGTTTGCTAGCCAAGCCGGCTGGTCGTTCATTCTATCAGTTAGGTTGCCAGAGACACGACCCAGTCGTTTGTTCTAAATATTCCGTTGCTATGCTGGCTGGCAACACTCTTATCCCTTGCTTGCTAGCTAGCCAACTATGGCTAACACAGTCACGTCAAACAGTGCAGCCAGAATAACAGCAAAGTAGCTGCATTTGTGTTTGTTTAAGCAGTTTTCTAGTGACATTTATTTGGATACATCCATAACAATGAGCTAATGATGCGCGATTTCTCCTGGCATAGAAAATATACTCTCTCGTCAGGACACTGTTCAAAGGAGCTAGCCAATATATTAAATACACAATTTGACTTGCCATCGAGCTGCCTGTAAATTACTGTCAAATTCATGGTAACACCTTTACAGCGTAGTTAAAGATAAGGAAAATTTTAACTTTGGGTGCTTTGACAAACATCAAATCTTTGCAGATGAGTCAATTTCATTCCCCACCTCAGAAAAAAACAATGCACATGAAGGAATGCACAAACCAAATCAGATGTCAATGAAGGTGTCTCATCATTGGTTCAATTAGATTTTATTTTGTGATTGTGTCTCACAAAGATGTTAATGATGAAGTTGAAATACAAAAAATTTCCCACGTGCATTCTGAAGTTGGAATTACTAACAGCAGGGACCACACTACTTTCAGAGAGCATGACTGTGCTTCGCATGCCATGTTGTAATGATTTCAGAACTACATTTCTTCATATTTTTAGATGTCTTGATTCGTTCCCTATGAATAAAAGAAAACAAGTCTAGCAGCTATAATCGTGACATGCTTTATCACTATCTGGAATTGGGCAATCTTTTCACTTAACAAGACTAATTATAATTTTCAACATGACTAATTTAATTGAACATAAATTGCTGTGCAGCTCCTCAGGCATAAAAGCACATTTAAACCAAATTCTACTACTGTATGTCTTCTCCTTTGAATCACAGCACAGGAAAGGGACATTTTATGCCAATAAATTACATTTATGTAAACTTAATGTCAAATTGACCTTCAAAGATAATCCCCCTATGTCTGGTCATCAAGCAACCCTCCAAAATCCAATCCTAATAAAAGTACCCTCACTACAGTCTATGAGCTAAATTCAACCAAGTCCACAAGCAATCTCAGTCCAAATGTCAGCCTGGCTGTTTTGGAGGTCAGACTTGATAAAGCAACAGAGTTATCAAACAATTTCATTTTCCTGCTGCTTTAGTGACAGGAACATCCTGGAGGGGTGAGCTAAAGCCAGGCGATGAAGCTAAACTTGAGCAGGAATGTTCCAACTTCTGCATTCACCCTCCAGCACAATAATCATATCACCCTACCACACTTACACCTCACCATTTGTACTGCATGATAGACAGCAACATTATTTCATGTCAGTGGGTCCATAAATGTGAATGAGACATAAAAACAGTGTTAATGTGCCTAATGCTTGACAAGAGTCCATTGACACCATAGATGTTCCAAACAAATAGACCATTTAGGGGACAGTCTTTAATACTTGAAATGGAGGCCCCCTATCGCCTCTTCATTTTGCCATCCACTATGTTTATATTTGATCAGAAGTTCATATCATCAAATATGACCCTGTGAATTGCTGTTGTAATACAGTGCCTAACAAGACTCCAGTGACATGTCTGAGAGGCAGCCAGATCACAAGATAAAGTAAACAACAAGATAAAGAAAACAAATTAAGTAATTTACATATTTAGTGCCTCTTGGTATTGCTCTAGGAACTTGTCAACACTTTTGCCATATTTGCTGTGTTGAATTAAAGTCATCAAGATGAATAAGTTAATGCAAATGAACATGTTAGCACTTTAATTAACTTTATTAACCTGACCACTGCAGGGGACAAAACCCAGTTATACATACACTGACAATTGCAAGTAAAAGAGGGATGGATAGTTGTTGTTAGTTTAAAAGTGAAGAGTTTCACTCCAAAACACTATATATCCATTTTCAGAAATGTTAGTAAATTAGCTTTTATTGTTTACTACAGAACTCATGAAAGAGATAGGAGAAAAAACACACCAATCTAATTATGGCATGGGGTTGTTCAATGACAGACATGTATTTGTTTAAAATCTATCACTTGATGGTTTCATTTCAGTGAGACAAATAATCATGTTTTGTTGCAAACTCTCAGAGGAATAAGTAGTACTGCTATGTTTGGCACATTCCATTCTATCTAAACAATGGATATATAGTGTTTTGCAACAAAACCCATTTTAATACACACCTAAAATAAAAATCTGAGAACAGTAATATTTTACACACAAATGAGGGTACCCATAAGCAATCATTTCTGTTGAAAAAACACAAATGTGAAAAATGTGTTTATATAGCGCTTTGGAAGGAGACTCTTCAAGTGCCCATACTCTTTATTTTCATATATGGCATATCCTGAGTGAATTATTAGTTTAGCAAAGTATTTCATAATCGCAGAGAATATATTATAATATAAAAAATAATCCTACTATGATGTGATGGCTGCTAACATAGGAAATGTTCTCACTCATTTAATGCTTCTTACCAGTTGCATCCAAAGCTGGGCAAGACACAAAATCTGTCAACTCAATCTATTAACATTGGGTGAAGTACCTAGTGAATAATGCAACACAGAGGAGTGAGAAATGAGAAGTGCTGATAGGCCTCGTAATGCAGAGTAAGGATTATGGGAGAGTGGATGGATGGCAGGGTATTTACTCTATAGCTACAGAAGCTATCGGAAAACATTAATAAATAAACTTTTATTTTATTTACAGTATATTGACCACACTGACCAAAGACAGAAGTAATTGATTCTCATATGACACACATAGCGTGACATGGTGCTTTCAGTTATTATTTTCTTTCTTTCTTTCTTTCACTCACTCACTCACTCACTCACTCACTCACTCACTTACTCACTCACTCACTCACTCACTCACTCACTCACTCACTCACTCACTCACTCACTCACTCACTCACTCACTCACTCACTCACTCATTCACTCACTCACATGCACACACACTCACAGACACACACCCACACACCCATATGCCCATCATATGCTTATTCAGTGTACATTCGTTCTCCAACTCGCCAAACAGAGTGCAAGAGGATTATTTGGAGGCTCTCATCATATCAAAGCCAATAATATTTATGACAGGGCTGCAGGCAGCTTAGTGTTTACTGTTCCCCATCTCTCTGAGGAATGTGGGAAACTCTGGTCCTGGATGATCTCTCTCTCTCTCTCTTTCTCTCCCTCTCTTTCTTTCTTTCTCTCTCACACACACACAACATGTTTACTTTCTGTCTCTCTCACACACACACACACACTCACTCACGCACACACACCAGTGGTGTGCATCTAGACTTGCTGCAGCCTTTTCTTTAGCCTCCCAGTCCAATGTTCTGTTCCTTCACAATGAGGAAATAACGTCAGAAGCATAAAAACATAATTTCCCCACGTAATACGATCCCATTGTGTTCAATGCCTATAGACAGTTTAATCCGTTAGCCAGCACTAAGCTATTCAGAAACTGGCATGCTACCACACTGTAGAAAATACCTTATAAGCCACGCTCCATTTGCAGGCTGTCAAAAGGGGTTCTGGCTCTCTCAAATTGAGCTTGCACAAAAACCATTGACTTTTTATGAGATACTTAAAGTGCTCTTGAATACCTGCTGCAAATCATTTTGTTACATTTAATTTATAGCATTGTACTGTTTGCTGCTTTTTGGCTATCCGCCCGTTGCAGCTGAGGGTATGAGTGTACCATCTACTGTATGTTTCATCAATATGGTTATATGCACTATCAATAGCCTCTGAATGCATATTATATAGCACATCATTATGTAGAGAGAATTAAATAATTGAATTGTCTAATTGACTTATAAATACATGGGTTTGAGAAGGTGGAGTAAATATGTTAGAGTCCTCCTACTAGCTTCAAACATCAACACTGGGTACAAATGACTTTCTGTCATAGATAGTTAGTTCCTATAAAGTCTGACGTATTGAATCTGTTCAGCCTTCACTTCAATCTCCACTCTGCAAGAGGGTCTCCATTTTCCAATGTGTGTTTCTCCCCAGGAGTAACAAAGCGTCCTAAAGAGCACCAGGCCAATTAGGAGTGTTTGTGTAGGTTATGATGTGACAGAGCAAACACGTTCATGAAGGAAGTCTTGTCACTGGGCAGCATCAAGAGAGGACTGATTATGCAGCTGTATCCTTGTTCCTGATGAAGGCCAGATTGAAGCCCGGTAATGAATGAATTAACGACTAACACACAAGTCTCCGCTGAGCTTCATCATTCAGTATGCAGAAGACATGTAATGACTTTCTCCTGTAATGAATGACTCTCTCTGGAGCTTATTTATGAAAGGGAGATTGTCTGTAACAGACAGAGGAGATGAAGAAGAGAAAGAGAAGGATGCAGTTCAGCTTTGGTGTGAAATGAAATGGCCCTTTAGAACATGAGGATAAAACAAAACAAATATGTTTTCTTCTTATTAGACTTCATGAATATATATATGAAAAGGGCCACAATGAAAAGTGACAGTTGTATCAGAGAATGGTTAGAGATGAGGCAAGAATGTGAAATCTGTCCCTAGATCTGTCTCTGAGTGTGCTGATGTCAGATAATTCAAAAGAGCACTATTGTACCACAAAGTTAAATATAGTTGAATGAGTAAGCAGTGCACTTATAAAACATATTTTGGGCATTTAATGCTTGCGATTCGGAGTACTAATATGATACTGATATATACTGAACAAAAATATAAATACAACATGCAACAATTTCAACGACTTTACTGAGTTACAGTTCATATAAGGAAATCAGTCAATTGAAATATATTCACTAGGCCCTAATCTATGGATTTCACATGACTAGGCAGGGGCGCAGCCATGAGTGGGCCTGGGAGGGCATATGCCCACCCACTTGGGAGCCAGGCCGACCCACTGCAGAGCCAGGCCCAGCCAATCAGAATACGTTTTTCCCCACAAAAAGGGCTTTATTACAGACATAAATACTCCTCAGTTTCATCAGCTGTCTGGGTGGCTGGTCTCAGATGATCCCGCAGGTGAAGAAGCCGGATGTGGAGGTCCTGGGCTAGTGTGGTTACACGTGTTCCGCGGTTGTGAGGCCGGTTGGATGTACTGCCAAATTCTCTAAAATGACGTTGGAGGCGGCTTATGGTAGAGAAATTAACATTCAATAACCTGGCAACAGCTCTGGTGGACGTTCCTGCAGTCAGCATGCCAATTGCAAACTCCCTCAAAACTTGAGACATCTGTGGCATTGTATTGTGTGACAAACTGCACATTTTAAAGTGGCCATTTATTGTCCCCAGCACAAGGTGCACCTTTGTAATGATCATGCTGTTTAATCAGCTTCTTGATATCCCACAACTATCAGGTGGATGGGTTATCTTGGCAAAGGAGAAATGCTCACTAACAGTGATATAAACACATTTCTGCACAAAACTGAACATTTCGTGTCGAACATTTCTGGGATCTTTTATTTCATGAAACATGGGACCAACACTTTACATGTTGTATTTATATTTGTGTTACGTATAAGTACTGATAAGTGAGTAGCGTACTGATATGGTATTGATAGTGGTATTGTTAGACTTCACAGAAACACTGATGTGTGACAAGCACATGGTGGTCTTTTGTACCACCCAATCAGTAGGCTTAGTTTTACAAGAAGGCTGTTGTCTGCTCAATAACCGTAGAAGATTGTACTGCATGGCTGTTCTGAAATATTCATGGGACATACTGTACCTTTACACCTCGTCTGTGTCTTGTACCAAACAACGCCAATATTTGGCAATTATTGTAACATACCTCTCCCTACATCATCAAATAATGTTTGTTTCTGATCGATGACTGCAAAATTTCACCACAAAAAAGATCCTCTTGATTCTACTGTGTTTTAAAAAAGAGATGAGCTCTGTTGTCTCAGAACACCAATATCCATGGATACAGCCGCTGCTCAGTCAGAGGCAATAATTATTCTCGGAGGGTGAATCTCATAAAGCAGTCTCATTAGTCAATATTTATCGATCCCTGCGGTGTAGAGGGGATACAAGTCTGGATGCTTCAATCTCAGAAGGAGAGTGCTACAGTTGAAGTCTATGTGATCGATATGGGTATGGGTGTGTAATTGGTTGTGTTGCTGGCTTTTTACCTACTGTACAGTGTCGGTCAATACACTATTTATATATTTATCTGTAGGCTAGTGCTGTGGCACTCTGTTTGATCAATACAGTACATGGAAAGGTGTATCGCTGTTAGCATAAATAGATTTTGACCTGCCACACATATCTGCCAATATCCTGTAACACTACTAACTAAATCACCAACTTTCTGCAGGATAGTGGGGTTGCAGACTGCTTGGATAATAGGAGTAAAGTTGTATTATCATAATGTACAGTGTATGTCTGTGTACTGTAGATCTCTATGTCTACATCTATGCTGTTCTATGCAGGTGCTGCAGCAGTGTGCTCAATTTATATCCCGAGAGGTATATCTCTCATATTGCTAGCCACAGTGCCTGCCTGTATCTGAGGAAGTGTTCAGGGGCTGTTAGCGCGCTTTATATCACCCTTCCTGACACTCCATCTGGCATGTCTGGAGGGCCAATGCCCTAGTCCCAGGGTGCCTTGCTCTATGCCACACGCCTTCTGTTTGAATGTCACTAGGTCTGTTCCAGAGCATATCATTGCTACAGGCTGCCAGACTTTAAGATATGAAATATATATATATATATATATATACACACACTGAGCTAAAGTTTTAACACAACATGTAAAGTGTTGGTCCCATTTTTCATGAGCTGAAATAAAAGATCCAAGATATGTTCCATACGCACAAAAAGCTTATTTCTCTAAAATGTTGTGCACAAATATGTTTACATCGCTGTTAGTGAGCATTTCTCCTTTGCCAAGATAATCCATCCACCTGACAGGTGTGGCATATCAAGAAGCTGATTAAACAGCATGATCATTACACAGGTGCACCTTGTACTGGGAACAATAAAAGGCCACTCTAAAATGTTTTGTCACACAACAAATTGGCAAGATGACTGCAGGAATGTCCACCAGAACTGTTGCCAGAGAATGTAATGTTCATAAGCCACTTCCAACGCCGTTTTAGAGAATTTGGCAGTACGTCCAACCGGCCTCACAACCACAGACCACGTGTAACCACACCAGCCCAGGACCTCCACATCCGGCTTCTTCACCTGCGGGATCGTCTGAGACCAGCCACCTGGACAGCTGATGAAACCGAGGAGTATATCTGTCTGTAATAAAGCCCTTTTGTGGGGAAAAACGTATTCTGATTGGCTGGGCCTGGCTCTGCAGTGGGTCGGCCTGGCTCCCAAGTGGGTGGGCATATGCCCTCCCAGGCCCACACATGGCTGCGCCCCTGCCCAGTCATGTGAAATCCATAGATTAGGGCCTAATTAATTATTTCAATTGACTGATTCCCTTATATGAACTGTAATTCAGTAAAATCTTTGAAATTGTTGCATGTTACGTTTATATTTTTGTTTAGTTTAATATAGCAAAGCACACGTTTTCTAACGCACACAAATGTTGGGGTATATTTTGTACTTAGGCACGGTTTATAAATAAGGCTCCAGGTGACCACTTACATGCGTCAGTCAGTGTAGTTAACAGTGAAGTCTCCCTCCCTCTTCCCTCCTACTCCTAAAGGTCTGCTTTATGTGGCTAATCTTTCCAGTGTGACGTCTAAAACCCAGCAAAGTCAATCTCCCCCTGCTTATTAAATCACTATCAACTCAATCAGCACTATGGAGTCTAAAAATAAACATGTTGTGAGTTTTGCCTCTTACATCCAGTACAGAGGCTGCTGAAGCAGATTCCTGTCAACAGGATTGTACTGACTAGAGATACACACCATGATACTCTGGTATGACCATAGAATTAGAAATTAGAATACTAGAATGGACATTAACTTTCTAATGATGGTCTAAATGTCAGCCATTTCGGTCAGGGAATTGGTCAACCATCGTTTGCCACTGCTGTGATAAGATACTGTGTAAAATAATGAATTTTAACAGACACTCTTATCCAGAGTAACTAGGGTTAAGTGCTTTGCTCAAGTGCACAGAGATTTTTCACATAGTCATCTAAGTGATTCAAACCAGCAACCTTTCAGTTACTGTCCTAATGCGCTTAACCACTAGGCTACCTGCCTTGTATGTTTGTTAGCTAGCTAGCCAGCCAGTGACTCTCCTTGATGGACAAATGGAGAAAAAAAACTTGCCACAAAGTCAAGTCAGCTACGGAGCTAGTCAAGGCTGCAGTCACAGCTAAGCTCTATGTGGAATAGAGGGTTAAAGCCTTCCTCCCTCTGTTCAGAGCGTCACAGTACATTACCCTGAGTGGCTCCACAAAGACGTGATCAACTCGACCACTCCTCATTACGACTCACAAGAGCAGGAAGTCAAAGACAGTGGAAGAGTCATTTAAATATGAAGATGGACAGCTAAAATATACATGGTGTACCTATAATTAGCGTTCTATTTTAACGCATCTTGGCTTTAAGGTTGTGCCTATTTACTCATGGTGCTTAATTTGCCATTGGGCTAACAGTGTCACTCATTATCATCATGCTTGTGACATCTGACAGTTCAGCAAAAAAATTAAGACTTTCAGTATGCTGATATTATGGTTGATAATTGTCTACTTGAAGTGCTGTCTAGTTTTGTATCTAAAAATAGCAATTCAAACCAGCAACCTTTCGGTTACAGGCCTAATACGCTTAACCGCTAGGCTATCTGCACTGTATGTTTGTTAGCTAGCTAGCCAGCCAGCTAGTTATAGAGGAAGGATTCCATACATTTTTTTCAAATTAACTGCCAATATGGCAACATTCCAACTGGCTAAAATCAGTTGATGATAGACAAGTTGTAAATGCAACAAGTACTGATATTGTATCATATAATAGCACTCACAGCTTTCCAAGAAAACAAAACATTTAGACATTTATGGTCTGTTTACATACAGTGGGGAAAACAAGTATTTGATACACTGCCGATTTTGCAGGTGTTCCTACTTACAAAGCATGTAGAGGTCTGTAATTTTTATCATAGGTACACTTCAACTGTGAGAGACGGAATCTAAAACAAAAATCCAGAAAATCACATTGTATGATTTTTAAGTAATTAATTTGCATTTTATTGCATGACATAAGTATTTGATACATCAGAAAAGCAGAACTTAATATTTGGTACAGAAACCTTTGTTTGCAATTACAGAGATCATACATTTCCTGTAGGTCTTGACCAGGTTTGCACACACTGCAGCAGGGCTTTTGGCCCACTCCTCCATACAGACCTTCTCCAGATCCTTCAGGTTTTGGGGCTATCGCTGGGCAATACAGACTTTAACCCTCCCGTTGTCCTAGGGTCAAAATGACCCGCCAATGTGTTGAACAAACTTTATTTAATTTTTATATTTTTTGGATCATTTGTGAGAAGGAGGCAGTGATACTTTATTTAAAGTCTCACTGCATCCTTCTCACAAATGATCCCAAAAATATAAAAATTAAATAAAGTTGGTAAACTTAATAAACAACGGAAGGGTTAAGCTCCCTCCAAAGATGTTCTATTGGGTTCAGGTATGGAGACTGCTTCTTACGGAGCCACTCCTTAGTTGCCCTGGCTGTGTGTTTCGGGTCATTGTCATGCTGGAAGACCCAGCCACGACCCATCTTCAATGGTCTTACTGAGGGAAGGAGGTTGTTGGCCAAGATCTTGCGATACATGGCCCCATCCATCCTCCCCTCAATACGGTGCAGTCGTCCTGTCCCCTTTGCAGAAAAGCATCCCCAAAGAATGATGATTCCACCTCCATGCTTCACGGTTGGGATGGTGTTCTTGGGGTTGTACTCATCCTTCTTCTTCCTCCAAACACGGCGAGTGGAGTTTAGACCAAAAAGCTATATTTTTGTCTCATCAGACCACATGACCTTCTCCCATTCCTCCTCTGGATCATCCAGATGGTCATTGGCAAACTTCAGACGGGCCTGGAGATGCGCTGGCTTGAGCAGGGGAACCTTGCGTGCGCTGCAGGATTTTAATCCATGACCGCGTAGTGTGTTACTAATGGTTTTCTTTGAGACTGTGGTCCCAGCTCTCTTCAGGTCATTGACCAGGTCCTGCCGTGTGGTTCTGGGCTGAGCCCTCACCTTCCTCATGATTATTGATGCCCCACGAGGTGAGATCTTGCATGGAGCCCCAGACCGAGGTTGATTGACCGTCATCTTGAACTTCTTCCATTTTCTAATAATTGCGCCAACAGTTGTTTCCTTCTCACCAAGCTGCTTGCCTATTGTCCTGTAGCCCATCCCAGCCTTGTGCAGGTCTACAATTTTATCCCTGATGTCCTTACACAGCTCTCTGGTCTTGGCCATTGTGGAGAGTCTGTTTGATTGAGTGTGTGGACAGGTGTCTTTTATACAGGTAACGAGTTCAAACAGGTGCAGTTAATACAGGTAATGAGTGGAGAACAGGAGGGCTTCTTAAAGAAAAACTAACAGGTCTGTGAGAGCCGGAATTCTTACTGGTTGGTAGGTGATCAAATACTTATGTCATGCAATCAAATGCAAATTAATTACTTAAAAATCATACATTGTGATTTTCTGGATTTTTGTTTTAGATTCCGTCTCTCACAGTTGAAGTGTACCTATGATAAAAATGACAGAGCTCTACATGCTTTGTAAGTAGGAACACCTGCAAAATCGGCAGTGTATCAAATACTTGTTCTCCCCACTGTATATTTTAGAGGCTATTTATGCAGAAACGATTTTGTTAAACCCGTTCAAACTGTATTTATAAATAATTACATGACAATATTTTAGGTTGAAAATAATTATATTTCTGATTAATCACATGCCTTACTTTTATTTTAATGCATAAAAAAATCTGTATTATGCCTCTACTGCCATTAATTCCAATTATACTGATTTGGATTTTTCCCTGACTAATATGGCTGCCATTTTCAACCATTCTGGCACTTTGAGGGTTTATGACGCAGACCATTCACATGACCAGATTGGCGGACACTCAACAAATCTGATCTAACAAAGTGTATATTCGTCAAATCCGTCATGATTTATGTATTGTAACAGGCCCACAATGTGGGTACTTAAACCTCTTAAATGTAATGGCAAAATGTAGATTTCCACCTAAATAGACATACCCTAAAGTAACTGCTATTCATTCAGAAATCTGGGAGATTATGAGAAAATGATCAGAAGATCGATAGGAGTTACATAGTTCAGAATACACAAGATCAAGCACACACAAAATAACAGTTTTTTTATTTTGGAAGTCATCTTTCATTGACAAGCTATAAGTGAATTATTGATTCCCAGAGCTGGAAACACATCAGATGGCTTCCACAACATGTGAACAATATCAGAAAAAAATGGGATTGCTAGACCTAACAACTAGAAATGGGCAGATGTTTTAGTAAGTGGTGTCAGGTGTGGTCACTTGACGTTTCCAAGTGTCCGTAAACCTCTCCAAAGTGGCATATGTCTGTAAATTAGATAATTCCAGTGCTATTACATATTTTCAATCCCTAAATGCTATTTGTTCAGTATAAAAACACAATGTCTACCATATCAACCTCACTCAAACATTGTGGTGGTGTTATGGGGTATCCAGGGTACATTCAAGTGTCCTTTCAACCTCTCCAAAGTGTCTGAATGTGGTAATTGCACTGTTTTTGCACACTGGATGTGCCTAAAAGTTATTGTTCACTATAAAAACTACATTTCTACAAAAACCAACCCATTTCTACAACCCCAACCTCTCTCAAACATTGTGGTGGTGTCGGGGGAAATACAGGGGATATCCAAGTGTTTTTTCAAACTCTCCTCTGAACGTTTAGCCTAGGCATATCCAATGTATTGGTCCCATATATAAATGAACTGTTTACAAAAACAATATAAAAAGCAACAGATATACATACAAAAATATATAAAAATGTCTTATCAAACCCAAACTTGGTTACACATGTGTCCTTCACTGAAAAAGGTGCAAAAATAGAAATAAGCGGAACTATTTACAAATGGCATTCGTGTTAGTTTTACATCCCAGGTGTAGATGATTAGATTTCACTTTCACCGTAGCTTGTGCATGTCGGGATAGTCTTTGAAGCAGTCCCTCTCTGCCAGGAAACAAAAAGCGAACTGGCATTTCGGACAGAATATCTGGCATTTCACCCTTTTTCCCCCCTGTGTTTTGTGCAACGCTTGCAGTTCTTCCTTTTGTCTTTTGGCATGTGTGTTGGATAGTGGCGCTCACTTTGAGTGGGGGGTCTTGTGATGGTTGTGAGGTTGCTTTCGGCCCCCAATTCAGCCATTTCCAACACCAGCTGCTCTCAGAAGGCCAACTGGGAGAGAGTGGTTTCACATTTTGCTTTGGCCATCTGCTTGTGGAGAATGAAATCATTTACTGTAGCAATGTCCACAAAGTGGTAGAAAAAAATATATACCACTTCCTGGTCTTGTGAAGGACCTGGTAGTAGCCTATCAGAGCATCAGATAGGTCGACCCCCCATACTGGTATTGTAGTCCTTCACAGAAACAGGAATGGGGTCATTCTTCCTTTTTCACCCTCCTTGAGAAATGGTTGTTATTGAATGCCTTATGCTGTGTGGTGAGCATGGTTACTTCCCTAGTGTCCTTCCATTTCACAAAAAGCAGCCTGTTGGTCCCTCTCCGCTGTCTTTGTCATGTCGTTTACCTTGGTCTTGGGGAAACCAATTCTGTTAGGACGAATGGTGCCACAAGCCCCTATTTTCTTTTTCAAGAGGTCTATGAAAAGTGGATATAGAACCATCAGATGGGGTGATTGACATAGCAGTGGGGGGTGAAGACCTTGACCGGTGGGGGCGCTTGCAGGGGAGGGGTGGCTCCCAAATGTCATCATCCAAGTCCTCTGCATCCGCCACTCTGTGGTGAATAAAATAAAGGGATATACTGTTGTATGACACACAGAGTTACAGTTGACTACATTTACAAAACGACATTACTGTAAAGTAATAACACCAAGCCTAAACTTTGTCTGTACAGTGATTCACATAGAAGGTGTGAAGCACACACACAATGCAAACAGTAACACTTGGCCATGAGAATTTAGTGGCCTCTCCAAAGTCACAAGGATGAAACTTAGAACAGCAAACAGTGAACTAATATGAAAAAGACAATAACTACTTTGGAATTATATAACATTGAAATTACTTGTTACATAGGCCTTTGTAAACTAAATCCAAAGCACAAAAATCAGACAACTTATAAAAAACTAAATACATATAGTAAATTAGCTATATAAAGTCATGAAAATAATTTACTTACAGATCTAAAAGTGGATCCAATCCTTCTAGAATGCAATCTTCTTCGGCAGAGTCTAAATACTTGTTGTCCAAATCGCTCCCCTGATCCGAGTCCGACCAGTATTTTATTCAAAGCTTCTATGTCGGTATACTTATTCATAGCTTCCTTCTTTTTAGCTTCCTGTTCGATATTCTTAGTTTTCATACCCCCATGTAGCTATAGCTCAAACACAGACCAAATCGAAGCTTACCTTGTAAGATGTTTGCTGTTTTGCGAAAACGTTGTGTAAAATAAACATTTGGACTCTCGGGGCTGGTAGTCAATAACGGTAGGTCAAAGGCAGACTAATAAGACATCCTCATGATCTGTGGATTCCCGGCTTTCGGTGTGTATCGACATATTCTGTATTTATTTCCTTTCTACTTCGCAACGCTAACCGGAATGTAGGTAGCAGCCATCTTGAAATGAGGTCATCGGCTCAGCCTGCCCTCATACATTCGTATACCCATATATGGTAGTAAGTCACACCAAATACTTTAAGGGACAGATCAATAGCCAAGATACTCTGCTTTCCACAGACATCCTGCTTTTGCACATAGGGGCTACCGTTCTCATACCAGACTGAATTTAATAAAATAATCTAATAGGATCCCCAAATATGGGGAATTTACATTTAAGAAGTTAAGTCCGATTTTGATATATTTGGCTGTTTTCGCTGCATAACATTTAGCCGTTGTCCCTTTCAGGTTTTGAAGTTACTGCTAAATGCTAACTCCCGCTTGTATAAGCTGGTTAGCATAGCTAGCATACAGAAATCGGTGGTGGTAGTCAAAGTCGTTTTTAACTGTAATGCAGTTGATTGGTGACGATGACATTAATGTGTTGCGTTTGACATCCATACAAGCATTATAATCCGATTTATATCCCAACATAGTGTGAAATCAATATTATGATGATGCAGAACCCATTTCAAATGTAGTGTCTTCACTTTTTTGCTTGTGCAACATTCAATGATGATTCATTTACATGTAGAAACTGATATACAGTACAGTGCATTCGGAAAGTATTCAGACCCTTCCATTTTTTCACATTTTGTTACGTTACAGCCTTATTCTAAAATTGATTAAATTATTTATTTTCCTCATCAATCTACACACAATACCCCATAATGACAAAGCAAAAATAGGTTGTTAGAAATTTTTGTAAATGTATTAAATATAAAAAACTGAAATACCTTATTTACATAAGTATTCAGACCCTTTGCTACGAGAATCGAAATTTAGCTCAGGTGCATCCCGTTTCCATTGATCATCCTTGAGATGTTTTTACAACTTGATTGGAGTCTACCTGTGGTAAATTCAATTGATTGGACATGATTTGGAAAGGCACACACCTGTCTATATAAGGTCTCACAGTTGACAGTGCATGTCAGAGCAAAAACCAAGCCATGAGGTCAAAGGAATTGTCCGTAGAGCTCCGAGATAGGATTGTGTCGAGGCACAGATCTGGAGAAGGGTACCAAAACATTTCTGCAGCATTGAAGGTCCCCAAGAACACAGTGGCCTCCATCATTCTTCAATGGAAGAAGTTTGGAACCACCAAGACTCTTCCTGGAGCATTTCAATTTGGGAGAATCTCTTATAAAATGGGTTAAAATCATGTATAGTAACCCTAGGTGTAAAATAGTAAATAATGGCTATTTCTCCGAAACTGTCAAGAGGAGTGAAACAAGGTTGTCCACTATCGGCATATCTATTTATTATGGCCATCGAAATGTTAGCTACTAAAATCAGATCAAACAATAATATCAAGGGATTAGAAATCCAGGGCTTAAAAACAGGTGTCAATGTATGCTGATGATTCATGTTTCCTTTTAAATCCACAACTTGAATCTCTCCACAGCCTCATAGAGGATCTAGATACATTATCTAACCTCTCTGGATTACAACCAAATTATGATAAATGTACTATATTACGTATTGGATCACAAAAAAATACAATTTTTACATTACCATGTAGTTTACCAATAAAATGTACTGATGGTGATGTGGATATACTCGGAATACATATCCCAAATGAAATAAATGATCTCACTCCAATACATTTTAATAGAAAGTTAGCAAAAATAGATAAGATCTTGCTACCATGGAATCAATTTGTGGAAAAATCACCCTGATTAACTATTTAGTAATATCCCAGGTTACTTATTTGCTTATGGTCTTGCCTACGTCTAGCGAAAAGTTTTTTTAATTATATGAGAAAAAAGTATTCAATTTTATTTGGAATGGCAAGCCAGACAAAATTGTACGGGCCTATTTATATAATGAATCTGAATTCGGAGGACAGAAATTGGTCCTCTGTAGCTCAATTGGTAGAGCATGGCGCTTGTAACGCCAGGGTATTGGGTTCGATCCCCAGGACCACCCATACGTAAAAATGTATGCACACATGACTGTAAGTCGCTTTGGATAAAAGCGTCTGCTAAATGGCATATTATTATTATTATTAAATATTAAAAGCATTAGACCTATCACTAAAAGCTTCAGTCATACAAAAGTTATACTTAAATCCGAACTGGTTCTCTAGCAAATTAGTAAGATTGTCTCACCCAATGTTCAAGATTGGCCTTTTTCCCTTTATTCAGATTACAACCTCTCACTTTCAGTTATTTGAAAAGGAAATAATCTCCCAAATATCACTATTTCTAAAACAAGCCATAGAAAGTTGGTTGGAATTTCAATTTAATCCTCCAGAAACGACAGAACAAATAATGCAACAAACATTGTGGTTAAACTCAAATATACTAATTGATAAAAAAAAAAAAGATTATTATATTTTTTTTTTACAAAAGGTAGAATCTTCGTAAATGATATCATAGGTAGGACTGGTGGAGTTATGTCGCACATGCAGCTAACAAAAACATATGGAAATGTCTGCTCTACCCAAAATTACAAACAAATAATTGCAGCATTACCGCAAAAAGGGAAGAGGAAAGTGGAAGGGGGAAAAGGTAAGGAACTTGTCTGTCGGCCCTGCATTAAAGAACATAATTGGTTAAAGAAATTTGTGATAAATAAAAAAGTATACCAGTTTCATTTAAGAACCAAAGGATCGACAGCCGTCCCATATAGATTGCAAAATAGTTGGGAAGAGATTTATGACATACCGATTCCATGGCATAGTGTTTATGAACTGATATGCAAAACAACGCCGGATTCAAAAGTTAGAATTGTTCCATTTAAATTATTATACAAAATTCTTGCAACCAATATAATGTTATTTATATGGGGGATACAATCTTCCCAGCTCTGCAGATTTTGCTGCGAAGAGACAGAATCATTCGATCATTTGTTTTGGTACTGTCCATTTGTAGCTTGTTTTTGGATACAGGTCCAGGAATGGCTAAAGGATTGCAATATTTACCTGGAGCTAACCCTGCAGATAGCACTACTGGGTGATCTGAAAAGTCATAGTCAATCGATCAATAATATAATAATACTTTTAGCAAAAATATTTATTTTTAATTTACAATCTGTACAAACAATGAGAATAGAAGGGTTCAGAACTTTTGTAAAACATCACAGTACAGTTGAAACATATATGGCAAATAGAAATCCAATATGGATGGTGTTAAGAGATAGATGGGTGGTGTTGAATAGAGTTGAAGGATGGGACAATTTTTTTTATTTTATTTTTTATTTCACCTTTATTTAACCAGGTAAGCCAATTGTGAACAAGTTCTCATTTACAACTGCGACCTGGCCAAGATAAAGCAAAGCAGTGCGGTAAAAACAACAACAACACAGAGTTACATATGGAATAAACAAAACGTACAGTCAATAACACAATAGAAAATCTATATACAGTGTGTGCAAATGTAGTAAATTATGGAGGTAAGGCAATAAATAGGCCATAGTGCAAAATAATTACAATTATAATTTACAAAAGATACTGGGGTGCAAATGAGCAAAATGAATAACAATGTAAATAACAATATGGGGATGAGGTAGTTGGGTGGGCTAATTACAGATGGGCTGTGTACAGGTGCAGTGATCGGTAAGCTGCTCTGACAACTGATGCTTAAAGATAGTGAGGGGAGATAAGTGTCTCCAGCTTCAGAGATTTTTGCAGTTCGTTCCAGTCATTTGCAGCAGAGAACTGGAAGGAATGGCGACCAAAGGAGGTGTTAGCTTTGGGGATGACCAGTGAGATATACCTGCTGGAACGCATACTATGGGTGAGTGTTGCTATGGTGACCAATGAGCTAAGATAAGGCGGGGATTTGCCTAGAAGTGATTTATAGATGACCTGGAGCCAGTGGGTTTGGCGACGAATATGTAGTGAGGGCCAGCCAACGAGAGCGTACAGGTCACAATGGTGGGTAGTATATGGGGCTTTGGTGACAAAACGGATGGCACTGTGATAGACTACATCCAATTTGCTGAGTAGAGTGTTGGAAGCTATTTTGTAAATGACATCGCCGAAGTCAAGGATCGGTAGGATAGTCAGTTTTACGAGGGCATGTTTAGCAGCATGAGTAAAGGAGGCTTTGTTGCGAAATAGGAAACCAATTCTATATTTAACTTTGGATTGGAGATGCTTATTGTGAGTCTGGAAGGAGAGTTTACTGTCCAACCAGACACCTAGGTATTTGTAGTTGTCCACATATTCTAAGTCAGACCCGCCGAGAGTAGTGATTCTAGTTGGGCAGGCGGGTGCAAGCAGCGTTCGATTGAAGAGCATGCATTTAGTTTTACTAGCATTTAAGAGCAGTTGGAGGCCACGGAAGGAGTGTTGTATGGCATTGAAGCTTGTTTGGAGGTTTGTTATCACAGTGTCCTATGAAGGGCCAGATGTATACAAAATGGTGTCGTCTGCGTAGAGGTGGATCTGAGAGTCACCAGCAGCAAGAGCGACATCATTGATATACACAGAGAATAGAGTCGGCCCGAGAATTGAACCCTGTGGCACCCCCATAGAGACTGCCAGAGGTCCAGACAACAGGCCCTCCGATTTGACACATTGAACTCTATCTGAGAAGTAGTTGGTGAACCAGGCGAGGCAGTCATTTGAGAAACCAAGGCTATTTAGTCTGCCAATAAGAATGCGGTGATTGACAGAGTCAAAAGCCTTGGCCAGGTTAATGAAGACGGCTGCACAGTACTGTCTTTTATCGATCGCGGTTATTATATCGTTTAGGACCTTGAGCGTGGCTGAGGTACACCCATGACCAGTTCGGAAACCAGATTGCATAGCGGAGAAGGTACGGTGGGATTCGAAATGGTCGGTGATCTGGTTGTTAACTGGAGTACTCCTGAGTGGCGCAGTGGTCTAACTGTGCCACTAGAGAACCTGGTTCGAATCCAGGCTCTGTCGCCGCCGGCCGCGACCGGGAGACTCATGGGCGGCGCACAATTGGCTCAGCGTCGTCCAGGGTAGGGTAGGGGAGGGAATGGCCGGCAGGGATGTAGCTCAGTTGATAGAGCATGGCGTTTGCAACGCCAGGGTTGTGGGTTCGATTCCCACGGGGGGCCAGTATAAAAAAAATATGTATTCACTAACTGTAAGTCGCTCTGGATAAGAGCGTCTGCTAAATGACTAAAATGTAATGTAAATGTTAACTTGGCTTTCAAATACTTTTGAAAGGCAGGGCAGGATGGATATAGGTCTGTAACAGTTTGGATAATAACAACTAACAACAACTAATAACAACAAGATAACTAATGTAGAGCATACTGTGTCCATAATAAGTAAATAGTTTATAGGTTGAGAGCTTTTGTGAAGGAGCACAGTTAGAAAGATATGGCATATAGAAGCAAACCGGATGGACATCATGAAAATGATCGGAGAGGTTGAGGGTAGAGGAAGTTCAGGAGTAAAAACAAAGAAAATATAATTATTGTAAAATTGACTATGTCCATTACATGTATATAGTATGTATAAGCTGGAAGTAGAGGCCTAAGCATTGTTGTTCACTAGTTTACTCCAATTAGGGAAGGGGTGGAAAGTAATAAAGGGAAATATTACATTTTAGTCAACGCTCTTATCCAGAGCAATTAGGGTTAAGTGCCTTGCTCAAGGGCACATCAACAGTTATTAACCTTTCGGTTACTGGCACAACACTCTTAACCACTAAGCTACCTGCCGCCCCTACAGGTGGAGGAAATACAGGTACAGGAAATATATTATAAAAATGGATATGGATATATACAGTGGCTTGCGAAAGTATTCACCCCCTTGGCATTTTTCCAATTTTGTTGCCTTACAACCTGGAATTGAAATGGATTTTTTTAGGGTTTGTATCATTTGATTTACACAACATGCCTACCACTTCGAAGATGCAAAATATTTTTTATTGTGAAACAAACAAGAAATAACACAAAAAACGGAAAACTTGAGCGTGCATAACTATTCACCCCCCCAAAGTCAATACTTTGTAGAGCCACCTTTTGCAGCAATTACAGCTGCAAGTCTCTTGGGGTATGTCTCTATAAGCTTGGCACATCTATTCACTGGGATTTTTGCCCATTCTTCAAGGCAAAACTGCTCCAGCTCCTTCAAGTTGGATGGGTTCCGCTGGTGTACAGCAATCTTTAAGTCATGCCACAGATTCTCAATTGGATTGAGGTCTGGGTTTTGACTAGGCCATTCCAAGACATTTAAATGTTTCCCATTAAACCACTTGAGTGTTGCTGTAGCAGTATGCTTAGGGTGATTGTCCTGCTGGAATGTGAACCTCCGTCCCAGTCTCAAATCTCTGGAAGACTTAAACAGCTTTCCCTCAAGAATTTCCCTGTATTTAGCGCCATCCATCATTCCTTCAATTCTGACCAGTTTCCCAGTCCCTGCCGATGAAAAACATCCCCACAGCATGATGCTGCCACCACCATGCTTCACTGTGGGGATGGTGTTCTCGGGGTGATGAGAGGTGTTGGGTTTGCGCCAGACATAGCGTTTTCCTTGATGGCCAAAAAGCTCAATTTTAGTCTCATCTGACCAGAGTACCTTCTTCTATATGTTTGGGGAGTCTCCCACATGCCTTTTGGCGAACACCAAATGTTTGCTTATTTTTTTCTTTAAGCAATGGCTTTTTTATGGCCACTCTTCCGTAAATCCCAGCTCTGTGGAGTGTATGGCTTAAAGTGGTCCTATGGACAGATACTCCAATCTCCGCTGTGGAGCTTTGCAGCTCCTTCAGGGTTATCTTTGGTCTCTTTGTTGCATCTCTGATTAATGCCTTCCTTCACTGGTCCATGAGTTTTGGTGGGTGGCCCTCTCTTGGCAGGTTTGTTGTGGTGCCATATTCTTTCTGTGGGATGTTCAAAGTTTCTGCTATTTTTTTATAACCCAACACTGATCTGTACTTCTCCACAACTTTGTCCCTGACCTGTTTGGAGAGCTCCTTGGTCTTCATGGTGCCGCTTGCTTGGTGGTGCCCCTTGCTTAGTGGTGTTGCAGACTCTGGGGCCTTTCAGACCAGGTGTATATATACTGAGATCATGTGACAGATCATGTGACACTTAGACTGCACACAGGTGGACTTTATTTAACTAATTATGTGACTTCTGAAGGTAACTGGTTGCACCAGATCTTATTTAGAGGCTTCATAGCAAAGGGGGTGAATACATATGCACGCACCACTTTTCTGTTACGTTTTTTTTTAGAATTTTTTGAAACAAGTAATTTTTTTCATTTCACTTCACCAATTTGGACTATTTTGTGTATGTCCATTATATGAAATCCAAATAAAAATCCATTTAAATTAAAGGTTGTAATGCAACAAAATAGAGAAAACGCCAAGGGGGATGAATAATTTTGCAAGGCACTGTATGGAAGTATATGTATTTATATGTATGTATGTATATATATATATATTTGCGAGAAAAAACAAACATTTGGGGGATTGGAAGTGATGCAGACAATTACATTGATGGAAGTTACAATCTATCTGCAATATTAAAGCTGATCTACCCCCTAATAAAAAAAAAAGATGAAAAAAAAGAAGTCTCTTCCTAGAGCTGGCTGCCCGGCCAAACTGAGCAATCAGGGGAGAAGGGCCTTGATCAGGGAGGTGACCAAGAGCCCCGATGGTCACTCTGACAGAACTACACAGTTCCTCTGTGGAGACGAGAGAAGGACAACCATCTCTGCAGCACTCCACCAATCAGGCCTTTATGGTGGAGTGGCCAGACGGAAGCCACTCCTCAGTAAAAGGCACATGACAGCCCACTTGGAGTTTGCCAAAAGGCACCTAAAGGACTCTCAGATCATGAGAAACAAGATTTTCTGATCTGATGAAACCAAGATTGAACTCTTTGGCCTGAATGCCAAGCGTCACGTCTGGAGGAAACCTGGCACCATCCCTATGGTGAAGCATGGTGGTGGCAGCATCATGCTGTGGGGATGTTTTTCAGCGGCAGGGACTGGGAGACTAGTCAGGATCGAGGGAAAGATGAACGGAGCAAAGTACAGAGAGATCCTTGATGAAAACCTGCTCCAGAACACTCAGGACCTCAGACTGGGGCGAAGATTCACCTTCCAACAGGACAACGACCCTAAGCACACAGCCAAGACAAATTAATATGCCATTTAACAGACGCTTTTATCCAAAGCGACTTACAGTCTTGTGCGCATAAATTTTTTACGTATGGGTGGTCCCGGGGATCGAACCCACTACCCTGGCGTTACAAGCGCCATCCTCTACCAATTGAGCTACAGAGGACCACCCATACGTAAACAGAAGACAACGCAGGAGTAGCTTCGAGACAAGTCTCTGAATGTCCTTGATTGGCCCAGCCACAGCCCGGACTTGAACCCGATCTAATATCTCTGAAGAGACCTGAAAATAGCTGTGCAGTGACGCTCCCCATCCAACCTGACAGAGCTTGAGAGGATCTGCAGAGAAGAATGTGAGAAACTCCCCAAATACAGGTATGCAAGGCTTGTAGCGTCATACCCAAGAAGACTCGAGGCTGTAATCGATGCCAAACATGCTTCAACAAAGTACTGAGTAAAGGGTCTGAATACTTATGTAAATGTCTTATTTAAGTTTTATTTTATTTTATATACATTTTCAACCATTTCTAAAAAACTACTTTTGCTTCGTCATTATGAGGTATTGTGTGTAGATTGATGAGGGATTATTTTGTTTTTTTTCAATTTTAGAACAAGGCTGTAACATAACAAAATGTGGAATAAGTGAAGGGTTCTCAATACTTTCAGAATTTACTATTCTATTCAGCGCTTTACTTTACTTGATAAATAAAAGTCTGGGCTGTCTGTCAGTATCAACATGCCACTCAGGAGATGTTATGACCCCCGAATCCAGCTGAATCTCTTCCTCACAATCCTCTCTGCTTTCAAAACATCCTTTCATTATTAAGAACCATTCCACCCACTTTATGTTGACACATCTGAGGTAAATAGATTCCCACTACATTGTTTTTAAAGAAGAAAGCCAGTCATTTTCCTATCAAACCTTTCTCTCCCCACCTTGATTCCTCTACCTTCATCATTCAAACTCAGCAGTGAATATTTTGTGTTTTGTGTGGACCCCAGGAAGAGTAGCTTCTGCTTCTTCAGCAGCTAATGGAGATCTGAATAAAATATGGATTCCTCTGACTCTTTTGATTCTGAGTCCATCCCTTTGTCACCCTTTCTTTTTATTTTCCCTCTTTTTTGTCCACGCAAGCTTTTAAAATATTATCGGTGGAATTAATGGTGCCAGGTCACGTCTCAGTGCGACCCCATTGAGCTGATGTGGTATGACCCATTCTACTTATCTGGGCCTCCAAACATAATTCTTGGCTTCATCCTGTTTGTTTATTATAAACCCATCCTCTCAACGGGCGCTGTGAATCTCCTTGATGGCCAAATGTAGAAAAAAACTTGGCACAGAGTCAAGTCAGCTACGGAGCTAGTCAAAGCTGCAGTCACAGCTAAGCTACAGCTCTATGTGGAATAGGGGGTTAAAGCTTGAGGGGCGCCCAATGCATGAGTCAGGTCATCCCATGGGCCAAAGAGCCCAAGCACACACACATTCAGTACACACACATCCAGTACACACGCACGCACGTACACGACTGCCTTCATTTTATTCGCTATATGGTTTTAAAATGAGTCCATTACCTTCAATCAATATGATATTTCAACGCTATGGGCTCTTGATTGACAGGTCCACCTTCACTAAGGTCCGCCAGCCGACACTTCTGATCTAAGAAATCAACAGGGTTCAAACCACTCAGTAACTCCAATTCAACATGGAGCCTTCCTCCCTCTGTTCAGAGCGTCACAGTACATTACACTGAGTGGCTCCACAAAGACATGTGATCAACTCGACCACTCCGCATTAAGACTGACAAGAGCAGGAAGTCAAAGACAGCGGAAGAGGAATTTAAATATGAAGACGGACAGCTAAAATATAGATGGTGTACTTATAATTAGCTTTCTATTTTAACCCATCTTGGCTTGAAGGTTGTGCCTATTTACTCATGGTGCTTCATTTGCCATTGGGCTAACAGTGTCACTCATTATCATCATGCTTGTGACGTCTGACAGTTGAGAAAAAAAAAAAAAGACTTTCAGTATATTGATTATATTATGGTTGATAATTGTCAACTACTTGAAGTGCTGTCTAGTTTTGTATCTAAAAACAACAAAGGCTATACACATACTAGTACAGCTGAAGCCGGACGTTTACATACACCTTAGCCAAATACATTTAAACTCAGTTTTTCACAATTCCTGACATTTAATCCTAGTAAAAATTCCCTCAGTTAGGATCACCACTTTATTTTAAGAATGTGAAATGTCAGAATAATAGTAGAGAGAATGATTTCTTTCAGCTTTTATTTCTTTCATCACATTCCCAGTGGGTCAGAAGATTACATACACTCAATTAGTATTTGGTAGCATTGTCTTTAAATTATTTTACTTGGGTCAAACAGCTCGGGTAGCCTTCCACAAGCTTCCCACAATAAGTTGGATGAATTTTGGCCCATTCCTCCTGACAGAGCTGGTGTAACTGAGTCAGGTTTGTAGGCCTCCTTGCTCGCACACGCTTTTTCAGTTCTGCCCACAAATGTTCTATAGGATTGAGGTCAGGGCTTTGTGATGGCCACTCCAATACCTTGACTTTGTTGTCCTTAAGCCATTTTAACAACTTTGGAAGTATGCTTGGGGTCATTGTCCATTTGGAAGACCCATTTGCGACAAAGCTTTAACTTCCTGACTGATGTCTTGAGATGTTGCTTCAATATATCCACATAATTTTCATTCCTCATGATGCCATCTATTTTGTGAAGTGCACCAGTCCCTCCTGCAGCAAAGCACACCCACAGCATGATGCTGCCACCCCCGTGCTTCACGGCTGGGATGGTGTTCTTCGGCTTGCAAGCCTTCCCCTTTTTCCTCCAAACATAACTATGGTCATTATGGCCAAACAGTTCTATTTTTGTTTCATCAGACCAGGGGACATTTCTCCAAAAAGTACGATCTTTGTCCCCATGTGCAGTTGCAAACCGTAGTCTGGCTTTTTTATGGCGGTTTTGGAGCAGTGGCTTCTTCCTTGCTGAGCGGCCTTTCAGGTTATGTCGATATAGGACTCCTTTTACGGTGGATATAGATACTTTTGTACCCGTTTCCTCCAGCATCTTCACAAGGTCCTTTGCTGTTGTTCTGGGATTGATTTGCACTTTTCACACCAAAGTACGTTCATCTCTAGGAGACAGAACACGTCTCCTTCCTGAGCGGTATGACGGCTGCGTGGTCCCATGGTGTTTATACTTGCGTACTTGTCACGTTCGTTCAATGACGGGACAGACCAAGGCGCAGCGTGATATACGTACATGTTTATTCAACTAAATAAAACACACAACAAAACAATAAACGAAACGAAATGAAACGTGAAGTCCTAAGGTAGATACAACAAACCTTAACCGGAACAAGATCCCACAATTCAATAGTGCCAATAGGCTGCCTAAGTATTTATCCCCAATTAGAGACAACGAGCGACAGTTGCCTCTGATTGGGAACCACACCGGCCAACATAGAACTAAACATACTAGATCCCACATAGAAAATACTACATTACAAAGAATATACACACGCTGACTCAACATATACGAGTCCCCTAAGTCAGGGCGTGACAGTACCCCCCAAAGGTGCGGACTCCGACCGCACAACATAAACATAACAGGGTAGGGGCCGGTGGGCATTCCGCCACGGAGGCGGATCCGGCTCGGGGCGTGACGACCTCTCACTCTCCGCCTCCCTGTTGCGCCCCTGGTCTGGTCTGGACCTCGGCGCGCTGCTTCCCCTCTCCTTCCTCCCACGATACGCCAGGCCCTGTCTGGATCCTGGTGTGGGAGACCCCGAACCTGGGGAGGGGCTGACGTCATGGTCTGGACTGGAGCCGCTGACCGGAGCTGGACTGGGCACCGGTGGAGCGGACTGCTCTGGCTCCGGAGTGGAGCCGCTGACCGGAGCAGGATCAGGCACCGGTGGAGCGGACTGCTCTTGCTCCGGAGTAGAGCCGCTGACCGGAGCTGGACTAGACCCCGGTGGAGCGGACTGCTCTGGCTACGTAGTGGAGCCGCTGACCGGAGCTGGATCAGGCACCGGTGGAGCGGACTACTCTGGCTCCGGAGTGGAGCAGCTGACCGGAGCTGGATCAGGCACCGGTGGAGCGGACTGCTCTGGCTCCGGAGTGGAGCAGCTGACCGGAGCTGGATCAGGCACCGGTGGAGCGGACTGCTCTGGCTCCAGAGTGGAACAGCTGACCGGAATTGGATCAGGCACCGGTGGAACGGGCACGGGCCGTGCCGGACTGGACAAACGCACCACTGGTCTGGTGCGAGGAGCAGGCACGGGCCGGACCTGACTAGGAACACGCACCACTGGCATGGTGCGAGGGGCAGGAACGGGCAGGACTGGTGATGCGCACCACTGGCATGGTGCGAGGAGCAGGAACAGGCCGGGCCGGACTGGCGACGCGCACGACTGGCTTGGTGCGAGGAGCAGGAACAGTCCGGGCCGGACTGGACAAACGCACCACTGGCTTGGTGCGAGGAGCAGGAACAGGCCGGGCCAGGCTGGCGACGCGCACCATTGGCTTGGTGCGAGGAGCAGGAAGTGGCCGGGCCGGACTGGAGACGCGCTCCACTGGCTTGGTGCGAGGAGCAGGAACAGGCCGGGCCGGGCTGGCGACGCAAACCACTGGCTTGGTGCGAGGAGCAGGAACAGGCCGGGCCGGGCTGGCGACGCGCACCACTGGCTTGGTGCGAGGAGCAGGAACAGGCCGGGCTGGCGACGCGCACCACTGGCTTGGTGCGAGGAGCAGAAACGGGCCGGACCGGACTGTGAAGGCGGAGGTCTGGAGCGGAGAGCTGGCACAACCCATCCTGGCTGGCTGCCCACTTTCGCACTACACGTGCGGGGCGCTGGCACAGGACGCACTGGGCTGTGCACGCGCACTGGCGATACCGTTCGTAGAACTGGCGCAGGATATGCGGGACCGAGGAGGCGTACTGGAGACCAGGAGCGTTGAGCCGGCACACCCCGTCCTGGCTGGATGCCCATCTTCGCACGGCACGTGCGTGGTGCAAGCACAGGACGTACAGGACTGTGCCGGCGCACTGGCGACACAGTATGTAGCTCCGCATAACACGGAGCCTGCCCAGTCATACGCTTCCTCGCGTGAGTACGGCACAGTCCTGTACGTCCAACATTTTCTTGGGGCTGCTTCTCGGGCTTCCTCCTCGACCGGCCTCCTCCGTGTTGCCGTTGCTCCTCTCCTGCCTGTGCATCTACCTTAGCCCATGGTCCTCTCCCCGCAAATATCTCTTCCCATGACCACAAATCGGCCACCTGTGACATGGCCATTCGCTCCGCCTGGGCACGCTGCTTGGTCCTCGTTTGGTGGGATCTTCTGTCACGTTCGTTCAATGACGGGACAGACCAAGGCGCAGTGTGATATACGTACATGTTTATTCAACTAAATAAACACACAACAAAACAATAAACGAAATGAAACGTGAAGTCCTAAGGTAGATACAACAAACCTTAACCGGAACAAGATCCCACAACTCAATAGTGCCAATAGGCTGCCTAAGTATGGTCCCCAATCAGAGACAACGAGCGACAGCTGCCTCTGATTGGGAACCACACCGGCCAACATAGAACTAAACATACTAGATCCCACATAGAAAATACTACATAACAAAGTATATACACACGCTGACTCAACATATATGAGTCCCCTGAGTCAGGGCGTGACAGTACTATTGTTTGTACAGATGAACGTGGTAACTTCAGGTGTTAGGAAATTGCTCCCAAGGATGGACCAGACTTGTGGAGGTCTACAATGTTTTTCTGAGGTCTTGGCTGATTTCTTTTGATTTTCCCATGATGTCAAGCAAAGAGGCACTGAGTTTGAAGGTAGGCCTTGAAAAACATCCACAGGTACACCTTCAATTGACTCAAATTATGTCAATTAGCCTATCAGAAGCTTTTAAAGCCATGACATCATTTTCTGGAATTTTCCAAGCTGTTTAAAGGCACAGTCAATGTAGTGTATGTAAACTTCTGACCCACTGGAATTGTGATACAATGAATTATAAGTGAAATAATCTGTCTGTAAACAATTGTTGGAAAAATGACTGGTGTCATGCACAAAGTAGATGTCCTAACCGACTTGCCAAAACTATAGTTTGTTAACAAGATATTTGTGGAGTGGTTGAAAAACAAGTTTTAATGACTCCAACCTAAGTGTACGTAAACTTCCGACTTCAATTGTAAGTATGATCTAAAACACCCACCTTAACAATACAAACAGCTCTAGTACATACAGTATGTTGTGCCTGATACAGTTTTAGTCTAGATATAAAACCATGGCCTATACCGTCTCTGTCTGATGAAAACCTAATCTCCAAAACAGAACATTTTAAAGGTGCAATATGCAGAAATCACTCCGCCATTTCCTGGTTGATAAAATTCTTATAGTTTGCCTAATTTCAGTTTGTGACAAGCAGTCATTGTAGATAATCATTGTACCATCTAAACCTCTGTGAAATATATTTTCCATAACCCAAAATATAATATTTTCAGCAGTTTGAAGCTGGCGTACAAAACCGAAAGTAAAAGATGCAAAAACAAAACTTAAGAACAGGAAGCATAGAAATAGTGCACATAGAACAGATCTACTGCTTCTTAGACTTGCTTTCAATGAGAACGACAGATCTATAACAAAAATGTATATGTGAATTTGGTGACGTACACCAAAAAGTTACATATTGAATATTTAACGAACATACATTTATGAAAATTTAGAAGCTATTTTGAATAAATGTTTGGGGTCCTAGAGTCATGAAATGTTCAGAGTACATTGAGAGGAGTTACTGTTTTCAATAAATGTAAAAAAAATATTAAAACGGCAAAAATGTAGTTACAAGGTTTTTATCAGACAGCGACGATACAGTACTTCTAAGCAGCTGCAGACAGTACCTGCAAAACAGATAATACTGCCATTCCCCTTCCAATCCCATTATAGTTGGAGGGTTCTTTAGATGATATGTGAACAAACACTGGATGGAGACTGATTACTCTTTTGTAGATTTAATGATGAACTGACCACAGTTACAGCCATGCATTAACTCCACTCCTTCCTGCTCTTCCTAAAACAATGAACAATATCTGACCAGTCTGAATACAGTAGATAAGTTACTAGGTAGATAATTAATTAATATTACAATTCACAACAACTGATCCACATTTTAGTACTATATAACAATGACTTTCTCATAAAATAGTCCCACACCATTTATCCTCTTTTTGTATTTAGCTTGGTCTTGAATCAAATCTGATCTAAAGTCAACGTTTTCAGTCTGACTCTCCTAACACACACACAACAACCCTCTACTCTACTCTGCTCTGTGACACTTGATGCTATCACCACATAGGAGGCTGATGCTCACAAAGGCCTTTCAATAGAAGTCACCTTTGCCTTAATTCTCTGTGCTTACGGAGCTAAAAGCTTACATGTCAACGTCACACACTGGCAAGATTGGACCCTCGACAAGGAGGAGAGAAAAAGGTTCACTCATTTCTCTCCTCCTTATAGAGGGTCCAAATCCAAAGCAGAGGAATCTGATTATATTGGAAAGAAGGAGATGAGGGAATGAGTGAGTGAAGCATTGATAGAAATTAACAGAAATAAACAGCAGAGTGACAGAGAATTAGGAAAAGAAGAGCATTCTGAGAAAATAACTGAATAAAGCAAGAGAGGTAGAGCGAAATAGTGTGAGATCGTGAGCATTGAGCTAGACAGAGGGGAACAGCTAGTGATAACAAGAGGAAAAATGTGGTTTGTGTGACCCTATTTCTCTCAGGTTATTTACGCTGTATTGGAGGTGTCTAAAATTTCATACGTCATCACAATCACTATACCTCTCTGTCTGCGTAATTACAAAAGGTTGCTGCTATTCTCACATGGTTGGCCAAGCTGCTTCCATTTGTTTGTCTGCTTATGTAGGAATAGATAGTGTTATTAGAGTGCACTCTGTTCCTGCTTCGCCCATCTGCAACAACAGCTGGTGAGGCTCATGGACAAAAGGAGAAAAGGAAATTTAGAAAAGAAAATGAAGATTGATGTTAGAGAAAAGCCCAGAGGCATTTGTTCCTGTGATTTTCTCACAAGGCCACCTTCCTTTTTTGAGAAAAAAAACTGGGAGAATAAATGTAGCTATTCTAAAACACTGTGACAATATTAAAGCTTTTATAACCCATTTACCACAGTGTATTAAAGATGCACTATGCAGAAATCTCTCTGCCATTTCCTGGTTGCTCAGATTCTACTAGTTCGCCTAATTTCAGTTTATGTGACAAAACAAGGAAGTATAGTGTAGAGAAACATTGTACCATCTAAACTGCTGTGAAATATATTTTCCATAATCCAAAATATTTTATTTTCAGCTTTTTGAAGCTGGTGTACAAAACCGAAAGTAAAAGACGCAAAAACAGAATTTAAGCATGGGAAGCATAGAAATAGTGCCCAAAGAACAGATCTACTTGCTTTCAATGATAATGACTGATCTATAACTCACATTTCTATGTTAATTTGGTTACATATTGCAGCTTTAAATTAACAATTAAGCTCAGTAATATAAACACTTTCTATGTTTTCTTTATCATTTACTCCCTATTGCTAGCATGTGTACTGTAATATTTGCATTGTGTTTGTTTGTTTCATCAGTATTGTTAGTGTCTTTGTTATTCAATACATACATTCAAATGTTCCCATGAGAACACTGCAAACCTTCCTGAGAATGTAAACATTCTTCAATGGAGAGAGAAGCAGAAGATGTCTGTGATTCAGAGTGTGTTCTGTGATTCACATCAGGACAAACCAAGCATGAGAAGGCTGCTTCTTTCTCCCACACCCCTACTCTCAGTCCTACTGCTAGCTAGCATGCTAATCCACACCTGGTCAAGTAGTTAATCTCTAATGAGATCAATAGCATCGTTAGAGATTACCAACATAATTAACCATTTAAGAACCTGTCCCTCACTCCCTGCTCATGGAGTCCTCTCTGAGAGAATGTTTCTCAACAAATTCACTCAGGATTCTGTCAATGTGAGAGTCAAATCAAATCAAATTGTATTGGTTACATACACATATTAAGCAGATGTTATTGCGGGTGTAGCGAAACGTTTGTGTTCCTAGCTCCAACAGTGCAGTAGTATCTAACAATTCACAACAATACACACAAATCTAAAAGTAAAAGAATGGAATGAAGAAATATATAAATATTAGGACGAGCAATGTCTGAGTGGCATTGACTAAAATACAGTATATACAGTGCCTTCGGAAAGTATTCAGACCCCTTGACTTTTTCCACATGTTGTTACATTACAGCCTTATTCTAAAATTGATTAAATAGTTTTTTCCCCTCATCAATCTACACACAATACCCCATAATGACAAAGCAATAACAGGTTTTTAGAAATTTTAGCAAATGTATTAAAAATAAAAAAATGAAATATCACATTTTCATAAGTATTCAGACCCTTTACTCAGTACGCTATTGAAGCACCTTTGGCAGCGATTACAGCATCGAGTGTTCTTGGGTATGACGCTACAAGCTTGCCACACCTGTATTTGGGGAGTTTCTCCCATTCTTCTTTGCAGATCCTCTCAAGCTCTGTCAGGTTGGATGGGGAGCGTTGCTGCACAGCTATCTTTAGGTCTCTCCAGAGATGTTAGATCGGGTTTAAGTCCGGGCTCTGGCTGGGCCACTCAAGGACATTCAGAGACTTGTCCCGAAGCCACTCCTGCGTTGCTTTGACTGTGTGCTTAGGTTCATTGTCCTGTTGGTAGGTGAACCTTCGCCCCAGTCTGAGGTCCTGAGTGATCTGGAGCAGGTTTTCATCAGGGATCTCTCTGTACATTGCTCCGTTCATCTTTGCCTCGATCCTAACTAGTCTCCCTGCCGCTGAAAAACATTCCCACAGCATGATTCTGCCACCACCATGCTTCACCGTTGGGATGGTGCCAGGTTTCCTCCAGACGTGACGCTTGGCATTCAAGCCAAAGAGTTCAATCTTGTTTCTCATGGTCTGAGAGTCTCTAGGTGCATTTTGGCAAACTCCAAGCGGGCTGTCATGAGCCTTTTACTGAGGATTGGCTTCCGTCTGGCCACTCTACTATGAAGGCCTGATTGGTGGAGTGCTGCAGAGATGGTTGTTCTTCTGGAAGGTTCTCCCATTTCCACAGAGGAACTCTAGAGCTCTGTGAGAGTGACCATAGGGTTCTTGGTCACCTCTCTGACCAAGGCCCTTCTCCCCCAATTGCTCAGTTTGGCATGGTGGCCAGCTCTAGGAAGAGTCTTGGTGGTTTCAAACTCATCCACTATGTTCTTAGGGACCTTCAATGCTGCAGACATTTTTTGGTACCTTTTCTCAGATCTGTGCCTCGACACAATCCTGTCTTGGAGCTCTACGGACAATTCCTTCGACCTCATGGCTTGGTTCTTGCTCTGACATGCACTGTCAACTGTGAGACCTTATATAGTCAGGTGTGTGCCTTTCCAAATCATGTCCAATCAATTGAATTTACCACAGGTGTACTCAAATCAAGTTGTATAAACATCTCAAGGATGATCAATGGAAACAGGATGCACCTGAGCTCAATTTCGAGTCTCATAGCAAAGGGTCTGAATACTTATGTAAATAAGGTATTTCTATTTTTTATTTTGAATACACTTGCAAACATTTCTAAAACCTGATTTAGCTTTCTCATTATGGGGTATTGTGTGTAGATTGCTGATGATTTGTAATTATTTAATCCATTTTAGAATAAGGCTGTAACGTAACAAAATGTGGAAAAAGTCCAGGCTTCTGAATACTTTCCGAATCACTGTACATATGAAATTAGTAAAACAGTATGTAAACATTATTAAAGTGATTAGTGTTCCATTTAAAGTGACCAGTGATTCCATGTCTATGTACATAGGGCAGCAGCCTCTAAGGTTCAGGGTTGAGTAACCGGGTGGTAGCCGGCTAGTGATGGCTATTTAACAGTCTGATGGCTTTGAGATAGAAGCTGTTTTTCAGGCTCTCGGTCCCAGCTTTGATGCACCTGTACTGACCTCACCTTCTGGATGATAGCGGGGTGAACAGGCCGTGCCTCGGGTGGTTGATGCCCTTGATGATATTTTTGGCCTTCCTGTGACATCGGGTGCTGTAGGTGTCCTGGAGGGCAGGCATTGTGCCCCCTGTGATGCGTTGGGCAGACTGCACCACCCTCTGGAGAGCCCTACGGCAGTTGCCGTACCAGGCGGTGATGCAGCCCGACAGAATGCTCTCAATTGTACATCTGTAAAAGTTTGGGAGGGTTTTAGGGGCCAAGCCAAATTTATTCCGTGTGGGTGGACCATTTCAGATTGTCAGTGATGTGTACGCAGAGGAAGTTGAAGCTTTTCACCTTCTCCACTGCGGTCCCGTCGATGTGAATAGGGGCGTGCTCTCTCTGTTGTCTCCTGAAGTCCACGATCAGCTCCTTTGTTTTGTTGACATTGAGGGAGAGGTTATTGACCTGGCACCACTCTGCCAGGGCCCTCACCTCCTCCCCGTAGGCTGTCTCGTCATTGTTGGTAATCAGGCCTACTATTGTTGTGTTGTCTGCAAACTTGATGATTGAGTTGGAGGCGTGCTTGGCCACGCAGTCATGGGTGAACAGGGAGTACAGGAGGGGGCTGAGCACGCACCCTTGTGGGGCCCCTGTGTTGAGGATCAGCATAGTGGAGGTGTTGCCCTCAGGCGGCCCGTCAGGAAGTCCAGGACCCAGTTGCACAGGGCGGGGTTCAGACCCAGGGCCCCTAGCTTAATGATGAGCTTGGAGGGTACTATGGTGTTGAAGGCTGAGCTATAGTCAATGAACAGCATTCTTACATAAGTATTCCTCTTGTCCAGATGGGATAGGGCAGTGTGCAGTGCAATGGCGATTGCATAATCTGTGGATCTATTGGGGTAGTATACAAATTGAAGTGGGTCTAGGGTGTCAGGTAAGGTGGAGGTGATATGATCCTTAACTAGCCTCTCAAAGCACTTCATGATGACAGAAGTGAGTGCTACGGGGCGATAGTCATTTAGTTCAGTTACCTTTGCTTTCTCGGGTACAGGAACAATGGTGGATATCTTGAAGCAAGTGGGGACAGCAGACTGGGATAGGGAGAGATTGAATATGTCCGTAAACACTCCAGCCAGCTGGTCTGCGCATGCTCTGAGGACGCGGCTAGGGATACCGTCTGGGCCGGCAACCTTGCGAGGGTTAACACGCTTAAATGTCTTACTCACGTCGGTCACGGAGAACGAGAGCCCACTGTCCTTGGGAGCAGACCGCGTTGGCACTGTGTTATCCTCAAAGTGGGCGAAGAAGGTGTTTAGCTTGTTCGGGAGCAAGACGTCGGAGTCCGCGACGTGGCTGGTTTTCTCTTTGTAATCCGTGATTGTCTGTAGACCCTGCCACATACATCACTTGTCTGAGCTGTTGAATTGTGATTCCACTTTTTCTATGTACTGATGTTTTGACTGTTTGATTGCCTTACGGAGGGAATAATTACACTGTTTGTATTCAACCATATTAATAGTCACAGTGGGAACAACATCACCTATACACTTCCTGATGAACTGAGTCACCATGTCCGTGTATCCGTCAGTGTTATTCTCAGAGGCAACCCGGAACATATCCCAGTCCGCGTGATCAAAACAATCTTGAAGCATGGATTCTGATTGGTCAGACCAGCGTTGAATAGACCTTAGCACGGGTACTTCCTGTTTGAGTTTCTGCCTATAGGAAGGGAGGAGTAGAATGGAGTCGTGATCTGATTTACCGAAGGGAGGGCGGGGGAGGGCCTTGTAGCCATCCCGAAAGGGAGAGTAACAATGGTCGAGAGTTTTTGTAGCGTGAGTACTGCAGGCAATGTGTTGATAGAAATGTGTTTTCCTCAAATTTGCTTTGTTAAAATCCCCAGCTGCAATAAATGCGTCCTCAGGATATGTGGTTTCTAGTTTGCACAATGTCCAGTGTAGTTCCTTGAAGGCCGTTGTGGTATCGGCTTGAGGGGGAATATTCACGGATGTGACTATAACCGAAGAGAATTCTCTTGGGAAGTTGAACAAAAGGACTTGAGTTCCTGTACGTTATCACAACATGAGTAGTTAATTCTTTATTCCTGTCTGCGCGATGTACTGAGAACCCAGCTGGCTGTATGGACGGGGACAGTATATCCGGAGACAGCCATGATTCCGTGAAACAGAGTATGTTACAGTCCCTGATGAGTCTCCGGAAGGAGATCCTCGCCCTGAGCTCGTCTACTTTACATTTACATTTTAGTAATTTAGCGGACGCTCTTATCCAGAGCGACTTACAGTTAGAGAATGCATACATTTTCATACTGGCCCCCCGTGGGAATCAAACCCACAACCCTGGCGTTGCAAGTGCCATGCTCTACCAACTGAGCAACACAGGACTTTATTGTCCAGGGACTGAACATTAGTGAGTAAAATACTCGGAAGCGGTGGATGGTGTGCACACCTCCTGAGTCGGACTAGAAGTCCACTCCGAATACCTCTTCTCCGCCGGCGGCATCTTGGAGCAGCCTCTGTGATAAGTTAAATTGCCCTGGTGGGTATGAACAAAGGATCCAATTCGGGAAAGTCGTATTTCTGGTCGTAATGCTGGTGAGTTACCGCCGCTCTGATATCCAAAAGTTATTTCCGGCTCTATGTAATAACACAAAAAACATTCTGGGCTAGTAAAGTAAGAAATAACACGCAAAAAAACTAAATACTGCAAAGTTGCTTAGCAGCTAGAAGCAGAGCTGCCATGTCTGTCGGTGCCATCTTACAGTGTGTCTTATCCACTACTGGAAACCACTGCTATCCAGTCCAGGGTGTCTGAATTGGAGTCACGTGGGAGGGCTGGCTTTCAAACAGACAGAAAAGAGTGAGGCAGCTAAATGACCAAAGCTACTAAATTACCAAAGCTGCTAAATGGCCAACGCTGCTACATGACAAAGCTGCTAAATGACCAAAACTGCTAAATGACAAAGCTGCTAAATGACCAAATCTGCTAAATGACCAAAGCTGCTAAATGACCAAAACTGCTAAATGACCAAAACTGCTAAATGACCAAAGCTGCTACAATAAATGACCAAAGCTGCACAGGCCACAGGTAACTTTTCAGGGGCCCCGGAGTCACGTGTGGGAGCAAGGTTGTGAGTAATAGAGTAGGAGAGGGGAGTTTATGAGAGCAAGGAGAAGTATGTAAAAGATGGGGGGAGTGTATGAGAGAGGAATAATGTGTGAAAGAGTGTATTCCATTGAGGGGGTTTGTGTGAGCCACACTGAAAAAAATAAAGGTTCTTAAATGGTTCTTCCTCAGTACTTCCTCAGGTTCCTTTGAGAACTTTTGCCTGATTAAATAACCTTTGAGTTAAGTGTGTGGTTATTTTTGTGGCATCTACGGTTCTTCAGAATTCTAAAAGGTTTTTGAAATGTTTTTAAGCCTGCAGATGTGCCCCTTTCATAGCACACATCAAATTGGCCAGTGTTAACTAGTGTTGATTTTTCAGTGTAACATTTCTAGTGTTGACTCAAGAGTTAAATTAACACTGTAAAGACAACACTCAGTGGAGTAAAATAACCCCAGTGTTGGTGTTAATAACCAGAGTTGAACCAAAACCACAACCATCATTATCATATTTTCCAGCATGCTCTATTACAGGTTTATTTTTTGAATTGTTTGTTTCAATATCTATGTTTTTGCATGTACATTGATTGATTAATTAACCATGCTACTCAAATATAAATAACATACATTTTTCTAAACCATTCCAATCTGTTACTTGGACTTATTGCACCCGTTACTGAAATGGTTGTTTCAGTTAAAATGCTTAAAGGATTGTCATATTTTAGTCTTCCCAGTCCTGGCAATCATTTTCTGAATGCAGTTTGCGGGTGAATACAAATTCCAAATGTTGGATATCCCCACTCTGGCTGCATTCTAATAGGAATTACACATCACTTTGCAAGCCAGCTTAATGTGACTTGTAAACTATGAGTTCCAGGCCTCTGTATTAGGATAAAACTAGGCCCTCAAAAGTAGGCCTTATTAAATATGTATTGTCTTAAAGGTCATGAACAGTCAAAATCATGTTTTTCATGAAATTGAATGATATTTGGATGAAACCACATCGAAGTATGATGACCAAAGTATGAAAAATGACTGTTGCTTCTACATTGATAAAGTATGATCATGAAGTTACTGGTCCCCTCCCCCATGTCAAACACTTGGATTCAGGAGGTGGGATTATATAACTCAAATTTTAATACACTAATGGTAACATTACATTTTCTTACCTTATTTAAATAAGTTCCGCCTTTTAACCAACATCGGAGAAGGCGTGTTTGCAGAGGGGAGTGGTTTATATGGCTAGATAGCTACTCTACTGGTGCCAACATTTGACTGTATGATGTCAGCTAATATAATAACAAATGTACACTATTCATCTATGGCAAAGATACTTATGTTTCCCCTATCATGTGTGTCTGGTGTTAGCTAGTTACTGTCTACCTAGGTCTTCAGCCAGCATGGAACAAAAGGGGGGGAAGAGTCGTTCAAAACTCTGAAGCAGTTGTCATGTCAACACATCTGTCAGTGCTGCTGTGAATTGCGTCACAAGAGACATGTCAAACAGGAGATGTATAAAAATGTTTTACATCATTGATGCAATGTTTGAATTGCTTTGTGTATCAACAAATTAGCTTGAGAGGATTTCATTACAATGTTGCTCACTGCATCCAAGTTCGATGACATAGGTATTTCAAAGAGCTGTCAGTCAAGGCAAACTCAGGAATATAAGCTCTCCGCTCACTCAGCCTGTCTTTTCAAACTTCCTGGTAGATAGATATGAGAGAACATTTTATTTCTCACCAATTTTGAGCATTTCTATCCCCCCAAAATATTACAGGTGATTTTCAGTCACTCAAAATGCTATTTTACATGGGAATCAGAATGACTGTTCTGGACTTTTAAAGAAATGTAATTTTAATGACAACATATTCACTTAGAATCTCACTTGGTGAAGGCCACAGGACTGAAAATGAGTGAATGCAACAACCATGTCTCTGTCACTAGCAAAGAGAGTCAAGGGTGGTTAGTAGCTCTAAAATTCACCTGAAAGGAACCAACTCTCTGATTGCGGTTGCATGAGGGGAGCCCTTGTGTGTATTATTTGGAAAACTTCAGTACACTATGCTCTCTCCTACCTACCTACCTACCTACCTACCTACCTACCTACTTAACTATTTTATATTTACGCAATGGGACCACTATCAAAACTTCAGAGGAAGGCCTTGAAGCTAGCTTGTGGTTTCATTTCAAGAGTGAAGTGCTTTTATCTGACAATATGCAGTACATGTTGGGCCCTGAGATATTTTCAAAAAAGGTGAAGGCCTACTGTATGCAACGCAGGAGCTCTATCATCTGAGAAGGAATATCTATTGATGAAGAAGTCTCTAAAAAAATGTTATTGTGTAAACGCAGTTGGAAAAGAAAGAAGTGAAAAGTGAACAAGGAATTGAATGATATCAAATTCAGGTGGTAGTAGTTAGGAGCTTTGGTAAGTGATGGAGACAGAGAGAATAAAGACAGATGCTCAAATAAACGAACTATATTCAATTCATCACTCTATCCTTATTCCTGCATGTGAATAGTCAATGGCCTTCTTCTGGAAATACGTACACAGCAATAGTTGCCTTACTGCTTCATGCCTTGTAGATTATAAAACAGATTACCATAAGAAATGCACACACAGGATTACAAATATCCAAGTAACGTGTGAGGCTGGATCGGTGAATGCTAACAGACAGTCTGGGAAGTGAAACGCAATTTAATGATGAACTCACCCTGAAATAACCTTCAGTCTGTCAATCACTTGGCCCACTGTACTGTATGGGAATTTGACTGCTAAAGCCCCAGCGCTAGCCCCATAATGAGATCTCTGAAAATGATTGAATTATCCTGATGGTATTCAGCAGGCTAGCACTTAGGGTGCTGACACCCCTCAATGATAAGCTATAGAGAGGAGACCAACCTACTGGGATGAATCTACAGGTACAATGTGACGAATGAGGATGGACTATTCACTCAGGATCTAGCGGGTCCTCCTGATAATGGGTGGAGCTAGATTGGACTGCTGGGCATGCATTTGTTCTGCATCCGTAGGGCTCTGGACAAAAGTAGGGCACTATATAGGGAATAGGGTGGACAGGACTTTCACATCATGGACAGGACAATGTTTACATCATTGTGCTCTGAATACCAAAACATGACAATGATCTATATATCCACAATACATTCACCCTCACTTAATGAAGCTGACTGAGTCCATGATAGCAACATAATCTTATATTCATGAGATCATATTCAAAGCTCAAAGAGCCCTCTGCATCCTCCGACAGTACTATATTTGCATTCTACTCAGTTATAGGGCAGCATAACTGAACAAGTAATTGGAAACTGGAATTGCTTTTCAAATTGTTTCAACTTTCATCGACTGACCTAATTAGCACCATGATTACATTTGTTGGCGAGATCACTATCTAAGTGTTGTGACTAATTCAGAGGACTATTTTAAACCCATGTCTCTAATTAGTGCTATTTGCATAATGGGTCTGCTTGATTACTTAATTATGTTGGTAATCTCTAACGATGCTATTGTCCTGTGTCTTTGACAGTACAGAAAAATAATCAGGATAGAGACAAATACACCATGCACTACTGTTTGTTTAACAGACAAAGCAATGCATTACATACAAATAATGGCTTCCACTACCTTTCCTCGTGCAGTGATTAATCCATGGACATATTGGATAGGATTTTTCAATCTCAGAGTGGGAGGGATGCTGAATCAAAACAACAAAGGACATTAAATTGCATTGAAGGATAGGAATGTGGATCACACCAACACGCACACACACACACACACACACGATTTAATGCAATTTTGATATCTTAGATCCTCCTACACGCTTAATAACTTCAGGTGCTGGTATTGATATCCAGGAGAGCGGCTTAGTGGACCACATTACCTGAGATCAAATGCTGATAATATTGTGTGTGTGTGTGTGTGTGTGTGTTTGACAGAGAGCACATAAGTCATTGGCGATGCGTGGAGGAGAATCCTTTGATGATGTTCTAAATGATTTCTGGAAGCAATATGCTAATGGTTTGTTATATATCTATTGCAATCAATGTGAACACTTGCATCCATTTCCCGTAAGACTAGTGGATCATAGCCATATTCATCAACTGAGTCAATGTGTTTGTGGAGCAAAAATGGCGTATTGCTTTAAATACTTATTTGAACAGGGGAAAATAACAGTTAAGGACCAATATGGCTCCTGGCATCTAATAGAACAATAACCACTAAGCACCTTGGTTTCATCTGATGTCAAAAACAGAGAGCAAATCAATAGGGAGAATGGAGTCTTGTTTACACACGTCACCTGATGGACTGTGACATACTGCAAGATGTCAACAAGCTATTGATATCCCAGAGAAAATTGCTGTGCTAAGCTAAGGGAAATTAAATGACAGGACAATTTTGGTCCACTTTAGAATGGTGATGTTTTGAACAGCCAGATGGTTGGGCTTTTTCATAGGTTTTAAAGGGAACCTGCTGTACAGACAGAATGAAATGAGTGAGGCAACTGCTATGCTTAAACCCTCACACACCCACACATGCACGCACACACCCACACACGCTCCCACGCACGCACGCACTCACACATTATCATAGTCAGAGCTCTACCATTCACAGACCCCAGCTGGTTCTCATTACCACTGAGTGTGTACAGCACATCCGTGTCTGACTTCCCTAGCTGCCTCCATATCCTTACCCCCATGACACTTCTCCACTCTTCCCCCATGGACAAAGGGCTCTGGTCAAAAGTAATATATGGAATAGGGTGCCATTTGGAACACATCCTCATTCCCTGTTAGCCCTTTAAGAGCATTATAGAGGGTTCACATATTGAATCAACCGCATGGACAACTATTAATTCCAATCACTACAGCAGTCATAGCATACTACATCAGTCCAAACACTAGATTCAAGTGAGTCTACTTCCTGCACTCCTCTGAGGCTAATCATCATCAGGAAACACAGTTCAAAACAACATCCTGTGGAGTAAAATCAACGATCACTACCCTCATAAACTTTCACTGGCCTAGAGTGACCCATTGGGAGAGGGCCGAGAAGGTTTGCTTCCTGGACGTGCTTGAAGACAAACACATCTCCCTTCTCTCCTTCTTTCCCATTGAAGGAACCTCTGTTTTCCTGGTTGTAGACTCTGGAAATTGAGGTCATGATCCTCATAAGTGTGCAGAGATATCTTACTCAGGGAGCACCTCTATTTCAGAAATATTGCAAGTGCCGTATGTATCAAGTATTTCAGAATAGGAGTGCTGATCTTGGATCAGGTCTTCCCTGCCAATGTAACCTTTTTCATTATGATCTAAAAGACTAAACGGATCCTAAAAAAGCACTCCTACTCTGAGATGCTTTAAACATTTGCCCCCAGAAGGCAAAATGCAAATCACTTAGTGTTGGAGTATTTTAGCTCTTGATTGCATTGTGCATGGTGAATGCTACAGAATAGAGATATAGTGGGACATGGTGACAGAGGGTGAACGTCTATGGGCACAGCTGTGTGACCAAACTTGGAGACATGGTGTGATTCTGTGACACAGTGAGGTGTACAGAGATGACACGGTGTGACACCCCAACGGAGAACAGGCAGATTAACTAGAAAGGAAGAACCCTGACACTATAACACACTGTCTCTATCGCTCACACTCCCGTCACTCCCTCTCAAACCAATACAGACAAGCAGTGAGACACACTAGATGTAGTGGAAAGTCTGAAATGAAAGAGCGAGGAGATGTTATGTGTTACGACTCCCTCCAAAGCTGCCACCTCTCCTTGTTCGGGCAGGCTTCTGCGTTTGTCGTCACCGGCCTTCTAGCCACTGCCGCTCCTCATTTCATAATTCCATTGGTTTTGTCTTGTTCATTACACACACCTGGTTCATATCCCCTCATCAGTACCTGTATAAATGTTCCCTCTGCCCGCTTGTCTTTGTGTGTGATTGTTTATTGTGAGGATAGTGAAGCTCGGTGGAGCTCCTTTTATTTTGTATCGCCGGGTTATTTTCCCCGTGTGCCTTGTTGGTTCCAGTGCGCCTGTTTTGCGCACTGGACTGTTTTGACGCATTACTGCGTAACTCTGTTTTCCGGAATAAATCCTGTTATTCTGTGATTTACCTTCCTGCGCCTGACTCCTTCAAATCACCCATCACATAATCACACACCTGCCATGGAGTCAGCAGGAGAGGACCACATACCTGGAGTCGTGGCACGGGTCCGGGAGCATTCGACGATGCTAGCCAGCTTGGGAGAAGCGATGGACCAGCTGGCCGACCGGATCCAGCCACCCACACACCAGCACCCAGAGGGATCCATATCTCCCGACCACGGGATTTCGACGGGACAGCTGCTCTCTGCCAGGGATTCCTGCAACAACTGGAGTTGTACTGTTCAAACATTTGCCCGGCTCCATCGGAGCGGCAGAAGGTGTCCACCCTCGTCTCCTGCCTCTCGGGAAAGCCCTGGAGTGGGCCAACGCGGTCTGGAGTGAAGGAGGAACCGCATTGGACAACTATGGGGAGTTCGCTCGCCTCTTTCGGGCTGTCTTCGATCACCCGCCTGAAGGTAGAGAGGCAGGCGAGCGGCTGGTCCACCTGAGGCAGGGGATGAGGACCGCGCAGGACTTCGCCCTGGAGTTTTGGACTCTAGCGGCTGGGTCCGGGTGGAACGAGCGGGCCCTCATCGACCACTTCCGGTGCCATCTACGAGAGGACATCCGAAGGGAGCTAGCCTGCCGGGACACCATGTTGTCTTTCAATCAACTGGTGGACATGGCCATCCAGTTGGACAACCTGCTGGCTGCTAGAGGATGTCCTGGAAGAGGCCTGCCCCCCCCACCAGTGTCACTCTAGTGGCACGAGAGGACATTCTCCTGCAAGCTGTCGTCTGCGTTCTTTTGGGTCTGGAGGCGGCAGGCAGGGCACTCTCGCGTCACCCATGTATCGAACACCCACACTCGTTCAGAGCCCTCTGCTGTGCACTGTACCCTACACATCCACTTTCCTGATTACACATTAGTTCCCTAGTGTAAGGCGCTGGTCGATTCAGGCGCAGCTGGAAACTTTATGGACAGATCATTTGCACATAGTCTAGGCATTACATTGGTTCCCCTATCTATTCCACTCCCCATCAGAGGACTTTACAGTCGACAACTAGGGTCCGGATTCGTTAGGGAAGTTACAGTACCAGTCACTATGGTTACGCACGAGACCCATAGAGAGCAAGTCACCTTTTTTTATTATTGAGTCTCCTGAGTTCCCCGTTGTGTTAGGTCTTCCCTGGTTAGCACAACACAACACCACCTTTTCATGGCCGCAGAGGGTTCTCACAGGGTGGTCGCGAGAGTGTCAGGGTAGGTGTCTAGGTGTTTCCATTGGTGCAACCACGGTGGAAAGTCCAGACACTACCTCCACCGTGCGCATTCCTCCGGAATACCTCGATTTGGCGCAAACGTTCTCCAAAATGCAGGCGACCAAATTACCACCTCATCGGACGGGGGATTGCGCGATAAACCTCCGGGGTAGACGCTGTGCCTCCCAGGAGTCATGTGTATCCCCTGTCGCAGGCTCAAACGGAGGCGATGGAGACATACGTCTCCGAGTCCCTGCGTCAGGGGTTCATACGTCCCTCCACTTCGCCCACCTCCTCAAGTTTCTTTTTTGTGAATAAGAAGGACGGAGGTCTGTGCCCTTGCATTGATTACCGAGCACTGAACAAGGGGACAATACGTTATATTTATCCTCTACCCCTCATGCCATCTGTGATCGAGTCAATGCATGGGGCGCGCTTCTTCACATAATTAGATTTCTGGAGTGCGTATAACCTGGTGCGTGTCCGAGAGGGGGACGAGTGGAAGACAGCATTCAGCACAACCACGGGGCATTACGAATACCTGGTGATGCCGTGCGGTTTGATGAATGCTCCATCCGTTTTCCAGTCCTTTTTGAACGAGGTGTTTCGGGACATGCTTGGTCGCGGTGTAGTAGTCTACATCGATGACATTCTGGTGTATTCCGCTATGCGCGCCAAGCATGTGTCCCTGGTTCGCAAAGTGCTGGCCCGACTGTTGGAACATGACCTTTATGCCAAGGCAGAAAAGTGCCTGTTTTTCCAACAGTCCGTCTCCTTCCTCGGATACCGCATTACCACCTTAGGTGTGGAGATGGAGGGAAATCGCATTTCAACCGTGCGTAATTGGCCGACTCCAACCACGGTTAAGGAGGTGCAGTGCTTTATTGGCTTTGCCAACTACTATTGGAGGTTTATCTGGGGCTTTGGCAAGGTTGTAGCTCCCATCACATCTCTGTTGAAGGGTGGGCTGTCCCGGCTCCGCTGGTCTGCTGAGGCTAACAGGGCCTTCAGTAACCTGAGGGTTCTGTTCACCTCAGCCCTGGTACTTGCCCATCCCGATCCATCACTACCGTTCGTAGTGGAGGTGGAATGCGTCTGAGGTAGGGATAGGCATTGTCCTATCTCAACGCTCGAGCACGCCACCCAAGCTCCGCCCCTGTGCCTTCTTCTCCAAGAAGCTCAGCCCGGCGGAGCAGAACTACGACGTTGGTGATCAGGAGCTGTTGGCTGTTGTCCGAGCCCTGACTGTGTGGAGGCACTGGCACGCTGGGGTGAAACACCCTTTCCTCGTCTGGACGGACCACCGTAACCTGGAGTACATCCGGGCAGCGAGGAGGCTGAACCCTCACCAGGCCAGGTGGGCCCTATTCTTCACCCAGTTTAATTTTACTCTATCATACATCCCGGGTACGAAGAACGTGAAGGCAGACGCACTGTCACGGCTGTACGACACAGAGGAGAGGCCCATAGACAACACCCCCACACTCCCGGCCTCCTGTATTGTGGCGCCGGTAGTATGGGCGATGGACGCGGAAATAGAGCGGGTGTTACGCACAGAGCCATCTCCACCTCAGTGTCCAGCTGGGCTGCAGTACTTGCCGTCTCTTGTCCGTGACCGTCTGATCTATTGGGCACACACGTCCCCCTCCTCTGGTCACCCAGGTATCGGTCGTACAGTGCGCTGCCTGACCGGAAAGTACTGGTGGCCTACCTTGGCTAAGGACGTGAGGGTGTATGTCTCCTCCTGCTCGGTGTACACCCAGAGTAAGGCACCTAGGCACCTCCCAGCGGGTAAGTTACAGCCCTTACCAGTTCCACAACGGCCATGGTCCCACCTGTGTATTGACTTTCTCACTGATCTTCCCCTCTCTCAGGGTAACACCACCATCCTGGTCGTTGTTGACCGCTTTTCAAAAGCCTGCCGCCTCCTTCCTCTGCCCGGTCTCCCCGCGGCCCTACAGACTGCGGAGGCCCTGTTTACTCACGTCTTCTGGCACTACGGGGTGCCAGAGGACATAGTGTCTGACCGAGGTCCCCAGTTTACATCCAGGGTCTGGAAGGCGTTCATGTTGTGTCAAGTTGGCTGGATGTCCTTTGGGTGGTGGACCATTCTTGATATACATGGGAAACTTTTGAGCGTGAAAAACCCAGCAGCGTTGCAGCTCTTGACACACTCAAACCGGTGCACTTGGCACCTACTACCATACCCTGAACAGAACCAGTCAGAACAGCTGATTCCAACAGAACCAGTCAGAACAGCTGAGTCCAACAGAACTAGCCAACAGAACCAGTCAGAAAATATGAGTCCAACAGAACCAGTCAGAACAGCAGAGTCCAACAGAACCAGCCAACAGAACCAGTCAGAAAAGATGAGTCCAACAGAACTAGTCAGAACAGCTGAGTCCAACAGAACCAGTTGGAACAGCTGAGTCCAACAGAACCAGTCAGAACAGAACCATTAAGGACATAATCAGTTAGAACAGCTGAATCCAACAGAACCAGACAGAACAGGTGAATCCAACAGAACCAGCCAGAACAGATGAGTCCAGTAGCAGAGCCAGCATGGAGCTGACCTAGATGGGGACAATCCTCCTTAATCGGGTCCCAGAGGTCATCTGGGGAGCCAGGCAGGGCATTATCTGCTTCAGTGCTTCACTGCAGCATCTGTAGGCCTTCACCACCTGCTCTGGAGGGCCACAGACCGCTCATCTGCCTCCTTGTTGGTTTGTTTGTTGTTCTTTCCCAGACTCTCTAAATATCACACAGTCGCATAGCTATGTCAGATATGTGTTTGAGGAACATGGATCAAGTCCTTTTCTTTTACTCTGCCTAGAATCATTGTATTTAGGTGGAACCCTTTCTAAAATACTGATCTCTTTAAAGTAGCAAATGCTTTACTGAGTACTCTCTTACAACAAAATATCAAAAGTACAATTTGGTTATGAAGACCCAGCTCTCAGCATCCAAAATTCAGCAGATTTCCCTAAACGTCACTTTAAATAAATGTGTCTAAAAGGGACATATTGGAATGAGTTCTATATGAACTCTCTCTCTCTCATATAACAACATCACAATAAAGAAATATTGAGATTCAACTATTTACGAAATCCTACAATAAAGCACAACTATTTTAGGTAAGAGATTAAGTTATTGGTGTATTCCAATGGCGAGGCCCAGAGGGATTGAGACAGGCTCAAAAGGGAAGGAGATAGAGGTAGAGAACAGCAGGAATAAATATCTCCAAATGGAATGAAGACAGCACATCTGAGATAGAGATGAATGTGAGTCTGTGTTGAAGTCAAAGACACTGTGATGTCACCATTATTTTAGCTTTGTGTACTCAGATGAGTCAGAAACCATCTTTGTCTCCATTAGGCCACAGGAGTGAGACACGTGGATTGTCAACTTCAAATACAGACAGAACACACACACAGACAGGGAAGTCACTGTCAGCATCCAAACCAGACAGAGCGCACAGACATGTCATGAAGACACATCGTCATCATCAAAGCTTGTTACAGCAACGTAAATGGTGAGTTGTGTTGTTTGTGACTGTCAAAACCAGTTAGCGCATTACTGTGTCACGAATGTTGTCACTATTCACTCCACATATTCCCAAAATATGTCAATATCAAGGGTGCGTGTGTGTGTGTGTTCATGTCTGTGTGTGTGCGTGTGTTTGTGCATTTGTGTTTGTGTGGGTTTTTGTGTGTTTGCATTCGTGCGTGCAGGCGTGTGTTTATTTGTTTGTTTTGCCCAATCATTTCTCTAGCATTTTACCAACATAATACAATCCAGAGTGTGAAAAGATGTATACAGTATGTTGAGACTGTTGAGCAGTCACTGTCTAGTTGTCCTCAAGCCCGAGGGTAAGTCTTTGACACTAATTAGGATTTTTTTTCTTCCTGCAAGCAAATATGATACATTGACAAAAGTAAATACATTGGAAAAGCTTGTGCACCCGAAGCAAGACAAATCATTCTCTAAAATGACATTCAGTCTGATCTTGGAAGAGATGCTACTGAAATAGGCTGTGAAATTGATTCCATGAAGTGAATCACGATATAATCAGCTCCAAGGATAAAATAATGTCCACATCGATATACAATGAGAGAGCAATAGAAGCAAACACACTCGCTCTCACCAGAAAATGTTATCTTTGTATTATAGTAGTCTGGTATATAGTAGTCTGGTATATTTGTTCTAATTAGAGATATGTGTACAGTTATTATGTCTAGATGGTCCTTGGTGCAGAAATGTACTCCTGCAGAAATGGGAGTTGTCTGTGGTTCTGATAAAGGGTTATCATGCAATGCCCTAACGTTGAGCTGTCCTTGGTCTTGAAAATAATGTCACAAAAGCACTGTCCAAGGTCCTGAAACGGCTTTATCACTAAATCACTGTCCATGGTCCTGAAATAGTCTTTCACAAAATCAGTGTCTATTGTCCTGAACTGTCCATGATTGAAAGTACCTTATCACAAAATCAGTCCATGGTCTTAAAACTAGCTTTTATCACAAAATCACTCTCCAAGGTCCTGAAATTTGCTTCATCGCTTAATCACTGTCTCTATGGTTATGAACAAGGTAGCACTTGGTGTGCAATCCATAGACATCATATAATTCAGTGTTCTATTTAATTTGGTGGTGCAAATTACCCTACATGCTCACATACCCTAATTATATACATCCATGTAAGCAAAACTGCAGATTTCCTAATAAAATGCAAAGGTGGTCTTCACTGATATATCCTTTAAACAATGTAAACTACGCTTAGGTCCTATTATTGCTCACACAAAAAAACACTGTAACTGGGAATCAAAATGGCAGGACTGATCTCAAAAAAAAAAAAAAGTATGGTCCACAGATCTAACTGAATCTGAACAACCCTTTAACTAGAAGAGACTATGGAAAAATATGACCTTGTCATCTCTTAATCCAAAGCATTAATTTATACATTTTAAGTTTGTTCACAGACTGTATCTAACACCAAGGAAACGTTTTACGATGATATTGACCCAACTCCCAACTGTTCACTGTGTTCCCTAAATTAGGTAGGCACATTCCTTCATATGATAGGGGAGGAATGGGTTGGGGTTATCTTTGTATGCATTTCTTTTATTGTTTTTCTGTCCCCCCCCTTGATAATAAAAATTTAATGACAAAATCAGTTGGATTGTCACGCCCTGGCTCTGGGGACTCTTTATGTTGAGCCAGGGTGTGGAGTTTCTGTTACATTTTCTATGTTTTAGTTTCTAGATCGTGTGGATCTATGTTGGCCAGGGTGGTTCCCAATCAGAGGCAGCTGTATCTCGTTGTCTCTGATTGGGGACCATACCTAGGCAGCCTTTTGGCATGTTAGGTTGTGGGATCTTGTTCCGTTAAGTTTTTGTGTTAACCTAGGACTTCACGTTTCGTTTGTTGTTTTGTTCGTGTTAAGTACTGAATAAAGTATGTACGTTTATCATGCTGCGCCTTGGTTCGCTTCATCAGTCAACGATCGTGACATGGATGGTCTCTTGCCAGTTGGGTTTCTTGTTTAAGATTCAAGGAATCAGTGAGCAAGGGGAAATTACTTTGAATTATAAATATTTTTCCAAGCAAGGACTGATAAAGCATCCTAGATATACTGTACATGTATTGGCACAAATAAAGACAATTCACTAAGTGTATTGTTCCCTGTGATTTGTTGGGTATTTGGGGAGTACGGTTTTCTTCACAGGGGTGAACTTTATTCATAAATCAAAGTGCATCCCTGGTCCCATGCTGGTGGATATGGGGGAAATAAAACTATTAGAAAAATGACACCAGTCACAACCCAATGATAATAGAGAAGAGAGTAAATTAGGTCTGGAGGATGAAGAAGACTAAAGATGGCTGCAAATATGATTTCTCTTTCTCCAAAACTCATTTAGGAATCATCCCAAGAGTGGATTTGGGTACACAGAATAGAGAGAAAGAAGGAAAGAAAGAGATTATGTGCAATGCCTAATTTGCCAGGCACAAAATGAATGGAGCATGACATGGTGCTTTCAGTTATTTTCTTTCACACACACACACACACACACACACACACACACACACACACACACACACACACACACACACACACACTCACTTACTCAGCAGGGGCAAGAGCGAAATAAAAAAATAAAGAGAGAGAGAAAGAGTTCATATTGTTGTCAGGTAGATATAGAGTAGGCCCATCATCAATATTGTGGCGCTCTACTCTGATCGCATTCAGTAGAGAAGAGAAAGATGCAGTGTGCTTTAGCTCCAGATAGATGAGGGTAAGTGGGGGTCAACCATATAAAGAGCCATGAAGACAGACAGATGAGACATACTGTTCCAAACAGAATGGTGAAATCATGGAGGGGATGATTCAGTCACTCCCCATAATGCATTTCAAAATTGACTGCTGTTGTCTACATAGTCAATATCAAGACTCAGTGACAACTTGCCTTTTTCAGTAGTGTCTATTCAGAAGCTCTTTTGCAATAGTATGTGGATAAGCTTGCCCAGAAGTAAGCATTAAGCTATTGAGTTACCACTTTCAACATACACAATCATTAAAAACAAAATATAACACTAACATGGGAAGCTCTGGATATGAGTGTCTTTCTAAATGAGTTTCCATAATCAAACACTCATGATATTAATGAACTAATGAAATGTCATTTGTTCTAAAAACACTATTTCATCAGCAATCTTCACACACAATTGAGTCCCAATGTGTCATGAACGGCTCATTTAAGTGGAGAATTATAACTCAAATGGTTCCACATAATTGGCACTGAAAAATCGTTCAGTCCGGTCCAATTCTTCAGATACAGGTTTAATTGTCTAGAATATGATTACTAAGTGAGATATCCTTTCACTTACCAAATTAACAGCTCAGAAAAGGGGACCTCGAGGTACATAACGGTTATAAAAGCGGAATGGGTCGTGCCAAAGGTAAGCTGTTTATCTCTTCAAAAGGAGAATGGAGTGAAGAAGAGGAACGCCTCATTGAGAGAAAAATAGATTTTTTTCCTCATTTATAATCCAGCCACTCATTAAGATATGAGTGGAGGGCAAAATATTGGAGTTTGTTTTCATAATAAGGAATTATTTATTTATGGGAGATTGCCATACATAGAAAATAGAGGCAGAGCCAATACAAGGTAAAAAAGAGGGGCTCAGAATGAACAATAAGAAATTAAAATAAATTAACATTATATTTGTCACATGCACCGAATACAACTTTACCGTGAAATGCTTACTCATGACCCCTTTCCCAACAATGCAGAGTTAAAAAGTAACAAAAGATTAGCAAAAAATAAGAAGAAAGGAAATAGTAACACAATAAAATAACAATAACGAGACTATATACAAAGAGTATATCGGTACCGAGTCAATGTGCAGGGGTACGAGGTAGTTGAGGTAATTGAGGTAATATGTACATGTAGGTATGCGTAAAAGTGACTAGGCAATCAGTATAGATAATAAACAGAGTAGCAACAGCGCATGGGAAGAATGTGAAAGTGTGTCTATGTGTGAGTGTGTGTGTGGTGTCAATATGCATGTGTGTGTGTGTGTTTTGTGTGTGAGCGTATATATTGTGTGAGTGTGTGTGTGTGTGTTGGAATGTCAGTGTAGTATGTGTGAGAGTGTGGGTGGAGTCTAGTGAGTGTGCATAGAGCCGGTGCAAGAATGTCACTGCAAAGAAAAAGGGGGTCAATGCAAAAAGTCTGGGTAGCCATTTGATTAACTGTTCAGCAGTCTTATGGCTTGGGGGTAGAAGCTGTTCAGGAGCCTTTTAATCCCAGACTTGGCGTTCTGGCACCGCTTGCCGTGCGGAAGCAGAGAGAACAGTCTATGACTTGGGAGGCTGGTGTCTTTGACAACAGGAATGACAGAACAATCAGTGCGTCCCAAATGGCACCCTATCCCCTATATAGTGCACTATATAGGGCCCTATGTGCCTTGGTCAAAAGTAGTGCACACTTGATAAGGAATAGGGTGCCATTTAGGATGCGTCCACTCACTAATATCAAGCTCTAAAGCCCAAGGAGATGAAGCAACGAACATTCAACAATCAAAATGAAGATCTACTGAATAATTGATAACTTTGAAGGCCTTCATATACCAGAGGCTAAACTCACAGGCCCTGCTTTCCCACCAAAATAATGTGATTTCATGACTTATTTAATTTGATTCTCTTCACCATGATGTGTAACTGGGAACTCAGGTAACAGAAGTGA